>NC_135048.1:17417958-18085042 GCF_051014685.1 Ptiloglossa arizonensis | reverse complement strand
TTAACGTTGATAAAATTTCCATTAAGACTGTCGAACCGACCGAGAACTACTCCCGTTGGAATATCACGGTAACTCTGTATCGAAAATTGTATCGAATCGAGCTACCCCCGTCTCTTAGCCGAGAGTAAAAAAAGAAAATCCATCTAAGCGCGCACGAGAGAAGGTAAGGCCGTGATCGAACACGCGGCTCGGACAGAGGTGGAGCAATTTGCGCTCATCGTCGATCGGTTCGCCTCCGAGCGGCCGAGCGGAGTGGAGCGGAGCGGCCCACTGCACCGCACGTGTCCCGATTCGCTTCCAAGGTGAACGCGACGACCGACGAGTTATCGGACTCGAAGCTCGAGCGTTTTTTCGCTTCGTTGGACGCTTTTCGCCGACGTATCAGCCGCGCGAGCTCGTTCCGCGAACCGCGGACACCACGTTATCGTGGCTCGCGCGTACGCGAAAACGATCGAGTCGACGAGGCGAGTACGCGCGACTTGGGGGGAAAAATAAAAGAGAAGAAAAAACACGCTCGCTCGCGCTTATCGCTGAACGTACTCGTTCCACGATCCAGAAATCGAGGAGCATACGTAAACAGTTCGTGTTTATTTATTCGTTTGTATATTTATTTATTTATTTTTGTATTTATTAACGGATCAAAGTTTTCGGTTAGGAAAATTCCAGGAAAATTGTACGTTTTTCTTTGGATTTCGATTTTTCAGGTTCGAGACACGATCGTGTTCGGGAATTGGGAAGAAAACTCGTGGAATGTTCATCGAAGTTTTTACTCGTGGAAAATTCAGCTTTGGTGTGGAAAATTCCAGGAAAATTGTACGTTTCTCTTTGGATTTCGATCTTTCGGCTTCGAGAAACGATCGTGTTTGGAAATCGGGAAGAAAACTCGTCGAACGTTGTTCAAAGTTTTTACTCGTGGAAAATTCAGCTTCGGTGTGGAAAATTCCTCTTTGGATTTCGATCTTTCGGCTTCGAGGAATGATCGTGTTTAGAAATTGGGAAGAAAACTCGTCGAACGTTCTTCGAAGTTTTTACTCGTGGAAAATTCAGCTTCGATGTGGAAAATTCCAGGAAAATTGTACGTTTTTTCTTGGATTTCGATCTTTCAGCTTCGTGAAACGATCGTGTTTGGAAATCGGGAAGAAAACTCGTCGAACGTTGTTCGAAGTTTTTACTCGTGGAAAATTCAGCTTCGGTGTGGAAAATTTCAGGAAAATTGAACGTTTCTCTTTGGATTTCGATTTTTCAGCTTCGAGAAACAATCGTGTTCGGGAATCGGAAAGAAAACTCGTGGAATGTTCATCGAAGTTTTTACTAGTGGAAAATTCAGCTTCGATGTGGAAAATTCCAGGAAAATTGTACGTTTTTTCTTGGATTTCGATCTTTCAGCTTCGTGAAACGATCGTGTTCGAGAATCGGGAAGAAAACTCGTCGAACCTTCTTCGGAGCTTCTACTCGTGGAAAATTCAGCTTCGGTGAGGAAAATTCCTCTTTGGATTTCGATCTTTCAGCTTCGAGAAACGATCGTGTTCAGGAATCGGAAAGAAAACTCGACAAACCTTCCTCAAAGCTTCTACTCGTGGAAAAGTCAGCTTCGGTGAGGAAAATTCCAGGAAAATTGTACGTTTCTCTTTGAATTTCGATCTTTCGGTTTCGAGATACGATCGTGTTTCGAAATCGGGAAGAAAACTCGTCGAACGTTCTTCGAAGCTTCTACTCGTGGAAAATTCAGCTTCGTGTCCAGGGAGACGCGAGGTAGACGTAAGAAATTATCGACCCGTTTCCGTGTTTCGCGCGTAACCCGATTCGTAACACGGTTTTGGTACAGGAAGGAACGACGTCCTGTAATTTCGTTTCGTCCCTCGACGATGGTCGGCGAGCAACGTTCGCGAGCTTGGAGAACCGTTGTTTCTCGAATCTGGTACCACGAAATCCAACGAGGAACGTGTAATCTTTCCTTACTTTTTCTTACCGAAGGAAACTTGGAAAATAAACAAACAAGTAAACCGCGATCGAAGAAACTCTTCCAAGATTTTACGAAAATTTTACTGAAATTTTACGGAAATTTTTTGCGAACGACTCGACTTCATTCATCGAAATGTAAGTTAAGTCACATGACCGATGTATCTTGCAGTACCAAATGGTGCAATTTCGAATATTGTATCTCGTTTTACCTTGAAGCATCGCGGGTAGGCACCGCCCTCTTTTACACCGAGAAAGCCATAGAACGCTTCGTAGGCAATCTTTATTCCTCGAACTGTGTTCTCGACAATGTTAACAAGTAAGATTCTCTCGTCCTCTTGGGGAAAATTCGAGCGAAATCTCGTTTATACGTCACAGTCCAACTAGGTCTTAAGTAACAAATTCTAACCGCATTGCATACCAAGGGTCTCGTCCGTTAATCGTTATTATTATTGTTACTTTATTTACAGAGGTCTTAAGTAACAAATTGTAACCGCATTGTATACCAAGAGCCTCGCTCGTTAATCATTATTATTGCTACTTTATTTACAGAGGTCTTGAGTAACCAATTGTAACCACATTGTATACCAAGAGCCCCGCCCCTTAATCATTATTATTGCTACTTTATTTACAGAGGTCTTGAGTAACAAATTGTAACCACATTGTATACCAAGAGCCTCGTCCGTTAATTATTATTATTACTTTATTTACAGAGGTCTTGAGTAACAAATTGTAACCACATTGTATACCAAGAGCCTCGTCCGTTAATTATTATTATTACTTTATTTACAGAGGTCTTGAGTAACAAATTGTAACCACATTGTATACCAAGAGCCTCGCTCATTAATAATTATTATTGTTACTTTATTTACAGAGGTCTTGAGTAATATACCGTAACCGCATTGTACACCAGGGGTCTCGTCCGTTAATTATTATTATTGTTACTTTATTTACAGAAAGGCGAGCCCCTCGAAGTCTCACAAGAACAATACACAACACATAAGGAAAATTAGAGAAACCGTTTACATTTTTTTCTCTACCACTTGCACCGACTGTTGACTCCATTCAAAAAACCAAATATATATATATACATTATTATTATCAAATCGTATATATATACAACAAAATTCCCTTTTCTTAGAACCTTCAAATTTCACGATTCTCTGCACGGTACACCTATCTCGTCCCGATACGCGCAAATTTGTAAACGAAGCGTCGATAAAGAAACGATCCTCGTTAGAAATGTTCACCGACGAAAAGAGAGCAAAGCGCGACCGGAGTTTACGCGAGAGAACCATCGTCGTGTGCAAATTCGCGAAACTCCGACCGTGGACCGGGGAAAATTCGTATCATCGCGTAAAGGACGATCGAAAAATAAACAACCGTCCGTTTGGCCGCGAAAAGCTTTCGACTCGGTCGCGAAACTCCGTTCGAACGAACGTGCACGTATAGAGGGTCTCGAGTTTCCAAAATTTTCATCAACGACCTCGACCCGTTCGCCACAACGCGGACGATCTTTCGTTTATTTTTTCAAACGAACCGTGTCGTGCGAGCTAATACGCTCCGAACTGGTCTCGATAGACTTTCGAGGTGGCGTGTAACAAGGTCGACGAGAGCTATCGCTTCCCGACACGTTAATACTTACATATTATATTACCGAGTAATCTCTCCGACAAACGCTCTACGTTTTATTGTACGTTCTATTTTCCTACACGCGACGGGGTTAATCCCGTAAATCGAATTCGACGAATCGATGGGAACGCACGCGCGCAGCTCGGGCGATTTGCGCGACGTTCGCTCGTAACCCTTTTTGCCGATTTCGCGCGATTCCGCGCACGACCTTCAATTTCCTCGCGAGATATCGGCGATCGTTCGCGGACTTATCGCGCGGCTTCGCGTTAATTCTTTTCTTCGAGGAAAGAACGCGTTTGGAAGTAAATTAGAGTCCGAAAATGACGTTGAAACAATGTCGAGTTGTCGTGGAACCGGTTCTTTTTCGAACGATCGACGATGGATCGATCGTCGAAACTTCGAATTCCTTCTTTCGGGGATAGAATGCGTTTGGTAGTAAATTATTTACAGAGATCTTGAGTAACGAATTGTAACCACATTGTATACCGTGTTACAACGACTCCACGTTAATTCCTTCCTTCGAGAAAAGGAAAATTACAGAATTGTTTGGAAGTAAATTAGAGTCCGAAAATGACGTTGAAATAATGTCGAGTTGACGTGGAACCGCTTCTTTTTCGAACGATCGACGATGGATCGATCATCGAAACCTTGAACGGATTCGAAATTTGTGTATTTGTGCGAACTGATACGAAATTTGTATTTTTGTGCGAACTGATACGAAATTTGTATATTTGTGCGAACAGATACGAAAGATAATGTATAAGTGCATACAGAAGTATTTGAAAAGAAGCTTTTCTAATCGATCGATTCTACTTTATTTTTACGAGCTTGAGAATCAATTTTTGTGAACAGATGCGAAAAAAAATATGTACAAGTGTATTCAGAAGTATTTAAAAAGATGCTTTTCTAATCAATTGATTCTAGTTTGCCTTCACGAGCTTGAGAGCCCATTATTTGAGAACAGATACGAAAAAGAAAATATACAAGTGCATATAGAAGTATTTGAAAAGATACTTTTCTAATCGATCCATTCTACTTTACTTTTACGAGCTTGAGAACCAATTTTTTTGAACAGATAGGAAAAAAAATATATACAAGTGGTTTCAAAAGTATTTAAAAAGACACTTTTCTAATCGATCCATTCTACTTTACTTTTACGAGCTTGAGAACCAATTTTTTTGAACAGATAGGAAAAAAAATATATATAAGTTCATTTAGAAGTATTTAAAAAGATACTTTTTTAATCGATCGATTCTAGTTTACTTTTACGAGCTTGAGAACCAATTTGTGAACCAATTGTTGTGAACAGACACGAGAAAAAAAATCCAAGTATATACGAAAAGATTCAAAAGAAACGATTTTACATAAAAAAAGGGACACAAGAGGAATGTTGTCTACTTATTGAATACTTCAATAAACATTTCAGAGCGGTACAATTACGAAAAAAATTATCCCTAATTTTGATAAATCAGAACGCAAACGAATCGTGGAAACGTGTTTCGAACAACTTTCAAGCATTATTGAAAAATATCGAAATCATCGATAAGATTCCGATTATACAATTTCGAGCTTCAAGGTTAGTCCTAAGTAGATACGGAACAACTCCGAATTTCACGACTATGTAGAAGGAACATTGCTCGAACGAGACTCGAGAGATCTGTAAACTGGTTCGAGACTTTAAACGATAGATTGCTCGATAAGTTTCGTCGTTCGATAAGAAACAAAGCTATTAGATTCGTCTGTAATCGATTATTTTTTATTTCTCCAAAAATAGTACTACCGTTTAATTAACAGCCTAAAGTTTCGAATCTACAGCCCAAAGTTTCGAATCTACATGCCTAAAGTTTCGAATCTACATGCCTAAAGTTTCATATAGATCCATCGAACAACTATTTACAGTTGTTCAAACGTTCAAATATCATAGTATTTTTCTTAAATAGAAAAAACTGACAAAACTGATCGAACAACCTAATAAAGACCCAATACGATTCTTCTTCGTTGTATTCGCAGTCGTTTTACGATAAAGTTTCTAATAAGTGTATTTAATCGTTCGTGGACGTCGCGCAACGAAACGCGTGCCGGAAGTAACGAGCTCGAAAACGACACGCTCGAAATCGTATTTCAGCTACGTCGACTGCGTCGAATGAACCGTTTGTTTTCCGACTAATTGCTCGTCCACGTAGCGCGATCGATTCGACGTTAAGGTTGGCGACGTCGATAAACCCGCCTAGCGTTCGAAACGTCTTCGCGAAACTTCTGGACGCGCACGCGCGAGCGAGTGAACGAGCTAGCGAACACGCAGCGATAAAGACGATCGAGCAAAAACATATATATATATATATATCGCGCTTTGCATCTACGAATCGATAACTCTGCTTTCCCGTATCGGCTTTCGAGGAACGAGGTATCCCGACGATAAATTTTCCATCGTTGACGAACAAATTCGTCGCGAAACGTTCGATACTTTCTCATCCTTTAATGGCATCGAGCGTCGATCGAAACGCTTTGTCCAACCGTGGTTGAATTTTGTAAAAAGTGTATAAAAAATTCCCCGCGATGAAGATTCTCCCGATATACCGAACAATGAGAACGATGATAATAACAACGATAATAACAGTACTAAATCTAATAACGATTCTTTATTTATCCTCGTACACGTTCGTAAATTTTCAAAGACGACTCAATGGTGGTGTATAGACTCGTTTTGAGAATAAATAAAAGAAGAATCACGCGATCGATGCGAGTTCGACGATTCGATTTCCCTTGTATCGGGTAGAAAATTCCCCGAGCTGAGGTTCTCCAGAACGAGCAACGATAATACCGAACAATGAGTACGATGATAACAACAACGACGATAACAACGATAATAATAGTAGTAACTCTAGTAACGATTCTTATTTACCGGTTGAATCTTCGTACAAATTTGTAAGTTTTCAAAGACGACTCGACAGTGGTGTATCGATTCGTTTTGGGAATAAATGAAACAAGAATCTCGCGATCGATGCGAGTTCGACGATTCGATTCCCCTTGTATCGGTATCGGTGACAATCGCGCTCCTCGAGGACGATCGCGCGGAAAAAAACGAGGCGTCGATCACGCGGCGATCTCGTCGACGAGCTTGTGGCACGATAACGCGACGAATCCGTGGCCAATCGTTGTCGCGCGTTACTATTCCACGGTTAGAAAAATGGAAAATAAACGCGACGATTCCTGTTTGCACGCGCGATACGCCGTGTAACCGGTTGGAAGTGGATGCGCAAAGGGCGCGGAGCAACGCGGAGCAACGAAATCCGGCGTTTCTCTCGGACAGTATGCAGGTCTATTTTCGACAAGTGGTTAAAATAGCTGGGCTTAAACGTCCGCTAGACACTGTTAGAGCCGCGCGTAGGAAAGGAATTGGGTCAGACATCGGTGGCAAAATAAGTATCGGAAAAGCTCGCGACTCATCGCGATACGGAACCGAGGTGAGGCGAGTCTCCCGATCCTCGATCGATCTCCATTTTACATTGTCGTTTCGACGAAAAAATTCCAACAACGTTTCGATGCACCTCGTTGCAATTGTTTAGCGTAATCGTACTACGAGTGTATTTCGATGTACCTCGTTTTAATTATTTAGCGTTTTTACGAGTCGTATCGTAAAAATAAAGAAATAAATAAATATCCACAATAGTTTTCTACTTGATGCTAATTGTAAGTACAGCGATCGATCTTGATTTTCTGTCCTTTCGACGAAAAAATTCCACCAACGACTCGATGCACCTCGTTGCAACTATTTAGCGTAATCGTACTACGAGTGTATTTCAATTTACCTCGTTTTAATTATTTAGCGTAATTGTACAACGAGGCGTATCGTATAAATAAAGAAAGAAAGAAAGAAATATCCACGATAGTTTTATACTTGATGGTGATTGTAAATACCGCGATCGATCTCGATTTTTTGTTGTCCTTTCGACGAAAAAATTCCACCAACGACTCGATGCACCTCGTTGCAATTATTCAGCGTAATCGTACTACGAATGTATTTCGATGTACCTCGTTGACATTATTATTTAGCAGAATCGTGCTACGAGTCGTATCGTACAAATAAATAAATAAATAAATAAATATCTACGATAGTTTTATACTTGATCGTGATTTTAAGTACCGCGATCGATCTCGATTTTCTGTTGTCCTTTCGACGAAAAAATTCCACCAACGTCTCGATGCACCTCGTTGCAATCACGTTCGTGTAATTTTACAAAGATTTCTACCGTACGAATAAAAGACTAAATAAATATCCACGATAATTTCGTTTCTCGCTCCTACTTGTACGATCGATCTCGATTTCTCGCTATCATTCAACGAAAAAATTCCACGTCTCGATATCCCTGGTCGCGATAATTTTCGCGCAATTCTCCGACGAACCGTCCCGTACGATCAAATAAACATCAAATAGAGACTCTTTCCCGATCGTACTCGCGACTCGATCGTTCTTGATTTCTCGGTGTCGTGAAAAAAAATTCTCGGGGTGAAAAAAATTCCACGGACGTCTCGAGGACCACGATAACTCGTTTCACGATTCACGAGTCGCAAAACGCAACTACGAGCTTCCTCGTGGAACGGTAATCGCGGTCCCGTTGCGCGGCGCGAAGCGTACGCAGCGTTTACGTTTTCGGGCGGTGCGTTTCGGCGTTGAACTTATCGTGAAAAAGTCGAGAAACGATCCCAAAAACGGAGAACTCATGAGACGTGACAGTTCACGGATCGATCTTTATCCTGGATCGAATCTGTCCGAGTGCTCTGCCCTCTCGAGTTTCGACGTACCGTTTAAAAAGGCCCGTGTCGCGCCGTATAGCGGAGCGACTGTTGAAACAGCCGTTGTACCGTCTAAATTTAAATGCAAGTCTCGAAGCGGTTGCATAACCTGGCATCGAGTGCGTGCACCGTACGAAACTGCGGAAGTCGGTGGCTCTCTACCGGTGTGTAGAACTTTTTCGACCGCGCGATTAATCGTCGTGGCTTTTATTCCCCGCGCGTAAACGCGGCTGGTCGACCGATCGATAAACGGAGAACTGGCGCCGTTAGTAAAAACCGACGAAAACCGTGTCCCCCCTCCCTCCCTCCCACCCCCTAACCACTGATTTTCTCGAGAAAATGACGTCCGTGGCTCGTGTCTTCCCCCCACCGCACAAATTTCCTCGAGAAAACGACCTTGTTTTCCCCCCGCCCTGAATTTCCACGGGGAAACGACGACCCTGTTTCCACAAGGAAACGACAACTGCATTTCCCCCTCCCCCAAGCTCCTCCCAAATTTCCTCGAGCAAACGATGACTGCGTTTTCTTCCCTCTTCAAATTTCCGCAAGAAAACGCGTCTTCTTCTCATTGTAGAATTTTCACAAGAAAACGACGACCGTGTTTTCGATTCCAAATTTCCACAAGAAAACCACCATCGTGTTTTTCCCACTCCCCGAATTTCCACGAGAGAACGACGAGCGTGTTCTCTCTTTCCCTAAATTGACTTGAGAAAGCTACGGTTGTGTTTTCCCCGCTTGTATTTCCACGAGAAAATGACGACCGTGTTCTTCCTTTCCCCATATTTTCTCGAGGAAACGACAACCGTTTCCCTCTTTCTCGAATTTCTACGAGAAAACGATGACCGTGTCACCTTCCTCTATGTTTCCATAAGGAAACGACGACTGTGATTTTTCACCTTCTCAAATTTCAACAGGAAAATCACAATCGTCTTTTCCCTACTCACAAAATTTCCACAAGGAAATTACAACCTTGCTTTCGCCTTTTCCAAATTTTCTCGAGGAAACTATGTTTTCCCTCTTCTCCAAATTTTCTCGAGAAAACTACGACCGTGACTTTTCCCCTTCCCCAAATTTCCATAGGAAAATCACAATCGTCTTTTCCCCACTCACAAAATTTCCACAAGGAAATTATAACCTTGCTTTTGCCTTTTCCAAATTTTCTCGAGGAAACTATGTTTTCCCCCTTCTCCAAATTTTCTCGAGAAAACTACGACCGTGATTTTTCCCCCTCCTTAAATTTCCTCGTGAAAATTACAACCGTACGCTTCCCTTTTCTAAATTTCCTCGAGAAAACTACAACCGTGGATTTTCCCCGAGAAAATTACAACCGTGACTTTTCCCTCTCCCTAAAGTTCCTTGAGAAAACTACAACCGTGGATTTTCCTCTTCCAAATTTTCTCCTTACCCTAAATTTCCTCGAGAAAACTACAACAGCTTCTTCACCATTTCCGAATTTCCCCGAGAAAACCACAACCGTGGCTTTCCCCCTCTCCTAAAGTTCCTCGAGAAAACTGCAACGATGGTTTATCATTTTCCCCGAGAAAACTACAACCGTGACTTTTCCTCCGCCCTACATTTCCCCGAGAAAACTACAACTGTTTCTTCACAATTTCCGAATTTCCCCGATAAAACTACAACCGTGACTTTTCCCTCTCTTTAAAGTTCCTCCAGAAAACTACCACAGTGAATTTCCATTTTCCCCCAGAAAACTACAACAGTGACTTTTCCCCTGCCCTACATTTCCTCGAGAAAACTACAACAGCTTGTTCACCATTTCCGAATTTCCCCGAGAAAACTACAATCGTGGCTTTTCCCCTCTCTAAAGTTCCTCCAGAAAACTATCACAATGAATTTCCATTTTCCTCTCCCAAATTTTCCCCGAGAAAATTACAACCGCGACTTTTCCTCCTCTCTAAATTTCCTCGAGAAAACTACAACAGCTTCTTCACAATTTCCGAATTTCCCCGAGAAAACAACAACCGTGACTTTTTCCCCGGCCTGAATTTCCTCGCAAAAACTATTACACAACCGCGTGTTCACAATTTCCGAATTTCCTCGGTAGAACCCCGACCGAGTTTTCCCTCCCCAGAAATTTCCTCGAGAGAGCTGTGAGCGTGCCCCTCCCCGAGTTTCCACGCGAAAACGATGACCGAGTTTCCCCCTCCCGATATCCACAGGAAAACAACAACCGTTACTCTCCCTCCCGAAACGTCCCCAACAAGAACAAAAAAAAAAAAAAAAAAAGCCCCCCCCCCCACACACACACACACAAATCCACCCGGAGAACGATGAAAGGTTTACCTACCTGCTGAAACGGTGGCAACTGGAGCAAGTCCCTGTCCTCGGCGGCTGTGACCTCGAACGTGGGCGCGGGTTGGGGCGCGTATATGTTCCCCTTACCCGGATACGAGGTACTCCTACGAAACTTCACCGGACTGATGCAAGACGGATGAGCCGGTGGTCCCGGATGACCGGGAAACGTGGGACTCGGTTTCCTCCCTTGGAGGCCAGCAGCGACCGCCGCGGCGGTAGCCGCGTGCAACGACGAGTGCAGTGGCGGAAGATTCGGTACCGATCTGCCACGGCTCCACGGTGACAGACCCGGATTCGCGACAGCGGTCGCCTGGGGACCGGCAGCCCATTGTTGGGGCGCTTGGGGCCCGCCGGACCAGGCCGCGTAACCTTTCCCCGGTAAGTAAACACCGGGATGCGACGTCGCCGGTGGTTGTTGCTGCTGTTGCTGGTGTTGCTGTTGCTGTTGCTGTTGCTGCTGTTGCTGCTGTTGCTGTTGCTGCTGTTGCTGTTGCTGCTGTTGTTGGTGCTGTTGCTGTTGCTGCTGTTGCTGTTGCTGCTGTTGCTGAGTGGAGGCGACCTGGAGACCGTGTCTGTTGGTCGGCGCGCCGGCGTTCCCGTGCTGTTGCGGGAAATTATGGCTGGCCGTGATCGCGCGACGCGTGCCCGTCGATACGGTCGGCCCGGTACCGGCGAACAAACCGGCCGGGCCACCGCTCGGAAAGTTCTGAAACGCCGCGATGGATCCGTTTACCGGTAACGCGTGAAGCCCGGTGTCCTCGGGCGCCGACCAGAGACTCGGTACGCGCGACGGATCGGTGAACGCCTGTAGACCGGTACCGGCCGGGTTGCAACCGATCTCCTTCTCGACGACGGAGGGCGTCGTCGAGGCGATAGCGATACTCTCGACCTCGACCGCGTCCTTCTGCTTCTCTTGACCGGGTACCGTTTCCAGGGCGCCGCTCGGCGAGAGCGGCGCGGGTTTCCCGGCGGTTTGTTTCTCGATCAAGAGGTCGTCCTGCATCGTCGAGGTCGTCACGGTTACGGCGTTGTTGGCGCTGACGGCGGTCGGGTTACCACCGGCACCGATCGACGATTTCGTCGTCGTCGCGGACAACACGTTCGAGAAGAGGCTCGCCGCGGCGCTATAGTCACCCATAAATCGCCGGGCTCCTACTCGCCGATCGAACCGCCCAACCGTTCGTCGCTAACGCGATACAGAGATACGATACCCGTGCACGGCGTCCACGCTACGCGCGACGAACGCGAAACGTCTTCGACCAGCCGCGAACCGAGCTCGCGAGACACCTATCGATCCACGCCGTAACGCGTAAAAACACCCACGAATCCCGGAAGCTGCGGCGGTCGACTACTCCCGATGCGTTCGATCCTTCCCGACAGTTACGACGACGACGACGACGACGACGACGATGATGATGATGATGGTGCAGCGATCGCGATGCTGACGGTGCCTGTTCTATTTTCCTCTTCCCTTTCCTCCAGTCGTATTTCTTCTTCTTCTTCTTCTGCTTCTTCTTCTTGCTTCTCTTGTTCCGTTTGTTTCACCACCGATCGCTAGGTTCGGGATGGGACGGCTCGGTGACGATGCTCGGAATCGATTAAATTACGCTAACGACGCGTCGCCCCCGGGTAATTCGGCAGCGACTTTGTTCTTCCCGTAGCATTCTCCCCCGTTATCGGGTATTATCAACCGCTCCGTCGAGGACGTTCATCGCCCGGGGAGAACTCTGGTACGCGCGAGGCCTCCTTGCTTCCTCGGGTGTTCTCACTCGTGGAATACGACGAACATAATTTACCTTCCGGTCTCTTCTCTACTCCCGTTCCGGGTTCCTACGAGGTACGGTTACTCGCGGAAATTCTCCCGTGAAAGCGCTCTCTCACTCTCTCTCTCTCTCCCTTTCTCTCTCTCTCTCTTTCTCTCTCTTCGCTCGCTCCCTCTCTCTCTCTCTCTCTCTCCTCGGTGTGGTTCGCGCACTCCGCGAAAACTGGCTTCGAATCGACTCTCGAAACCCCCAACGGTGGTTCGTTCCTCGTCGCGACACTACGAGTACATCACTGGACACAGACTCCCGACGTAGAGGGCCGCGAACGTTTCGGGCACCATCGGATCTTACCGCGTACGTCGATCGCGACCGTTTCCCGGCCCCGGTGGTCGGCGACGATCGGTGGGCTGCTTTTCTCGCTCGATCACCGCGAAGCCGACGAAGCGCGTCGACGCGCACACACGGACCACCGTACGGACACTGCTGTGCGCGACGAACGCGCCAGTTGGGCTGGCACGGATTCTCCTGGCCGAGTCGCGAGACCCGTGCGACCGCGAGCCAAAAATTTCTTCACCGCCGAGAACCCTCGCGCGGCTCGAGCGATCGGAGTTCTCCTCGTCCACGGTGCTCGGTGACTACTACCGCCGCGTCTTATCGGCGGTCTCTCGCATATTTTACGCACTGGTTACGTCGCGTACTGGTCTGCTTCCGCGGCACTGCTCTACGCGTAACGACGTTCCGCGCGCCACGACTCCGTCGCGGACTACCCGTGACCGTGGGTGCTCGGACAGGCTCGCGAATCGGACGACCGGCTGGCGACGGCGGCTGCCCGCGTTCCCTGACTAAGCTCGATCGGTGACCACCGACGAGACGCGGCTTCGTGGCTCTGCGTCGCGGCGCGTAACGCGGTTCGTGCGTCGTGCCGACTTTTGGAACACTGTGCCCGTGCTGCGGCCCACACCATACCAGCCGAAGTCTCTCCGCGTAGCCGTGCACTCGGCGATCTTCGGCCCGCCGCTTCGTCCTCGTCCACGTCCTCGTCCTCGTCGCTAACGTCGCTGCTGCGTCGCGCGGCGACGTCGGTCACGCACGCGCGTCCGACACCACCGCCACCGCCACCGCCACCGCCACCACCGCCGCCGCCGCCACCGCCGCCACCGCCGCTGGCCGTCGGATACCAGCGAAAACCACCACCACCGCCCACCACCGCCCCCTCGAACGCCCAGCTACAGTTACGCCGAGCGCTAGCCGCGAGCGACGCAATTTTCAATCGCCGCGCTCACGCGGTAGCGTTACTCGCTAACGCCGCGAATTTAAACCGACACACCCCCCACCCCCCTCCCATTGGTTACCTACCGACGAACGCGCACTGGAAATAAGACGTAGCCGTCCGAGCACCGAAGAATCGAATACGAGAGAATGGATTGTTCTCGATACGGTGTCGCGCGATCTGAAGTACCGGCGCAACGACGTGTCGTCGACGAGAGACCTCCGCGTTCGAGAACGGGATTTTTCGAAACTGTGTTCGATCGAGGTGGCACGGTCGACAAAGGCGGAGCGGAGAACTCGTTCCCTCGAAGCTTTCGGTAGCGGAAAGTATTATCCGCGTTAAGTTTCGTTCGTTACGACGTCACGAGCGTTGGAACATTTCGACTGACCCGAAACTGAGAATATTTTCCACTCGGGAGTACCGACATCGTTGAAAAACTTACGAGCCGAGTCCAACGAGGGCGCCACCGTTCGTGGATACAGAGGCGAACTCTATCGAGTGTGCATTTTTTTAAGCACTCGTTTAGGAAATACAAACGACGAGAGAGACGATCGAACCGATTCGTCGCGTATCGACGAGTTTGATAAAAATGGAGAAAATATTGATTCGCGATACCACGCCCGTACGCAAGTATCGCGTTCCAGCGGTGAAACGTTACCGACCGTGCACGCACCATCGGTAACGTCGCTGATTACCGTAACGATTCCTGTTATTATTACCGTAATAGAGTTATCGTTGCCAACGCGTACATTATTACGGCGAACGTGGTCGGGATCGATGTGGCCAGATTTCATTCCCTAAATCGCCGACTGGGAAGAGTGGGAGAAGATAACACGGTGAGAACTACTTCTTGGCGCATCGTGCGTTGAAGACTGTGGAGTGGGAAAGCTCGCGCTCTACGGCGCGTACGAAATTAATCGATCGAAGTTAATTATTTGTAACGCGACTGAATTTCTAAATGTACAAAAAACACAACGAAAGACCAATTCGATTATTAACTCGCGTTATTTTGGTACTTTATTTCTCTTTTCATAAACCGTGTGTAATAATAATTGTTACTTGCAAAAGTATATTGAAAAATCAATTATTTATAAATCGTTATTTATTATTCATAAAAAATAGGTTTCCTTGTATACGTTTGTAAGTAACAATTTCCTATTCGTGCACAATTTGTAAATATTCTTCAATCTGACCACACTGCTCGTGATTTGTAACTCCGAATGAATATTTCATGGAAAATTTTGGGCATTCGGATAGACCGCAATACTAATTTAAAACGCGATCAATAACACTATCCAACAAATAGAAACTTCCTTTCTGCCTTCCAATAATCAAAAATATTATTTAATTTATTCATTCTTTTTTCTGCTAAATATTTATAAATTAACTAGGGATGATACAACAATTCAGCTTCCGAATTCTTGTTCGGGAGTATATATATATATATATTAATTTTTCAAACTATGGCCCTACGACAGTTAATAATTATCATACCTAAACATCAATATATTGCGGAAATCTGTGGTAATCGATGCTTTCCATGAATTTTTGCGAGGGAACTCGATTCTAATTAATATTTTCGCTTTTTCCCAATATTAATCTTTCAATATATTCTCATTGTTGTGTTGCGAATGATTAATTATCCTACAGCCAGTAATTTTGTCGAGATTAAAAGTAAAAGGACCCACGCAGTAGTTTTAGCAATGAAATAGGATCGAGTTCAGGTAATGGAAGTAAACAAAGAAAAAGACGATAACTTCTGGTGTTACTGCAAATGAATTCATCGAAATACATCGGTACATCGGAGATACAATCGCTTCGTTTCATTTCGTTAACATATTCAAACTACCATACACGTTAGAAAGTTGTTTTACTTTACAATTCTCTACTTACTCTAATATCTCAAAAAACTGGATACAGATTATCCTTTTGACTTCCCGGTGCAAATGGACGACATCTCGCGGTCCGCAACGTCAAGTATCCGAATCGGATTCTACCAGGAAGAATTAAACGTTATTAAAAACGTATCTCGATCAACATTCCAGACACGCTCCTCGATTATCAAAGATCACTTAGGTACAGAGTGCGTAGAATAAAAGCACAAAGATATCAGAACCACGGATATTTTACGATGTCGGTATTTCAGATCGTGTAACACTGACCCCCATAAAATAAAACGTCCAATCTATTCTGTAACTATTGTATTATATTTACTAAAACAAAACTAATCCTAGCTTCACACTTTCAATCCATAAATCAAATCAAAAATAAATACTTAAACTAAATTGAAATTACGCGTTAAATACATTAATGAGTCTTAAACATTTTGATTTGTTACTTTACTAACATACTAAGATAGTACATTTAAATATACTGGTACAAACGTTTTATACTTAACTTATAGATGTAACTAATTAATTAGGGAGAATTAAACAGAGATATTGCAGGTTTTTAAGAATTTCCTACCATCGTGTACCCAACGCTCAATGATACACATGTATCGTTGATGTACAGTCATCTAGCGGCCATTCGCGTGAATTAGGACAACTTCCGGAGTATACGGAGCAAGCGCAGAAACTGCTATATAATTGCATACAATATTATTGCTGAATATCGCTCACTGTGTCTCAAATCGCTTTGAATACGGTATTAAGAAATATTCCCATTCTTCTGCGAAAAAAGATTTAACATTGATCGATAACATTGAGGAGACAACAACCCATTGTGTGTCGTAGTTCTTTATTTTTAATGTAACAAGTTATGGGAGTGTCGCCACTGTGAAGTAATGAATCAGTACGTTTGACATTTTAAGCAAAAATAACAATTACAAGTATCGTATTCTGCATCATTATTTCCTGATTCAACAAAATGAATAGGCTTTTCGGACGGGCTAAGCCTAAAGAACCGCCTACAAGTATTACAGATTGTATTGCTGGGGTAAGAGTTATTTTCTACTATAATACCAAAGAGGTTACATTACGATTTATATCGTTTAAAGAGTACTTGATTATTATCGATGTTTCTTGAAGGTTGACAGTAGAGCGGATTCTGCGGAAAAGAAGATTGCAAAGTTGGATCTAGAATTAAAGAAATACAAAGATCAAATGGTTAAAATGAGAGAAGGTCCTGCGAAGAATGCCATTAAGGCTAAAGCGTTACGTGTTTTGAAACAACGGAAAATGTATGAAGCGCAAGTAGATAATTTGCGTCAGCAGGCATTTAACATGGAACAAGCAAACTATGCTACTCAAACATTAAAAGATACTCAGACAACTGTAATCACTATGAAAGAAGGAGTTAAACAAATGCAGAAGGAATTTAAAAACATTAATATAGATCAAATCGAGGTATCGACAGAGAAATTATTTTTTTTCTACAGTGTTTCTTTACTTTCGATTCTTTATCGATCGATAATACATTGTGTAGGATCTTCAAGATGATCTGGCAGACATGTTGGAACAAGCGGACGAAGTACAAGAAGCAATGGGTCGTAGTTACGGTATGCCAGATATAGATGAGGATGAATTGGCTGCTGAATTAGAAGCTCTTGGAGATGATTTAGGTATAGACGAGGATACAAGTTATTTGGATGATGCGATAAAAGCACCTAGTGCTCCTAATAAAGAACCCGGTGCTGCTTCTGTGAGAAATAAGGTTCGTACTTAAAAATATATTTCATCGATACGTGTAATTTTATTTCAAAGTTTATTTTTTTAATGACAATATGAAATTACATTTTTAAAATTTCTTTCAGGACGGTGTTTTAGTTGATGAATTTGGCTTACCGCAGATACCAGCCAGTTAAAATAATATTGAATAGAATTCTAAATGGAGACGAATTTAAGATATTTACAAATACGCCCAAAGATGTTAGGTCCTTAAAGGACTTTGGAATGCTTTTCACAAAATGCATAAATAACCAGTCTCTAAACTATTCAAAATGTTCAAATTTATTGGCAAGAACTTGCGCAAATTATAAATCTTTATGAATCGATACAATTATTTTATTGTCAATGGACAAACTATTTTTATCAAATTATGTTTTCCGTTGTAAATATATATAAATCGAATTAACAAAATAAATTTGTATTATTAACAGTTTAGTAATGCATCGCTAAAACATAATTAAATAATCTGCAGCCGAGAAATATCTATTTGCTTTCCTCTTTCTAGTTCTGCATACTGTGTAATTAAATTTGTAATCGTCTCCTTGCTGTCGGCAAAATATGCTTCGTCGAAACCATGAACTTGCGTGTAGTGATATACGTGTGCCTGTAATATATAATCCTATGATTTTGTCTTTAGAAAGTGTGGATATTATATACCTTTCTCCTATACAATGTAGTAAACTGCTTTATGATATTTTTAAATAATGACGACATCGCGGATGAATTCAAAAGACATAATAGAGAGGCTGAATGTCCAGCTGGAGGTACGGAACACAAGCCAACTTTCATAGCTTCTCTACTCCATTCTGTGAATTTAACTTTACCTTGAAACCTAATAATGTAAATGTTATTGTTTGCGCAACGGTGATGATTGAATTTACGACATAAAAGCAAATTGCTGTAACACAAATACCTTTTGATATTTCGTTGTAAATCGGTCATAGAACAATTCCCCCTTGCAATATGTGCAGCGCTTAAAATTATAGAACCCGACTGTTGTGGATCTACTTTGATCAACTGATTGTTTCGTGACCATGCATTGGTAAACAATTCATCTTGCAACCTTAAAATCATAAATATGGATATTTTTTATTAAATGTAATAAGATTTAAAGTTTACACATACTTTTTTCCTTGCATATTATATATTCTTGGCGCGGTTAAAGCCACTGGACTAACGCTGCTAAATATGTAGTGTAGTTTTGGATATACAACAAGATTTGTCGCTATTTCATTCATATCCATATTTAAAACACCAGGAAATCGAGATCCGCTAAAAAGAAATTTTATTATATACAATTACGAATTAATATTCTTCGAGTCATTAATTACCTAGTTAAATGAAGAAGCATATTTGCAACAATACTATTCATATCTTGAAACGGTTTGCACGATAAATTGTAATTTATCTGATCCATGTTCTCTTTCTTGTTCAATTGTGAGGCACATATATCTAAAAGTGATGTATTTTCAACAGGAAATACACATGTTGCATATTCTATAAGCTCTTGTGTTGCTAATAATGCATTGTATGGTGCCGTAACAACATCTTGTATAACTGTTGGATATATGCAAGATACAAATCTAAAAGAGTAACTACTAACATTGAATGTCTAATTGTAGAATCAAATTCTTGTAATTATAATTAATGTATTGTTAAAAAAAGCATGTACATTTTTATATTGCGAAAGTACCTGTCTATTCTAGGATACATATCAGCCAATAACTTCAAAGTGGCTGTTCCTAATCCAGAACCAGTACCTCCTCCAAGGGAATGCATAATTAAAAAACCATGTAGGTGACAACATTTTTCTACAGTATGCCTTATACTCTCTTCTAATTTATCATGATATTCACTACCATGAGTACAATAACCAACAGCCCTGAAAATTACATTTGTAATTATTTTTGTTTTTTCTTTCATTTAAAAGTTGCAAAAGTAAGGAAAAATTCTACAAAATTAAATCTAAACAAATAATTACCAGTTGTTTGCAGATCCTGGATAATTTGTCACCATACAAGTTTCATCGAATAAATTGTGTAAGGGACCATTTTTCAATCCTGCTATGACACTATCTTCCATATCTATTAAGACTGCCTAGATGACAAGAAATTTATGCAATCTATTAGTCTATACACCACAGATAATTTCCGTGTAATAGAATTATTGTAATTTAAATAATATACCCTAGCTTTAACTTTTGCTTTTCTTAAATCAGCTATAGTCTTGAAAGATATATCGTGTGAGTTATCAGGTATTGAAAAGAAACTATGAAATGCATCATATAGATCATTTGCATTCTTGGCATAATTATGTTGCGTTTTTAGTAAATTGACAGCAGTATTTGTTGTTTGTACACCATACTCGTGTAATGCCAAAGGCCAAAATGCCGAACCAATTTGATTTCCACATTGCCCAACTATAATTTATAGAAATAGATATAATTCGTATTAAAAATTCATATTCGTAACATAACATTTTTTTAATCGTAATTGTAATCGTATATAATAATAAATTAACTTAAAACTAATTTTTAAGGTAACTGGTTAAAAAATATTTATGCAATAAGATTATTCTAAATATGATACCAACATACCTTGTATTGTGATAAATTGACTCATAAGCAGAAGACTACAATATTACAGTTAACCCAACGAAACGAGACAAAAAATATAAACAAAATGTTCACGTGATAATCACTTAATTCACATTGAAGATGCATTGATCACCTACGTGCATTTGTTTGCATCTGCTGATTTTTTCGTTGAACGGACTATATACATATTTAATATTTTAAATAATGTTTTAATTTTTGGGACCTAAGCCCTAGGTGAATAAAATTTTTTTTGAACTAAAATTCAATGTAGTCTTAATTATATAAAATAATAAATTGTATAAAATATAATTTAAATTATCGCTTATGAATGGTCATATTGAATTTTAGTTCGCGACAAATTTTATTTACCTAGATGGCAGTTAAAACATTGTTTTAAAATTTAGGTGTAGAGTTGTAGTTCTCCCTCATAAGTATTTATAATCCGGGGTAAAACCTAGTTTTAAACCACTGTTAGGTTCCCGCTACTTTTAAGTTGTCTGAAGTTTGGAAATATCAAGTTCGACGAATATCGTATATTCTCTGACGTACTTGTATCTCGATACTCGAATTTCAAATAACGAAACGCTAAATTCACAATGTCCTAGTCGTGTACGTAAATTCTTAAATTAAATAGAAAATTAGAGTGATCGTAACTTATGTGACCAATAAAATGGATCGTAGAATAACTCATTCGTTAAGTGTAATTATATGTTTACTCATGTGTAATTATTTTTGTGCATCGACGGCATCAAGTAAGTAATACTAACCTATACACTTTGCATTCGTGAATTTACCGACTTTATTATTATCAGAAATTTTAGAACTAATAGGAAAAAAATCACTATTTATGTCATATCGTAATATTTCTAGATTCATAATATGATGTTTTTAAAACAATTAAGTTCAATGTATTTTCAGAAATACGAACGATTATTTCTACTTAATATTTTTTATTTTTATAGAATGCATTTATCCAATAATATATAAGTATTTATTATAAAATTTAATATAAAAATTGGTCCGATACAAATATTGTAAATACACGTATTTTTCATGTTCGTGCAATTCAATTATTTTTCTTGGCACTTTCCAGTACATTTTTTAAAACCGGAAGATGTTTTTGAAAACGACAAACCTGGATTACAAATATTTTGTCACAATGCCAACACAAAATATTTGATACACATGTGGAAAAGTTTAACCGTAAGAAGCAATGCTCTAGATTAATTCATAACACATAGATAAAATTCGTATAGTGTCGCAGTGATAGTATTTTGTTAAATTGTAGATACACTTAAATACAATTATAGATAATTATGATCTTTACGATGGAAAAACTCCACGAGAAGTTGTAGAAAAGCACGATGAAAATCAACGATCTTGGCGCTTTAATTTGTTTAATACAAAAAAGGATAATAGATTGAAAATCAATCCGTTCGAGGATATATGTATAGGCGTGTATGTATATCCTTCTAATGTGCACAAATATACGATAAATATAACGGAGACACGTGAGTGTAACGATAAACTAAATTATTACACATTTATTATAAAATTTTTAAACGGATTGCATTCCCACATTCATAGGTGTCGACGCATTCAAATTAATGTTAATGGTGCTAGGTGCTACGGTATATTGGAGCGCGCGCAAATTAAGTGGAAATCCATTATTTTACTACTTATGCGGTGTCGTGCTTGGTATTACTACCTCGATTATAATATTAGTATATTTTGCTAGCAAACTATTACCAAGGGTAAACTATCTTCTTAAACATTTTGTGGATACCTGGTTTGAAAAATTTATTTTCATAAGGTTAATACATGCATATAATTGAAGGGTAAAGTTATGTATTTGATGGTTGCCACTGGTTGGACAATGAGTTTTTATCTTCTACAAGCATTATGGGAAAACATGCACCTGATTGCGGTACAATACAAAGAATGCGTCTTGTGGTATATCTTAGGAACATCTGTTATCAGCTGCGCCGTTTGCTATCGTTTCGGTCCAGTCACAAATGCAAGAACTAAAAAGCTTATCGAATGGTTTTTACAGGTCTGTACAGCTTATATATCAGTTAAGGCTAACAATGCGATGTTTCCAAAATGTGATTTAATCTATGGCTAATTTTGTTTATTTAGATAGGGGGATTAATTACAATGTATTATAGCAGTTACTTTCGCGAAGCAACATTTTTCTGTTGTATCGTAATTATTCTCCTTCATAATTTTCCCGTTGGTTTACTTCTAAAAGGAAGGAATTATTGGTAAGTTTGGTTCGTCTGCAGTAATAACGTTGTTAAGTATCGAAAAACGTTTCATAAGAGAGTTAATAGCTAGTATAATGAAGTTTTGTACGAATAAAAGTAACACTGTATTACTTTTTATTTAAAGCTTGTAAAACTTATTAAATGTTACATACTTCGAACGGTTCGGTCGTTACTGCACAAAGGTGTCTTAAATATTATAATTTTGTTTAATTTATCAAGAATAACTGTAATTATATTTTATTTGTTTGAATAAACTACAATTCGATTATTTCTAGAAGCACTTTTTTATTTTATTGTAAATTCGATAGAAATATTATGTAAAATAAGTGTAACGTTGCCTTGTTTTTGTCCAAGTTTTGCATATATTTTATCGAAATGTCTTTGTTATGAGTGCAATATACGTATGTCTTTGATACTTGGTTTCATTTTCAAATGGTTTAATTTGTTTCGAATAGGATATCGATGGTTTTAATATTTAAACGAAAGTAGTAGTAATTGCGATAGTAATGATAATGATAGTAGCAGCAGCAGCAGTAGTAGTAGTAGTAGTAGTAGTAGTAATAGTAGTAGTAGTAGTAGTAAAAATTTAATTTAAAAACCCGAGCGCGTACGTTATATGTATACCTGTTTCAAATCAGGAAGAATATGTTTCCTGAAAGAAGAAAGTTATTAACCGAGGACGAATATCGTAAAGACGGTATAAGGGAAACTCATAAAGCGTTAAACGAGCTGAAAGGATACTGCGCTAGCCCCAAATGTAATTCGTGGAAGACAATACTAAAATTAAAGGATCCCATAAGGTTATTGTACAGAAACATTTTGGCGGTGTGAACGACAAGTATAAACGATTATGCCCGTTATACGTGTATCGTAATTGAAGTACACGTATTTTTAGGTTTGCCAAGTTTATGGAAGGTGATTCGCATTTGTCGGATGACGAATTACAAGAACACGACGACGAGATCACAAGAATTATAGAGGAAAGCGAGTATACGGACGATGAGGATGAGTTCTGACGAAATTTCCATAAAGCACGTTCGTTCGAAAAGTCTGTCCACAAGTACAAATCCATAAATGTTAACGTATCGCGCGTTTTCGTAATACGTGCATACGTATTTCGCGCGATGTTCGTTTCGAGTTTTTCGAGGAGGTGGTTTGTAACGATGTGTATCGTATTTTGAATTTTTTACTGTAAACAATGATTGTGTCTGTAATAAGTGTAATTTTTCCTATGTTATCACATTGGTGAGTGATTTTTGCAAAATAAAAGTGTTGAATATACGATTCTCGTTGAAAACGCTGTACAGCTACGTGAGCGTCCTGCGTTCGCGTTGATCTAAGACATATTTCGACGTACGAATTTCGATCGATAAATGGAAAGTAGAACAGACCGCGGAGCACCAAGTAGTCCTTAGTTTGGAATCTATGCCGTGACCTCGTAAAATTTGTCACACTCCTTCGCGATCTTGTTCTTATCGTGTTCGCGTGACTGCAGTTCCCCGCATGCGTTACACCCGTGCTCGCGAACACGTCTTTATTGTTCGCTCCAATTACATTACCAGGAGTAAGATTATTTTCCACCTCGATGGATCTACCATAGATAGGAAATGAACGAAGAAAAGGTGACTCGGTTCCCATTAATCGAATGCCTTTACGGAAACGCGAAACGTGGCAATTCACCGAATCGTCATTGTTCACGGATTGAAATACACCGCGTTCTCGTTCTCTTCTCGTTCGAGTATACACACACCGCGCACCCTAAACGACACGTTTTCGTGCCAACGAGTAGAAAAGCCACGAAGACGCGGTTTTTTCCCCTTCCTTTTCTTCTCTTTTCTTTCTTTCTTTTCTTTTTTTTTTTTCTCGCAAACTTTCCACCGCGAGATAACCGAGAAAAAGCGAAAGCATTGTTCAAGGAACAGGATGTGGGTCAGCAGTAATCATCGGAGTCCCTTTTACCCTTTTTCCCCCCACCTGATGGGTAGATGTACAGAATAGAAGCAGGACAGTGTTTGTCGCACGAGCAACGACCGTTCGTTTGTTTTCCTTCGAGCTTTCCGTTTCCCCGTTTTCCGCTTTCTTTCCATTTTTTGGTCGGGTTGCTTTGCGCGAGCACACCGTCAGGGTTATTACTTCCCTCGTGGAGAACTTGGTCGTTCTGAAAAATCACGGGACCGGGTTGCGATTCCACGCTTTGGTTCGCGCGTTGTACACACCACCATCGTTCGTTTCCCTCGTTCGTTTCGTTCCCTTCGCGTCCGTCTGTCCATTTCTCGAATTGTTCCGTTACGCGTTGCAACGGGAGAAACAATATCTTCGATGTTTGTCGCTCGTTACCGGAACGCGAATCGATGGAATCGCGCGGTTGATGAAAATGTAGAGGGGAACGGTTTCGGTCGGATACGTACCGCGTCGATGGGAGAAACTTTCGTAGGGACACGTGCACGTACACGTCGTTACGTGTAGGTACACGTCGGCTCGGTCCCTAGCGGATAAGCGGTTCGCATACCTGGCGTATCGTTACGCGAGTAGGCGCGCCTCGAATCGCTATTAACGGTCGCGCGCAGACTCTCGAGCCAGCCAGTGCGTGCGTACGGGTTTGCTTTCTCCGATGTTCGGCAAATTGTCATCAGCCGGCAAACAACACCGACAGGTGGTCCTCAATCGGACACCTTGCAAAAAGCTTCGAGTTCGGTATCGACGATCGACGCGTATGCACGCGGCGGCTTCGGTGCATTCGCTCGATTGATCATATTGGATTACAAATTGCCGAGGAACGCCCACGGATTACGAGCTACGATCACACGTAGCGAAAACTAACGAAAGATCTGGCTTTCCTTCGCGCAGCTGATGCAGCTTAACACGATCTCGTTCCTTCGTACGGAGTTTAATTTAACGTTACCGTGCGTTCAATTTAACTAGCGTTTCAACCTTCTCGAAAAACTATCGAACTCTGTGTACACGATCGATACTCTGGAACGATGGATGATCCTTTTTTACTTTCTGAAGACGAACGCTACAATCACGCGAGGTTGACACGCGCAGTTGATGCTACTTAACACAATCTCGTTCCTTCGTACGGAGTTTAATTTAACGTTACCGTGCGTTTAATTTATATAGCGTTTCAACCTTCTCGAAAGACTATCGAACTCTGTGTACACGATCGATACTCTGAAACGATGGATGATACTCTTTTTCTTTCAGAAGACGAACGCTCGTTACGACGAGGACAACCACGCAAGGTTGACACGCATAGTTGATGCTCTTTAACACGATCTCGTTCGTACGAAGTTTAATTTAACATTACTTTGCGTTCAATTTAGATAGCGTTTCAACCTTCTCGAAAAACTATCGAACTCTGTGTACACGATGGATGATCCTTTTTTACTTTCAGAAGACGAACGCTACAACCACGCAAGGTTGACACGCCTAGTTGATGCTACTTAACACGATCTCGTTCGTACGGAGTTTAATTTAACGTTGCTTTGCGTTCAATTTCACTAGCGTTTCAACCTTCTCGAAAAACTATCGAACTCTGTGTACACGATCGATACCCTGGAACGATGGATGATTCTCTTTTTCTTTCAGAAGACAAACGCTACAACTACGCGAGGTTGACGCGCGCAGTTGATGCTACTTAACACGATCTCGTTCGTTCGTACGGAGTTTAATTTAACTAGCGTTTCAACCTTCTCGAAAAACTATCGAACTCTGTGTACACGATCGATACCCCGGAACGATGGATGATCCTCTTTTACTTTCAGAAGACGAACCCTCGTTACGAAGCGAGGACAACCACGCGACGTTGACACGCGCTTTCATCGATGCACCGTTTAAACCGTGAAAGATCGATGGTACCTGTTGACGAATTTTAAACGGCGGTTGTTCCACGGGAACAAATTGTCCTCGTTTAGCAACCGGTAGAGCGCGTTCGAACGAAAACTTTTGATCGATTCGACGGATCGGACGCTACTTAAGAAAAGAGAGAGAGAGAGAAAAGAATCATCGAAGCTCACAGTCGATACTCTGTAATAATACACGCAGTCGATATCGACGAGATAATTTCGAACGAGTGTACAACCTACAGGAGAAACAATCGAAATTTCGTTCTCACGAGAAACAACTCGTTTGGATTTTCGGGATTCGACTGTGTACGAATGAAGATTCACGTGTGCCTGAGCGAACCAGGTACGCTATTTGCGTTTAGAAATACCCGCGTCCATAACGAATCTCTAGCCATTTCATTTTTTTCCAATTTTTTTTTTCTTCGCCGTCACGGCGACTTACCCGTCGAAAATTGTATAAGATGTTTTGTAAGAGCGTGGTATATCGAGAGGTAAATTGTGTGCTCGGCAGAGTGGCTCGAGGAAACCACGTGATCGGCAGGTGGGATTGGTGGCGGTCCAAAGGGCAGAAGCAAGATCAATAAGAAAAAGACTGGTTTTCCGTGATGCATGGCGCACCTGCTCTTCGAAGCGACAGAAGCGAGGAGAGTGGATCCGATCTCGTTCGCGATTCTTTGCCAGAAAATCTCCTCCTCCTCCTCCTCCTCCTCCGTGGTGGTGGTTCGCCGGCTCGACGAGGCCCGGGATTATTTTTCTACCGTGTACGAGGAACCGTCCGACATTTTATCTTTACGGCGGTAAAGTTTCCAACGTATATATATACATACATAGATATATATATATATATATATATATATATATATATATATATATATATATATATATATATATGTATCACGGTATGCAAAACCGATTACGTTTAACGTTGTTACCTTACCCGGTTATCGTGGGACCATTAACGTCGACGTTACTTTATACGCGAAATCTTCGCCTTTAATCTCGAGAGAAAGGGAAGACAGGAAGAACGAAGCCGGAGAGGTTGCCGTACGAACGAAGGGAAGAGTCGAAGCGCGTTCCTTTGCTGAAATGAAAAGACGGTGATTCACAGCCGACGAGAGAGAATAAGAAATGGAAAATTGGCTGACCAGCGGCGAAACGACCTAGGTACCTCTGCCCGAGTTTATTCTTCGCTTGGTACGCGTTTCGAACGAATTACCGCCGGCGTTGTGCATCCAATTACACGGACGAGCGCATCAACAGGCTCGGTGAACCGCCTTGTAGACCGAGCCACAACCTTCCTTTCTGATCGTTGTTGCTACGGTCAGTTGTCTCTCGGTTCCTTAATTGATAACGATTATTTTCTTCCGAGATTCTTTATCGAGTGGCTAACATTCTTTTCCATATTTTCGACACGCGTTCGTACCATTCCGATCGCCATGGTTGCAGACCGAGCCATAACCTTTCTTTCTGATCGTTGTTGTTACGGTCAGTTGTCTCTCGGTTCCTTAATTGATAACGATTATTTTCTTCCGAGATTCTTTATCGAGTGGCTAACATTCTTTTCCATATTTTCAACATGGAAAGCACGGTGTTCCAACATGGTGTTCCTACCACCACGATCGCCACAACTTTCGTTTCTGATCGTTGTTGCTAAGGTCAGTTGTCTCTCGGTTTCTTAATGAATAAAAATTATTTTCTTCCCAGATTCTCCATCGACCAGCTGGCATTCTTTTCCATATTTTCAACATGGAAAGTATGATGTTCCAACATGGTGTTCGTACCACCACAATCGCCGCAACCTTCGTTTCTGATCGTTGTTGCTACGGTCAGTTGTCTCTCGGTTCCTTAATATAGATATATATTATATATAATATAGATAACAGTTATTTTCTTCCAAGATTCTCCATCGAGCGGTTAATATTCTTTTCCATATTCTCAACACGCATTCGTACCACCACGATCGCCACAACCTTCGTTTCTGATCGTTGTTGCTACGGTCAGTTGTCTCTCGGTCCCTTAATTGATAACGATTATTTTCTTCCGAGATTCTCCATCGACCAGCTGGCATTCTTTTCCATATTTTCGACACGCGTTCGTACCACCCCGATCGCCACGGTTGCAGACCGAGCCACAACCTTCCTTTCTGATAGTTGTTGCTACGGTCATTTGCCTCGGTCCCTTAATCCATTTGCATCATCGGTCTGCTTAAGCTGCCGCGTTCAAATATCAGCGACGTTCAACCGACTGACCCGTATCACCGCGAGCGATTGATCGTACGTGCAGTAACGAGCATCAAAATTATTTATGAAGTTTATTAACAATATACCGTTTGAAACGATCAATACACAATATTATATAGCAAATATCGCATTTTACATTTTTCTTTTTTTTACAAAGAAGTAAGAACAAATATTTTTTTATACATAGAATAAATTTATTCAAATTGAAATGAATTAATTTTCGTGGAATTATTTAAAGTGGTCGATACATAATTATTCCACGCTTGGATGCAAATGGGTTAATTGACAACGATCATTCTTTTTCGAAATTTTTTATCGAGAGACTAACATTCTTTTCCATATTTTCGACACGCGTTCGTAACACCATGATCGTCACAACCTTCGTTTTTGATCGTTGTTGCTCCGGTCAGTTGTCTCTCGGTCCCTTAATTAATAACGATCATTCTCTTCCGAGATTCTTTATCGAGCGGTTAACATTCTTTTCCATATTTTCAACACACATTCGTACCACCACGATCGCCACAACCTTCGTTTTTGATCGTTGTTGCTACGGTCAGTTGTCTCTCGGTCCCTTAATTAATAACGATCATTCTCTTCCGAGATTCTTTATCGAGCGGTTAATATTCTTTTCCATATTTTCAACACACATTCGTACCACCACGATCGCCACAACCTTCGTTTCTGATCGTTGTAGCTACGGTCAGTTGTCTCTCGGTCCCTTAATCGATAACGATCATTCTCATCCGAGATTCTTCATCGAGCGGTTAACATTCTTTTCCATATTTTCCACTCGCGTTCGTACCACCCGTCTCGCCACGGTTCTCTCCGATTGGCGATCGAAGCGACCCACTCTCTCGTTTCGAGTCTTTGTACACCGTTCGTTTCGCGCGAGAGCTCTTCCAATTCCGTGTATAAATCAAGATTCACGCCTCGTTTACGTCCGTGGTTATCGTTTTTCATCGATGGATGGTGTCTTTCCGCTCGTATCTGGATCGAGTTATCCTCACCGTCGTCGTTCGCGGAACGATTCCCAATGCAAACGCCCCGAACCGCGAACGAGAATCGAGTTGCGAAAAATAGGATTTCACGGGACACGGGAAATAAACGCTCGAACGGTCTCGTGTTCCCGTAGTTTCACAGGGATCTCGATCAAGTCGGTGGTAGCGTGGCTTTACCGACGATAATCGCGCGCGACCCCCCGAAGAAAGAAGGCTGGGCCCTCGAGAGACCTCTCGAGGGACCGGAAGGGTCTGGTTCGAGGCCCCAGCGCGTGCCATCTGCCGACTATATAGTTCTTCGGGTACCTACCGGTCGCTCTTTGCTCTTTAGCTCCAAAACGCGCAAGAAATAGCCACCGGCAGCCTTTTAAATCGACTACTTCGCCGATCTCGTTGTCAGTCAGCTGCGTAGCAGTCGGCGTCCTTTTTCCAGGACGAACTTCTCTCTTTCTCTCTCTCTCTTTCTCTTTCTCTCTTACTTACCTTTTCCTTTTTTCGTTTCCTCCGTACAGGGTGATTCGTAAATGCGCGTAGGGGTGAATTGTTCAAGGGTGGCAAGACAAGCTTCTACGTACGAGGTGTTCCAGAAATACGTGTTCATACTTCGTGGGAGAAATTTGCATTGTGTGCAAAAAATGTTGCAGTGGTGATGAGAAGCTTTTGCACGAGATGCTTTGGAAATACGTGTTCATACTTCGGGGGAGGAATTTGCGTCGTATGCAAAAAATGTTGCAGTGGTGATGAGAAGCTTTTGCACGAGATGCTTTGGAAATACGTGTTCATATTTTGGGGGAGAAATTTACCCTAAGATAAGTACACCATTTTTTATGAATTTTGTACGTTCTATGTGTTGGGTTGTTTGGAAAGTTATTTTGTTGTTTTTTTTTTTAGTTTTTTTTTGGTGAAAATGAAACACGATTTTTTTCGTACGCAAAATACAAAGTGTACCGATTAACTATCGAGTATTTTTCACGCTACATTTTGAACAAATATCGAGGTATCCTTAAATATCGAAAACCGACATGACGGTCAATTTTTAACTAACGTTACCAATGTGAGCAATGTTATAAAATACAAAGTGTACCGATAAACTATTGAGTATTTTTCACGCCGCAATTTGAACAAATATCGAGGTATTCTTAAATATCGAAAACTGATATAGTGGTCAACTTTTAACCAACATTACCAATGTGGGCGATGCTGCAAAATACAAAGTGTACCGATAAACTATCGAGTATTTTTCATGCTACAATTTGAACAAATATCAAGGTATCCTTAAATATCGAAAACCGATATAGTGGTCAATTTTTAACCAACGTTACCAATTTGAGCGATGCTACAAAATACAAAGTGTATTAATAAACTATCGAGTATTTTTCACGCCACAATTTGAACAAATATCGAAAACCGACATGATGGTCAACTTTTAACCAACGTTACCAATGTGAGCGATGCTGCAAAATACAAAGTGTACCGATAAACTATCGAGTATTTTTCATGCTACAATTTGAACAAATATCAAGGTATCCTTAAATATCGAAAACCGATATAGTGGTCAATTTTTAACCAACGTTACCAATGTGAGCGATGCTACAAAATACAAAGTGTATTAATAAACTATCGAGTATTTTTCACGCCACAATTTGAACAAATATCGAAAACCGACATGATGGTCAACTTTTAACCAACGTTACCAATGTGAGCGATGCTGCAAAATACAAAGTGTACCGATAAACTATCGAGTATTTTTAACGCCACAATTTGAACAAATATCGACGCGTCCTGAAATACGAGAAATCGACATGGTTAATTGTTTACCGACGAACTCGTCGCGCTGTTACCGCCCGTGGATTTCGCATTTATAGCGCCACTCGTAATAATTCGCGCAAGCGCGATCGACTCTACCCGGTCTATTGTTGCCCGGGAAGAAGAGAACTCTCGGCTCTCCGAATACATTTTCCATCGTGGAAATTCTATTAACGTCGCAGGAAGTCCTGGAAACGAGAATAACGAAGAAGACGGGACGGACGTAGTACCGTATTCGTGTAAATGTGTTTGCGTCCAAGTATTTCAGTTGCATTTCACCGTCCTCCCGCGTCAAGGCGAAACGTGTTTCGCGAAATACCCTCGAAATCTCATTGTCGTCGATTCGTTTCTCGATTTACCTTTCGCGAGTGATTTTAATCGTCGAAAAATAGACACGGAATCTCTCATCGGTAGACATCGGCCGTAAATAGCTTTGTACACGGTGAACGGGCTCGTGTTCGTCTATGTCAATTAGACACGCTCTAACCGTGGATCACACCCGCCATTGACATCGCTGGGAGACGGTTGGCACGGTATTACCATTAAAAAGGAGCTTTGCACCAAATGCGCCCGATTCGATTTAGCGCGGCGAGCGACGTACTTTGTGCCAATCAACTGACCGCCCTCCCTTCGGGACCAACGACGATTGCGCTGCACTATGAAACATTAATAGCCAGAAAAGTAAATAATCCAGCACTTTGACCGGGTGTGTCCCCCCTTTGCCGACTCTCGTCGTATTGCACACGGACGAAAATCTCTCTAGCGAAGGAACCAACGGTCGATGGGAATGTCTCGCAAATTTTTCGACCCTCCGAATCGAGAATCGTCGCTGAATAAAAGAAAAAAAAAATAATATCCACGCTTCGGGGGAAAACCCACCGACCAGTCACCGTTGGTTGACTTTTATTCTCGGTTCACGGTTATGCGGCGGAACGAGCGATTTCGAAAGTAAACAGACGCGCTCTTTCTTCGTTTTCCGGAGTTAACCGGGCAGAAGCGAGGGAAATCGACGAACGAAACACGATGCTTCGCCGGGACAACGTTATTGCCATCCGATTTGATGTATCCACGTTCCGTGTACACTTCCGAAACAAACGGAGGTCGTTGCACCCGAGTGTCGATAGAAAGGGCAGCTCCTCGTAGCCATCGTGTTAATATATTTTCTATGGCTCTCTCTCTCTCTCTCTCTCTCTCTCTCTCTCTCTCTCTCTCTCTCTCTCTCTCTCTCTTACTCTCTCTCTCTTACTCACTCACTCACTTAGTTTGTCTCTTTGCTTCTCTCTCTCACTCACTCACTCACTTAGTCTATCTCTCTGCTTCTCTCTCTCACTCACTCTTTTTCTTTCTCTTTCTCTCTCTCTCTCGGTATCACGAGGCAGCCAGGCAGCGTGAATAAGGATCACGCTTTCTCGGATCGTGACCCACGGAAATTCGATTCATGCAAATCCATATCGCGTCGGATAATCGCCGTTAGAGATAAAGCGGTCGGGGACCGATGCAATTTGTCATCGTGAGAGGAGTCGAGTTCGATCGAGGTCTCCTCGATCCGCTCGACTCGATACGATGGGAACGATCGGTTCGGAGCTACCGCATTTAGGGCAGCGTGAAAGCAAAAGGAGAGACGGTCGAAGAAGATGAATAAAGAGAGAGAGAGAGAGAGAGAGGAGAGGAGAGGGTAAAGGTCACCGATCTTGCCACGGACTCGCAACCAAGAGTCTCTCACGACTCTGACCCTCATTACCACACAATTACTTCCTTTCCTCCGAGTAATGGCGTTCGGCCGTGATCCTGGAATTTTCAGAGGTCCTCTGAAATTCCGAGTCAACAGACTGTGCCTTCGCTCCTCTTCCTTAGCTACGAGCTTCCCCTACCCGATCCGATTTTAGTCCTTTCTACCTTTTCACTTTGAGATACAACGTTTACAACGAGAATCAACCCGACTCTTTCGATAGTGTATTATCACGATACACGAATTATCGCAATACTTGTTACTTGTACTCTATTCGATTAATTAATTTATTCACTTTGAAGGGTATATTCCATTGGTACGATGCAATGAGATGATTAACCCTTTGAGCTCGAAGCTTCTCTGCTACTAGAAACCAACACCTCAATGAAATCCTTCGAATCGTGTAATTCATTTAAAATGGAATATTTTTATTTCAACGTTTCGTATACATATGTTTATTTATCTTACAAGAAAGGTGTAATTGAATTTTAATTTCAATTTCAAAACACAATGGGTTTCCCAATTGGAGAAAGTACACCGAATTAAGTGGCGATCGAGGATCGTCTCTCGAGTGGAAAGGGTTAAATACAATGTTTACGCAACAACTACCAAAGGGGTTACAATTTTTATTTTAAATTACTCGATTATTAACGGTGCCCTCAATATTCGGTGACAATTATCGAAGAAGTGGTGTAACTATATTCGTAGATCAATTCAAAGATACCTGGACCGGTACAAATGAGAATAGTCGAAGGAAATTATGTTTGATATTTACACTAAAAATTGAAGGGAGAAAGAAAGTACAACATAGCAACGAGAAGACGAGCATAAAGTAATTACAATAATTTGAAAATACGTGTGTTAGAAACAGTAGCCTGTACCGTTATAGAAATTCAAGTGCAGTATGCATCGGCTGTTTTACATAAACAAGCGATACGATCGGGAAACGTCGAATCTGAATATATAAATTACCGGATGGAAAATGCATAGATTTTTCATTTTATTTATTTCAAGTAGCTACAGAACCCTCGATCGCGACGTTAATCAAACAGGAACGTATACAACGTTCCGTGATATCCGAAGAGCAAGAGTGGTTCGAGCGTGGACGATTTTACAACGATTTTACAACGATTTTACAACGAATCCCGTGTAACGACTCATCCGAGTCTCTTTTTACGATCGGGGTGGCTCGTCGACCTTTCGCGAGACCAGAGAGTTTCTGCGAAATTTGCACGTTTACTTACAATTTCTCACGCTTTGGGTAGAATTCTACTTTCGTTTATTTTCACGAAACGTTACCCTCGATATTGGCCAAGATTTCGCGAAAGAACGAACGGAACGCAATACCGTACCGTGGAAACATTTCCATTGGTGAAAATTCGTCCCGAAACGTTCGAGACTGTCGGTGAAAGGAAATGGGGCTGGTTGGCAAAGTAAGCCAGAGTAAACGTTATTAGAAATAGATACCCTAGGGGTGAATGCGCGCTTTCGGGGTGATTTAATAACAGGTTGGTCGAACCACCGTTGGAAAGCTTCCATGGTAGTGGAAAAGGGTGTAGTGTTTCCAAGAATTTAATCGATTCTCGATAGTTAAATCCTGGAACACACGTCCGCGTGGTACCGTTTCGTATCTTTGATAAGGTTCGACGAATAATTGGATTTTTCGTTTGGAAAACGTTTCAAGTGGGAATCTCCACGCGGAGTCGATTTTTCCGCAACGCGAACGACAGAGTCGCACAGAGGGACGAATATTCACGAGGAACGGTTAACTTTGTATCGCGTGGCAAAGTTATCGCTTCGAGTGTCGTCAACCCCGAATAGAAATTCCAAATGTCGCGTCGAAACGATAAATGCGCGTATCCTGCATCCTGTTCAACGAGTACGCAAATTTCCTCGCTCGCGATACTCCTCGTGCATATTTCGCTACCGGTGCGACTCTACGTTCGTGTTAAAAACACACAGACACTCGCGTGGAAATAAGTCTATTACGATTTCCATAGAGATCGGTACATTTCCAATTCCACGTCCTGCCCGACGGTGCATGTATCTTATCGGATCGGGTATCTGACCTTGCTTCTCTCCTGTCTGGGTGTTAATGAACGAAATAGCTGGGTAGACGCGCGTTGCGCAGCAGAGCACACCGATGTAATTCCGTCCGATTTTGGACAGGAACGTGACTGCCGGGTACGGTTGTCCGTGCATTCGATTAACGAAAGATAACGAGCGGTTTCGTTGGTAGACGTTAACCGTAATAGAACGGTGGAATCATCGATAAACGTAAGGATAACGCGAAATAAAGCGACAACGATACCAAACGGTTCGAGAATTAAGGGTATAACCCGTTCCCCATTACCATCGAACGAGTGTATTTGCGGAACGAAACCTCTCCCGGACATTAGTCGGTGGCTGGGCGAATGTTAACAGGACCATCAAGAACCGTTGAATAGGGAAGAAGACAGCGGGAGAAACGGGCGCGCGCAAAAGGGAGGGAAACAGGAATAAAGAAGAGCACGAGAAGTCATTTATCCATCGACCACTACGGGCGTACCATTTTTCCTCTTGCCTCGTTCCACCAAGCGCAGCGAGTCTTGATGACAAGTGGCGGCACTTTATACCCAACCGCGTACTACTTGCGGGTTGCATCGTTCCGAGCAGCGACGACCGAGCGTAATTTCGCTAAAACGTTCGCAGAAAGTAACCGAGGTCGATGTATCCGCGACGAATCGGGTCACACCGTACGAGAGCTCGACACACCCGAAGAATAAATAACAAACGCGAACGGTTGGACGTTTACACGAATCAACGTCGCTGCGTTTACGTCCACGCGTTCACCGGTTTCCCTTATCGCTCGAAAGATTCGTTTAGGTTAAGGCGAACGAGATCTCGAGTACGCTGCATTCGAGAGAAAGAGGTGAACGCGTCGAACGAACCGAACGTACGTTTGTCTCGGTGCCACAATGTCAGAACTCGTAAATTGAAAAAGTTTAACGATGCTCCGCCGTCTAGTCGAGTGGTTCGCTGACGCGATTACGCCGTTTTCCAGCTGCGCGCGTACGCCGCTTATTTCCCGTTCCAACGGTATATTAAACGTTTACGTAGTTCGCGAACCGGCCCGTAAAGTCCACCAACGTTCCAAAGAAACCAATTTCCCGGCGGGAGGAATTTTCGAAACGAACCGCGACCGCGGCACAGTTCGCCTCGCCGTGACGCGCCGGAACCGTTTAACCGGAATGGCGGTTATCGACGAACACCGAGCGGTAACGACCGATTCCTTTTTCTCCCGGGCCGACTTCGATCCCACGAGGTGCGAAAGTTACAGCGTTAACGCAACAACGTATCCGACCGTTCGTTTTTATTCGCGGATACGGGATTACGGCAATATCCCACCTGTATCGCTCAATGAACGTAAACACTGTAAAACCGGCCCCATATCCATGGCAATTGTAGCTACGCGTTTATACGGTATACGGGCAACACTTTTCTACAGCCATTATGTAGTTGCTGAAATTGCTTCTCGGAACTTAATTGCTCGCGCTTTCGTGAAGTATATAATTGCCGCGAAAAGAATTTGTACTCACCGTCGGGATAAACGGAACAGGAACAGCTCGAGCTTTTCAAAAACAGATTCCTCCGTTTAATTCGATAACGGCTTAGTGCAGTCGCGCAACGAATGGACGAATCTCGTAAAATCGATATTTGAATTTTTTTCACGGGTGATGTGTTTCGGGTAAATCGAAACGGCGACAGGATACGTTTGTTCGGGAACTGTCGCTTCGAAATATCGTGACTCGTATCGCGCACCGTTCTGTATAATTGCTACGAGCGTGCACGTTCGTCGAAAGTTTGAGTCAGCATCGAGAATGGACCACGATCGAGAACGTCTCTCACGAATTCGCGTTAGGCGTAATCGAAGAATCGATTTCTTTCCACGACCGAGTAATCGCTGTGGCGCTCGGAACACTATTTAGTCACAGACGTAGAGCGTAATCGCAATTTCGCACAATTAGAGTTCCGACGCGTGGGTACTATTAGCGTTAACGTGGTACAACGAAAGGCGTCGCGAACGACTGGAACTCTAATAAATTGAAAACAGCCCGGAAACCAGCGACCGGAGGGATTCTAAGCAATTCGATTATACGTAGATCCCCTTGTTATCTGTGAAATAAAAACTAAAGAAAAGAAAGTCGATAAGATAGTTGCAGCGGTGGTTGTCAGGGCGCGAGGAGAACCCCTGTAGCTCGGCAAGTGGTGGTGGAGATGTAGCGGCGGCGGGCCAATGAGAGACGCGAGTGCGCGGCGCAGATGCGCGCTAGATTCGAGTCGCCGGGTTGCTCAGAGCGAGCGTGGACGTTTACAGCGTTGTGTCGCGTCGCGTCGTATTGCATCCTTCGGCCTTTTCGTTCGATTCCTCTTCCTTCTCGGTCCTTTTCGCTCGCAACGTGCTCGTCGGTCGCTCGATCCCCGCGATTGGTTCGTATCGTCGGGAGTGTACCGCGAATGCTTGCCTCGTAGAAACAGTTCCATTGTTGCGCGAATCTCGATCAAAGGCATCCAGGACACGTACCGTGTTGCACCGAATTGCGACAGCTTCCGGGATAGAACGCGATTGACAGTGCATGCCAGTGAAACGTGCAGCAATCGTTCTGGACGTTGAAAGGTTTGCCGGAATTTTTCGGCATTGTTCGTCAACAAGGTCGAACATGATAAATCACATCGCGCGTCAAGGACATAGGAAATCTGTGTCGCGTTTACCAGTCATTGGTGGTGCCGATGTACAAGTGCGAATTCGGGCAATGTAAATAGTTAGCGTTGTACCTCGTTGTGTACCTTCTAATTGTGTCATGTCGTGCCGTGCCGTGTCGAATCCAGTTGCTGGTAATTCGTTTCTGTAAATAGACTGAAACCAGCCGGCGAGAATGTAAAGCTCTTGTATAAGTTATTGAGAGTGTGTTAGCATGCTGTAGTTCCGCGAATTTGACTTTACTCAAGGCACCTATGCGCACTGGAAGCCGTCAACCCTGAGCACAGGATTGGGTGCAGAGAGGTGAGTGTGAATTTCAGTACGACGCTTTCATCGTGGCTGTTCTCGCGTACTTAATATTTAAATCTATATAGAGTTTATTAGAGACGAATTTATCGTTGTACCACCAAAGGTACTCGTAGAGTACCTTCTAATATCGTGGTAATTTCAATATCAAAGGATACACGAAAACGGAACAATCTTTCGCATCGAATTTCCAATATACGCGAATGGTAAGATACGCGCGTCGAATATCGAGATCGATGTGCACTCGAACCGAAAGAAATGCATCTAGAGAGTAGATGTATAATCGGTGAAGGGGCAAGGTTGGCGACAGCGGTTATAAACCGCTTTATTTTTCACGAAACAAAATGCCACGAGCGTGACTCTTGAACGCGGCTTAAGTAGGACTGGGTGCGTAATTAAGATCGATAGCTCGAGATTAGATCCCGTGGAAGGTTGCGGGTGTAAAGCGAGGAGGAGTCGATAAATGCTGCGTAAGAGGAACGTTTTGTTCGACGATGGATCGAATAGCGATCTCGCTTTCGTATCGAGCCGAGGTCGATCGGTAGTGTAGGGATAACGCGGAGTTTGGAAATCGTGAACCACAACATCCATTGTCCTCTTCTCCGAATTTAGGTTAGGTGTCGGCGATAGGACGAATATACGCTCGGCCCGGCCCGGCCCGTCGGTAAACAATTTAGCATAGCGTAACGAATCTACGACGACCGTTATCCACGAATAAGATAAACACTAAAGTAAAGGAAATTGCTCGAGTCTGGCTTCGGAGAATTATCGAGAAAAGATATATTAGAACAACACGATGAATCGGCACACGACCGTGGACGATTCAATCGTAATCCGTCAGCTCTAACTTCCCCGTCGTATTTGCAGTCTGTATTAGATTAAGGTATATTGTAAGTTCTCCTTGTAAAGTGGATTAGTTTGAGGTTACATACGAAAACCGTTTACTAAAATTCCGTATTACGTAACCGACACCTGCGTGCAGGAGAATCGAAAGCGCACGGTGTCGGTTCTCTCTTTCTCTCTCTCTCATTTTTTATGCGAATTCTTTCGTTCGAGGGTAAACAGATTTTCGTAGCCTCTATTAGCCATCGCGCGGCATTACACGATCAATTAGTTTCTCTCGAATCGCGTACGGTTTAGTCGGTTGACTTTACGCGTTAACGGACGACGTAACGCAGCACGCATCGAAGACTGATAATTACCGTCGTTTGCTCCCGTGAAAGTCACCATACCGTAAAGTCCTCTTCGTTCATTCATCGTTACCGGGTTGCGTAATAATTGCTGCTTCTGCTGGCACGTGCCACATGCGTATATTACCCGTTGCCGGTTCACAGAGAATTCGTTCGCGTTCGACCAAACGAGCAAGAATCGCGCGTCTACACGCGAACCGAACTGATTAACGACGGTTTGCCGTGACGCGTTCTCATAATGTCGCATTAATTTATCTACGTCGAGGAATTTCTTTTGTCCGGGCACCGTGGTTTCCGTGCACCGTGAACGACGCTGGAACGTACGATTTGTCCTCCGTTTTGACAATCACTTAACCGCTTAATAATACGGATTCAATTTGCCACGTAAGAATCGTTCCACTCTGCGGTTCTCGGACGGAAAAATCAAAAATTGTTTACGAAAGAAGCGTGAGAATTCGCGAAAGCGGATTACCAGAAGGTTGTTAACCGGACGGGAATGAACGAACGAACGATTTCCTAGCATGCGTGCTCACGTCCTGATATTGGAGGGTGGTATCGAGTTGAATGAAGGCTAGGCGATGGAAAGAGTGGAGTGTCGTCAACGCCTTCCCTCTTGAAGGAAATATTTACCACCCTTGCCCTATCTCGGAGAATACAGCTATGCAGGTCGCGTATATTAAAGAAACTCGTGGGAGAGGCTCGTTGATAGGTTACGCCGTTACTTACGAAAAGTCGCCTCTTGGTCTCCTTTCACGTTTCCCCTTGGCTTTCTTCGTGGGATACTGCCTCCTTGGCGTTGAAGATGATAAAACTTGTTCGTCGCGCGGGACGACGAAATCGAAACGCCGATAATTAAAATTGTGTACGTTTTTCCGAAAAGCCCCAATGGCCAATCGACGTCCAATTTGGAGGAGGGCGGCGGGAGGGGTAATAAATACTGAATATAAAATTTTAACTTGAAAATATTTAATAGTTTCCAAAATATTAATGACAAAATTCCGTTGGAATATTTAATAGTTTTCGAAATATTAATAATAGAATCCCGTACGATACATTGTATGTATTCTGCCTGTACGTTCGTTTCACAGGCGTCACCGAGTCAATTGTTCTCCGTATCCCTGTCGTGTCGTCAACTGTTTGGCAGTCGACTATACAGCAACAATCTAGGCCTCGGTATCTATACGGTGCTCGCGTAAATCTAGCCCAATTTTAACACGTTTCACGAAAATCGATACTGGATTACAAGAACAATAAACGACGATTATTTCTACAACGGAGGTGGTCGCATTAATAATGTTAGTGTAGACTGATGTCAATGTATCGCGCGTAAAGTTTTTTTTATTATTATCTCGGAAAGTGGTAAATATTCGAAGCTAAAATTTTATATTTAGAACCTAAAAGTTTTTTTTATTATTATCTCGGAAAGTAGTAAATATTCGAAGCTAGGATTTTATATTTAGGACCTAAAAGTTTTTTTTATTATTATCTCGGAAAGTAGTAAATATTCGAAGCTAAGATTTTATATTTAGGATCTACATCTCCTACCCTTCTTTTTCTCAAAATTTGACGCCGGTCACTTTCCGGAAGTATAGCCAAAATTATTGAGTTATTCGGAAAGTCATTTCGTTTTTTTTTTTATGAAAATGAAACACGATTTTTTCAGAGTGTATAAACATTTTATTAAATTATATATTCTCTTCGAACAACCCAATATTTCGTTCGATCCGCGTGACTTTGACCGTGCATCGTCAACGGATGCAGTTTTCGAAATTGTGCATTCATCCGGACAAGGGGTACGTACGGGCCATTGTGACCATTCGACGGTTCTGTGAAAAACTCGCGGTTATTTCTAATAACAAACGAGACAATTTGACCGTGTATATCGGTGACACGGTACAATATACAGATCCTTCTTCGAAGGAAGCTCGTTGTCGATAATTAATCCCATTACGAATTCACGGCGTCTGTCGCGTCGATTAACTCTCTCGAAATTGAACGTAATAGAATTTGTATCGGCTCGATAGTCTCTCGATGTATCTGTTGTGTTGCGTACACGGTTTGGCACGTTTGCTCTTTTCACCGGCAATCTACGATTCACCGTTTCGCTATTGAGCACGCGTGAAATTAATCGAACGCTCGAAAGCTCCCCTTCTTGTTGCAACGATTAACGTTGCTCTCTTTTTTTTTCCACCTTTGTTCTCAAAATCGATCGATCGCACTGTCGGGACAGAATACACCGGTAATGGAATCCAGAACGCGATCGATCGTATCTTGGCCGGTACGAGGATATCCAGAACTGTTATTTTTTTTCTTTTTCATTTCTTTTTTTTTCTTCGTTTTACCTCCGACGAGATTAACGAGAAAACGAATCATTCGCGAGACAGTCATCGAAAACGAACGAACTCCCTCTCCGCAGAATGAATTTCGAGAGTGTCCGATCACCTTGGACGTGACGCGAAATTAAATTTGATTTAGGGCCATTTCGAGCGGATGATTCCGCGGAAGCTTCCGCCTTTTGTTAACGCGTATCCTGTAGCGGATGTAGGTTACGACCTCGTAACTCTTTCACGATGTCTTCGGGCTCGCGAGGAATTCCGCTGCCCGGATCCTGGTAGCGCGATCACGATTCACCGATCCCGGATATTGGTTTTCGCGTCGATTCTCGATTCTCGAATTTATGCACGCGGATGTCTCGAACGGTAAGAAATTTCCTGAAACCGTATCGGTCGTTTCGTAATGGTAAAAAGTTGTTTGCTGAGCTATTAATTCGATAGAGCGGATGAATTACAAGCGGATCGTTCCTCGGTAGGCAGAAGGTGGGAACGATTCTTTTTCGTGGTTAAGTGCGCAGTCAGCCGGTCGCGAATCCGATATTAAATGGGTCGAGGATTCTTGAAGAAACACCGCGTTTTACGAGGCCTTTCGATAGATCATTCAACGGCCTCGCGGAAGCCACCGTGTCCGAATGCTTCCGCGTGCTAAGCTTGGTGAACGACGGTCGTACTTGTCGTTAAATTCTTCAAAGGTAACCTTATCGAATATCGAAGTATATATTGGGTTCTTCCGGAAAGTGATTTCGTTCTCCAAAATGGAGAATATATAATTTGGTAAAATGTTTGTACGCTCTGTTCATACGAATGTTCATATAATAGAAGGTTTACAAAGCGGAATGTTCATGTAGTAGAAGATTCGCAAAGTAGAAGGTTCATATAATAGAAGATTTACAAAGCAGAATGTTCATATAATATAAGGTTCACAAAGCAGAATGTTCATCTAATGGAACGTTCACAAAGCAGAATGTTCATCTAATTGCAACGTTCCCAAGGCAGAATGTTCATTTAACAGAACGTTTACAAAGCAGTGTTCATGTAGTAGAAGGTTCATATAATAGAAGGTTTACAAAGCAGAATGTTCATCTAATGGAACGTTCGCAAGGCAGAATGTTCATTTAACAGAACGTTTACAAAGCAGTGTCCATATAGTAGAAAGTTCGCAAAGCAGAATATTCATATAATAGAAGATTTACAAAGCAGAATGTTCTTCTGAAAAATCGTGTTTCATTTTCACCAAGAAAAACGAAATTACGTTCCGGACAACCTAATAGAAAAATAATGTCACGAATACGTTCTATTTAGATTCTTTAATTTTCGAGTTAAGAATTAAAGAAAATGTTCTACGCGTTGAAATTAAGTATTGGGTTGTTTTGGAAAGTGATTTTGTTTTCCAAAATGGAGAATATATAATTTGTCCGCGCGAGAGAATTTTTACACATGGAACAACAAGTGGTCGGCGCTGAATTTTATTCAACACTCGAGACAAAATAAAATAAAACTTTCGTTCGTAGATAATTTTTTACATGAAATATAAAATCGAAGAGAAACGATATTATTCGATAAAATTAAAAACAATTGTTTTGGCTTTTTTGACTCGTAGAAGTATTCGTTATTGGCATTTGCTCCAAATAGTTCTCTATAGCGAGTTTTTATTTTTTGCGTCGGCAGTGGTTGATTTTGCGATACGGTATTTTCGCGTTAAATTTGTTGCACGTTCCGTGTATTTAAATTTACTAATAAGTTTCATCCTGTAGGATAAAATAAATATTTTGTACGTTCATACATGGTATTTTAATAGGAGATATACTGGTCGTTTGATTGAATGTTTACAAAACGGAATATTCATCTAATGGAATGTTCGCAAAGTAAAATGTTTATTTAACGGAACATTTACGAAGCAGAATGTTCGCATAGTAAAATGTTCGCAAAGTAGAATGTTCGTGAAGTAGGAGCTTTACAAAGCAGAATATTCATGTAATAGAAGGTTCACTAAGCAGAATATTCATATAATAGAAGGTTTACAAAGCAGAATGTTCATATAACACAAGATTTACAAAGTACAATGTTCATCTAATGGAATGTTCGCAAAGCAGAATATTCATATAATAGAAAGTTCACAAAGCAGATGTTCATCTAATGGAAGGTTCACAAAGCAGAATATTAATATAATAGAAGGTTCACAAAGCAGAATGTTTATCCAATGGAATGTTCGCAAAGTAGAAGGTTTACAAAACAGAATGTTCATATAGTAGAAGGTTCGCAAAGCAGAATGTTCATATAGTAGAAAGTTTACAAAGCAGAATGTTCATATAATAGAAGGTTCACAAAGCAGAATGTTCATATAACACAAGATTTACAAAGTACAATGTTCATCTAATGGAATGTTCGCAAAGCAGAGTATTCATATAATAGAAAGTTCACAAAGCAGATGTTCATCTAATAGAAGGTTCACAAAGCAGAATATTCATATAATAGAAGGTTCACAAAGCAGAATGTTTATCCAATGGAATGTTCGCAAAGTAGAAGGTTTACAAAGCAGAATGTTCATATAGTAGAAGATTCGCAAAGTAGAATGTTCATATAACAGAAGATTTACAAAGTACAATGTTCATCTAATGGAATGTTCGCAAAGCAGAATATTCATATAATAGAAGGTTCACAAAGCAGAATATTCATATAATAGAAGGTTCACAAAGCAGAATGTTCATCAAATGTAACGTTCACAAAGCAGAATATTCATCCAATGTAACGTTCACAAAGCAGAACATTCATCCAATGGAATGTTCGCAAAGCCGAATGTTCATATAACGTAGGTTCTATGGTAGAAAGAATAATAAGAAACATTTTTTCAAAAAGCAAAGATTTGCTCTCGACGAGTGCATCGGCAGCGTTTCTATTTCGACGCAGTTGGTGCTCGGAGGAGTAGTCGCTTATCGGACGCTCCGCTCCGCGCCGCGCCGCATCGGTAAGGATTCCATCGGTGCAAACAGAGAAAGGAGTACGCTCGAGGTGTGAAGCGCGACGCAAAGATAGGAGAGACTCGGAGATGTGTGCGCGAATGCATCCAGCGCACAGTTCTCGTGCACCGACAATGATTCTCCACTCGATCGCAATGGTGCAGCGAGCGCCTGCACCACAATTGTCGTTCGGCGGCGTTGTTGCCCTCGGTACCCGATCCTCGATCCTCGCTCGTTCTTCCACGTACCCGGTACGATTTATCTCGATCCTTTTCAAATTTTTTTTACCGCGAGTCTTCTTCCCGTCTTTTCGCGAAATTACGAATTTTTTTCGGGACGAAGGGAGGGGAACAAATTTTGTCGTTAATTTCTCCTCTTTTATTTCTCATTTACAGAATTTGTTCCAGAATGAGAGAAGGGATCAAATTTTGTCGTTAAATTCTCCTTTTTGGTTTCTCATTTATAAAATTTGTTCCAGGATGAGAGACGGGATCAAATTTTGTCGTTAACTTCTTTTTTTTAGTTTCTCATTTATAGAATTTGTTCCAGGATGAGAAAAAGGAACAAATTTGTCGTTAAATTCTCCTATTTGGTTTCACATTTACAGAATTTGTTCCAGGATGAGAGTAGGGGTCGATTTTTAATTTATTAACGCTTCCACGAGATTTTCCTTTTTCTCTGGATTTTTTATTTACGGAATTTGTTTCGCGACGGGAAGGGGACGATTTTATTATTAACGCTACCGCGAGATTTTCTTTTTTCTCTGGATTTTTTATTTACGGAATTTGTTTCGCGACGAGAAGGGGACGATTTTTGTTATTAATAGTTCCGCGAGTTTTTCTCTTTTACAGAATTTTTTATTCGCGAATTTACTCCGCGAGAACAAGGGGGCGATTTTATTATTAATAGTTCCGCGAGTTTTTTTTTTTTCTTCTTTTTTTTTCTTTATTCTTCCGTCATTCATATTTACGAATTTGTTTCGCGACGAGAAGGGAACGGTTTTATTATTAACAGTTCCGCGAGTTTGTATTACTTTTTTCGTCCGTCATTCATATTTACGAATTTGTTTCGTAACGAGAACGGGACAGTTTTATTATTAACAGTTCCGCGAGTTTGTTTCTTTTCTCGTCCGTCGTTCGTATTTACTGAATTTGTTTCGCTACGAAAAGAGGACGATTATGTTATTAATAGTTTCAATTTACTTTTATTTTTCAAAGTCCATATTTACAAAATTTCCTTCGCGACGAGAAAGGGGGTAATTTCTTTATTAACAATTTTAATTTCCATTTGTTGTTCCTGAGTTCTTATTTACTGCATTTGTTTCGCTACGAGAAGAAGACAATTATGTTATTAATAGTTTCAATTTATTTTTTTTTCAAAGCCCATATTTACAAAATTTCCTTTTTCTCTTTTTTTGTAAAATTCTTATTCACGGAATATGTTTCGCTACGAATAGAGGACAATTTTTATTATTAATAGTTTCAACTTCCTTTCTTTCCAAAGTCCATATTTACAAAATTTCCTTTTTTTTTCTGTAAAATTCTTATTCACGAAATATGTTTTGCTACGAGAAGAAGACAATTATGATATTAATAGTTTCAATTTCCTTTTTTTTTTTCAAAGTCCATATTTACAAAATTTCCTTTTTCTTTTCTTTTTTTTTTGTAAAATTCATATTCACAGAATATATTCCGCTACAAGAAGGTGACGATTTCTATTATTAATAGTTTCTCGATCGAGATTGACCAGAACACCACGATAGTTCGTCCACATTGCGTACAATAAATTAAACGCTACGTAATTTACGTAGCCCCGGTCGGAACAAGTTTGCGTGGTTGGCCGGGAACAACCGGTATTTCGTCTTCCGGTTCTTCTTCGAGGGCGGTCGAAGGAATACGCGCGCTTTCGCCGAGCCACGGATTCGGCGGCATCGTCTTAAAATAATCGCGCGGCGTGGCGTACGCAATGTGGAACTTTCTTCGGTAGCGAACAATCGAAGAGCACCGCGCAGCATCTCTTCCGCGCTTGGAAAGCTCTCCACGCGATGGAACGCAGCACAGCCAACCAGCCGAGGTCTGTTGTGCGCGCACGGTGCGTTCGATTCGCCACGGCAACTAAGCGCCTTGTCTCGGTGGATGCAATTATTTCGCGGCCGCGATATAAGCTAACGCGAGACCGTGCTCTCGGTACACGACCGCGAGCACAATCTACGCGGAACGCGAAACAACGTTCGACGATACGTATCTTCGGTTCACGGGGAGAGTAGTTTCGCGAATTTATCGACATTGATCGTTCTCGCAACGCTCACCTCCGTATAAGTACAATTTCGACCCCGGTATCGCGTTCCCAACGAACGAAGACACCTCCTACGACCTTCGAACGAGTTCGTCTCTCTTTTTTCCATGGAATTTCAGGGACCGATAGCCTTGCAACGTTGCATTCCAGCTCGCGTGCCAACTCGTATTTCATTTTTTTTTTTTTTTTTTTTAATTTTTTTTTCTCTGCGTTTGCATCGAGAGCCACGATGCGCGTGTACGCGTCTCCCTTCTATCTTCGGGGACGTTGGTGTGTTCTGTTGGGAACATTTTTCGCACGAGTTTAGCTTTTCGCACGTTGGTAGTCGAATCGATGCGAGTAGTTTACATCGGAGGGCATAATTCTTTTGCGTTGGTTCGAACCGTGTAATTTTCACGCGACTTTCCCCTAAGAAGGGGTGGATCGAAACGACGATCGTTCGTCGTTGCATCGTTCCTCGTGGAACGAGCGTATATCCCACCCATGGTTATGCATTCGTTGGACTGGCGAAGAGAAACAACCTTCGGGGTTATTTTTGTCGTTTCGTCCACCCTCGTTGAAACGAGAAAGCGAGACAGGGAAAGGAAGGAAGGAAGGAAGGAGAGACCCTCCCGGATAAATTTATCGCTCGACGACTCGCTACCGTGGCCAATTCCAAGAAAGGCGAGACTTTGGCGGAAAAACGCGCGCTCCGCTCGCCGTCCATTCGGTTAGCGACGTTATCGCCGAACGAAACGAGACGATCGTTTCTCGGCTCGCGATCTCCGCGAATTCGCGCAATGAAACCCGCCTGTGCACGGGCCACTGTCTTCTACCACGCTCGGGACGTCTATTCGATGCTATCGAGTTTTCCGTTGCGTTCCAGAGTTGTTCGAGGGAAAGAAAAACCGAGCCGAGATATATCCGATTCGAACGACCGCATCGATCCGATCGCGGAACTCGAAACAACGGAACGGATGGGAAGAGTAGCTCGGACGCACCGAGAGGTTTGAATATCTTTTCAAGAGATCGAAACGTCCGAGATACTCGAACGTACCGAAAGGCTCGACTATCTTTTCAAAAGATCGAAACTTTTGAGATACTTGACTATCTTTTCAGAAGATTGAAACTTCTGAGATTGTTGACTATTTTTTTAAAAGATCGAAACGTCCGAGATACTCGAACGTACCGAGTGGTTCGACTATCTTTTCAAAAGATCGAGACTTCTGAGATACTTGACTATCTTTTCAGAAGATTGAATCTTCTGAGATTGTTGACTATTTTTTTAAAAGATCGAAACGTCCGAGATACTCGAACGTACCGAGTGACTCGACTATCTTTTCAAAAGATCGAAACGTCCGAGATACTTAACTATCTTTTTAAAAGATCGAAACATTCGAGATATTCGACTATCTTTTCAAGAGATCGAAACGTCCGAGATACTCGAACGTACCGAACGACTCCACCATCTTTTCAAAAGATCGAAACGTCCGAGATACTCGAACGTACCGAGCGACTCGACTATCTTTTCAAAACATCGAAATGTCCGAGATACTCGACCATCTTTCGAAGAGATCGAAACATCCGAGATACTCGATCGTATTGAGTACGATTACTTCAGGAGTTCTTACCGTAGCGCACCCGTATTGAAAAAAAGTACATTGAATATTTATCAATTTTGAAAATCGATTCAGAGGTAATTAAAACGAGAGAAAAACGAGATTTGCGCCAAGTTATAAATTACATAGATTTTTTATATATAGGTCGATAAAAGAGAAATTTGATCTTTTCAAACGATAAACAACTTCTTTCGGCTGTACGCTTTTACGTGATTGTAATTCCAAAAAAGTTTTATCATCCTGTTACTCTTCATTGAAATTAATTTTTCCGTAGGTTACCGATAAACAAACGTTAAAAAAAAAATAATTAAATGTCAAAATCAACGCGAGACATATTTTTTATTTACCAGAGTGTAAACAATTTCTTTTCAGTAGGTAATCAAAAATGCTGCAGAACATCGCGTTGGGTTAGTTGCGTTTCTAAAGTGCGGTGAAATCGTTAGATTTTATCGTAGCTCTGCTGTTACGTATTCGTACAGTTTAGAAGATACAATTAATCTCGTTTCTCCTCGTTTGTCTCTCGTATCTTTGAATCGATTTACGAAAATAATAAATATTTAATACACTTTTCTTTCGTTCGGTACGTTCGAGCTACTAAATTCTTTTGAGACGCGTGATACATTCGAATTACTCGATTATTTCTAACTACTCGATACATTCGAGTTACTGAATTCTGTCGAGAAATTCGGTACATTCGAATTACTCGATTCCTTCGAACTATTCAATACATTCGAGTTATTGAGTTCTTTCCAGATGCTCGGTACATTCGAATTACTCGATTCATTCGAACTACTCAATACATTTGAGTTACCGAGTTCTGTCGAGAGATTCGGATCATTCGAATTACTCGATTCTCCCAAACTATTCGGTACATTCGAGCTACTGAGTTCTTTTGAAACGCTCGGCACATTCGAGTTACTAAGTTCTTTAGAGGCGCTCGGTACATTCGAATTACTCGATTTTTTCGAACTATTCGGTACATTCGAGTTACTGAGCTCTGTCGAGAGATTCGATATATTCGAATTACTCGATTCTCCCAAACTATTCGTTACATTCGAGTTACTGAATTATTTTGAAACGCTCGGTACATTCGAGTTACTAAGTTCTTTAGAAGCGCTCGATACATTCGAATTACTCGATTCTTTCGAACTACTCAATACATTTGAGTTACTGAGTTCTGTCGAGAAGTTCGGTACATTCGAATTACTCGATTCTTTCGAACTACTCAATACATTTGAGTTACTGAATTCTGTCGAGAAATCGGTACATTCGAATTACTCGATTCTTTCGAACTACTCAATACATTCGAGTTACTGAGTTCTGTCGAGAGGTTCGGTACATTTGAATTACTCGATTCTTTCGAACTACTCAATACATTCGAGTTACTGAGTTCTGTCGAGAAGTTCGGTACATTCGAATTACTCGATTCTTTCGAACTACTCAATACATTTGAGTTACTGAGTTCTGTCGAGAAGTTCGGTACATTCGAATTACTCGATTCTTTCGAACTACTCAATACATTTGAGTTACTGAGTTCTGTCGAGAGGTTCGGTACATTTGAATTACTCGATTCTTTCGAACTACTCAAAACATTCGAGTTACTGAGTTCTGTTCAGAAGCTCTGTACATTCGAATTACTCGAATCTTCCGAATTATTCGGTACATTCGAGCTACCGAATTCTTTCGAAACTTACAGTACATTCGATCTGCTCGATCCATCGTTTCCCTCTTTCGAGTTCTTGTGTCGGATCTGAAATCGAGTCTCCCCTTAATTTAGATTTCAAATTTCTCGAATAATCGAGTATCGTGCCGATACTAGTTGCATCGTTGGTTCGGTCCGAAGAAAACGAGTGAGTGAAAAAGAGAGAGAGAGAGAGAGAGAGAGAGAGAGAGAGAGAGAGAGAGAGAGAGAGAGAGACCCGCTAGCAAACTGCGCTGTTCCACGCACGGTAACCGTGCGGCGGCTGTGCGTAACTGGAAATCGATTCTACTTAAATTTCACGGCAATTAATTGCGACGAGTAAGAGCGAATGCACTCGCGAGCTCCATTATCCGGAGCGAAAGCGGAATAGAACGGGTTCGGGCCGCGTAATTAAAACACGGTAAATTTTGGCGGGCATCGGGCCAAGCACGCTCGAACTCTCGTACGTATCGAACGAATCGCTCGAGAGAATCATCGACGGGGACTCTTCTCTTTCTCTCTTAGGGTCGATACCTGATTGCGCGCGGCGGGACCACCGTGTTCGTGTACGCGCGCCATTCGTGGGATTCAATCAGCGAATTCGTCACGCGCCTGCTTCTCTCGTTATTACAACGATCGAGGCCATTTTTGTCTTTCTTTTTTCTTCCTTTTTCATTTTTTTTTTTTTCCTCCACTTGGACGATCTCCCGCCGCCGTTAGAAGTGCGCGTCGATCTTGAACTTTGAATTTCTCGAAAGATTTCCTTCCACCGAAATATCAACCCAAATTTACAATATTTGTTACAATCATTTTTACGATATCATCCCGACAGATCAATTCATTCTTACATCGATCAGTTGACCAATCGATCTTGGTCTACGAAATCAATTCTATGGCACGAAATCAGCTCGCTTTCGAAACCAAAGGTACAATTATCTCTTTTACCAGAAACGTTCGTACTTGTAACAAGACGGGCCAAGTGTACCGATCATGATTCGATTTTTGTACGCTCGATTTTTCCAGCAAGTCGATCTTCCAACTTTCGATCCGATGTCTACTTTTTCAACGATAATCGGCGTATCCCTGGTTACCGCAGTCCTCTTGCCTCGTGTCGGTGCGAGCGTAACGGTGCAATTTTCGTCGTTTGTTATTTATTTGGTCGCACCGAATATCGAGAACCGAACACCATCGTAGCCGTGTGTAGTGTCGTACACTCTGTAAGAGATACGCGAGTCGAAAGGAGAGAAAGAGCATCGTAGCCGTGTTAAATCGTCGCGAGTCGTCTTATCGCGAGGTGAGCGCGAGTCGTGTACCGAGGTGACGAATCGAACAATTCTCCCATCTCGAAGCTCGCACGCGTTCCGCTCTCGCTACGGTTCGACGTATCCGGTACAACGGCGAGTCGAATCTGATTTTCCGGCGTTACGTACCGAGCGAACGTTTCTTCGCGCGTGGAACGACCAAGGGAGATCGTGCGCGCACGCGAGTCCGCGCATCTCGTCGCCGTTGAGAAAATCTGTATGCGAGAGTTGCGCTCGTAGGCAAATATACGAGCGGTGGGAGCGTGGCGCGAGGAGGTGTGCATCGTCGTCGGTAGGTGTAAGAGCGAAGGGAAAGAGAACGAACGAACGAAAAGCCGGTCTTGGATGGAACACCTGCTCCACAGGTATGCGATCCTTTCCACTCTTCTTCGCGCAAGGCTTCTCCGATGCTCGCTTGGATTTCTCCCCTGTGCGCGCTTTGTTATCGTTTGAAAATCGCGCCGCCGCGCACGCGGTACGCGTAACTCGCGCGAAAAAAGGATTTTTTTTTTTGTTTCTTTGTAACGTTCGTCGTTCACTTTTCGTTTGTCTTTTTTTTTTTTTGTTTCCTTTTTTTCTTTTATCTTCCGGCTCGTTCGATACAAAATGTCCCCGGTGGTTCATTGTCCGTAAAATTGCACGATTCGACGACGTCGAGTTTATTGGACTCCACTTTTAACGAACGCGAAAACGTTCTGCGACCTACATTCGCGAATCTACTCGTCTCCCCCCTCGTCCCTCCCCGGGGACATTTTCCGCGGACGCGACGCGTTAACAGCGCGCCATTTAAATCGGTGCACAATGGAGGAGAATGACATTACAAGAAGTCTGTTTGCCAGTGTGCCGCGTCCGTTCGTTCGGATTCAGTACGGTTCCATTCCGTTCCACTGGCTATACAATCCTCTCTATCGTTTTGCTCTTAATGCGAGAGCGGTGGCACAATCATCCGCGCGCGCGTATTTTCCGCTTCCATCCGGCATTGTGCATTTCGTCGAATCGTTTACCGAGCCTCCCATCCATTCCGGTCGTGTCTCCATCCGATGCCGGGCTTCGTAATTCTTGTTTGCTTTACACGTCGCGCCGTCCCATTCTCGCCCCCGAAGCGTCACAGATCGAGCAAACGTCGAACCACTCGAGCACGAAAGCTCCGGTTGTTTCGCTCTTGAGGCGCAAACTCCACGGTGAATCGATTCTACGGAGAAACGAAAAAATCTCTCGCGCGCGAGAGAGAGCACTTTCTTTTTAAAGGAGGGAGGGAGGGAGAGAGAGAAGGGAAGAGAGAGAGAGAGAGAAAGGGGAAGAGAGAGAGAATTTTTTTTAGAGGGTGAAAGAGAGGAAAACTCTTAAAAGAGAGAGGGGGAGAGAGAGAGATAGAGAGAAGGAAGGAAAAACTCTCTTGAAGGAAAAGGGATAGAGAGAAAATTCTTGAAAGAGAGAGGGGGGAGAGAAACTTGAGAAAAAGGGAGAGAGGAGAGAGAGAGAGAGAGAGAAGAAAAGAAAAGAATGAAAAACTCTCTTGAAAGAGAGGGGGGAGAGAAACTTGAGAAAAAGGGAGAGAGAAAAACTCTGGAGAGAGGAGAGAGAGAGAGAGAAAAGAAAAGACTGAAAAACTCTCTTGAAAGAGAGGGGGGAGAGAAACTTGAGAAAAAGGGAGAGAGGAGAGAGAGAGAGAAGAAAAGAAAAGAATGAAAAACTCTCTTGAAGGAAAGGGGAAAGAGAGAAAATTCTTGAAAGAGAGGGGGGAGAGAAACTTGAGAAAAAGGGAGAGAGAAAAACTCTGGAGAGAGGAGAGAGAGAGAGAGAAAAGAAAAGAATGAAAAACTCTCTTGAAAGAGAGGGGGGAGAGAAACTTGAGAAAAAGGGAGAGAAAAACTCTGGAAAGAGGAGAAAGAGAGAAAAAAATCTCTTGAGAGAGAGGGGGGGGAATGAAAAATTCTCTTCAAGGAAAGAGGAAAAAGAAAAACTCTTGAAAGAGATTGAAGAAAGAGAAAAAAGTCTCTCTCTCGAGAGGGAAAGAACAAAAAAATTCTCTTGAAGGAAAGGGGAGAGAGAAAAGCTCTTAAAAGAAAGAGAAGAAAGAGAGAAAAAGTCTCTCTCCGTCGAGAGAAGAGAGAAAAGAAAAGAGTTCGCCGATTTCTTGTTAACAATTATTTTTGTTCGATCCCGCTTAATACGAATCGGACGATAATCGTCGTAGTCTCGGACGGTCCTCGATCGCATCGCGGACCCAAACTCACCGACAAATGTAAATCCCCTTGTTCCGCTTTAACCGGCTGACCATTATTCCGCGGGCCCCGGTTGACTTTCACGGCACGGGCATATTCGAGGAATCGTCGAAACCAAGAGGCAAATCGTGAAACATCTGCTCGTTTCGATACCCGCCTCGAACGGGTTCGCGTATTTATCTGCCGACTTCTCTCCTCGTACGCTGCCCGTTCGATACGCTCCGCGTGCGAGCGAGCGCGCGCGAGCGAGCGCGCGCGTTAACGTAGCTATGTATCTCTCCCTTCGAATATTCATCGAACGCGCGCACCGCGAATTACACACACCTTGTTTTTCTTTTTCTTTTTTTTTTCGCCCGATAAAAGGCGTATCGCGATTAGCCAAATAGCGGTTCTATTTCCGCGAACGTCGACCGAGTGGGTTCATTTTTAACGAGAGGACGCGTATAACTGGTCGGCCGGTTGCTCGATGCCAGTTCGTTCGCGATGCATTCTTTATTTGCCTATAAATGGACCGCGCTGCTCTACCGATGACAAACGGCCCTCGTGCAAATAAAGTCGCGACGCCTCGACTCGATTTTCGCCCGGTCGTTGCTCAAACTGTGTGCACGTACCCGTAGATACATGGGGACGGTATCCTCGTGATTGTTACGAGCTAAAAAATGTTCGAATATTCGAGTAGTTCGAAATTCGAACCGAACCGCGACTCGAAAGGAACCGAATAATTCGGTAGAAATCGGACGGTTCGGGAGAATCGGGACCCAATGAATTTTGTATTTATTTTTGTATTTTTGTATTTATTTTTATATTTTTGTATTTATTTTTGTATTTATTTTTGTATTTTTGTATTTATTTTTGTATTTTTGTATTTATTTTTGTATTTTTGTATTTATTTTTGTATTTTTGTATTTATTTTTGTATTTTTGTATTTATTTATTTATTTTTTTCTTTGTTTATTAAATTTCAACGGGACGAACCCTTTACGCTGCGAAGAAAATAAAAATAACCTAACACTTATCTCAAAGTAAACAAGTGTCTCTCAAGAGTGGCCAAGCCCCTTGTTTGGTCTACATTCGCTTTCACAACAAATACTTGACAGAGGCAAGGTATCGTTGTGGACAAATAAAAATTATAAATCGCCAACGGTCTACTTTCTTGTTTAGACGATAATGTTAAGGTAAAGAATCGTATTTTCAAAAATTGGTATCTTAACCGCGAGTCTATATATAATAGAAAAATCCAAATTTTTAATCGCAATAATCATCGACTTTCGAGTCGAATGTACGCGCGATATGTAATCTACTCGGATCGTTCGAGACGCTCGATCGTTGGTTCGCTACGTTCGAACCGCTCGGCTTTCTCGAGTTCTCGGATCGATTCGGTTATTCGAACCAAGTTCTTGAATCGATTCGGTTATTCAAACCGAGTTCTCGAATCGATTTTGCTATTCGTACCGAGTTCTCGAATCGGTTTGACTATTCGAACCAAATACAACTTCATTTTTTTTTTTGTTTTTTTTTTTTAATACTTTTTCGACTAAGTACACGCAATCAATTATTCGTAATCAAGAGGTTCGAGCATCGGTTTTATCGAGTTCTCGAAACGGTTTGGCTATTCGAATTAAATACAACTTCGTTTCTCGACACTTTTTCGCCACCTCCGCTAAGTACGCGCGATCAATTATTCGTAATCAAGGGGTTCGAGCATCCCGGTGTAAGACCACAGGGGGACGAAGCAACGTACGAGCGACACGCTCTTCTCGGGTGGTCTTTGTTTCGGGTGCTCGACTCCGCGAGAAGATTCTATTGACACCGGATCGTACCGTACACCTCATGGTATTACACACCCTCGAGGTATCGTCGGGTTTGATCGAAAGGAGACACGCGCAACGTGTAATCCGATATGCAGATTAGCGGTAGCGTTTCTAGTTCGTTAGAATGCACATAAGGTAGAGAGCACTACGGAGCAGAGATTACATAGACGCGATCCGTTTCATCGCACCGTTCCGTCTCGACAACTCGCATTATCAGCGGATGACTTGCGCCTGGACAAGCGCCAGAATATCCTTCTTTCGGCCGGCTGCGACGTGAATCGTCGACGATGCTTACAAAATTTATCGACAACCGCGAATCGCGGTTACAGTTATCGTTTTACGTGTCGGTAATTTCCATTTAGTTCCCCCCTCCCAACCACCGTCACCCGCCTTCCGTTTTTGCGGGTTCGAGCTAACGAAGCGACGATCGTCTCCTTCGATATCGTATCGAGAACAATTCAACGGGAACGACCCCTTTCACCGTGTCGCGTTATTATTGCCTTCGTTAAAGTAAAATACCAACCTCGATTGTATTTTTTCCAATAACCTTCCTGAAGGTATCGTCCGAATAATAAAATTGAAAATGTGGCGATCTTTGTGTTTACGGTAGCTCGAAAGGTTATCAGCTTTTGCTCGTTATCAAGAACACACGGGTATCTATGTTTTTTATACTTTCGTATCTACATTTTCGTCCGAACTGTTTAAAGAGCACTCTTCGGAATCGAGTAAGTTTCTACTGCGAACCCTCGATCTCGTGCGAAATAAAATCGCGCGGGAAATCTTACCGGAATTCTTTCGACGCGAAATCGCTACTTTGTTTCCCATACGTTTCAGGCACGGTTTTATTCGCGCGAGCGGCGACGGCACGTTGATGGAAATCTACGATTTAGAGCCGTTATTGTCTCGAGCGAAAAGCTGTGTCTGCCGTGCGCGAACAAATCGTATTATCGCGAAAGCCAGCGGCGTATACTTACACACGGGCTACGCGCCGATAGGGTAGGTAGGTACGGTTCGCTTTGTATCGGACTTTCCGGCAGAAATTTACAACGGTGCGTGCGCACCGTTATCGATTATCGACTTTCGAAATCTACGATACACGTCGGATGGCACGATCGCGTGCGAAAGCAATCGTATCGCGGAAGCGATGCCGGTAAACGACGAACGAAACTTTTGAAGCGACACGCTAGCTTCGCGATACGCGTGCGTCCTATTGGTCCGTATTCTCGCGAGATACGTGAGTCGAATCGACCCGAAATCGATCGTTCGAAGTCCTTCCATTCCTAACCTTCCGTTCCGTAGAAAATTGTACGGGCGCGTACCATGAACGTCGAAAAGATCGACTCGTTCGATCGAATGAGAAAAAGTCGATACAAAAGATCGATCTAACGGTGTAAAGATACCTTTGACGAATCGTAGTCAAGACCTAAATCCCGAGTATCGTCGGTTAATCGTCGCGAGAACGCAGAAATGAAACACTTCCTATCTCTCGTCGGTGGCATTGTAAACGCGCGGTCGTAAATCGAAAGATGCGTCTCGGCGCTTGGTATCGTGTTTCACCCGACGTTCCCGAGATCGAGAGAAACGCGACGTTGGCACGAGATGAGCTTTACGCGTGCACGACTTAATTATTCCGTAGAAGGTCTGCACCGAGACCTCGGCTCGCGTAGACATACTCGGCACGAATCGTGGAACGGGCGATGCTCGAAGAATGCGGAGAATCTTGATGCGTGCGAAAGTTGCGCGCAGCACTACGTATTACACACTCTTTGTAACGAGCGTGTACGATCACTGTTCGATGGCTCTCGACGTTAGCGTATTTCCGTTGTATAATCTCGCCGCCGATGTCGCTTTTGTCGGCCGGTGTGGCGAGGCACGTAAAATACGTTACGCGCGAGTCCGAGCGATCCTCTCCTCCTCCTCTTTTTCCATCGGGTTCCCTTCGCCCTTCGTCCTTTCGTTTCTCCTCGTTTCTTCTCGCCAGCTCTCGACTCTCCTCGTCTCTTCTCGTTTCTCCTCGCCTCTCCTTGTCTCACCTCGTCTCTCCTTGTCTGGATTTCCTCGGAACGATCGTTTCTAGGGTGGTGCGCACGCTCGCGCGCGGAATACCACGCCTACGTTCTGTGTATCGTACGATCCACGGAAACGGCAATAAGCGTGGCGCGTCAAAACAAGCAAAACCATTCTGCTTCGGTCGAAATTGAACCGGCCAGTTGGCCAGCCGGTCGGTCGGCCGGCCGGCCGCCATGGGACTTTGTTCTTGGTCCTTCGGGCCGCCTTCTCGCTCCGTGACCGTCGTAACTCGGCCGGTATATGCCCGTAACCCGATAGTTGAAGCTCGGCTGCACAGTTTGGAGCACATTGCTCCGGCAAGCTCCATTGTTTCTAACCAGTTTATCGTAACCCAACACTTATTGTGCATCCTGCGCCACGCTGGGTTTGCACTCTTGGTAGCCGGACGGGACGACCTGTTCGCTCGCCTACCTGCCTGCCTACCGGTCCGCTTCGTCTATTATTTTGCGTCTCGTCTTAACTCGCGTTCGCGACCGAATTCGCCGAACAAATATCCACGGTTCGAGACAGACGGCCGGCCAGTCGTTCGTTGTCATTTTTTTTCTTTGCGTTCAAAATGTGTATCGCGCGGGTTCGAGAGTTCGAACGCGGAGAAAAATGGGTAGGCGTTGTTCACGAGTCGGTCACGATACGTAGTCGAACTTTCAACGCGGAGGGTCGATAGCGGTTAACGCGAAAAGTTGCGTGTTGACCTGCAAGGCTATTTCTAACCGGTCGATAGGTATACATACTGCGAGTCTCCTGTTCTACACCGCACGAGGCATAGTCGGTCGACGGTAGTGCTCGTGGGGGCCACTGACACGAATTATGCTCCTCTCGATTCGACACGGTCGCGGCGAACGAGCTCGAACTACTTTGTTCGAATTTTATTACGAAGCGGGCTACTCCTTTCTTTACGATCGCGGTTATCGTCGTTTTCGCGGCACCGTGCATGCACGCCACCTTTCCACGCTCGCGCGATTCGTTCCCTCGAACAGGGAACCGCGCCGGCAGCGTCGCACATCGTGCATTCGTGAATCGTAAATTGCATCCACGCTTGCGACGAGACGCCGTTCACTGTCGCGTAATCTCCGTCACTGTAACGCGATCTACGCGTAAAAATTCAACGACAGGAACTCGGTTGCGTCGTTCGGCACGTCGTCGAGATACGGTCCTCGGTCTCTTATCGCGCGAAGAGACCGGTTAATTTCGGTGAAACGACCGATCGGTGTCCGGTTCGCTTTCTCGGGTATCTAATAACGCCGCGGAGGATTGCAGAATACGAGGGGAGACCGGAATCGTCGGGAACTTGTCGCTTCCTAGCTCGCGCGAGATTTTACAAACACCGAACCCAGCAATCGGTAGCAAAGCGGGTTTCAGTCGCGTTCCTTCGTGCCCGTTCTCTGCGCGGAATTCGCATTCCGGCTCGTGAAACGAATCGAGCCTTCTTCGCACCGTGTGCAAACCGAAGGGTTGTCTCGTTACGGTCGTAGCCCGAGTCCGTAAAAAGTGCAACGCGAAGCGATCGCGACCGTATCCAGAGGGCGTTGTTCGCGCACCACGCGCGATAAAACGATCCTTCGGACGATTTTCTAATCGCGAAACAAGAGGAGTGGGGGGAAACGTTTCAGCTTCCGCGTGGTCGTGCAATTAACCCGGCGCGCTATAATCGCGCAAGAACTTGACAGTGACGTAAGAATGTGGGTCAAGGGGCGAGGTGCCCTCGATGTTTACCGTCGTCTCGCTCAAAGGAACTAATTTCCTGCAAATTACACGCCAATTCTCCCTGTCTCCTCTCGGTTTTCTGGAGACGCTCAACCGCGGAGAGCCTGTAATCTCTCTGTGACGTCGCAAGAACCACCTCTTCTACCCCTTTTGCTCTCTTTGGTGCTTGTTTTTTTTTTCTTTTTTCTCTTTCTTTCTACCCTCGTCGCCTTCACGGTTTCTCGCTGCCGCGATGTTTACACGTTCGATGCTTTTGCATACTCGGTGAACAACCACGCGAGTAACGATTATCGGTAAGCACGCGAGCCGCGTCGAAATTGTAACGAGACTGGTTTTGGGAAATTTTGTAACATTTCGCTCGTTAACACTTTCGCATTATACGACGGGTTTTGTCCCGTCGCGAGGTTCGGGGATCGAACCGGTTTATGACGAGCAACGTTGCGCGATTTTCGAGTTGTTTGCGTTGTAATTTTTATCCGCGCGTAATAAACGGTTCGTTGAATTTGAATCGAAGTAAAAAAAATGGAGCCATTTCGTTTTATTCGGGTACACGAATATTATTGTATCGTTCGGAAAGTGATTTTGTTTTCCAAAATGGAGGATATATAATTTAATAAAACGTTTTTACGCTCTAAAAAAATCGTGTTTCATTTTCACCAAAAAAAAAAAAACGAAATTACTTCCCAAACAACCTAATAGAAAAACAATGTTACGAATACATTTTATTTACATTCTTTAATTTTCGAGTTAAGAATTAAAGAAAATGTTCTACGCGTTGAAATTAAATATTGGGTTGTTTTGGAAAGTCATTTCGTTTTCCAAAATGGGGAATGTATAATTTAATAAATTCTTATGAAATCGTGTTTCATTTTCACCGAAAAAAAAACGAAATAACTTTCCGTGCAACCCAATGTAATTTTTCACGGGTACCCGGCTGTCGCAAACTTTCCGAACTCGACTCGAACCCGAGAAAATACCCGACCCGACTCGAACCCGAAACGTCAGCTATTCGCCCAACCGTAACGAAGCACAATAAAGTGTACCGAATTAGCTCGAATTTAAAATGCAAATTTCGGGATTCGATTAACCGGAACTCTATTCCCTGCGGAGATAGGTTACTCTCGGGATGGTGCAAAGGGGGGCTCGTCATTGGCCAAGTGTCGTCGGTTTCAGACACCCGTGTTAACTTTGTTCTCTTGCAATTTGGAAAATGAGGAACGCGTTTCGCGTATACCACATCGCGTCGCGCAAACTTTCCAAATAAAGCGCTTTAAGTAGCGCAAACACACTGAGTGATTCGCAAAGGCATCCAGTACTTTAGAGGGTGAGTCTACACGTTAAAGAGATAAAAAAACATTGTACGAACATATGTTTTATATATCGTAATTTTCGAGTTACAAATTATTAAAGAAAATTTCCAAAGTGTCCTCATTGTTCTTCGATACCTTTATTCCGGAACCAATCAAAGTCCATCGTGTGCTCGATCGAAACCAATAATGTACTGCGCCGGACCGAGAAGTTGACCTCTGGAAGAAATTCAGTCATCTTTCCAGCTGCCAACTGTACACGATCTATTATACGAGAATGGACGCAGTAAATAAATAGAACGTATTTGTAACATTGTTTTATTAGGTCGGGAAGTAATTTCGTTTTTCTTGGTGAAAATAAAACACGATTTTTTTAGAACGTATAAACATTTTATTAAATTAATTTCTTACTTAATTAATACTTAATTTCAACGCGTAGATTCGTCCCCTGAGGTGTACGAACATTTACAAATCACCCGCTGTATTATTATCTGGTTCGAAACCCTCGTTTCAATTCGGTGACACGTAACGTCGAAGTTCAACGAAGATCGAATCGATGTTCCGCGACTCTTTGAACTTTATTTATCACGCGTTTCGAACGCAGTATAGACCGAGCGAGAACCTATTCGAGTCTTCGTTACGCCAATTTTTTCCCGTCGACGTTTTATCGTCGCGGTCGCGATTCCGGTTTAATTGAATGGCTTTCCTCGTAATTTTTTTATCCAATCTCTCCGGCCGGTCGTGAGATTAATCGATGGATCATTTGTCTGCGCGCACTTTGGTCCGTTTCACGGACCGGTGGTGGTTGTTCGTTCGACGTTGACGCATAGCGGGCCGACGAAAATTTTCGCGCGAACAATGTCAGCTGTTGCGCGGTTACGTTTACACGGGACATTCTATTGGTCGATGAGAAACGATCTCGTCGAACGCGCATGCGCCGCGGCTCTACGTTAGCGCGCAGCGGAACGTTAACGACAACACGGTGTTCCGAGAATATTTCGTAGGTGTATAACCACGCTTTGGAAAAGTTTGCAACCGGGTCAGAAGTTGATCGAGACCGTGACACAAACCATACACACTCGCGACCAGTCGTTCGTCGATGGCTAGTGACTCAAAGTCACGCAGCTATCGGGTGTCACGGAATTGATTGTTCAGAGTGGGCTCGAATGTTTCGAGAGGCAAGCAGTTCGATATTGCATCGCGCCAAGTAACGAACATCGTTCCGAAGAATTTTGCCGAGTGGAATAAGGGAGTAGACGTCTTGATAATTATCCGTGTTCCTATAACTGCCAGTTAAATTATTTTATTGAGCAATGAAACGAAGAATCGCGAATAAAACAATTTTAATACTAAATTTTAACTTTGTTCTTACGTAACGATCTACAGACCATTATACTTAACAATGAATATTAGAATGTGCCGCTCGAATATAGAAAGAGCATTTCTTTTACGAGACTTTAAGATTATTGATATTTTTTAAAACGATACGGAATATACAGGGTATATATTGGTGTACGTATGCAAGTAACGGTCTTTCGTTTATGTAAAAGTAGGTTTTCAGAATATTAAAGTTTGTGAAATGTCCAGCTTAACCGAATTATTGAAATGTCGGGAATAAAATTAATAGAAAAACCATCCATAACGCTACATAAAAACTCCCCTCGCCATGGTCGTTTCTAAAAGAAGTAGTCTATGCGGCGTAGAATCTAAAAATGATATAAAACCATTAGTAATATCGTATCCAATCAACGATCGATATTTCTCTCTTCCGCGGGTAGAGCCGAATTCCTTCTGCGGTGACAAACCTTCTTGTCGTCGCGCTGCATCAGTCGCAGAAAAGTCGCAGCCGAAGACTTAGTAAATGCAAACGTCTGTCAGAGGGAAGCAGCGCGCAGAACACAGACCACGCGAAGCGATGAGAAATTTTCTTTAACCTTCCGACGGACAGTTGGACAGTTTCCTCCGTTTCTTATCCTCTTTTCTCGGTTCTGTGTCGACTAGTTTGCTCTTTGGCGGTCTTCGAGTAAATTCGAGACAAGTGTACGCGAACGACCAGTTAATAAACCACAATGCAGTCTACTAATCGAGTGTTGGCAGTTGAGAGGCCTCGACTAGCCTCAGTTTGTCGCGATACCTAACCTCTCCCGCCACTCGACGTTAATCGGGTCGGTACGGAATTCAACTCGCAAATCGTTTCGCTCGAAAGAACGGTTCGGAACACAGCTCTCTTTCCATCGATGTGAACCCGCGATCGAAGATCCACCGTTTACGAAATTAGTCAACTAGAAAATCGTCGTTAACGCGTAGGCGAAAATTAGGGGAGTTTCGCATGGGTAGACGATAACGCGTGCTCGCGATAGAACGAGTCACGCGTACGCTCGCAATCAGTGCTCTTTGCGCGTCTCTAATTGGAAGACGTGCTCGAACGTCGAAGTTTTGTTCCAAGTTAGCCGGAAGTTTCGCGAGTGGATTCCTCGTCCGAGGGCAGGTCGATCGATGCGTTTCGTCTGCGAACCCACAGAATTCCGGTTATCGAGAGCATCGTGGAATTTTCTCCTACGCTCGGATCGATTGTTCGTCCATTGACAAGTATTCCGGTTGGGGAGAAAACGGGGAATGGTATTGTCACGCGATGCTCCCATCCGTATTATCGTACACGGTTGTTGTACGCGCCAGATGGTGTAGAACGCTCCCATTTTTTTCGGTCACGCAGATCGTCGGTCGATTAATTTGTCGCGCTCGTACCGAAAGGAAAATGGGTTCTGTGGCTGGAAAGCGATACGCGTTTAATAACCTGTTGTCGCGTAACATTTCCCCGATTATCGTCGATCCGCCGGCTATCGTCGACGTTCGTTAAACCAGTAACCGATAAGGTGTGGTCTTTTGTTATTGTCAAACATTCTACTTATTCGTTTTTTCTTCGATAAATTAATAAGAGTAGTTTACGATATTAGATTTTTTCTTAAAAATGCCTGGAAATATTTTAACAATAATACGAGTCACTACAGACTCTCGACAGACGAAACAATCACCGTATTGGGCAATGGTTAAAGCGTGTTTCCACCTAAGCAACGTTTAGGTGCCACGTGGCACGCCACAGTGACTCACGAAACAAAGCACAATCCTACGCGTTGACGACGATTTTCTAGTCGATTAATTTCATAAACGATGGATCTTCGATCGAGCTGGAACGAGAGAACTGTGTTTCGAATCGTTCTTTCGAACGAAATGATTTGCGAGTTGAATTCCGTACCGACCCGACGAACGTCGAGTGGCGGGAGAGGTTAGGTATCGCGATAAACTGGGGACAGTCGAGGCCTCTCAACTGCCAACACTCGTTTAGTAGACTGCACTGTGATTTATTAACCGGTCTAATATTTAAACAACGTGTCTGAACACTTCTCCGCCGTGTTAGTTTTCTTTCTCTGTTTCTCTTATTATTCGAAGCTGTCGCCGAATATGCAGCCACCGTTATTGCTTCCAAAGGCACGATGCGCGCTACCGATGTTGCCACGGTGAAATTGGTTTCGTCGCAGACCGCGTGAAAACAAGATACGTGGAATATCACGAATCGTCCAAGTGGAAACCCATCTTTGCGCTCGTATCGCAAGCGCGAAATCGACGTTTCGGAAATTTCTTTCCAAGGTGTACCGTAATAGACGTCGGCTTAGCTTTTCCACCGAATTGTACTTCGCGATCAAGTTTTAATAGGATCGACTGTTACGTTTAACTGCTAATTAAGCAATCAAGCCCCGTCAGGGTGCGCCGGTGCCGACGCGAGCACCGGACGACCAACGTTTAATTATGACGGCAACTTGAATTTGATATTAAAGCCAACGCGGTAGAAATAATTGCGAAACTCTGAAGACATTCCGGCGTTCTGTTTCGATAATTAGCTCGGTGCATTTAATTTGTGCAACGTGGTGGTACTTGGTAGTCGGTTTTTCTATTTTGGAACGAGAAGTGGTTGCTCGCCGAGGGTCGAATAAACCAAACGGACACGTATCGCGGCATTCTGCGCGACGGAACATTGTTCATCGGGTTGATGAATATATAATAGAAACAACGATCCGCGCTCGCTTTAAAAAGGCTTTGAAAAATGTACGATACGAAAATTGGAAATAAAACAGCCGTTTAAGTGGTTGGCGATTTGCGTACAGTTCGCGACAAAAATATCATACGGTCGGTGTTCCGATTGATCGCGTTCCGTCTCGTGTCTTTACGAATAAATTTTTCCCTCTTCTCGTTTCGCTCTATCGCTTCAACGGCGTTTAATATCCCGAGGCACGTACAACCAAATGAGAAAACTCTCGAGGGCGTATACAGTTTCGTTCCAGAAACGATATTTCGGCCGTAGACCCAGTTACGTTCCACGGTTCGAATTCTTTTTTCTATTCTACTTTTCCAATAGTGATCATTCGAACATTTCCACGTTTCGATAACGGATTACGATCCACCGTTTGTAAAAAATACGAATTGGTTAATTTCACCCGTAGGTACATCGGCCTCGAGCGATCTCACGAGCCAGGTTAGGAAACTTTGACACCGATAGGGAAGATACTTGAACTTGATTCACGATGGTCGTAGACTCTTCGAAGAATGTCGATTAGATCTACTTTAATCGCTTATTCGATGTGCCGTGAAACGACGATCGACCCTCGCGAGGGTTCGATTAAACTTTCGGAGGTTCGGAGAGTTCCGAGATTCTCTCTCTCTCGATGAAGACTACTCGAAGTATACTATTGCCTCGTTATAGGTCGTCTAGTTGGGGGACAGGCACGACTTACAATCTTTAAGAATTTACTGTATCAATTTTTGTTATTAACTGTAACACGTCCCGTCAAATTTTTTGTATTATTCTTTCGTATTGGGTTGTTCGGAAAGTCATTTCGTTTTCCAAGATGGAGAATATATAATTTAATAAAATTATAAAATCTAAAAAAATCGTGTTTTATTTTCACCAAAAAAAAAACGAAATGACTTTTCGAACAACCCAATATATTTTTAATTAGTGTCTATGTACACTAATGGAACTTGTTCCCGTGTGTAATAAGTAAATAAATAAATATAAGATTAATTATCAACTAATAATTATAACTTTACGGTTTGTTGTCGTCGTGTGCCCTTTCGTTCCCTCGCCCTTGCAACTACGAAAGCAATGGAGGGAATAGAGAGACTACTTACAATGAAACAAGAGTAAAGATCTATAACGAGACAATAGGATAATTTCAATCGCCCTGTGTATACGCATCTATCGTAGTCGTGCATCCCCATACGCGCGAAGAACGCATCTCGTGTGCGATCGGTCGCCTCGAGTCGAAATCGAGAACCGAAGAGTACCGAGGAACACCGAGGAACACCGAGTACAATTTCCATAGAATGCACGAAAGACGAAGCCGCGCGAACCTTCGAGCGTAAAATTCCCGCGACGAGAAATTCCAGCTTGGGGCTGGACGTCGAAAACAGAAAACCGTGTCAACCCTCCTACACCGTGCCCCCCCCCCCACACACACACACACGTATACACACCGTGTTCGAAACATCCCCGATTTTCACGGGTATACGTTGCACGTGTACACGTGGACGCATTTTACTTGCGTGCGTTTACAGCCGACTTGCTCGCAACTCGATACACCCGTATTTGATTACTCGCAACTGACACATGCACCCACCCGTATATCGAGTGACTCATTATTATTGTTTGGCCCCGCAGAGGCTAGTCAAAGCATCCGGTGAGATGTACTCGGGCCGCTGACCGGCTGCCTCAAAGAGAATTTCCAACGACCGTGTCGTCGTTGCGGAAATGGAAACTTCGGAGTGGGATATCTGGGGAGTGGGGAGGGGGTTAAGATACGGAATTTCCTCGTGCATGTGCCCCCAACGGGAGGTATCCGAACCTATAACCACGGAATCGATACCCCGAAACTTTCACTCTGTTTGAGAAAATAATTATCGGCTCTTTCGACGATAGTTTCTCATCGTTCGACGACCGGTACCCGGTGGAAACTCGCGGCTGAATCGGGATAGGTTTTCTACTGAAAAATTGAAACGATGGAAACAATCGGAAAGCGAGAGAGGATATCGACGAGAGAACAGTAGCAGGTGTATATCAGTCTGAAAGTAGTAATCAACGGAGGAAAAGTTGGGAAACTATTGGCGAACGTCGATTCTATTTCCACCCATTGTTGTAACATCGTAGCGCGGCTTATGATGGTTTTGTTCTTTTTTTTTTATTTTTTCGGTCGCGATTGTTCCGATTACTTCGATGCGCTTGCAATTTTTCTGTTTGTTTCGATACGACGTTCCGCGAGACGAAACGTACGCCGGGAGTCTCATCGCGTGCGTCGTACGTCTATGTAACGAGGAAAACAATGACAACACGTACTATATCGCAACCACGTACGACGGACGGATACTTTGTCGATGCTCATAGTACGTACATTATCCGCGCGATTCTCGTTAGCCAGGGACCTTGTTCCTCGGGTAATACCGTATTCGGATTTATCGAACGTACATACGAATACGCTACCAAGCTGTCGACGTGTACACACAGGTACTTGTTGAGTTTACCTAATGAGATTTATCAGTATCCAATTACCTAAAGTGCTTTTCTGATGGTCGCTTCACCTCCTATCAATCAAATTTCCCTTCGACCAACGGCCCGCGCGCGCTACTGCTCGGTTTTGATGCTTTGCGTATTTAGTTTCGAGAATTAATTTACCGCGAATGCACGCAACCCGGGGTGCGGTGGTGGTGGCTCCACCGCTCGATGTATTGCGACAGCGTCAATCGAATCCCCACGTATACTTTTATCGCGTAAACGAATAATATCGTGGACGTTTTAGCGAAATTATTCACACTCGTCGCGATGGTCGATAGAGAAACGAGAAGATGTGCGCTGGTTTCGTGGAACAAACGAAAAAAGTTTGAATTTTTTGACAGAAATTTAAAATTCCGATTTGGTGGTCCTAAAAGTGTTGAATGTGAGAAAGTGAAGGTAAGAGAACGTTTTACAACCCGGGTTTGTTAAGTAGACTCATCGGTAAGGCATCCTAGCAGGCCCTGCTTTATACGTCGAGATATTGGGAGATCGGTAAGAGATCGTATATATACCGATCAGAGCAGGTACGGGAACTTGTGGGAAACGGTCGATGATCGGTTCCCCTCTGGTGGCGAGTATGGGAAGCGCCACCACATCTGAAAAGTCCTGCCTCAGCGCGTACAGAGTATTCGTAAAATTATAAATTTTGCACGTTCACCCGCAGACATTTTCGCAAGATTGCTCTCGGGGTTTGTCCGCGTGCATGTGATTCCACGAGGAACGAGAATAGTGTTTTACGATCGACGACACGGGTAGAAGAATTATGTATTCCGGAGATCGTCGTGTCCGCGGTTAATCTCATTTTCGATTCCATCCTCCGTGAAATAAGGTAATAAAGAAGTCACGCGATCTAAAATTTTCGAGCATTTTTTTTTTTCATCTCATTTGGTCCACTTCAACGAAGCTCGAAACTTTGCAATACGATGTACCTGCGATACTAAAGTCGATGAATTTAGGATTTCTTGTAATTTTTAAATATTTATTCGTTTATTTTATATACGAACGGGATATATACTTCCATCTTTCGATCGACGGTGGTATTCGCAAGGAAGATGTAATAATTTCTAGTCGGCGATTGATCAGAACGCCAATTTAAATTTAAGCTCATTTCGCGCATTTTTAATGGGATTGACGGTTGTCCGCTAGACGCCGTGACAATCGATCTGTTGCGTAAGAGATCCGCGTCTAATGGCCGTCGTGATGCGCCAATTATCTTGTTCCGCTCGTAATCGTGATTTTCTTTTGTTTCGTTCTTTTCCGTTTTCGTTGTTAGAAGGTTTACGCGCGAGGAGAATCGTGGTTAATTATCTGTTCGTAATAGCGTAATAGAGCAATTGTACGGGATTCATTTTTTTTCGTTTGGGACCACTTGTTCGTTGCGTAGGACCTCGTGTTCGTTCTCGTCCTGCGTGTGCCACGCCATCTTGGACGCGTGCTCGGTGATTCGTGTTTTCCGTACCGCGTCGTTCGTCGAACATCAATCGCGAGCGTTACACGTATTAATTACATATTTGTCACGGTGATTAAATTTTGAAGTTTTTCGATAAAGAGGCCCGCGATGCAGCCTGCTCGAACGTACGTTTGCCTTGTGTTCGCGTAAGACGCAGGGAAAGCCAAATCAACTTTATCGTCCGTAAAAATTGGCGTCGCACCGTTGATAACATCATGCATCGTTCATTGGCGAAAATTGTAGCTCAACGGTTAATGGACGCGACAAAATCGCCCGGACACGAAGACCAAACAAGGGACCCATGGGTACGTAATGTTCACGTGTCATTAAGTAAACGTTTTACACCATCTCGCTCGGAATAATTTCCTCAACGAGGCTATTTATACGGCATTACCCGCTTCTCTTTGACGAAATTTCACACGAATTTTTTTCCCCCATCGAATCGCACTCGAAACGAAACGCAAACGAATCCTATATAATAGTTGTATTCGTACAAAGTGCGAACACAATGAACATTATGCCGCTACGACGGACCGGGATTCGCATTTGCAATGCGTTTAACCGGAATATTACATATCTAAAAAGCGTGAAGATTGAAACGAAGGCCACGCAATGATAATGAAATTTCCGGTAGAATTGGTTAATGCCGTAAACGGTGCATTAAATACGCAGCGTAATTACGTGTCGGTTTCGTTAAACTTTAACAGCTAATAGACCGTTTCAATTACGTCGAGGTGATTTTTTAAAACGGGAAATACCTGTAATGGTTCGAGCGACGAGAAACACACGCCAATGGAGATTCGTGTACGCGGTTTGTGCATGCACACGATTAATGACGCGCTCGTGCATTACGTCTCCATCGATAACGTTACATTACCCCTGCATCGATAACGTTACGTTATCTCTTCCCGCATCGGTAACGCGGTTACACGTTCGGTTCGCTTTTTAAAATGCGAAAGATGTCGTAACGGCGTGGCACAATGGATTTGCAAACCTATTATGCCATTTAGACGCGCAGAGAAGATAGATGAAAGATATCTACGTGTAACGTTGTTAGTCTCTTCCGTTTTTCTTCTTCTTCTTCTTTTTCCTTTTTGTTTTCCTTAGCGCAAGCCTGTATTCGAAACGGGTGTTTCGCGGTTTTCATGCAGCAGCACGCTTTCAGTTTAATACGTGCGCTTTGTCGGGCGAGAGTAGACTAGATAAAGATCGATGCGAGACGATGCGTCTCCGAGTTCGTCGTTAATATTCCACGAACCTTTTCAACTGCGCCTTTTCAACCGCCGCTTCCACAGCCTTGCTGTGTACACCGTGCGAGAAATATATCGGCGAATGTAACAAAACTCGTGATTGCGAATCGAATTAAAGTCGACGAAAGGCGTCGAAAGTTGACTTCGTCGCTGGTGAGAAATACGCGAAAAGAAAAAAAAGAACGGGAAAAGAAGCGGACGAGCTTCGGTCGCTTTTATCCTTGCTTCTTCTTACTCGTTGCGAAAATGCACCGGCTGCGTTTACTATTCGAAAGAATACGAAGAATCCCTGGATGGCGAAAGTGCAATTTGCGCGGACGATAGAGTTTATCGAATAGAAGGATCGTGTCCAGCAACTCGACACGAACGGTCACTTGGACTGTTTTTCCCCGGTGCAGTCGTAATTAAATTCCGAGGATCGAAGCGGTCGAGGGCTACGCGTGATTGCACGCACTTCGCCGTCAGGCATCCAGGAATTTTCTCGTCCTTTCGTTAGCCCGCGGAGGACATTCGCCCCTCCGGGACCTTTATTCGACCCTACGGTACTACATACATCCCATCCCCGTGCGGACAATTCGGTGTCCCTCGACTCGCTTTTTCCACGCACGGGCAGATTCGATTTTCGCTCCCGTTAAATCGAACCTCGGAATTTTTGCTTCTTAATTTTTTATCTTTTTATTCTTGAAGATATTTATTCTATTTCTTTTTACGACGATTTTCGGAACGAATCGCGCGCTATACTTTCGTCGAACGCTCCCAAGGGTCGCTTTAACGAATACAAGTGATTAATATTTTTTTCGACGAACAGCAGCGTTCCCCCTTCGCGACTCGGACAATTCGCGTAATTTTTCTCGGGTAAATTCACGATTTCAATGGAAAATTCGAGCAAGTCGGCGTGTATATACTGAAAAAAGATAAGTTTCCGGAAGTATTGTACGGTTGCAACGCAGTCCGTCGAATGTACCGAGAGAAAGGAAGAACAATGGTCGGAAACGAAACGAACGAAAATTACAAAAGCGCTCGCATTTGGTGAGTTTCAATCTCTGGCGACGTAGAGAGGAACGACGCGATGCGTACACGACTCGTGCACAGTAATGCAACGTTTAGCGAAATTACTGTCTGTCCGCAATTTGATTGGCGATTTTCTAATCCGCCGCGCCATTTTGCTCTATTCCGTACCCCACCTCTTCGAGATCTATGCTCCCTGTGTGCATTAACTGATTACGAGTCCAGGGAAACGTGATCGATGAGAAACTCGTTGCTAAGCGTGCAAAGACTTTATTCGTCACGGACGAGGGGAGCAGCGAGTGTCGTTAATCAAACCTCGTCGTAACACGCGTGGGTCTCTTCGGACCCCGAGAGATTTACATCACTCGAATATTGTACACACTTTTTCTTGAAGAGTAAGAAAGATACGATCAATATAATTCTTACTCGTTGCCTCTTCAAGGCGTTGACCCTCGTCGTGCCACGCGTGGGTCTTTTCAGACCCGGAGAGACTTTTACATAGTTCGATCGTAACGTTGGCACAATTTTCCTTAGAGGTTAATCAAGGTACGTTAAAGTAACAAAATTTGTTTCACTGCCGGTTCGACGTGTGAACCCTCGTATCACGCGTGGGTCTTTTCAGACCCGGAGAGACATTTACATCGCTCGAATATTGCTGGTACACACATTTCCTTAAAGGATAAGAAAGATACAACCAAACAATATAATTCTTACTCGTTGCTTCTTCGACGTGTGAACCCTCGCCGTGTCAGGCGTGGGTCTTTTCAGACCCGAAGAGACATTTACATCACTCGAATATTGCTGGTACACACATTTCCTTAAAGGATAAGAAAGATACGATCAAACAATATAATTCGTACTCGTTGCTTCCTCGACGTGTGAACCCTCGCCGTATCACGCGTGGGTCTTTTCAGACCCGGCGAGACATTTACATCACTCGAATATTGCTGGTACACACTTTTCCTTAAAGGATAAGAAATATACGATCGAACAATATAATTCTCACTCGTTGCTTCCTCGCCGTATCCCGCGTGGGTCTTTTCGGACCCACAGAAACCTACACAGCTCAATGGTAACATCGGTACGACTTTCCTTAGAAACTAACAAACGTACCACCAGGTAATAGAATCTTGGTTCGAGGTGCGCGCGCAACGGGTCCGTTCGGACCCACGCGCGGCCTCCCCCTCGAGGAGCCCAGGCCGCCGTTACGCGAAACTTTCGCCTCGTAATTGCTCCGGTGTAAAAGCTCGTTGGGTAAATTATAATAAACTTATCGCGGGTCACACGTAAGCGTAGTAGGAACGTTCACGCGTTAAGGCGCGTATCGGAGGGCGGTGGTTCGTGTTTCCTCAATTAGGAGGGAAGCGTCGGACGCCAACCGCGGGCTAATTGAATTCTTCTCGTTATCCCTCGCGTAAGATGCCCGGTCCTGATTCTTCCTAGGGGTCTGAGCGTCCAACCGACACGGTCCGACGCGATTCTTCGTATTACACGCCCAAAGGGCACGAATACGAGGGCCCGATAACGATAATCGAAACCCATGAAACTTACTTGGTGAATTTTGAACGCCGACAAGATCTCGCACGGTCGATCGTACGCTCGACGATTTCCATCGGAACGATCGGGTCCTTAAACAAAATTGCACGCCGATCCGCATAAATTTGCATGGGGAAGTCTGGGTTAGGATCCCTGAATTACAACGTATACTGTTTCTGGCGGTTCTTTTTTTTCTTTTTTTTTTTCTTTCGCTTCAACTTCCCCGTTTTGTCTCGCACTTCGTAGCCGGTTCTTCGAAATACAAAGTGAACACGATCCGCTTACTCGCTCAATAAAGGACAGGAAAAAAAATTGTCTATAGACTTTCGCTGCCACTGCGATCGAAAGGCGGCGGTAGAATGTTTAAATACTCTTTCGCTATCGGATACGTGGGGCAATCGCGCGTAATATGGAACGTCCGGTTTTAAAAGCTTGTCAAACGTAGGGAATTTGTTCTTTTTTTTTTTAACGAAACCCACGAGAATATTTGTAGGTATTGATGTACAAATAGTCCATGTGCGAACAAATGTTTCAAAGTTATATTTAGAAAGATAAAAAATATCGCGATTGACGATTTGGAAGTAAAGCTGTTCAGTGTGGAGCGTGTGGAGCGTGTGGAGCGAATTTGTGGAGAAAACTCGAGAAATGTAGATTTTGTTAAGAAGAAGATATTTATCGAAGCAATAGAGACGAGTAAATAAGTATCTTTCGTTTTCTTTAAACAGGACTACTTTCGAACAAATTGCAAATTTTTGTAACTCGATCAAAAATAAGGAAGATCTTTGCACTGCGTGTAACAATATTTATTTATTCTAATAAAATAGAAACTTTAATAATAATAATACTATTGTAATACTTTCTTTACGCTTCTGTAAGTCTTTGTTCTGCAACGTTGTCTATTCGGTTGCAATCTATTCTACAATTTTATTTTCCGATACGTAACGGTATATGAATCTTTACAATAAGTTTAAATATTTAATCGAAAACCGAAACCGCTACGATTGTCGTCGGCGAGTTCAAAGATCGTGAAAATTACCTCGTTAAACCAGATCCGTGTTGTTCGAGGGTCAACTATATATACTTCTTGATTGCAGCAGGGGTCGGCACGCTTGCACCGCGGTACAATGGAAACGTACCTATAAATCTCGCTCGTCCGACAGTGTAAACGCGTAAATCAATATCGTAATTGTTTTCCATCGGGTCCCTTGAGCGCGCCGCTGGGAATCGACCGTGAAGATTTTTTTCGCGCGCCTCATCTTTCGCAGGGTGTTACTTAACACGTTAAACGTCACGGTGGTCCATGGGGACCGGTGCTCCAAAGTCACGATTCTCCAAAGCGCTTACAACAAGCGAACTGTGATGCTTGTAAACTTATAAATGTTATTAGCAATACTATAAAGTAACAAGTACATCGAGAAATTATTGAATATTTTTTACATTAGGGTTTCAGCGAATATCGTGGACATTCGTAATATTTGTAAACTTTCAAATATTATTAGTAATATTATAAAGTAACAAGTACGTCGAGAAATTATTGAATATTTTTTACACTAGGGTGCGAACGAATATCATAGACATTCGTAATACTTGTAAATTTTCAAGTACTTTGTTATTAGCAATAGTATAAAGTAACAAGTACATCGAGAAATTATTGAATATTTTTTACATTAGGATTTGAACGAATATCGTGGACATCCGTAATACTTGTAAACCTTAAAATACTATATCATTAGTAATATTATAAAGTAACAAGTACATCGACAAATTATTGAATATTTTTTACGCTTGGGTTTGAATGAATATCGTTGACATCCGTAATACTTGTAAACTTTCAAATATTATTAGTAATACTATAAAGTACATCGAGAAATTATCGAATATTTTTTACACTAGGGTTCGAATAAACATCGTGGACATCCTTAATACTTGTAAATTCTTCAATAGCGTTACTCTCGTTAGTAACAATACAAAATAACAAGTACATCGACAAATTATCAAATGTGTCAATTTTTTACACTACGGTTTGAATAAATATCCTTATTACTTGTAAACTTTAAAAAATCATTACTCTCGTTAGTTGATGTCTCGAATATCGTTGAAATCGGTAATACTTGTAAACTTTCAAATACTATATCATTAATAATATTATAAAGTAACAAGTACATTAACAAATTGTAAAATATTTTTTACACTAGGGTTCGAATAAACATCGTGGACAACCTTAATACTTGTATACTTTCAAGTATCATTAGTAACGTTATAAAGTAACAAGTACACCGACAAATGATCGAATATTTCAACTTTTAGCACCACGTTTCGAACGAATATCGTGTACGTTCTTAATTACAAAAAACCGTCGTGGCGTTTATGTTAATCGCGTCTTTGTCTGTAACGAATCACCGCGTCAAGGTGGATAACAGGTAACGAGAGACGAGGTTGAGAAGGGGGCGGAGGGGTGGGGGTGGGGGGTGGAAATATCGCGTAGACCTCCGCAACCCGTTCCCTGGTTCGCGTTTACCGCTCATTTACTCTCCTGGCAACTACCCCCGTGAACATGCTCCGCGAATTAGCTTTGTTCGCGAGTTCAACGAAGACCCGATTACTTTTGCTGACGCTCGCGCGGTGCATCGGCGCACCCTGGCTGCGCTGCATCCGCCCGTAACGTAGTCGATACAACGAAAGAGGACGGAGTAATTAATGAAAATAAACCGAACCGTTTCATCGCGAGGAACCAAAAGAAAAAACGAAAAAAAAGAAAAGAAACGAAAATATTATAACGACGTCCCTTCGTTACCGTGGGATCTGCGCTGATTTAAGAACCGCGAAACGCGTGTTCTCTCCGCGCTGATTAAACGTATCTTCGAAATGCACCGATATAATGGGAGAGGGGGGTACGTCGAAAGTGCACAGTTGATTGTACGGACGGTCAACGAAGGAAATACATACTTCGTGTGCCGTTTTTTACAATTCTATAATACTATAATAATTATCTATACAGTGTGTATGTATATAAAATATATTATAATAATTATACATATAATATAGATATATATAATAGACTATAATAATTATCTATATAATATATATAATATACTATAATAATTATATATATATAATATACTGTAATAATTATCTATATAATATACTACAATAATTATATATGTAATATATATATATAATATACTATAAAAATTATCTATATAATATACTACAATAATTATACATGTAATATATATATATAATATACTATAATAATTATATATATATAATATACTACAATAATTATACATGTAATATATATATATAATATACTATAATAATTATCTATATAATATACTACAATAATTATACATGTAATATATATATAATATACTATAATAATTATCTATATAATGTACTACAATAATTATACATGTAATATATATATAATATACTATAATAATTATATATATAATATACTACAATAATTATTAATATAATATATATATATATATAATATACTACGATAATTTTATATGTATATATATATAATAACAGTTGTATAATAATAATAGAGAGATAGAGAGATGCATGATCCAAGAGGGTTCATCGAATCGTAAAAGCCGATAGAAGCTGTCGTTCGGTTGTCACCAACTGGGGCAAAAGAAGCGGAAACGAATCACGTGGCCGCGATAAAATTGAATTCGTGGGACTCGAGGGTGTACGCGAGACGCTTCCGAAGAATGTACACGGTGTAACGTAATAAGTGGGCGACACTCGAGGGGCTTACAAGGCATCCGAAAACAACGAGAATTGTATACAAATTGTATATTCTTGATTCGCTCGCGATACAGAGCGTTTCGCGTTTTATTCGTGTACGATTTTATCTTCTTGCGACGCGTTCGTAAATTGTCGAGTCTCGATGCCTGCACAGAGACGTTTAATCCACGCGATGAAAACTTTTTCGACGATCCTGTTGGGATACTTGGTTAGTACAATAACGGGAGAGGAACACAGTTATTTAACCGTTTTATTATCGTAAGGAGTAAAAAAAATACAAACCACTCGTTGCACACACTCTCCATCTTTTAATCGTTCGACTAGATCCTCTACTACTACTCTACGTTTTAGAAAATGGAGGATATATAATTTAATAAAATGTTTATACACTCTAAAAATATCATGTTTCATTTTCACCAAAAAAAAAAAAAAAACTATATGATTTTCCAAACAACCCAATATATCAATCTCACATGTTTCATATTGTAGGTATCTCAATCTCACGTGTTCCATACTGAGATAAATATCGGTTTGATTGGGTGTGAAGGAAAAATGTTTGGGAACGGTACCGAGCGGATGTTTATAGTTCATAGCGTGATATCGGTTTCGAGAGCGTGAATGGATCCTGGGAACGCGTCTGGAGTTTTTAGGAGACCCACGAGACGGGAAGAAGAAAGGACTTCGTCAAGTGTGGATCTGGTCGGAAAGTCGAGGCGCGTTGAGCGGAGAACGAAGAGTTTCATTTTCAAATATATTTCGTGTCTTTTTCACAAAAGGAGCGTATCGTCGCAATCTGCCCGAATGTCTAACATTCTTCCACAATACTTTATTGCAAAATTTACAACCTAATTTATACCTAAAACTACTCAAGATAGTTTGATAATGATCGACATCCACAATACTCTATTGCCAAATCTATTACCTAATCTATACCTAAAACTACTCAAAATAGTTTGACAATGATAGACAATACTCTATTGACAAGTCTACTACCTAATCTATACTTAAAACTACTCACGATCGTTTGACAACGATCGACATCCACAATACTCTATTGCCAAATCTACTACCTAATCTATATCTAAAACTACTCACGATCGTTTGACAATGATCGACATCCACAATACTCTACTGCCAAATCTACAATTTCAAATCTACTGTCAAACTACTCACGATCGTTTGACAATTATTGACATCCACAATACTCTATTGCCAAATCTACAACTTAATCTATACTTAAAACTACTCACGATCGTTTGACAATGATCGATATCCACAATACTCTATTGCCAAATCTAGGACCTAATCTATACTTAAAACTACTCACGATTGTTTGACAATGATTGACATCCACAATATTCTATTGTCAAATCTAGAACCTAATTTATACTTAAAAATACTCAAGATAGCTTCACAATGATTGACATCCACAATACTCTACTGCCAAATCTACAATTTAATCTACAGCTAAAACTACTCACGATCGTTTGACAATTATTGACATCCACAATACTCTATTGCCAAATCTACTACCTAATCTATACTTAAAACTACTCACGATCGTTTGACAATGATTGACATCCACAATACTCTATTGACAAGTCTACTACCTAATCTATACTTAAAACTACTCACGATCGTTTGACAATGATTGACATCCACAATACTCTATTGTCAAATCTACATACTTTAAACTACTCACGATCGTCTGACAATGATCGACATCCACAATACTCTATTGACAAGTCTACAATTTAATCTATACTTGAAACTACTCACGATCGTTTGACAATGACCGACATCCACAATATTCTATTGACAAATCTACTACCTAATCTATACCTAAAACTACTCATAATCGTTTGTCAATGATCGACGTCCATAATACTCTATTGCCAAATCTACAACTTAATTTATACTTAAAAATACTCACGATCGTTTGACAACGATTGACATCCACAATACTCTATTGCTAAATCTACCACCTAATCTATACTTAAAACTACTCACGATGGTTTGACAATAATGGACATCCACAATACTCTATTGCCAAATCTACTACCTAATCTATACCTAAAACTACTCACGATCGTTTGACAATGATCGACATCCACAATACTGTATTGTCAAATCTACATACTTAAAACTACTCACGATCGTTTGACAATGATCGACATCCACAATACTCTACTGCTAAGTCTACGACCTAATTTATACCTAAAACTACTCACGATCTTTTGACAACGATCGACATTCACGACACAATTGACAAAAACGAACTCGTCGCAGTCCTCGATGTTCGAATTTGTCGAAACTCTCGTTCGATTTCGAGCAAGAGTCGCGACACAGTATTCCGAGCGACGTATCGTTCTTATCGAAAAGACGAAACTGATTCACAGAGGATATGAATCATTCGAGAGATATCGTGCATTGTTCGCGAACTGACGAACGAAATACGTTGTACCGGTTTCGTCGAGTTGCTATTACTCACGTATCTCGCGAAAAAAGAAAAACAAGGTAAAATAGAATGTACGTTCGTACGAATATATATATATATATATATATGCATATATATAGTTTTTTATTGTTGTCCAATCAGACACCGAGTATTGGTCATTCGTTACACTACGCTCTGTAATTACCCGTCGAAAACGTAGCTGTCGGATAAATGTCAGTTTTTCGCGCCGGTTATCGTTACGCGTTTGTTATTAACGTTGGTACGCTTTTCCATCGGGAGAGGTGCAGCCACGTGTGTTTGAAACTTTGCTCGTTGCTTGTGCGTTTGTTCGCCCCGTTCTGCTTTTGCGCTGGTAATGCAATTTCCCGTCTAGAGATTAATCTGGTTTCCGCGCGATACCTCGCACCTTTGCGGCAACGTTAAACACGCTTCCACCTCGTTCACGGAAAATAAGCTACGTTATTCCGGTGTTGTAATTGGGAGGAATGTCGCAGGAAAAGAACATTACGCTTACAAGTTTACCGAGTTCCTTTCCGCGACAACGGGGGAGAAATTGAGACTTTCTTGGATAATTTTCAAGTTTTCGCGTCAACGATTGAAAAGAAAAGAAAAAAGAAAAAAAAAAAACATTTCTTCCGTTGTATTTAACCCTTTCGCTTCGTCGGGCGTATATATACGTCCTTCAAGGACGACCATTTGTATACGAAGAGCGTGTATATACGCTTTGGAAAAGTGGTCGGTGTAGTAGGAAGAGCGTATATGTACGCTTTGGAAAAGTGGTCCCTGAGGTACGAAGACCGTATATATACGTTCTGGAAAAGTGGTCGCCGGGGTACGAAGATCGTATATATACGCCGTCGAAGAATGACCACTCGTATACGAAGAGCGTATATACACGTCTTCAAAGAATGGCCGTTCCTATACGAAGAGCGTATATACACGACCTCGAAGAATGACCATTCGTATACGAAGAGCGTATATATACGCTCTGGAAAAGTGGTCGCTTAGGTATGAAGAGCGTATATATACGCCCTCGAAGAATGACCATTCGTACAGAAAGAGCGTATATATACGCCATCGAAGAATGATCCTTCGTATACAAAGAACGTATATATACGCCCTCCAAGAATGACCCTTCGTATACGAAGAGCGTATATATACGTTCTGGAAAAGTGATCGCGAGGTACAAAGAACGTATATATACGGCCTCATCAAATGACCATTTATATACGAAGACCGTATATATATGCTCTCGAAAAGTGGTCGCTGAAGTACAAGGAGCGTATATATACGTTCGTACAATATATACTTTTATTTTATACTTTACATGAGATACTTTTGTTAATCGAGTATCTGGCATCGAAAATGTCTTGAATAAAGCATAAAAAAAAAAATATCAAGTTCGAAAATGTGTCGTCTGTAGTAAACGCGGAAAAAAACACGAGTCGAGTACTATTGTTCACAATGTGACGTTGACTCATTCGTGGTTCCATGCTTTGAACTTTATCGTACCAAACTTGATCATTAATATTGCGTTCAGCTTTAAATACTTTAGTAATTTCTTTAAATACTCAATAAAAGGTATAACGGTATTTATTTTTAATTATCAAGTACAAACAAACGTGCAACGTTTATTGTGACGTTGCGTAAAAACGAAGTCGAAATATAACATCAAGATTCTTCTATTCCCTGTTCGTCGTACATCGAATAAAACGATTTAAACAGTTATTGCTACAAGTACTCTATCCGCGGTGATCCTCGTGGGAATTGAAACGTTCTTTCGTCGATTACGTTCCGCGACGATTCCATTGGAGAGTACTCGCTCCAAAAAATCGAGAACTAAGATTCTTCTCAATATACATAAATCTCGATCTCGGTACTCAGGAATCTTCATCTCTCGACTCTCAAACATCATTCGATTTATCGCATAACCCAGTAAGTAGATGTGACCAACTCCAAAGAGAAAAAAAAATTCAACTAGGGATTATTAAAGAGACGAAGAAAAGATTCTTTTCTCATGTGAATCTACTCGACTTCAACGTTTCGTTCAACCGTAGTAAAAGAAGGTTTAGCCAAGTATTCAATCTAAAGATTAGACTCGGATTATTATACACAGATTGGTAAAACATACTCTACATTTATTCGTTCGTTGCATACGTCGCAGACATTAGAATTTATTATAGTAATAACGTACTCAATTCTAAGTCTTGTCACTGATAACCCAGTAAGTATATGTGACAAACTCCAAAGAAGAAAAAAAAAATTCCAACTAAGGATTATCAAAGAAACGAACCTATTCGACTAAGAAAAGATTCTTTTCTAACGTGAATCTACTCGACTTCAACATTTTATTCAACCTTAGTAAAAGAAGGTTTAGCCAAGTATTCAATCAAAAGATTAGACTCGGATTATTATACACAGACTTTGACTCTGTCGAGTCAAGTGTCTCGACACTGTCTTATCCTGTTGGACAGCTTCGAGAAACTTTTTATTCGACTGTTAAAAAGAGTCTCCAAGTTCGCGTGGACAATCAACACAGAATGTTTCCATAGCTCCTCTGGTTCTCGAAGAATTTATTTTCGAGCCAAACTAGTTCATCAAAGACTCTCATGCGAAGAATCGAACGAAACAATCGTTTAGAAATAATCTAAACATCTTCAGCAACCCTATTAATCGCACTCCAACGCATCGGTGACTATCGCGCGTCACTATGTAAGTTCATCCTCGTATATCGGTCTGTTCGGTTCGCCTTTCGACACGGATCGTCAGCTACGTGTCTTCTGGCACCCTCTATTTCAATATATACCCCTCTCTCTGCATAGACGTGTGTTCGTGTACGTCTTCCTTTCAGAGCACAGATTTTCGCGCAGTCGACGCGAATGCTCCGCGACTTTGCAATTCCAGCAGACCTCCTTGCGTATCGGCCGGAAGCTGGTGTGTCTCGTCTCTCCTCTTGCTCGCTGGAGCAGCCGGCTCGTTGGAAAAGGGAAGGCAATCGCTTTGGGATTTTATCCCGGATTACCGTGAACGCGAGAGAGACGGAACGGTAGGAAAAAGGTAGTAATAGGAAATACTCGGTCGGTTGGTGGTGAAACTCTTCGATTGCAACGGATTAAATGGAGACTTTCGGGCAGAGCAAACACTCACCGTCACGAGGAGAACGTGAATCGTTCGTCCTCTCGTTTCTTCGTGCGATTGGTACGCGATCGTCCCACGTATCACCGTATCGGTTATTCGAAAAGTAGCCTACGTGTTCGCGGGCTTGGATAACTGGTCGCAGTGGACCGAGTCTCGAATACGAAGAATCATTCTTGGACATCGAGACGGACTTCTTCTCCACTCCAACGTCTTATCCGGAAGCTCGATCGATCGAGATTAAAAGATGTGTGCAGAGCCCACGGGCATCCGGGGACATCGACCTTGTCGAGACGTTGCGTCCAAGGACTCGATCGCACGAGTCTTTTTTTTTTTGACTTTGTTTGTCTATTTTTTGAAAATCAAAATGTGGGTTCGTTTCCAGGCTAAGAAATGAAATTCCTCTCGCGACGAGTCTTTTTTTTTGAAAGTCAAAATGTGGGTTCGTTTCCAGGGTAAAAAATGAAATTCCTCTTGCGACGAGTGTTTTCTTTTTATTTTTTTTTGAAAGTCAAAATGTGGGTTCGTTTCCAGGGTAAGAATTCCTCTCGCGACGAGTGTTTTTTTTTTTGTATTTTTTTTTTGAAAGTCAAAATGTAGGTTCGTTTTCAGGGTAAGAAATGAAATTCCTCTCGCGACGAGTCTTTTTTGTCTTTCTTTTTTGAAAGTCAAAATGTGGGTTCGTTTTCAGGGTAAGAAATGAAATTCCTCTCGCGACGAGTGTTCTTTTTGTCTTTCTTTTTTGAAAGTCAAAATGTGGGTTCGTTTTCAGGGTAAGAAATGAAATTCCTCTCGCGACGAGTCTTTTTTGTCTTTCTTTTTTGAAAGTCAAAATGTGGGTTCGTTTTCAGGGTAAGAAATGAAATTCCTCTCGCGACGAGTCTTTTTTTTTATTTTTTTTTTTTGAAAGCCAAAATGTGGGTTCGTTTCCAGGGTAAGAAATGAAATTCCTCTCGCGACTTCTCAGAGGAGTGTCGCGAGAAACACCACATCCGTGGCTGGGTAAACCGTTAGAGGATAAAGTTCTCGGTTCGAGCATCGGCTTCCCGAAATCAGATTCTCGTAACTTTGTTTCCACGGTTAGAGGAGCAACGAACTTTTTGTCCGACCGTTGAAAAGAGTCTCCGAGTTCGCGCGGGGACAATCAACGCGGAATGTTTCCGTGGATCCTCTGGTTCTCGAAGAATTTCTTTTCGAGTCGAAGAGGTTCGTTGAAGAGTCTCTTGCGAAGCATCGAACGAAATAATTGTGTAGAAATAATGTGAAATGATTTAGAAAGAAGGAACCTTGTCCTTGCGATTTACCAAAAATAATTCGTAGACTAAGAACGATAGTAGTTGGGTGATGTTGGTTGAACTTTGTCCTAGTTCTCATCTACTGTACTCTGAAGCTATCCAACAGGATAAGACAGTGTCCAGACACTTGATTTGACAGAGTCAAAGTCTGTGTATAATAATCCGAGTCTAATCTTTAGATTGAATACTTGGCTAAACCTTCTTTTACTACTGTTGAACGAAACGTTGAAGTCGAGTAGATTCACGTGAGAAAAGAATCTTTTCTTAGTCGAAAAGGTTCGTCTCTTTGATAATCCTTAGTTGGAATTTTTTTTTTTCTCTTTGGAGTTTGTCACATCTACTTACTGGGTTATCAGTAACAAAACTAAGAATTGAATACCTTATTACTACAACAAATTCTAATGTCTGCGACGTATGCAACGAACAAATAACTGTAGAGCATATTTGACCAATTATCTGTGTTATGGTCTCTGACAGTACTCCTACGATCGATGAGTCGTGTTAATATTGTTTGTCTATAACTGATACTGTCGCGTTTTGTCTGCTGGTGGTTCTCGAAGAATTTATTTTTGATGAAGAATTTTATTTTTTAACCCAATATATCGGGTCTTCTCACATTTTGGCATCGCAGGAAACGAAGAGACTGACCTAGCAGCGAACCAACGCTTGTAAACTTTCTAAGTGCAAACAACTCGTATCCGAAATAACAGAAAATAAATCCACCGAGTGTTTTCTGTCTCCAATTTCAACAATTCTACATTCAATCTACAACACTCTGTTTCACTGGTCAGTCTCTTCGTTTCCTGCGATGCCAAAATGTGAGAAGACTCCATATATTATTATTGTTTGAAAAGTCGTTTCATTTTCTTTGGTGAAAATAAAACACGATTTTTTCAGAGCGTACAAACATTTTATTAAATTGTATTATATATTCTCCATTTTGGAAAACAAAGTGACTTTCCGAACGATCGAATAAAATATCAGGGTTGGAATTATTTCTATTTGGAATATTTTCTTTCGCCAGGTGAGACGTAAAAGTCTCGTCACACTCGAAACGACGAAGCTCGTCGTTGGATGCTCGATCTCGTCATTCCTCGTAAAACATCACGAACGATCCTGAGGACGAGTCTTCGCACAGCCCCCGTTACCGTTTTGGTGTTACAGCCTCGAAACTGTAGTTCATCCGTCTCCGAGGTGTCCTCGAGATTTCATTTCGGAGCAATCTTCCCGTAGAATTTCCTACGAATGAATTTCCACGCGCACCTACATCGCCACGAGAAGGTAATCCACGGCTTTGCTCCCGGTAGCTACCGGAGCGTAAAGTCTAGACGACAATCAGTCAACTCTAGAACAAAGCCTAGGAACGAGAACATCTGCTCGAGAACGATATCTCTGATACTTCTGTAATTAGGTCTCGCGAGAGACCGAAGGAAAAGGATTCGTTTCTCCTCGTCTACGTCGAGAAGACGTTATTCGAGTTCGTTTGGTTCATTTCTGGTCGTACGATTGGTGTTTCGATAACTCGTGTTCTGATGGACATTGAGGTCGTAACATCTAGTGTCCTCGTGAAGGTTAAATTTTCTTTTCGAGGATGTTACACGAGGGTTTCTTTCTGTCGGTGGTCGCGGAGTAATTTTTTAAATTCTTCACGGTGGCTTGAACAATAGTCCACCGCGCGTATCAAGATATTAAAGGAATGGGATACTTCTCAACGCCCTATGCTCCAAAGAATTAACCCTTTGCGGTCGTATTAAATTTGGGCACGGGTGTCGTACTGGTAGGAATTAATTTCCCTTGACAAAGCAGTGATATTATAGCTTTGGGGGAGGGAGAAGGAGAAGGAGATTTGGAGAAGAATGAAGGAGGAGATTTTAGAGAGAAAAATGAGGAGGAGGAGATTTGGGAGAGAAAAAAGAGAAGGAGTAGATTTGGGAGAAAAAAAGGAGGAGAGGGGGAAGGAGGAGATTTGGGAGAGAAAAAGTTGGAGGAGGAGAAGATTTGAAAGAGAAAATAATTAGAGAAGATTTGGGAGAGAAAAAGTTGGTGGAGGAGAAGATTTGAAAGAGAAAATAATTAGAGAAGGAGATTTGGGAGAGAAAAAGGGGAAGGAGGAGATTTGAGAGAGAAAAAATTGGAGGAGTAGATTTGAGAGAGAAAAAAATTAGAGGAGGAGATTTGAGAGGGAAAAAGGAGGAGGGCAGAAGAAGGAGATTTGGGAGAGAAAAAGTTGGTGGAGGAGAAGATTTGAAAGAGAAAATAATTAGAGGAGGAGATTTTGGAGATAAAAAGGAGAGGGAGGAGATTTGAGAGACAAAAAGTTGGAGGAGGAGATTTGGGAAAGAGAGAAAGTGAAGGAGGAGATTTGAAAGAGAGAGAAAAAGAAGGAGATTTGGAAAAGAAAGAAGGGGGAGATTTAAAAGAGAAAAGTAGGAGGAGGAGATTTGGAGAAAAAAAAGAGGAGAGGAGAAGGAAGAGATTTGGGACAGAAAAAGTTGGTGGAGGAGAAGATTTGAAAGAGAAAATAATCAGAAGAGGAGATTTGGGAGAGAAAAAGAGGAAGGAGGAGATTTGAGAGAGAAAAAGTTGGAGGAGGAGATTTGGGAAAGAAAGAAAGTGAAGGAGGAGATTTGAGAGAGAGAGAAAAAGAAGGAGATTTGGAAAAGAAAGAAGGAGGAGATTTGAGAGAGAAAAGTAGGAGGAGGAGATTTGGGAGAGAAAAAGGAGAAGGACATTTGAGAGAGAAAAAGTTGAAGTAGATTTGAGAGAAAGAGAAAGAATATGGAGGAGAAGATTTAGAAAGAGTACACGTATCGCAAAAATAATCAGTTTGGTGTCTTCCGCCCTTAATCTTTCTCTCTGAACATACTTAACAATCTTTACTTTTTACATCTTCATAGTGCCGCAATATATGCAGTTTTCCATCAAGAAAAATCATTAAGCCTTTCCCCTTTACTTGATATCGTTATCTCAAATAGGAGCGTCATATTGGTTATGCACAGATTCTTTAAACATTCAGGTTCGTTCAGAGAAAGTGTAAACTATAATTGAATAAAGTATAAGATTAGTATGATTCCTTGCTGTGGTGGCTGAGAGCGACATACGACCATGAATGGTTAATAATCTTCGATATCGTTTTTACGCACACTTTGAACGTTTAATACTTTAATGTACAATCAATGTACATACGTAAGAATTATCTTTGCTGCTTATTACGAAATGAAAAAGGGTGAATACAATTATAGGATACGCGTATATCGAACGAGGCAGTGGTAGAAATAAAACATTAACAAAACACACAAATTGTAATCACGATGACCACGCTATTCTTATTTCACGCGACACGACACGCTTCGATTATTTCCCAACAATGATTGTTCCCGAACACGCTCCACCCAAACCCTATATTCTCACACGCGTTCCATTCCCTTTCATTCTAATCCTTAACCTTTCTCACTCCATGCATCTGGTCACGTTCGTCCAAACTTTCCCAGTCTGGCGCCATCTCAATTGCTCGTCCTTCGCGCCTCGAAAACACTTCGCACGCTCGTCTTTTTTCCCCAAACACTTCACATTTTCTCCGGACCACACGCAATTCCTTTCATTCCCACGCATTACCACATACACGATTCACAAAAATGATTCTCAGCACGTGTTTACAATCCTCACCTCGTACTAGGCACACGCACATACAAACACCATAGTACACGTCAAGAAGCTTCCAAAAAGTACGAGTACGTTATATTGGGTCGTTCGGAGGGTCATTTCGTTTTTTCTGGTGAAAATGAAACACGAGTTTTTCAGAGTGTACAGATATTTTATTAAATTATATATTTCCCATTTTGGAAAACGAAATTACTTTGGAAAGTAACAACTTAATACAAATAGTTAATACCTACAATCAGAGTTGTCGCAGTTGGCGGCTCTTGAATACTCTTCTAACACTTTTTAATACTCTAACCCTTTTTAATACTCTAGCACTTTTTAATACTCTAACACTTTTGAATACCCTAATACTTCTAAATACTCTAACACTTTTTAATACTCTAAGACTTTTTAATACTCTAACACTCTTTAATACTCTAACACTCTTTAATACTCTAACACTCTTTAATACTCTAACACTCTTTAAAACTCTAACACTCTTTAAAACTCTAACACTCTTTAAAACTCTAACACTCTTTAAAACTCTAACACTTTTGAATACTCTAACACTTTTTAATACTCTAACACTTTTTAATACTCTAACACCCTTTAATACTCAAACATTATTTAATAATTCTAACACTTTCGAATATTTCCACGAAAATATATCCGAACATACGAACATGGACAAGATTCGTCCCCGGTACTCACGTTCGTCCCGATTTTCCAACAACGAGTCTCCCACGACACCGTAAACGATAGGGTAATCGAGAAATCCGAAGTCTTCACTAGCCACGTGCTCGATTACTCGATCGTTCGAACAAGCGCGAGGACACTCGATAAATCGATGCACATCGTTCCCGTACGGTAACGCGCTCGGATAAAGGCACCGACGACGTTGAAATGTAAATTGCAGGGATCGCTCTTCAGCGATGTCCTCGGTGAAATCGAAACGCGGGATAAAAGGTCCGTTCCGAAAAAAAAAGAGAAAAAAAATCGGTAATTTAAGCACCGTTACCTTTCTCGTCGAGTCGCGCGCGGGTAGATTTCGTCCAACTGCCTGGCTTTTCTTTTTCGTCAGTGTTTCATTGTTTCGGGCTTTCCAGTTCTTATGAATATTTATAACAAACCGCGGTACGGGTTAATTTCGTTTGGAAAACTCTCGTATTCGTCGTCTGCGCGAAGACTTATTGCACGAAGAGCGATAGAAGCCATGATTTCCGTTTTCGACGACCACTGGAGAAACACTGTCGATTTCGTCGAGTCCTCGGGTAGACGTGTATCTCTCCGCGCGGATTTTAATGCACGATGTTTAAAACCGCGTACAAGTTTAAAAAAAAAAAAAATAAAAGTAAAAGAGAACTGCACCTCGCTCTCGAATGCAATCCTCGGCGAAGCGTCGGCGTAAAGTTGCAACCGAGTAACCTTATCGCGGTCGAAACCGGTTGGATCGTTGCCAAAAATACGCGAGTTAGCTACCGGTGTATCCGGTAACGAGTTAGGTTCACGCGCGCGTGAATATCTCGCTGATGGCCCGCCGGGGCGTGTAGCGCGAACTCGCTTTAATTTTGGAAAATTTGCCAATTGCATCGCGGATCGAACTAATCGGTGACTTCGCGTCCGTGGATATGAACGTGTTTCGAGGTCAAGATATATTTCGTTATGTCGTCGAGTTCCGATTGTTAGCGTGTCTCTCGAGACGTGTATCGCGTATGTACTGTGCCTAGCTGAGAAGTTGACCTCTGGAAGAAACTGTGAATCGTATCCGGTGTGAACGTTGTTAATTTATAAGAATGGTGTTCAGGGGTTTAGAGATAAAGAAAAATTGTTACACGATATATATTATAAAAATAACCGAAATTTCCAGGTCTTCCTTGTAAACGATAGTACTGTTCCTCCGCGAGAAAAAGGCAAACGAGCGCTTCGAATTAAACTCGTGCTATTTTTTACTGTGAAACGTATCGTAGACTATGGACGATTTAATTCTACGATATATTGTCAATGCGAACAAATACAATTAATTCTTTAGCTCTTGTGTTATTTTTAGACGTTGTCGAGTGTATTGTGTACCTACTGTGCATTTGTGACAAAAAGGCAAATATTTAGGTCTTCCTTGTAAACGGTAGTACTGTTTGTTCTCGAGAAAATGGCAAACTTTACTGTGGAACGTATCGCAGACTATAGACGATTTAATTCTACGATATATACCCATTGTGAACAAATACAATTAATTCTTTAGTTCTCGTGCTATTTTTAGACGTTGTCGAGTGTATTGTGTACCTACTGTGCATTTGCGACAAAAAGGCAAATGAGTGTTTATCTCCATTTTAGTTTACGGTGTACTAAAGGTGAGATACATGCATTGGCCTTTTTCTATGCGATAGACAGTAGTATGCAGAGATCCTCGTCAGGATCCTAGACCAATAGAGCAATACTCGTGATGGTGGGAGAGTCATGATCCTCGACCAATAGGTGCAATACTCGTGATGGTGGGAGAGTCATGATCCTCGACCAATAGGTGCAATACACGCGATAGTGGGAGAGCTAGAAGATCGTAATCTAGAGGAATGTGGACACTTGTGAGTCTCCTCGTGGATGAACAGTACAATGGAGAGATCTTCAGTACTGTCCTCGACCAATAGCGACAATGTACGAAGTAGTGGGGGAACTAGAGACCGTAACCTAAATTAAGGAAACACTCGCTGTTTGCTTTCTTGTCGCGGACGGACAGTACATTGTCCTTAACCCTACAATGGCACGCTGGGATCCTTTATAGCGAAATTTGTCAAATAAATAAAAGCTGGTTTTTTTCACAAAATCATCACCGTTGTTTAGAAAAAAAAGAAACTTGGCACCGGTGTGCGTGACTTAGGTAAATACAGTGACAAAATGTGAGCCATTGGGTTGTTTGGAAAATGATTTCGTTTTCCAAAGTAAACGATAAAAATTTCTTTTCTAAAAAAATCGTGCTTCATTTTCATCAAAAAGAACGAAATGACTTTCCGAACAACCTAATAGAAAAACAATGTTACGAATACGTTCTATTTACATTCTTTAATTTCCGAGTTAAGAATTAAAGAAAACGTTCTACTCGTTGAAATTAAGTATTGGGTTGTATTGGAAAGTAATTTCGTTTTCGAAAATGGAGAATATATAATTCAATAAAATGTTTATACACTCTAAAAAAAAATCGTGCTTCATTTTCACCAAAAAGAAAAACAAAATGACTTTTCAAACAACCCAACAAATTCTACGAGTTGGAATCTAGATTCCAAATTTTCGAACAAAAGTGCCATCTTTTCATCGGCCAACAGTACATAATCAATATTCGTCATACCTCGATCGAGAGAGGTTCTGAAAAGAATTGATTCCTTTTCGTTGAAATCTCCCCCAAAATCGCGAGTAGGATGCACAGTGAAAAGTTTGCACACTTTCATATAAATCCGACAATGTAAATTAAATTGTAATTATCCGCTCGTCCAACGACTATTATTGCCCCGCCCTCGAATGAAACACAATTATCACGAGCCCGGATCTCCTTCCGGTCGCGTTTCCCGCTCGTCTTTCCTGTTCGATCATCTACAACGGATAACGGTCGACAATGCGTGCTCGTGAACGCCATAGACCCCATAAGAGCTGCGCAATGCGTCGCGGTGAAAACTCCTCGCCGTTGGTACGAATCCACGCGTTTACCTTCCGCTTCGCTCTGCTTCGATCCGCTCCGCTCCGCGTATCGTCGTCGAGTTTTCTTCGGAGAAGAGCCAGAGACGAGAGATGATCCTCTCTCGCTCGATTCCGTGGCTAGGTTGCGATCGATAACCGACAGACTACGCGAGCTGGAGCATCGCGACCAAATTGATTGTCCCGATACACTTTGCTATGTAAATAGCCGTCGGCGGAGCACACTTTAAATTTACATTCGGAACGGATTACGGTTACGTGCCTTTGACAAAAATATCAAGACCCTCGCGTCGTCCGACCAGTCCCCCCTCCCTCGTTCATCTTGCTCCGAAAACGATTCGACGATTCGAAGACGATGGAAGTTCGATCCATGAGTTATAGGCGCTGTTGGAACGAATGCAACAATGATCTTAACCCTTTGCGGACGAGCGCCGCATATATGCGTTTTACGCAAATCATCGAATTGGCCGAAGAACTTGTGGCGGCACTACCCACGCTTGCCACCAGAGGGAAAACTCGCCACCAACCGTTTCCCGCAAGTTCCCGTACCTGCTCCGATCACTATATATACGACCTCTTACCGATCTCCCAATGTCCCGGCGTATAAGGCAGGGCCTGCTAGGATGCCTTACTGACGAGTCCACTAGCAGGCCCGGGATGAAACGCTTCTCCCTTTTCCTATTTTCCGTTCTCTCCTTCCTCACATACTTTAATTTAGCGCCGCCAAAAACTCATATATGCGTTTGGCGAAAACAGTTGATACAGCCGAGAAACGCATATATGTGTCCCACCTAAATGCATGTCGATGGCCGAGGTTAAGCAGAAATATGCGCTGGCAATTTTAAATGACTATCGCGGCAGGAGCTCGGCACCACGGTACGGTTCACTTTCAACCGTCCCGTTCGCAAAGGGTTAAGGGTGCCAGATGTCGATGTCAGTTTTAAGAACTGTCTCTCTATTGGCGCGGAAGGGTCGTCCGCCAAGTGGTCAACGGTTTGGCCGTTTTCCTTTTGGTTTTTCTTTTTAGTCGAGTTCCAAGTCCAGAGTCAGAAAGACCATACGACACTGTCGTCGTTCACATCGAGACGTATCACTGTATACGCATTTCTTCGAACTTTATATTCTTATATGTACAATTACTATGCTATTAGATACGCGAGATACCTGCATATTATAAGAAACTAGATATTATAATCTGAACTTTACAACAGGCGTGTCGACGATATCGAGTCAAGTTTGGGAGGGTGGTTTGGATGGACGTCCAGTTTGCGAGGAGACCGAGCAAGCGTGTCTTAGCGAGGAAGATTAACGATATCGGGCCGCAATCCTTGTCGATTGTTCCTGTTTGTTCGACGTGTGAGTAAATAGTTCGTTTTTTTTTGTGTTTCAGTACCCTGGATGCGACAACTGCAGGCTCGAGAAACCGACGGTAAGTTCGATATTGAATTTATGATCGACCGAATTTGAAATTGATCGAAGTTTAGGTCGATTGAATTTGAGATCGATTGAACTTCAGATGGACGGAATTTCAGATCGATTGAATTTTAGATGGACGGAATTTCAGATCGATAGAATTTTAGATGGACGGAATTTCAGATTGATTGAATTTTAGATGAACGGAATTTCAGATCGATCGAATTTGAGGTAAATCGAATTTGAGATGGACGAAATTTCAGGTCGATTAAAATTGAGATGAATGAAATTTCAAGTCGATTAAATTTGAGATGAATGAAATTTCAAGTCGATTAAATTTGAGATGGATGAAATTTCAGGTCGACCAAATTTGAGATGGACGAAATTTTAGGTCGATCAAATTTGAGAGGAATGAAATTTCAGGTCGACCAAATATGAGATGGATGGAATTTCAGATCAATCGAATTTCAAATCGATCGAATTTGAGATGAACGGAATTTCAGATCGATCGAATTTTAGATGAACGGAATTTCAGATCGATCGAATTTGAGATAAATCTAATTTGAAATAAATTGAATTTGAGATAAATTGAATTTGAGATAAATCGAATTTCAGATCGATCAAATTTGAGATAGATCAAATTTCGATATACATACAAAGTATTCACGAAAAAAATTCCCTTACCCCATTCAGCGATGCTTCAGTTATTCTGCGCTTCGCGTGGACCAACCGTGTCACTGACTCGTGGTTCTTCGAGAATTATTTAAAAGTTTGACCTGCTCACCGATTTCGATGATTTTTGGATACGTTATAGAGGACAAAATTTGGAATAACTTTCTCCTCTGCGTGTACACGGCGGTCGGTCTTAGTTTCCAAGTTATTTGCAAAATTCTGTGTCTATTGTGCGTCGAATTGCGACTATACGTGCACATTCATGGCAGAGTCAATAAACGAAACCAAGCAACCACCATCGTACGATAATTCAGCCTCTCGTCAATCTTGCGTCCAAAATTGCCATAATTTGTCACCTATATTCATAATTTAAAATCGTAATCTAAAAATGAAACATTTCCTAGCTATTTTCGCTTCTGTCATGGACAATCAATAATAAAAAAAAAAAAAAAAATATTTCTACGAATATCTCCCTCGGAAAAAGAATCGGGACCCAAGAAGGTTAACATCCTTTTCGAGGTTCACCGTGTACCTGTCTGTTCGATGCCTCCAACACCACGCTAAATTGTGCATCGAAATCACCGGATGGAGTACGGTTCGGACAGAGTTCACGTTTCTCAGCTCGTTGTCGTCGATGACGAGACGACTCGTTCGCTATTATTAGATCGAAAATCCTACGGAAGTGGAAGAAACACTTGCACGAGAATTCATAACGCGTTACGCGATCGACGTACATTGACCGGCGTGATGCGTATAAACGCTCGTGCAACCGGTACGTAGGTTCGATGCTCGTCTACGTGACGTCCGGACGTCCGACATTGGACATCCGTTGCACGTTACCGGGAATGGCAGTCGTTGTGAACCACATAATCGTTACGCGAGCGCGTTGTTGCGTAGACGGTGCGTGTCTGCCTCACGGCGAGAAAGACATCCGCGAACCAGTCCGTCAGCTGGCAACGAGTTTTCACTTTGCTCTCTCATCGGCCGGTAACCGAATTCGACCACCGATCGCGCGTGTTACGCCATTCACGGTAAAAACGATTATTCCACGCCTACCTGGTAATTGCGTACCCCGATCCTCGATGCGCGGTGTGTCGTTTAACCCTTTAAGGTTGTATGTGGTGGTTTTAATATCTTGATACGCACGGTGGACTATTTTTTAAGCCACCGTGAAGAATTTAAAAACTTGATGTCAATTCGTTGAGTTTCGTATTCTTAATTTTTCCAAATACATTGAGTGTGTTTCCAGAGCACATATCTCTCTCGAATCTTCTCCTCCACCTTCTCTTTCTCTCTCAAATCTACTTCTTCAACACTTTTTCTCTCAAATCTTCTCCTTCTCCCTTTTCTCCCTCAAATCTCCTTCTTCTTTCTTTTCCAAATCTCCTTCTCCTTTTCTGTCTCCCAAATCTCCTCTTACACCTTCTCTCTTTCCCAAATCTACTCCTCCAACTTTCTCTCTCTCCCAAATCTCCTCCTTTCTCTCTCCCAAATCTCCTCCTCCTTTCTCTCTCCCAAATCTCTTCTAATTTTTTTCTCTCCTAAATCTCCTCCTTCTTTCTTTTCCAAATCTCCTTCTCCTCTCTTCACCAAAGCTTTTTCAACCCACTGCAAAAAAATTAAAACAACTTCGTGCAAGTTGCTCGATGAAACTGTTAATATTCCATCCCGTAATGAAACATCTAATTAATCTATTTTTCAGCATTAGTTATTTTCCATCGTTTCACACATTTGGCAACTGTGTCTCAAAAAGCCACAACGATTCATTTTCGAAAGTTTCCACTCGTGGTTTACTGGTCTGCGTGTTACAATTTTTTCCGGATCTCCTATTCGAATATCGAATTCCAAACGGTTACACCACAGTATCGAAATCGAGACTCGATGATGATCACAACGAAGATAATTCCAAGTTTCACGATATTATGTCTCGAACATACAGAATGTTAGCTACTGATACTGATACAAGTCGAAAGAGAATGAATAATTTAATATTCCACGGGAAGAAATAATTCGGAAACTTTAAATATTTCTAATATTTCACGCTTTAAATATTTTCGATCGTTCGTAACTCAAAAAATTATAAACACACAATTTATAGAAAATTTTTGATCCGTTTCTGCGAGGATTCATCTCAAGTATAAACACGTGTTTCTGAATCACCCTGTAATTTCAACGCGTACTCCGTAAATACATCCCGCACCGTATCGTGTACCAAGAGTCTTACCCGTCTAATAAAATTGAAAAAAAAAAATAAAAAATAAAAAAGAAAAGAAACTCACAAGTATCCACTCGAGACATCCAGCGTTACCTACTCGTCTCTTCCACGAAATCGTCTTTCGTCGCGGCGACGCTGAAAATTCGACTGCGGCCGAGCGACTCGACTCGACTCGACTCGACTCGACTCGACTCGACTCGACTCGACTCGACTCGACTAAACTCGACTCGACTAAACTCGACTCGACTCGACTAAACTCGACTCGACTCGACTAAACTCGACTCGACTCGACTAAACTCGACTCGACTCGACTAAACTCGACTAAACTCGACTCGACTCGACTAAACTCGACTAAACTCGACTAAACTCGACTCGACTCGACTCGACTCGACTCGACTCGACTCGACTCGACTAAACTCGACTAAACTCGACTCGACTCGACTAAACTCGACTCGACTAAACTCGACTCGACTAAACTCGACTCGACTAAACTCAACTCGACTCGACTCAACGCGACGCGACGCGACGCGACGTGACGTGACGCGGAGTTTATTTTCCCTGGGCGCAGAGATCCGCCGAGCGCGGCGGGAACCCGGCGTAACCAAATATAACACCCTCCTGACGGGATTCGTAAGCGCGTCAAGTTTCGTAGAGTCTCTGCTAATCGTATTTGGGACCTGTTCGACACGGCCGGGAACCGAGTTAAGCGAGAGAACAGAGACAACGCGTACACAGAGCAACGCGTTCGATAATCCACCCTTTTCGAGGAACGGTGCCGACTGTCCTTGTCCTGGTCGTCTTTCGTCCTTCGCGGGGCGGATAACGCTCCAATAGAACCGATCGGACTCGATCCAGCGTTCCCTCCGCCGCAAAACTAATTGCGTTAGTAAAGGCATTAATATTCCCGACTGAATTGATCCGAAGAGGAAGGAAACTTGGGCGTTCTCGTCGGGATTATCGGGGTTAGGTATGGATCTCTTCGATGTAATCCGTCGAAAGGCGGAGAACTTAACTCGCTGAAAGAGAGAACTTATATATCCAATTGGTTCGAGTTAGACGCGGGACGATTATTCGTTGGAACGAACGCAACGATCGTGTCCGGCGCGTCGAACGTTATTGGATGATGGTTAGTTTTAACCCTTTCGCTACGGGGTACTTGTGATAGAATGTGATAACTGTGAACGAATCGTATTACCGAGTAGTCGACACTAAGCTATAGAATGCTACGAAGTGAGTAGAAGTCGTTTCTCGTTCTCGAAATTTCACAATGATATTTATCATATTTGGTAATATCGTTTTACTTTATAAAATATGAAACTTTGTAATCGTAATTTATTTTTTTGCATATTATATTATAACGCTCGTATAATATTTTTTAATACAATATAACGAAATTACTAAAGTATTTAAAGTCGAATACGATATTAATAATCGAGTTTGGTACGGTAAAGTTCAAAGGATTGGAACACGCGTAAGTCAACGTCACATTGTGAACAATAGTACCTCGACTCGCGTCTTTTTCCGTGTTTACTACAGACGACAGATTTTCGAACTGGATTTTTTTTTTATGCCTCATTCGAGGCATTTTTCATGCCAGATACACGATTAAGAAAAGTATTTCGTGTAAAGTATGAAATAAAAGTATTCTTCGTATACGTTTTCAAGGACGTATATATACGCTCTTGGTACCTCAACGACCACTTTTCGAGAGTGTGTACATACGCTCTTCGTATATGAATGGTCATTCTTCGAGGACGTGTATATACGCTCTTGGGACCTCAACGACCACTTTCCCAGAGCGTATATATACGTTCTTCGTATATGAATGGTCATTCTTCGAGGACGTATAGATACGCTCTTCGTATATCAATGGTCATTCTTCAAGGCCGTATATATACGCTCTTGGTACCTCAATGACCACTTTTCCAGAGCGTATATACACGCTCTTCTTATATGAATGGTCATTCTTCGAGGACATATATATACGCTCTTCCTATATGAATGGTCATTGTTCGAGAACGTATATATACGCTCTTGGTACCTCAACGACCACTTTTCGACATACATTGCGTAGCAGAGATCCGCAGAAAGCTTCCATGACAAATTTCTCAATGATTGTTAACACCATTCATTAATCACACGCAATCTACTCAAGCATTCGTCACGTTGACGATCGCTTACTTATTCGTAATCGATACTTTTCTCGATTTTCCGCTCCAAATGTTGCACAATTTAGACGAATTTTCCTCCTCGAAGAATCCACTCGCTGCAAATTGTCAACGACGCGTATTTGCATCGACAGCAGCGTACGCGTGTCGATCGATACTTTTTGGCGGGAAAACGAGCGAATACCTCTCGCTCGGCTCGGTCTTTGAAAATCAATTTTCTCTCGATTTAGGGAAGGGAGGAACGATCGGGTAGGTCCCGATGCGAATTTATTTTCGCGCCAGCGGGAAGAAAAGCTCGTGTACCGTAATATATTTTCGCGCGTGGAGCACCAGCCGCGGCCAAGATGGATCGCCTCGAGATTGTAATCCAGGACCGCGTTTTCCGAGTCGTAACTTTATTTCGATCGTTCTCCTAATATACGGTGTTGTACCGTGCGCGTCACGCAAGATCCGCGGTTAACTGGCGCGATCGTTGGTAATTTATTTTCGCATTTGGAAAGAATATCACGGTGTGTTGCGGTGAAAGTGTAACCATACCAAAAACCGATAACATTCCTTTTCGCGCACGTTCCCATAACAACGCACGAGACTCTTTCCGCTCCCGTAACAACGCATGACACTCCGTACGACTGACCGCTGACAACCGAAATTCCTTTTGCATACGTTCCCATAACAACGCACGACACTCCGTACGACAGATCGCTGATAACCGAAATTCCTTTTGCATACGTTCCCGTAACAACTCACGAGACTCTTTCCGTTCCCATAATGACGCACTCCTTGCGTAACGCAGGACACTCGGGACAGGAACAGATATAAAAACCCGACACATAAGAGACGGGTCAGTCTTGACCCGTGATTAGATACGCACGAATCTGTGACCAAAGGTACCGCGATTAAGGTGTGATACAGAAGGAAATAACAAAGAGTTCGATCTCACGTTGGAGATCAACATTTTTTCTATCAAATCCTTAATTATTACGCGACAGAAGCTTGCAATACTGCTCGGGAATAAGAGTGGCGAGTGTACCGTCCTCGAGACAAAATGTTCGAAGTCACTGGCGGCCAACGAGGGATGTTCTTTGTAGCCATGGTGACAAGCTGACTCATGGGGCAGAAAGTTGACGCCGGAAAGAAGAGATTGCAGCCTGCGTATCGAGGGACCACGAATACCGGGAACGATATACTTTCTTCGCGAACCATTGTTCCGATCGAGGAGCTCGCCTCTACGATTGGTGGACTGGTAGCACGAACGAAAATGGAACCGAGAGAGAAAAAGAGAAAGATATAGAGAATTCCGTTCGCGTAAATGGAAAAGTTAACCGTAACTCGATTTAGCGAATTTTTCTATCGTTTAATTTTTAGAAGTTTCGTCGTTCGATAAAACTTGTCGGAGAACTTATTACTCTTGTAAGGTTGCTCTTTGTTATATTTATTTTCGAGAATGTTATTTTCTTGAAAAATTCCACATCGAGGGAGAAAAGTCGAAACTTTGATAAAAATTTATTTTCTTTAAGTAATTTGTAGTGAGTGGTTTTTTTAATGTTCTTGTTAAACGATCGAAAAACGAACGAAGAATTCCCTTCTGGTCTTTGCCTACCCTTATTGAATCTTAAAACGATTACACGAGCAAATTATGTTTAATTGTATTTCGACTATCTTTATTGAATTTTGAAACGATTGCACAAGCAAAGTATGTTTAATTGTATTTCGACTATCTTTATTGAATTTTGAAACAATTGCACGAGCAAAATATGTTTAACTGTACGATTTAATACAGTATTTGGAAACTGAACTATGACTTTCGACGATCGTCATTCGTATTGTATTGTCTCGTTATAAGTCTTTGCGGTTAGTATTGTCTCGTTATAAGTCGTCGCGGTTAGTATTGTCTCGTTATAAGTCGTAGCGGTTAGTATTGTCTCTTTACAACTCGTCGATCGGTTAGTATTGTCTCGTTATAAGTCGTCGATCGGTAGTATTGTCTCGTTATAAGTCGTCGATCGGTTAGTATTGTCTCGTTATAAGTCGTCGATCGGTTACTATTGTCTCGTTATAAGTTATCGTTCCTAACTCGATATAAGTAGCCTTCCTATCCATTGCTTTTGCAATTGAACGAGTTAGGAGATCAAACGAAGATGAACCATAAAGTTCGTTAAAGTATTCGATGACTTTAATATTCTATTTCGAAAAAGAGAAAATTTTGTCACCAGACAATGCACCCAATTGTTCGTTATTTCGAAATTTTCCCGACATTTTCAACATTAGTTTACGTAGGTTCCACTCGTGCAAGAACATTCGTAAATTTTAAAAATGACCCTGGACGTTTAAGATATGCCGACACTAAAGGACTTTATACAGACTATAAAAATTATACCGAATTAACTTCGTTTTTTTTTCTTGAAGAACGTATGAGGATTTAAAGTTGAAAAAATTACAATCACTGTATTTTCTTCACCGAAATACAAAAATGATACGATTAAAGATACCGGAAAATAATATCGGTTTCTGTTTTTCTTTTTTTTTTTTTGTAAATAAAACTGTCACGCTTCGTCTCGTTTCCTCGCAACAGCAAATAACTAAAGGACTGCACGATAAACTCTTTATATATTCTAATGTAAACAAATAGATTATCCCGTCGATAGGTAAAGAAATAAATAAACTAGAGGACTGTTTCGTTACAAGTTGCGTTCGTTCCAAGCGCACGACTTGCAACAAATACCGTACTCCGCTCCGGAGAATATTCTCTCTTTTCTTTTTCATTTTTTTTTTTTTTTTATTTATTTCTCTTCCTTTTGCACAGCTCACGAGCCATTAACCCATTGCTAATGCTTTGGTTTCAGTTTTTCCAAGTTCCTTTTAATTTCAGAACGCAGAGAAATTTTCGCAAACTGTGAAAAGAATTTATGTTCTTCCAAAATTTTATAATCTTCTACGGGGACAGATAAACCCAACGTTCCCGTCCCAGTCACGAGATGGAAATATTCCCCATTGCAAAAAAAAATCGTAATACGAACGAAACTATCTTGTGCCTTAGTTTCAGTTTTCAAAAGTTCCTTTTAATTTCGAAACTCAGAGAAATTTCCGCAAACTGTGAAAAGAATTTATTTATTTTCAAAATTTTCTAATCTTTTACAAGTTACTCAGTCGTCAGATAAACTCAACATACTCGTCTCACAATCAGTCACGAAATGGAAATAGTAAATTATTCGATAAGTTTTGTCGTTTTTTCCACTGTAAAAAAAAAACAATACTGACACATCGTGTAGTCAAGTTATTTACATGAAACTTCACACACGTTCACCAAACGTTAGTATCTTACCATCTTTATAAAAATAAAACGACGAATCTAACATTCTTATTTTCTATCGAAAACTTATTTCCAAGGACGAAAAAAAACTTCTCGAGCAACCTATTATTCCCCGTTGCAAGAAAAATCGCAATACGAACGAAACGAAACGAAACGAAACGAAACGAAACGAAATGAAACGAAACGAAACGGACGACTCGATTTCAACTTCAGTGAATATCTCGGTGATGGAGGATATATAGGGCACCCACCGCGGGATTATCCTCGCGACATCAAAAACGATTGTGCTCTTTGAAAATGGAGCCTCGACTCCGTCTTACGCTATCGATCTCGATGTTCGACGCGAATGCCAAACGAAAAGGAACGAAAGGATTCTTGGGTGTACGTCATCTCTGGTACGGGTCAGTATGCGTGTAGTCGGTCCCCGGGTCTCCACGGTACCGTTCTCCTTCTTTCGGATCCTCTAGCACCGTGCAAGACCCGAGCAACGTCTGCCGAGATAAGAAATTCCGTCGCGGTAATCATCTCTCGGAAAACCAGCATCTGGTGGTCGTCGAACGAGCCAAAGAAACGAGAAAGAAACAGTCTTTGCGGTGCCAACGGTGAAAAGGAAATGTTTCGTTGGCTACCGAATCGGTACTGGCCAAAGAAGACCGCGACCATTGTTATTCGATGGACAAAGAGCGTAAGCGTGGACGAGAGATACTTCAACGACTCGTTATCGATCGAGAGGCTACCGGTTCCTTCGTTTCGAACACGTTCGTTGAACAATTATTCACACTCGCGATGGACGAATCGTGAACATTAGTTGGGACGATATTGGCGGGCATAGGTGTTTATTTGATACAGATTTTAGTAGTTAACGCGACATTTATTTAGTTCGGAGTAACGTGGAGAAATGAAGATATTTTTTCACGAATTTTTTGGGGTTTTCTCTCTTAGGTCAGGTACTTTTGGGAAATGTTTCGATACATTCGTAGGGTGCGAGAGAAGCAAATAGTCATTTGTCGTTCGAAATTAAGCGAAACGTGTCAGAGATTATTGAAAATAATTTATTAGTTAAATTAAAAATGAGTTATTGAAAATTTGTCGAAGTCATGTGAAGACTTTTTACAAAACTTGTGCCTTTATTAGGCACCTTGGACGGTTACGGGTGGAACGTTTCTTAACCCTTTCGATTCGGCGGGCGTATATACACGCCCTCGAAGAATGATCATTCATATATTAAGAACGTATATATGCGCCCTAGAAAAATGACCATTCATATACGAAGAACGTATATATACGCCCTCGAAGAATGACCATTCATATAGGAAGAGCGTATATATACGCCATCGAAGAATGACTATTCATATACGAAGAATGTGTATATACGTCCTCGAAGAATGACTATTCATATACGAAGAGCGTATATATACGCCCTCGAAGAATGACCACTCATATACGTAGAGCGTATATATACGCCCTCGAAGAATGACCATTCATATATGAAGAACGTATATATGCGCTGATGAAGAATGACCATTCATATATTGAGAACGTATATATACGTCCTCGAAGAATGACCATTCATATACGAAGAGCGTATATATACGCTCTCGAAGAATGACTATTCATATATGAAGAACATATATATAATGAATAAATATCATTGTGAAATTTCGAGAACGAGAAACGACTTCTACTTCGTAGCATTTCGTAGCTCAGTGTCAACTACTCGGTAGCGAAAAGGTTAACCCTTTGTAAGTTAACCCCCAACTGGCGCCTCGACGAAATCTTTTAAATCGTAAAATTAATATGGAATGAAATATTTTTATTTCAATACTCGACATAGATACGTTTACATCTTAAAAGAGTGTAATACCTAATTTTCAATTTGAATTTCAAGTCACAAAATTTTCCCAAATTGAAAGAAGTACACTGAATCGAGTGGTGATCGAGGGTCTCCTCTCGAGTTCAAGGGGTTAACACTAGATGTACCAACCAGCAAAAATGACCGATTTACAGCTACTCTAGCAAAGAAATTCACTTCAAATTCCCTAGTATATTCTCAAAAGACCTTTCCACTTCTTCTATTTTCTACGTGTAATCAATTTGATAAGCCTCTTTTTTCTCTCCAATCGTCGATTTTCCCGAGACACGTACGAGGAACACCTCGATGCACCGGAATCTATCGGTAATTCTAGCGTTAAAAACCGACCCGGCGAACGAGAGAAAAATCGAAGAAACAACATCGGTGCGGAGGTCGGTCGTTAAATTTGATTAATGCGGTGTCGCGTGCACGAAGGTATTTGCACCGAGCGAAGAAGCGCGGCGAAATTACGCGTGGTCGCGCGCCTCGAACGCGCCAAGGTGGCGCTATCGACTTTTCTTCTTCCGGGCAGAGACGAAGACCTAACCGTGGATCCTCTCGTCTCTCCACGGCCGCTGCGGAGAGACCAAGGTTGCTCGATACTTCTCGCGACGACGAAACTACCGCAACAACTTGGCCGACGTTCGCGAACAACGCTAGACAAGAATGTTGTTAATTTGTTTAAGCCCGATACACTTTATACGGGACGTCGAGGACCACCAGAATTAATTAGGAAGACCGCCGACTCGGGAAAGTGGTTCGTTACCGGTGCATAAAGAATCAACGCTGCCGCGAATTTGGTTGGCACGTTTGGCTGCAAACGAGATACAAACGTACGAGCTGAACGTATGTACCGAAATAGTTTTCGTACACCGGTGTGATCGAAACTGCAGAGAAGTCGTCGGAGAGACGGCGAAGGTCGTCGAACGGATTGAAACGAACGTTCAAACAGAGTGCGACTAATAAAATTGAGAGTACGTCTAATGTCCGGAACAAGTGTGGAAAAATCAATGTTTGAGATAAGAAACGTCAAACAAATTCAAACAAACGTTTGAACAGAGTATGACTAATAAAATTGGGAATACGTCTAATGTCCAGACCATATGTGGAAAAATCAATGTTCGAGACGACAAACGTCAAACAAATTCAAACAAACGTTTGAACAGAGTATGACTACTAAAATGGTGTAATGTCCAGACCAACTGCAGAAAAATCAATGTTCGAGATGACAAATGTCAAGCAGACATCGTCAAACAAATATTCAAACAGAATACATTCACCAAAATGGTCTAATGTCCAGACCAACTGCAGACAAATGTTTGAGATGACAAATGTCAAGCAGACATAGTCAAACAAACATTCGAACAGAATACGTTCACCAAAATGGTCTAATGTCCAGACCAACTGCAGACAAATGTTTGAGATGACAAATGTCAAGCAGACATAGTCAAACAAACATTCGAACAGAATACATTCAGTAAAATGGTATAATGTCTGGACCAACTGCAGAAAAATCAATGTTCGATGTAGCAAACATCAAACAAACAGATTCAAACAGAACACATCCACTAGTCTCTTCTTTAATTACAAATACAAGTATACCAGGTACTGGTCCATCCTGTCAGTTTCACTCGCATAAATTTAAGTAGGCGTGGAAGAACCCGCGGCACTACGATATCGATTCAAAGATTACGTGTCGCAATACATGACGTGAAACATGCATGGAGTCAACGACGAGTAACGAAACTTTATTCTCGACAAACGTACACAATAATTAAAAGTTTCGGACGAAATGTCTTTCAACGGTATTGGATTTACGATTAATTGACATGTCACGTGTAGCGTGACGCGATCGAAGAAACAAAGTAACGAAGAAAGGTCTGGCGAGCACACGAGGTACGTTTTCACGTGTGACAGTAACAATCGTGACTTTAGTCATGACATTGCGATGGCGCAGTGTACAATGCGACACTCTCGTTTTCACGCCAAGACTCTCGTGACTTTTATCGTTGTTGGCAATCTGAAAATTTCGATTTTCTGTCGACAAGTTTTATCGTTTCGAGAACGATACGAGCACGTGCTGAAATTAATTCATTACAAGACGTTCCAAAAGTAACGACCATAACACGCGATTGGGTAGAAATAGTACACTCTCGTGAAAGTAAATGCTACTCGAAAACGTACTTTTAACGAAGCGATGAATCTCAAAAAAAAAAAAAAAAAAAAAATTCTTCGAATTTCGTGGTCTAGATGTTTCCAAACAGAGCAAGTCTCTTACTCTCTTTCCTCCAAATCTTCTCTTTCTTTTGACTCTCTCAAATATTGTCTTTCTCTTTCTCTCTCTCTTCCAAATCTCCTCCCTCTTCTTTTTTTCTTCCAAATCTCTCCTCTTTTTTCTTTCCCAAATCTCCCCTCTTCTTTCTCTCTCTTCTAAATCTCCTCTTTTTTTTCTCCCAAATCTTCTCCAACTTTTTCTCTCCTAAATCTCTCCACTTTCTTTTTTCTCTCCCAAATCTCCTTTTCTTTCTTTCAAATCTCCTACTCCTTTTTTTCCCCCAAATCGTCTCCAATTTTTTCTCTCCTAAATCTTTCCTCTTCCTCTTCCTTCTTTCTGTTTCAAATCTCCTCCTCCAACTTTTTCTCTTCTAAATTTCTTCCTCTTTTTTCTTTCCTAAACATCTCCTTCTCTTTCTCTCTCTTCTAAATCTCCTCCTCCTTTTTTTCTCCTTCAAATCTCCCCTCTTCTTTTTTTCTCTCTCCCAAATCTCCTCCTCCTTCTTTTTCTTTCCCAAATCTCTCCTTTTCATTTCCTCTCTTCCAAATCTTGTCCTTTTTCTCCCCCAAATCTTCCCCAACTTTTTCTCTCCTAAATCTCTCCTCTTATTTTTTTCTCTCCCAAATCTCCTCCTCCTCCTCTTTCTCCCAAATCTTCTCCTTTTCTTTCTCCCAAATCTACTCCATCTCCTTCTCCTTCTCTTTCTCCCAAATCTCCTCCTCCTCTTCTTTCTTTCCCAAATCTCCTCCTCCTCCTCTTTCTCCCAAATCTTCCCCTTCTCTTTCTCCCAAATCTACTCCATCTCCTTCTCCTTCTCTTTCTCCCAAATCTACCCATCTCCTTCTCCTTCTCTTTTTCCCAAATCTCCTCCTTCTCCTTTTCTCTCTACCAAATCACCTCCATCTCCTTCTTTCTTTTCCAAATCTCCTCCTCCTTCTCTTTCTCTCAAATCACTCTCTTTAAAAGCAATTTTCATCAACGTACATCAAAGAAAAGACCGTCCTCGTCCAGAACGAGAAACGAGCGTACATCGAGAAGGATCGACCGTTTCGCGCGAATTCCCACTCGTAGAGAGTTCGCGTTTAAGTACGTGTAACGCGATCGGTCGCAGCCGGGGAGTCATTTATCGAGCGAAGAGTGCCGGTTAAAGGGGTTAAAAGTGTAATTACAAAGCGGTTGCCCGCGTAATTTACATAATACGGGCATTACGCGTGGCTGTGCCGGGATTTGGCGCGGTAACGCGATAGACCTTGCGCCGCGCTGTTGTTATCAACGCGAGCGAACGAAAAATGGACGCGCGATGGTAATTGATCCGGTGCGGTAACACCGAGTCGAACCTGATCCGATAGCGGATAAACAGTCCCTGTTCTTTTAGAAACGATACACAATCGAGAGAGAGAAAGAGAGAAAGAGAACAGAAGAACGTAAAGTGTATTTATTTCAACGACCTTTCGTCTTTCTGGAATCTGAAAGCAACGCGTATCGGTCTCAGTCGGAAGCTTTCGTGAAAATTAGATACACGTTCCAAAACAAAGAAGACAGAAAAATCTCCAAAGACGAAGAGTACACATTGAACATTTTCGTTTCGCTCGTAACTCGAGAACTGAGTCACGTGGAAAGTTCGTAAGACACTTTCTATTCGTCTTGGTTACACTCTCCCTCAATATGGACACGTGCACCTAAATCACCGGGAGTCTTCGTTATAACGGAGATGATCCGAGGTTAGCCAAGGATCCGGAAGTACCGAGGGGTTAGGAATCATCGTTTCGGACTTTCTCGTCCCTCCAGACTCGGTGGGGGACTGCTCGCGTTTTCGTTTCGCGTTCCCGAAAAGATTCGTCGAAAACCAGAGACCGAGGATAACGGGTCACGGTGAAATATAGCGTAACGACGGTACATAAATCAATGGCTGTCGCGGGGAATTTCCGAGGGTGTTCGTCGCGCGTCCTGGCGGGACATCCTTCGTTCTCGACCGATGTTTCCCATTCCAGATTCTGGTCCACGCAGAAATTACGCAGAACCGAATACCTAGACGATGTTGGTTTCACGGCTGTCGAGGGACGCGGCACCGATGGGTTAACGTCGCCTTTCAAATTATCCTGGCTGCCAGTCCCCCACCCGAAACGGAGAAATTCGCGATAGGTAATTACCGCGTCGGTGTCAGTGACGATGGTACGCGAGACAGACGCGGAGACTGACATCGGCCCGTACACTCGTTAGCAGCGACGCTCTCGCGATCGTTACCCCCACCCCTCCGCGGTGACTGCCCGGGCGCCCGTGCTCCCGCTAGCCCGCCTGCCCGCGCCCGTATGCCCGCGGCAACGCCGCACCGCGACTTTTGCCCTTCGCGCGGCCGACGGCGGTTCTCAGAATTTGCCCTCGATCGAAACCACCCTATCGTTGTTCCGAGTTAGGTCGCTTTTCGCGTCGAGGGGAGACGATGGAATTTCCTGGTTCAACGGTACTCGCGTGGGCGTGCCTGCGAGTGGATCGGGAGAGAAAATAAAGGAATGTATTGGGATGTTTGGAAAGTCATTTGGTTTTCTAGAATTCTTTCGGGACGAGTGGAATCTTTTGGGAATCTTTTCGTTTCCCAAAATTCAGAATATATGATTTAACGAGTACATTAACGAATAGTTGACACTGAGGTACGGAATATTACGAAGTGAGTAGAAGTCGTTTCTCGTTCTCGAAATTTCACAATGATATTTATCATATTTGGTAATATCGTTTTACTTTATAAAATATAAAACTTTGTAATCGAAATTTATTTTTTTATATATTATATTATAACGCTCGTGTAATATTTTGTAATACATTGTAAAGAAATTACTAAAGTATTTAAAGCCAAACACGATATTAGTAATCGAGTTTGGTACGATAAAGTTCAAAGTATGGAACCACGCGTAAGCTAACATCACATTGTGAACAATAGTACCTCGACTCGCCTCTTTTTTCGTGTTTACTACAGACAACACATTTTCGAACTGGATTTTTTTTTTTGATGCCTCTTTCGAGGTATTTTTCATGCCAGATACACGATTAACAAAAGTATTTCATGTAAATTATGAAATAAAACTATATATATTGTGTGAACGTATATATACGCTCTTCGTATATGAATGGTCATTCTTCGAGGACGTATATATACGCTCTTCGTATATGAATGGTTATTCTTCGAGGACATATACATACGCTCTTCGTATATGAATGGGCATTCTTTCAGGACGTATATATACGCTCTTCGTATATGAATGGTTATTCTTCGAGGGTGTATATGTACACTTTTCGTATATGAATGGCCATTCTACGAGGACGTATATATACGCTCTTCGTATATGAATGGTCATTCTTCGAGGCCGTATATATACGCTCTTGGTATATGAATGGTCATTCTTCGAGGACGCATATATACGCCCGCCGGAGCAAAAGGGTTAATAAAATGTTTATACACTCTAAAAGAATTGTATTTCATTTTCACCAAAGAAAAAAAAAAGAAACTAAATGACTTTCCGCACAATTCAATATTTGACCGAAAGAAATACGATACGATGATTGCTCTAGATAAACTCTCTCGAGTCTCTTCACTGTGGATACGCGTCGTCGAGTTTCACGCAGAGAATTAACACTAGAACTACCGGCGGTGAACGTAATAGGTTGCTCGATAAATTTTATCGTGCGGTAAGAAATGGAGCTATCAAGTTTGTCGTTTTATTTTTCTAAAAATAGTACCACCGTTTAATGAACATATGTGAAGTTTCGTGTAAATCTGTTGTTCAAACATTGAACTGTCACAGTATTTCTTTACAATGGAAAAAACGACAAATCTTATCGTACAACCTACTACGTTACTTCTACGTAAAGTTGACACTAGAAATTAGAAATTTCTAATTTTAACAGAAATTTAAAATAGTGAATAAATTAGATTCCAATTTTAAAGTTGACTTAATCGACTATTTGTATTTTTTAAATCCACGTATTTGCGTAATTTTGCTTATTATTTTCTTACAAACAAAACAAAAAACAATTTCTTCTATCACCCTTGATAGAAGTCACAACAAAACTTATCGTACAACCCACTACATTACTTCTAACGTTACGTAAAGTTGACACTAGAAATTAGAAATTTCTAATCTTAACAGAAATTTAAAATACATAATAAATTTAAAATAGAGAATAAATATAAATTCTAATTATAAAGTTGACTTAACCGAATATTATTTTTCAAATCCACGTATTCCCGTAAATTTGCTTATTATTTTCTTACAAATAAAAAAAAAAAAACAAATTTTTCTATCACCCTTGATAGAAGTCTCTACAAAATTTATCGTACAACCCACTACGTTACTTCTACATAAAGTTGACACTAGAAATTAGAAATTTCTAATTTTAACAGAAATTTAAAATAGAGAATAAATATAAATTCTATTTTTAAAGTTGACTTAACCGAGTATTATTTTTTAAATCCACCTATTTCCGTAATTTTGCTTATTATTTTCTTACAAACAAAAAAAAAACAAATTTTTCTATCACCCTTGATAGAAGTCTCTACAAAACTTATCGTACAACCCACTACGTCACCTCAACGTAAAGTCGACACGTGAAAATCTCGTTTGGCGCACGCGTTGCCGAATACACGGTTCGGTCTAGGGGATCGCGAGAATCTAGCGCGAATGGACGACGAATTCCAATGGCCGTTTACCGCATCGATCGCCATTTGATCCCGGTAGCTTTGGCGCTCGGTGTGCACGCGTTTGAATCCGCCGTCGAAATGGGGGCTTTGTACGTAGTCCGGGGTCGCGTCGGTAATTGTATCCCGAAGGAGGAACGCCCGACGATACAGCTTTTAGACGGTTGTGTATCGGGTCACCGCATAATGGAATGCTTTCTCCTTTCAGAGGACTAACGCGTAACGCGACAAAACGGATTGCTCGGCCCGTTCGAAGCTTACCCCCCCCCCCCCCCATCGACCATTCAAATTCAACGTACACGTACAATACAGTTTCTCGAACTCCCCGACCCGCCAAATTTTTACCCGATAAACCATAATCGGGTGAAATTTCACTATCGTCGGATTAGCTCGAGTCTTCCCCTGATACACTTTTTTCACTTACGCTCGAACACGTCTTTGCGCGCTTCTGAGATTTTTTGGATAGTTTTTTTTATTTTTATACATATTGGATTGTTCTGGAAGTGATTTCGTTCTCCAAAATGGAGAATATATAATTGAATAAAATGTTTACACACTCTACAAAAATCGTGTTTCATTTTCACCAAAATATAAAAAAAATGAAATGACTCTCCGAACAACCTAATATTTTTAAGTAGCGATGTCACGTAATTATCGAACAATCTACTACGTTACTTCTACGTAAAGTTAACCCTAACGAGTCGTAAACTGTCTCGATCGATCGATATGTTTATCATATACAAATGCAAATTGCGGTGTGATATAAAATATTTATATAAATTCTTTTCCTTTTATCATAAATACTTCAAAACAGTTGCAAAACATTGTTACAGATGTAACGATACATTTTTAAGAAAAGTATCGTTCCAAGGGAATTTTCAATTCTCGATCGAGTTTCGTGTAACTGATTTCACAGTATTGGTAATAATTCGATCGTTCACCGTAATGTATAATGTCTAAAATATACATATAAATAATATATGTCTAATGTAATAAATAGTCTCAAAAATATGCACGCGCTCTGTTTGGACAGATCCTATACGTTTCTATGTGTACGCACAGTGGTACACGTGTGTACAGTCGTGTATATATATATATATACACACACGTAGGGAGATAGTAGGTTCTGGGAATTCGGCGAAGCATTAAGAGGCGCGATCGTTTCGCGATTCGTTTCGTTGTCCCGGGCGGGCGAGAGATTTACAACGCGGCTCGATAAGAAAATCGGTCGTGGCGCATCGCGTTCGCGCACGATCGCTCTTATCTCTCGTCATCGATCCGACGTCGTTCGAGGATTACGTGGATTACGAGCATCGGGACGTGGTGCGGCCCACAGAAGGGATGATTCGCCACGCGGAAGATAAGTGACCGAGCAGTTTTATCAGCGTCGCTTTAATCATCCACGGTGAGCGCGGCGTTCGTGTTCTTCTTTAGATCGCACGATTGCGACCACGGAGGGCTATTATTTCGCGTCCGCGTATCCGCGAAAGAAGAAGAAGAAGAAAAATCGCTCGGCCGTGAAAGATCGCGGGTGCACGAAGCGGGGAGAGACACGAATCGTGGGAGCTCGAATTACGAAAGCGCACGAAGCGACGCGATTCGCGAAAGCACCAATCGTGGAGACACGCGAATTAAGAAAGCACGAATCGTGGAGACACTCGAATTAAGAGAGCACGATTCGTAGATGTATTTAAATAGCGAGAGCGCGAAGCGAGAATAGACACGTTGTGCGAAAGCTTGAATTACGAAAGCACACGAAGCGCGGAGGGACGACGCGATTCGCGAAAGCACGAATCGTAGAGACACGCGAATTACGAAAGCACGAATCGTAGATATAGTCGAATTAAGAAAGTACAAATTGTAGATGTATTCAAATAGCGAGAGCGCGAAGCGTGGAGAGACACGAATCGCGAAAGCTCGAATTACGAAAGCACAGGATGCACACGAAGCACAGAGGGACGCGAATCGCGAAAGCACAAATCGTGGAGACACTCGAATTACGAAAGCACGAATCGTAGGTATTTTTAAATAGCGAGAGCGCGGGGAGACACGAATCGCGAAAGCTCGAATTATGAAAGCGCGGAGGGACGACGTGATTCGCGAAAGCACGAATCGTAGAGACGCGCGAATCGCGAAAGCACGAATCGTAAAGACACTCGAATTAAGAAAGCACGAATCGTAGATATATTTAAATAGCGAGAGCGAAAAGCGTGAAGAGACACGAATACCGAAAGTTCGAATTACGAAAGCACACGAAGCGCGGAGGGACGCGAATCGCGAAATTCCAAATCGTAAATATATTTAAATAGAGAGAGCACGAAGCATGGAGAGACACGAATCGCGAAAACTCGAATTACGAAAGCACAGGATGCACACGAAGCACAGAAGGACGCGAATCGCGAAAGCACATATCGTGGAGACACTCGAATTACGAAAGCACGAATCGTAGAGACACTCGAATTACGAAAGCACGAATCGTAGATATATTTAAATAGCGAGAGCGCAAAGCGTGGAGACACTCGAATTACGAAAGCACGAATCGTGGATGTATTTAAATCGCGAAAGCACGAGACGCAGACATATTCGAATTACAAAAGCTCGAATGGTAGAGATACTCGAATTGCGAAAGCTCGAGTTGCGAATGTAGAAAACGCAAAGAGACTCGAATTGCGAAAGCACAAAGCGCGCAAAAGCCCGGATCGCGAAAGGACAAATTGTAAAAGCACGAAATTGTGTACAGACGCGAATCGCGAAAGCACGATTCGCGCGGGCATACTCGACTCGCGAAAGCTCGAATTGCGAACACGTGATACCTAGAGAGATTGGAATCGCGAAAGCTGGAATTACAAAAACACGAAACGCAGAGGGACGCGATTCGCGAAAGCACGAATCGCGGATGAACTTAAATCACGAAAGCTCGAATTGCGAGAGCAGCGGTCGCAAAAGTTCTAATTATGAAAGTACGAAATGTAAAAAGACGCGAATCGCGAAAGCACGAATTGTGGTTAAACTTAAACCATCAAAGCTCGAATTGCAAGAGTACGAATCGCGGAAGCTTTAACTACAAAAATACGAAACGTAGAGAGACGCGAATCGGGGATAAACTTAAATCTTGAAAGCTCGAATTGGAAGAGTACCAATCGCCGAAGCTTTAATTACAAGAATACAAAACCGTAGAGAGACGCGAATCGCGAAAGCACGAATCACGGTTAAATCATGAAAGCTCAAATTGCGAGAGTACTAATCGCCAAAGCTTTAATTACAAAAATACGAAACATAGAGAGACGCGAATCGCGGATAAACTTAAACCATGAAAGCTCGAATTGCAAATATACTAATCGCGAAAGCTCTAATTAGAAAAATACAAAACGTAGAGAGACATAAATCGCGAAATCACTAATCACGGTTAAACTTGAACCATGAAAGCTCGAATTGCAAGAACACTAATCGCGAAAGTTCTACTTACAAAAATACAAAACGTAGAGAGACGCAAATCGCGAAAGCACGAATCATTGTTAAACTTGAACCATGAAAGCTCGAATTGCAAAAACACTAATCACAAAGGCTCTAATTACAAAAATACGAAACGCAAATCGCGAAAGCACGAATCGCGGTTGAACTTAAACCATGAAAGCTCGAATTACAAAAACACTAATCGCAAAAGCTCTGATTACAAAAGTACAAAACGTAGACAGACGCAAATCACGGTTAAACTTACACCATGAAAGCTCGAATTACAAAAACACTAATCGCAAAAGCTCTAATTACAAAAGTACGAAACGTAGTAAGACGCGAATCGTAAAAGTTCTCAGCACCGCGACGCATCGAAAGCTCGTTGTACCATTACCAACTCAAAATCGTAACCATTATGTGAACCTAATGTGTTCCATAAAGCACACCGTGTTCCGAACTCGCGCGTCGAAAGTCACGAGCGTTTAAGCACTCCGCGTACGAAGCTCTCGCGAACAACCGGTTCTCGTCGCACTCGTTTTACGCTGTCGGACACGATACGATACATCGCGTCACGGTAAAAGGCTTTACCGTATCTTGCGCGATTTCGTGTCGCTCGACTTTCAACGTCTATCACTGTCGGCTTCGTTCGACGTTCGCTCTTGGAACGGCTATCGGCCGGACGACCACGAGAAGTCGTTTTAAGTCGCTCCGCGACCCTCTTACGCACCACGTGGCTGATTCTCGACGAATAAATTCGACCCGCGTTCAGAAACACGGTTTCGCGGCGCGAAATTCGTTTCGAGCTTTTGTCTTAAAGTTGAATAGTTTCAACAAAATTTGTCGATAAAAGATCGCTTTAAAAATCCTTCTACGTGTAAAAAAAAAAAGAAATCCATTCAAGATTGATTTTTCTGTTGCAAAGTTTCTTAAGAAAGGAGAGAATTTTTTGTTTCTCAAATCGATCCGATTTTGCGATGAACGATTTCTATAGGAATCCTTCTACCTGTGTGAAAAAAATTCATTTAAAGATCGATGTCCCCAAATTGTTTTATTTACACGTGCGTGGAAATTTTCTTACGAAAAGGGAACATTGTTTTTTAAATCGATTCGATTTTGCGCCAAAAGAATCGGTTCGAGACAAAATTTGTCGATGAAAGATCGCTTTAAAAATCCTTCTACGTGTAAAAAAAAAGAAATCCATTCAAGATTGATTTTTCTGTTGCAAAGTTTCTTAAGAAAGGAGAGAATTTTTTGTTTCTCAAATCGATCCGATTTTGCGATGAACGATTTCTATAGGAATCCTTCTACCTGTGTGAAAAAAATTCATTTAAAGATCGATGTCCCCAAATTGTTTTATTTACACGTGCGTGGAAATTTTCTTACGAAAAGGGAACATTGTTTTTTAAATCGATTCGATTTTGCGCCAAAAGAATCGGTTCGAGACAAAATTTGTCGATGAAAGATCGCTTTAAAAATCCTTCTACGTGTAAAAAAAAAGAAATCCATTCAAGATTGATTTTTCTGTTGCAAAGTTTCTTAAGAAAGGAGAGAATTTTTTGTTTCTCAAATCGATCCGATTTTGCGATGAACGATTTCTATAGGAATCCTTCTACCTGTGTGAAAAAAATTCATTTAAAGATCGATGTCCCCAAATTGTTTTATTTACACGTGCGTGGAAATTTTCTTACGAAAAGGGAACATTGTTTTTTAAATCGATTCGATTTTGCGCCAAAAGAATCGGTTCGAGACAAAATTTGTCGATAAAAGATCGCTTTAAAAATCCTTCTACGTGTAAAAAAAAAGAAATCCATTCAAGATTGACATCTATAGCTTCATGCGTGCAAATTTTTTTACGAATCGAGAAGATTGTTTTAAATCGAGAAGATATGTTTTAAATCGATCCGATTTTGGGCCAAAAGAATCGGCTTGAGACAAAATCTGTCGATGAAAGATCTGTTGATGGAAGATTGCTATAAAAATCCTTCTAAAGAAAAAATCCATTCAAGATCGATATCCCTACCACGAAAGAAAAGCCTACAGGTACAAGCTCGTTCGTCGAGCAAGAATCGAGCGTGAATCGTTCCGCATCTGCAAAAGGATGAACTCCGTCGAAATCCGCGATGGTATTGGCGGGGTACTCTGTAGCAGAGTTAAATCTAAGTTAGATCGCTATAAAAATCCTTCTACCCCTGTAAAAAAAAAAAAAATCCATTCAAAGATCGACATTCCTAGTTCCATTTGTGCAAAGTTTCCTAAGAAACGAGAAAATTGTTTAGTCTTCAAATCGATCCGATTTTGCGATGAAAGATCGCTATAGAAATCCTTCTACCTGTTTAAAAAAAATCCATTCAAGATCGATATCTCTAACTGATCTTATTTAGACATGTGTAAACATTTTCTTACCGAAAGAAAAAATTGTTTCTTAAATCGATTCGATTTTGCGCCTAAAGAATCGACTCGAGACAAAAGAAACGATCTCGAGACGATCGATGAAAGATCGCTATAAAAATCCTTCTAAAAAAAAAAATTCCATTCAAGATCGATATCCCTACCACGAAAGAAAAGCTTACAGGTACAACGTACGCGGACACAGAGGTCGTTCGTTGAGCGAGAATCGAGCGAGTATCGAGCCAGAATCGCACGTGAATCGTTCCGCGTCTGCAAAAGGATGAACTCGGTCGAAATCCACGATGGTGTTGGCGGGTTATCCTGTACCGTGTTTTAGATTCCCGGCGTTTAGCAGTGTGCGGCATCGGGTATTGATTGAATGGAAGGGCACGGGCGCGAGAACAGGGCCGATGACGAGGACGAGGACACTGCCGATGGATAGAGAGGGAAATGAGGGTCGGTGGCTGTCGGAAGGGACTGCGGTAAAAGGGACGAAGGAAGGAAGGAAGGAAGGGCGAGAATGACTATTACTTCGCTCGGTGTCCGCTAACCATTGTCCCCGTTCCTATCGAAGAATAGAAGACGACAGAGTCCTGGATAGTTCCAGTCGGGAATGGATCTTTGAAGATGCGAAACCAATACTCCTGTCACCGGATAGCTACCGATCCGATTGCGTTTTTTCCGATCCAGTCGTTCATTTTTTTCTCTTTCTCTCCCTCCCCATTTTTCTCCCTTTTCGCGCCTTTTTCCAACTCGTCGAAACGCGTCGAAATTGACAGCGCCGTCTTTCGACTCGAATCAACGCGAGCAAAGCTTTATCGGGACACGGTCTGTGGCGCGATACACCGTGCACGTTGGAACGAACGCAACGATGTCGCAATGAGTGTCCCGGGTGTCGTTTGCGAATGATCGATGGTAGTTTTAACGACCGTCTTCGTATCGGTAACGAGACGAAGAGAGAAGCTCGAAGAGGAAAGGCTAGAATAGAATATATGTATAATGAATGTAAATAGAAAATAGAAAGAAAGTACAAGCTGAAGAATATTTACCTTTGAAAAATGGGTTTGTTTCTTTGTGACTAGAGATAAGGAAAGTCTAGAATAATATATATATATATATATAATGAATATAAATATAAAATAGAAAGAAAGTACAAGCAGAAGAATATTTACCTTTGAAAAAAGGGTTCGTTTCTTCGTGGCTAGGGATAGGCAATGTTTGGTTTGCCTCGAGGGCTGAGAGATCCCAAAATGAAAAATAAATGAAAATAAAAGAAAATGTAAAGAAAAGAGATCAAATCTCATGTTACAAATTAGAATATTTAAATCGAACCGAACGCAAAAATTAGATTTAAATAAATAGTTTCAATTAAGAGATTAGAATCACTGATGACCCAAGAGCTCGAAAACTGCATCATAGATTGGGTAAAGAACGAAACAAACTAAATTTCGTTCTATTGGTGCACAAGTATCCACAGATACCAACACTGTGTAGAAATACTTTCGAAACAAGTGTAGCAGCGTACCCTAAACGCTTGGTCGAAGCAATACGAGCACACGTTGGTCTCGATCGTGATCGAAACGATGTATTCATCGAGGAATCATCTTTGCAAATCCTATCCAACGAGCACAGTCCGCCTATGGAAATCCAATCGTCCGGAGAACCGTTGATGAAATTACAGCTTCGGGACTGTTTCGATGTCAGGGATTTTGGGACATTGTGCGACTTTACGAGCGATTCGGAGGATGATTAAATCGTACGAGAGGCTTAAATAGGCTAGAATAAAATATATATATATATATATATAATGAATATAAATGTAAAATAGAAAGAAAGTACAAGCAGAAGAATATTTATCTTTACGTTAATATTAATATTTAATATTAATATTTAAATCTTAACGTTCGCGAGGCTTTAATTACAAATCGTTTCTTTTTAATTAAAGTTTCGTTTAAAATCATATTAACCCTATCTTACACGAAAACTGAGTTCTCACCGAACGAAACCGAAAGAACGAACTGTTGCATCGGGTGTTTCGATTCCCAGATGCGAATAAAATAAAAAATACCTGTAGTCTGTTACAAAGTATATAAATTTCGAGCAAAAGGGTAATAATAACATTTCAAAATCCTCGTTCGACGTGGTTGGAAAAGTTTCGAGATAAAATGAAAAATCTTTTTCTCTCACTTTCGAAAAATCGATTTAAAACGTGTCCACACATCGTCGAGCTGCAATTGCAAATGGTGGACAGTTAAGTATTCTCCGTAGAGTTCAGTGTGTCGTTAACGTTTTCGTACGACAGTAATTACTCACAGTAACGATTCGAGTCGAGAGTCTCGAAATTATCACAAATTATCGTGGATTTTTAATTAAGCTCGTACCTCGACTTCCCAGTCCTCTTCGTGTACTTTAAGGGAAAACTGTGCGTGTACCGATTGTACGCATTGACCGTCATTTTTCGTCCCTCGATCTCTCCCGGTTCGGTCCTCGATCCATAGAAATCGAATTGGCGAAGACCGGGTCGTTTCCAGGCCGTTTGAATGGCAATAACGAGGAAATTTCGATGAATGCCATGGGGTAAATTAATTGGTTCGCTCGGTAGAAATTGAATCGTGTATTAAGTTCGAAGAGTACTCTTTCGGTCTGGTTTTGATGGATTGGACCGTAGGCTGCGGCCATATCGCCGCGAATGGTAGCACCCGTTCGTTATCACGATCGTTGTTTCCGTCTTCGCGATTCGTTCGTGGACTCTCGCGATAGTGTTTCTTTCTTTTCGTCGATACCGAAGAGTTTCAATCTTTTCCCACGGCATCGTTCGAAATTTTCACCTTTCTCGTTTTATTCACTGTAACGATCCTCTTGGTGAGAATCGAACGGGAATAGGGGTAGAAAGCAATTTCGCGCGGAAAGAACGCTGATTAGTCCAATTTGAGACCTTCTTGTATAATTTTTATACATTTTTTCTATAACAAAAATTTTTATAATTTTGCGCATCGTCGTTTTTTGTTTTATTCGTCATAATGGTCCTCTCGATGAGAATCAAATGGGAATAGCGATAGAAATGAATTTCTCGCGGAAACAACTCTGATTAGTCCAATATGAGACCTTCTTGTATAATTTTTATACATTTCTCCTAAAAAAAAATTTTTTTTATAATTTTGTCTATACCAAGAATTTTGATAACTTCGTGCATCATTATTTTACGTTCGATTCACTGTAATAGTCCTTTCGATAAAAATCGAACGAGAATAGCGATAGAAATGAATTTCGCGCGGAAGAACGCTGATTAGTCCAATGTGAAACTTTATCGCATAATTTTTATAAATTTTCCCCCAAAAAAAATTTTGTATAATTTTGCCTATACCAAGAATTTTTAAAACTTCGTGCATCGTTATTTTTCGTTTTATTCGTCATAATGGTCCTCTCGATAAAATTTGAACGAGAATAGCGATAGAAAGGAATTTCGCGCGGAAAGGACGTTGATTAGTCCAATATAAGACCTTTTCACATAATTTTTATAAATTTTTCGTAAAAAAAATTTTTTTATAATTTTGTCTGTACCAAGAATTTTTAGAACTTCGTGCATCGTCGTTTTTCGTTTTATTCGTCATAATGGCTGATTAGTCCAATGTGAGACCTTCTCGCATAATTTTTATAAATTTTTCCTAAAACAAATTCTTTTATAATTTTGCCTATACCAAGAAGTTTTGTAACTTTACACGGAAATTCTTGTCTACATTGAATGATCAAATTATTGCAAACAAGAAAATATACATAGTTTACATTTTCGATGGAATTATATACGCTTTCTTTTGTTCTTTACATATAGAAACAAGCCGCGAATATATTTTCATGCATTCGGACGAGTCATCAATTTGCTTAATATACAACAAGACAATTTTCTAATAAGCTAGTACTTCTCATTGTCTCTCATGGTTACTCATTAATCTCTCTAATTATCATTTGTTCCAAAATGATAAAAAAATACCAAAAGCCTGGCTAGACGCCAAGTGGGGCGTCACAGGTACGTGTACTTTTATATCGTACAAGTTCTAAGAATCTAAGTATACACTGAGCGTATACCAAATAAACGGTAAATAATTTCAAAGTATTGAGTCGTTCGAAAAATCATTTCATTCTTTTTTGACAAAAATAAAACTCGATTTTTTAAAAGTGTATTCACACTTTATTAAATTATATATTCTCCATTTTGGAGAACAAAATTACTTTCCGTACAAGCCAATATTTCCACCATGAAAATAACCAAAGCTACGAAAAAACATAACAAAATTTTCTCGTCTCTGTAACAAAAATTGATAGGTATTATTAACCTATCAACCCTAGGTAGTCTCTCTTCTAAGATTATTCTTCATCGATACTTGTAATAACGTCAACCATGCGACGTAACTCCTTACTGACCCAAGTAACGTTACAAATAAATAAAACCACAGTTCCCTCGCGCGAATAATCTCGGTCATTGCGACAGTGTGCTTTAAACGCGAGCAACAATATTTTTCATCGTAAAACACCCTTGCCCGCGTTCCCTCGCGAATAATATCACCCACAGCTTGGCAATGGTGGTTGATCGCCGGAGAACGGGTTAATAATACGAGAAGCTCGAGTTGGTTGACCCGGTAGCCGCACGATGCGAAAGATCGATTGAGAATTTTAACCCAATTTCGCTACCGAGAGTAGTACGAGAAGAGTACCTCAGTGCGAAATAAGAACACGATGTTCGTTTTAACTATTTGCATCCAAGGGCGGAATAATTCGGGAGTCGCGACTGTACACTATCACCGAGCGCGTAATAATACGCGAGTCGCGACTGTCGACTATCACCGAGCGCGTAATAATACGCAAAGCTACGATGGTGAACTATCACCGAGTGTGTAATAATACGCGAGTCGCGACTGTCGACTATCACCGAGTGCGTAATAATACGCGAGTCGCGACTGTCGACTATCACTGAGCGCGTAATAATACGCGAATTTATGATTGTCGACTATCACCGAGCGCGTAATAATACGCGAACTTACGACTGTCGACTATTACTGAGCGCGTAATAATACGCGAACTTATGATTGTCGACTATCACCGAGTGTGTAATAATACGCGAGTCGCGACTGTCGACTATCACCGAGCGCGTAATAATACGCGAGTTGCGACTGTCGACTATCACCGAGTGTGTAATAATACGCGAGTCGCGACTGTCGACTATCACCGAGTGCGTAATAATACGCGAACCTACGACTGTCGACTATCACTGAGTGCGTAATAATACGCGAACTTATGATTGTCGACTATCACCGAGCGCGTAATAATACGCGAACTTACGACTGTCGACTATTACTGAGCGCGTAATAATACGCGAACTTATGATTGTCGACTATCACCGAGTGTGTAATAATACGCGAGTCGTGACTGTCGACTATCACCGAACGCGTAATAATACGCGAACTTATGATTGTCGACTATCACCGAGCGCGTAATAATACGCGAGTTGCGACTGTCGACTATCACTGAGCGCGTAATAATATGCGAACTTATGATTGTCGACTATCACCGAGTGTGTAATAATACGCAAAGCTACGACTGTGAATTATCACTGAGCGCGTAATAATACGCGAACTTATAATTGTCGACTATCACCGAGTGTGTAATAATACGCAAAGCTACGACTGTGAATTATCACTGAGCGCGTAATAATACGCAAACCTACGACTGTCGACTATCACCGAGCACGTAATAATACGCGAGTCGCGACTGTCGACTATCACTGAGCGCGTAATAATACGCGAACTTACGACTGTCGACTATCACCGAGTGTGTAATAATACGCGAGTTGCGACTGTCGACTATTACCGAGTGCGTAATAATACGCAAGTCGCGACTGTTGACTATCACCGAGCACGTAATAATATGCAAACCTACGACTGTCGACTATCACCGAGCACGTAATAATACGCGAACCTATGACTGTGAACTATCACGGAGCGCGTAATAATACGCGAACCTACGACTCCTACTTTACCAGTTGCAACAGACCACGTTTAATCACTTCTGAGAACTTTTTGGTCCCATTAGTTTGATATACATCAGTGTATTCTAAATAAGTTTCACTCTTTTGTGAAAATCTTTCGAATTGTTACTACGAGTATTGCGGCGCGCAAAAATCCACGCGACACGCAAAAGACCCTATGCGAAGGCGCAAAAAAGGCTATAAAAAAATAGTCTTTTATTTTATCGACACGATAAACGTATAGCTGCTGAACAGTTACGTAATCTTTAAAAATCATAAGCAAGATTGAACGTTTCGTGTGCATGAACAGCTATTAACCGAAGAAATTGTTGATGAATACTTGGCCAATATAAATTTAAATAAGACACCTGTCAATGATTCCGTTATGTGATTTACTGGCAGACATTTTCCTGTACGGATACCTGCAACTCTAGCAAAGGGGAATAGATGCGTTTCATGCTTGAGTAAGTCAATTCGAAGAGAGACAATCTTTAAACGTCACGTTTGTGATAAAGCATTATGTATGGACCACTTTAAAGAATTCCATGAAAATTAATTCATTTCAATTTACATAAATTTATTCTACGTATAAAAAAATATTTATTCTTCTTTTTATAAAAAAAAAGAAAAATGTAAAATACGATATTTGCTATATAATGTGTATTGATCGTTTGAAGTATATGGTTAATAAACTCCATAAATAATATGTATAATAATATATATATTATACTCCATATAATAATAAAGTATATGGTTAATAAACTCCATAAATAATTCTGATGCTCCTTACTGCACATACGATCAACCGCTCGCGGTGATGCCTTGTCGGTTGAACGTCATTGATGTTTGAACCCGACAGCTTAAGCAGACCGATGATGCAAATGGGTTAAGATTCGTCGAGAGAGACAACGTTGCATCGAGTTTCATCGCACTCGGTCTTTCGTTTCGTTCGCGGAGGCAGAAACAACACAGAAGAGAAGAAGGTGGAGTAGTAACAGAAGAAAAGAAAAAAGGGGCTATTCGACGTTACAGTGTCTGGAGGCGGTAGTATCATCGGGGTCGTGGTGGGTCGGTGCTCCGGAACGTCGAATCGAGGGTGAAGGGTGGATCTCGAGGGTGACTCATCGGAAAACTCCCCGCGAAAAGCTCGAAACTGTTCAACCCAGTGGTACGTGAGTCATCGAGATCGATCGGTCTTAGGCATCTTCGAAAATCGGGAATCTCGTCTCCTTATTCTTACGCCTCGACGCGTCTAATCGTTGCGCGATCATCGTGTATCGACACGCTGGTTACGCGCTCGTGAACGCTCGATTCGACGTTCGTTCGTTCGTTCGTTAGTTCGTTCATTCGTACATTCGTTCGTTCGTACATTCGTTCGTTCGTACATTCATTCGTTCGTTCGTTCGTAGGTACATTCGTTCATTCGTTCGTTCGTACATTCGTTCGTACATTCGTTCATACATTCGTTCGTTCGTACATTCGTTCGTACATTCGTTCGTACATTCGTTCGTACATTCGTTCGTACATTCGTTCGTACATTCGTTCGTACATTCGTTCATACATTCGTTCGTTCGTACATTCGTTCGTACATTCGTTCGTTCGTTCGTACATTCGTTCGTTCGTTCGTTCGTACATTCGTTCGTTCGTTCGTTCATTCTTTCATTCGTTCATTCGTGCATTCGTTCTTTGGTTCCTACATTCCTACATTCGTTCGTTCGTTCGTTCGTACATTCCTACATTCGTTCCTTCCTTCCTTCCTTCCTTCGTTCCTTCCTTCGATCGTTCCTCTTGTTCCCTGTTACGCCCTCCTCGAAAAGCTCCTCGGTTTTGTTCACTCCCGAGAAAAGAAGGAATCGCTCGCGCGGTCCTCCTCCGAGCTCCGGCCGACCTCGTTCTATCGATTTACCGGGGAAAACCGGGCAGAAGCGACGGCAAGAAACGCTCCATGCCGCCTGGCAGCTGCGTTTCCCGTTGCAGCGTTACGGAAGCACGTGCGCGGAATGATTTCGGCCCGTTTCTTCGTACCCGGCCCGTGCAACGTGTACCGTAGTACAGCGAGAATCCCGGGGAACCGGGAGTAGTGCACACATAACGCGAACACGCGATGCGAAAGACCAGTCGATAGGGTTACAATCGGGATCGATTCTTCCCGATTGGACGATTCGTTGAATCCACGCCGAAATTTTTCCTCGCGTTCGTGTACTCGATTTCTTGTGCTCGATGCGAATGTTTGGTTTGGGGTGATAATTTCCAGGGGGGGTTTTTTGTTAGCGATTTCTTGTATTCAACGTGGAACTTTGGTTCGAGGTGATGATTTGTAGGAATTTTCTTGTACTCGATTTGGAACTTTGGTACGTGGTAACGATTTATAGGAATTTTTAACGATTTCTTGTACTCTATGTGGAACTTTGGTTCGTGGTAACGATTTGTAGGAATTTTTAACGATTTCTTGTATTCTATGTGGAACTTTGGTCCGTGGTGACGATTTGTAGGAATTTTTAACGATTTTTTGTATTCTATGTGGAACTTTGGTCCGTGGTGACGATTTGTAGGAATTTTTAACGATTTCTTGTACTCTATGTGGAACTTTGGTCCGTAGTGACGATTTGAAGGTGTTTTTAGCGATTTCTTGTACTTGATGCGAATCTTTGGTGCGTAGTGACGATTTCTAGGATTTTTTTTAGCGATTTCTTGTACTCGACATGGAATTTTGCTTTGCGTTAATAATTTACAGTATTTTCATCGATTTGTCGAACACAGTGCCAAACCTTGGTTTCACATCGACGATTTGTAGAAATTTTAGCAGCCATGTTAAAAGTATTTCGTGAATATCTTCGAAACTGGGATACACCGCTCTGTACGCGCAAAGGAAAAATGATTCCAAACCCTGTCCTCTACGTCATATAAAAAAATCATGAAAATCTGTGAGTAGGCCAATCTTCTAAACAATTATCGAAATTCTCACCGAAGCAAAACTTTATTTCTAATCGACGATCCGTAGATACTTTCATCGATTCTTTGTACTCGACCTTTTTTTAGAAACACACCCACAATTTTCTCCTCTTCTATAAAATCTGAACGAATGAACAATACGAACCAAAGACACCGATCTCGAATCGACAAATCATATTTCTCTACGCAAATAGATCGATTCTATCGTAGTCGATTTCTCGAACCGAAGATTCCAATCTCGAATCAAAGTTTCGACAAATCAAATATCCCTACGCGAGTAGATCGATTCTATCTCGGTCGATTTCTCGGTGAATCGATTTTCCAAAGTTCGATCGGCATCGATTCCAAAAAATCGATTTTCTCGATGAGTGCAGCGATATTCCTAGTACTCGAACGAATCGGACATCACTCGAAAACGAATCACCATGCGCGAGCATACGCCCGAGAACACGGCAGACTAAATACGGAACAGGGATGTAGCTACGATGTTGCCTCAACGAAAACGATCTAACCGCGGTTTCGGTAAAACACCGGTTCCGTTGAACCTGCCTGTCTAAAAATAATCGCCTGCCTTAAAACGTATCCGGCTTCTGCAGTCGTTCGTTTATTACTCGATTTGATGGTGGCTTCGTGACTCCCTGGAGGTTATCCAGTGGTTGAAAATTGTACCTCTGGGATCGTCTTAGCTCTTTCGCTCCGGCGGGCGTATATATACGCCCTCGAAGAATGACCATTCATATACGAAGAGCGTATATATACGTCCTCGAAGAATGACCATTCATATCCGAAGAGCGTATATGTACACTCTGGAAAAGTGGTCGTAGAGATAAGAAGAACGTATATATTCGCTCTGAAAAAGTACTAAGGTACGAAGAATATATATATACCCCCTCGAAGAATGACCATTCATATATGAAGAGCGTATATATACGTCCTCGGAGAATGACCATTCATATATAGAGAGCGTATGTATACGCTCTGGAAAAGTGGTCGTCGAGGTATGAATAGCGTATATATACGGTATGAAAAAGTGGTCGCTAAGGTACGAAGAGTGTATATATACGCCCTCGAAGAATGACCATTCATATACGTAGAGCGTATATATATGCCATCAAAGAATGACCGTTCATATACGAAGAGCGTATATATACGTCCTCGAAGAATGACCATTCATATACGAAGAGTGTATATAAACGCCCTCGAAGAATGACCATTCATACACGACGAGCGTATATATACGCTCTGGAAAAGTGGTCGTCAAGGTACGAAGAGCGTATATATACGTTCCTACAATATACACTTTTATTTCATATTTTATTTCAGACCAAAGGGTCGATTCGAACTTTTCTTTTAAAGTCACTCGATCGTTCACGGTGCCTTTGTCTACGATATTCGTGGACTATCACATTTCGTCACGAGCGCTCCCTAGCGAAAGGTTTAAGGAGGTCCGCGCCGGGATCTTTATCGAGGTGGTGATTTTTCCAACTGTCGATCGCGCGGATCAACACCACGGTGTGTTTCCCTGCGCGATTTTCCTTCTTTCTTTTCCCCCCGAACCGGAAATCGGAATTCACCGACATCCATCGCTCACAATGGTATATCCATTACCTCGCGAACCGAGAACGTTGCTCAACGATCGAACCACGGTGCGAGAGGTCGACCGAGCGTTATCGGACTGGGATAAGAAAAAAATCATTTTAACGAACGGTGGCGAGTAACGCCAACGATGAAACGTGGCGTCTACCTTCGTCCTCGTTTTGACGTTGGAATTACGAGCGACAGGCAGGAAATTAGGATTTCTGAAACCGCGAGACGAGAGCGCGAACATTCGCGCGCCCGGTGAGGTGTTTCAGCGCGGAGTAGACGTTTCGATGGAAAATCGATTTCCGGGGGCCGTGTATCGCGAGGAACGCGGTAGCCAGCCAGTGATTTTCATTGTTTCTTTGTTTCCGTAGCGTGGCGATCGATACAACCGGAATCGAAACCCGCGCGTTCGAACGAGGATTCTCGGTGAAAAAAACTTGGAACGGTGTCCGAGCTCGAGGGAACGGAGTTTGAAAAAAAAAAAGAACCGAACGGTGGCTTCTGGTGCGGCGAACGGTGGAGAACCTCTTCCGTTTCAACGCCCTCGATTCCGCTTATCGTGGAATTGGTCCTGTTTGCCCGCGGTATATGCCGACCGAACGATCGTCGAGATCAAAAAACCGGAATCGAGCGACCACCTTCGCCGGGGAAGCTAATGGCGGGAACGTTTACCGTGAATTACGAGATTGATCCGTTTGGAGGTTATGTCGATCGCGCGGGAACGAAACGGACTCGATAATTGTTTGATATGTGGAAAGGGAACTCGGTAATTGTTTGGTATATCGAGAGTGGACTCGGTAATTGTTTGGTATATCGAGAGTGGACTCGATAATTGTTTGGTATATTCAGAGTGAACTCGATAATTGTTTGATATATTCGGAGTGAACTCGATAATTGTTTGATATGTGGAGAGTGGACTCGATAATTGTTTGGTATATCCAGAGTGAACTCGATAATTGTTTGATATGTCCAGAGTGGACTCAATAATTGTTTGGTATATTCAGAGTGAACTCGATAATTGTTTGATATATTCGGAGCGAACTCGATAATTGTTTGATATATCCAGAGTGAACTCGATAATTGTTTGATATATTCAGAATGAACTCGATAATTGTTTGATATATCCAGAGTGGACTCGATAATAGTTTGATATATATCGAGGGCGAGCTCGATAATTGTTTCATATATCCAGAATAAACTCGATAATTGTTATCTCGATATATCGAGAGTGGATTCGATAATTGTTTGACATGTATCGAGAGTGAACTCGTTAATTGTTTGATATATCGAGAGTGGACTCGATAATTGTTTGATATATCGAGAATGAACTTGATAATTGTTTAATATATATAGTGTGTTCGTGGAATGGAAAAAATAAAGCGAATGTTCTTTGGCAGTTGTGAAAGTAATTAACAAATACAGTTTTTCTCAAGTATCTACACCGGTTTTAACGCTCTCATTTTTTAAATATTGGTGTACACGCAGGAAATAGGAAAAATCGAGAAGCTCTCGTTTTTTAAATATCTGTATACGAAAAGAATTGGGTAGAGATCTAAACGCAGCTTTTATTTTCTTTGTAATATCGGTGTATGGACAACGATTGAGGAGAGATTGAAATCTGAATTTTTTAAAATATCTATACACGGAAAAAATCGGGGAGAGATCCAAAAGCAGTTTTTTTTTTCTTTTTAATATCGACGTATGAACAAAAATTGAAAAGAGATTGAGATCTCATTGTTTAAATATCGGTGCACGGAAAAAATCGGGGAGAGATCCAAAAGCAGCGTTTATTTTTTTTTTAACATCGACGTATGAACAAAAATTGAAAAGAGATTGAGATCTCATTGTTTAAATATCGGTGCACGGAAAAAATCAGGAAGAGATCCAAAAGCAGCGTTTATTTTCTTTTTAACATCGACGTATGAACAAAAATTGAAAAGAGATTGAGATCTCACTTTTTAAATATCGGTGCACGGAAAAAAATCCAAGAGAGAAGTGAAAGAAGTTTTTATTTTGTAAATATCGGTGGACGGAAAAAAATCGGAGAGAGAAGTGAAAGAAGTTTTTATTTTGTAAATATCGGTGGACGGAAAAAAAAATCGGGGGAAAAATTGCAAAGAAGTGTTTATCTTGTAAATATCGGTGTACGGAAAAATAAATGGGGAAAAAATTGCAAAGAAGTTTTTCTTGTTTGAACATTAACGCGCGAAATAAAATCGATGCGAAGACGTGATAGACGATCGTTCGATTCGCTCGTTTCTTCGTCTCTGATACGAATAAATGGACTACGGACGTCGATATATTCGGTCCTTCTCGAGCATATTCGTTCTGTAGACGAAAATTTAATCCATCGGTAGCGTTCGTGATTGCAAAGTCGAGCGTGTAATTAAAAATCGTCCGGAAAACGAACGACACCGGCGAGTATCGCGATTGCGACCCAGTTAATACCCGTCGAAGTTGTCGGGACACGTATTCGAGAGGAAAAATTGAAATACCGATTATCGCGGTTGCGGATATTTCCCATCCATTCTCGAGATACGCGATCGTCCGAAACATTCGGGTTAAAGGCGACGGTTCTCCTTTCGGCCTGGTTCGCCAAGTTTTTAATCGATTTACGGGCTTAAGAATAGAGTACGCGGCGCGTAGATATTGGGCCGCGCGACGACAACTTCCACGAGACGCGGAACAACCGGAAGAGGAAAGAAAAATTAACCAGTGGGCAATCTGCATTTTTAGAGTTGAATATTTAGAAATTTTCGAACGTTTCGCGGTTCGAAATTCCAACCGAGTCGAGACTCGATTTTCGAATCGAACAAGAACTCACGAAAGTGGAGTTATTTGAAAAGATTGAAGAGAAGAGCAAAGATTTCAATGGATGACGTGTTCTTTTTGAAGGTTTCGTGGTCCGAATTCGAATCGAGCTAAAACTTAGTTTTCGAACCGAATGAAAATTCAAACAAAAAAAAAAAAAAAGAAAAGAGAAATACAAATGACTTTCTAGAGCTGTCGAGATTCTCGGATGTCCGTTCGGATTTTGTGGTACGAAATTCGAACCGAGCTAAAACTTAGTTTTCGAACCGAATGAAAATTCAAACAAAAAAAAAAAGAAAAGAAAAATACAAATGACTTTCTAGAGCTGTCGAGATTCTCGGATGTCCGTTCGGATTTTGTGGTACGAAATTCGAACCGAGCTAAAACTTAGTTTTCGAACCGAATGAAAATTCAAACACAGAAAAGAAAAATATAAATGACTTGGAAAAACTGAGTCATGTAAAAAGAATTGAAAAGAAGAGAAAAAACAACCGATGGAGGTCGCGTCCTTTCTGGAGCTGTCGAGATTCTCGGATGTTCGTAAGTTTTTGAATTTTTTTGTGGTACGAAATTCGAACCGAATTGAAACGTGGTTTTTGAATCGAATGAGAACTGAAAAAAATATAGATAGCTTAAAAAACTGAGTTATTCGAAAAAATTTAGTCGTTCAAAAAAATTCAATCGTTCAAAAAAATTGAGCTTCCTGGATATGTTTACTATAAAATACGGTTTAGGAGTGCAGTGGTTACGGGCTCGCGATAAGTTAATGTTAATGTGCACGTACAGGTAGAATTCCATGCAATATTAGCAATAGTTTTTTGCAAATATCTCTGAAAGTAAGGCCAGTCGAAAATTTCTTCAATGGAAAAAATTGTCGAAATATCGTCTTTTGTAACCGTACCTCGAAATCCTCGAAATTCACGAAGGACACTGCTTTTCAAGCAAGTTCACTCATAATTCTTTTTATCTGGAATAAAAGGTATCGTAGAATATTCGAAAGTGCATTCGTACAGATTATTTTGGAGAACACACATATATTATTTAAACAAGCAATATATAGTAAAAAAAGAAATTCATGAAACCCTGTTAAAACACCCTAAAACACTATTTAGAAAGATCTGTAACAATATTGCACATAATCGAAATACATTTGATATATAACACTACTATTCTTTCGAACAATTCCCAACCAACCGAGTATCATTCGGTTTATCCGAGTATTCTCGGAACGGTCACTTCCGAGAAACTTGGAACTCGTATTCCAGAGCACACCTAAATTATTTAAACAAGCAAGGTATAGCAAAAAAAAAAAATTCACAAAATCCTGTCAAAACACTTTAAACAATATTTACTCGAAATACATTATTAATAATATTATGATAAATACAATATTAATCGAAATACATTCGATATATAACACTACTATTCTTTGGAACAATTCCCAACCAACCGAGTATCGTTCGGTTTGTCCGAGTATTCTCGGATCGGTCGCTTTCGAGAAACTTGGAACTCGTATTGCAGAGCACACCTACATTATTTAAACAAGTAACATATAGCAAAAGAAAATAAAAACTTCATGAAACCCTGTCAAAACACCCTAAAACAATATTTACAAAGATCTGTAATAACAATATTGCACATAATCGAAATACATTTGATATATAACACTACTATTCTTTCGAACAATTCTTAACTATCTGAGTATCGTTCGGTTCATCCGAGTATTGTCGGAACGGTCGCTTCGGAGAAACTTGGAATTTGTATTGCGGATCGATTCGGTTTAATGAAAGCACACCTACATTACTTAAACAAGCAACATATAGCAACAAACAAAAATTCACAAAATCCTGTCAAAATACTTTGAACAATATTTAGAAATATCTGTAACAATATTGTACATAATCGAAATACATTCGACATATAACACTACTATTCCTTCGAACAATTCCCAACCAACCGAGTATCGTTCGGTTTGTCCGAAATGTATTCTCGGATCGGTCGCTTTCGAGAAACTTGGAACTCGTATTGCAGAGCACACCTACATTACTTAAACAAACAACATATAGCAAAAAAAAAAATTCATGAAACCCTGTTAAAGCACTCTGAAACACTATTTAGAAAGATCTGTAACAACAATATTGCACATAATCGAAATACCATCCGATAATCAACCATCCGAGTATCATTCGGTTTATCCGAGTATTCTCGGAACGGTCGGTTCCGAGAGACTTGGAATTCGTGTTGCGGGGCGATTCGGTCCACGAGTGGTAGAAATGGTCGTTCGTCAGTCGGCGAGTTACAAGCGGGACCGCGATGTACCGGTTCGATCGCGAGAATTTATCGGCGCGTGTTGGTCGGATCGAAGTATCAACGGAAAGAATCCACGGTCGCGTCGGAGATTGCAACCTGGCGTGGTTTTCAAGCGGTACGAGACGCAGGTCGGTGTAATTCGACGAGAATTTACGGTCGCGCGATCGTCTATACCGTGTGGCGCGCGCTCCCCGTATCGAGCTATTTCGGTACGGACAGGACCAAACCAAACATAAAGCGAAAATGGAACGAGCGCGTATGGGAATTAACCGTGTACGCGATGCGTAACACAGGCACGGAACGGATCCCGTCTAACGCAAATAGCTGCGTCGAGCAACTCTCGAACACGCTCGAACGTACGCGAAACGCGACCGAATGGTCCACGTGCGCGGGATCGCACGTGCGCCGCGTTCGTAGAACGTTCTTTCAACGCGGCGTATACCCTCCAACTTCACCACCGTTCGTTCGGGTCGTTTTACCGACCTTTTTCACCGCTCGCAGCGATGCCTCGCGCAACGTCCCGAATCGAGGTCGCGCGCATACATTTCGCGAGGGAGCAAGCAACCAGCGCAAGCAGCAGCGAGCCAACGTTCCAGGGATCGACGCTGCGCGGTTATCCATTGTTTCAATTTATAACTCGCGTTGGATATTTTCCAAGGGGGCGAAACGACGGTTCCAAATAGAGACTACGTCCAACGACGTTACGTAAAGTAGGTGGGGAACGGTCCGAGCATTGAATGAGTCTAACCGAGTTCTCCGGATTTTTCCATCGGGAATCTTTTACATTTGAATGATATTAGGATTAGAATTTTTTTCTTACGATCGATTTGTGCTGGAACGATCCAAATTCCAAATTTTGACAACTACGTTATGTAATTTGGGGGTGGGGTGGGGTGGGGGGGGATTCGTTTAAATATTATTCTGTGGACTTATGGTTCGAGAATTTTTTATTTGAATAATATTACGATTAGAATATTTTTGCTACAATCGATTTGCGCTGGAACGACACAAATTCGAAATTTTGTCAACCATGTTATGGAATAGGGGGGAGATTAGTTCGTTTAAGTATACTACGGACTTTTGGCTCGAGAATCTTTTGTTTGAATAATATTACGATTGGAATATTTTTGTTACGATCGATTTGTGCTGGAATGATCCAAATTCCAAATTTTGACAACTACGTTATGTAATTGGGGGGGGGGGGGGGGGGGTTAGTTCGTTTAAGTATACTATGGATTTTTGGCTTGAGAATTTTTTATTTGATTAATATTACGATTAGAATATTTTTTCTACGATCGACTTGCGCTGGAACGACACAAATTCGAAATTTTGTCAACTACGTTATGGAATGGGGGGGATTAGTTCGTTTAAGTATACTACGGATTTTTGGCTTGAGAATTTTTTATTTGAATAATATTGCAATTAGAATATTTTTGCTACGATCGATTTGCGCTGGAACGATCCAAATTCCAAATTTTGTCAACTACGTTATGGAATGGGGGGGATTAGTTCGTTTAAATATTCTACGGATTTTTGGCTCGAGAATTTTTTATTTGAATAATATTACGATTAGAATATTTTTGCTACGATCGATTTGTGCTGGAACGACACAAATTCGAAAGTTTGTCAACTACGTTATGGAATGGGGGGGATTAGTTCGTTTAAGTATACTACGGATTTTTGGCTTGAGAATTTTTTATTTGAATAATATTGCAATTAGAATATTTTTGCTACGATCGATTTGCGCTGGAACGATCCAAATTCCAAATTTTGTCAACTATGTTATGTAATTGGGGGCGGAGGGAGGGGATATTAATTTCTTTAAATATTCTACGGACTTTTGGCTCGAGAATTTTTTATTTGAATAATATTACGATTAGAATATTTTTGCTACGATCGATTTGTGCTGGAACGACACAAATTCGAAAGTTTGTCAACTACGTTATGGAATGGGGGGGATTAGTTCGTTTAAGTATACTACGGATTTTTGGCTTGAGAATTTTTTATTTGAATAATATTGCGATTAGAATATTTTTGCTACGATCGATTTGTGCTAGAACGATCCAAATTCCAAATTTTGACAACTACGTTATTGTAATTGGGGAGGGGGGGGGGGGGAGATTTGTTTAAATATTATTCTTGTGGACTTTTGGCTCGAGAATCTTTTATTTGAATAATATTCCGATTATAATACTTTTGCTCCGGAACGACCCAACTTCCAAATTGTGACAACGTCTTAAGTTTTAAATTTTGACAACAACATTATGTAATTTGCGAGCGAGAGTTCATAAATTCCAAATTGTGACAACGACGTTCTGTAATGTAGAATAAAAAGGTGAAATATTGTATCGTTAAGATATTCTATAAATTTTTCATTCGAAAATCGTACTATTTAAATAATATTGCAATTATAACATTTTTACTCGATCCAAATTCCAAATAGAGATTACAACGTCACTCAATAGAAGAGGAAATGGTCGAAGTATTGAATCTACAGTTAAAATATTCTACGGATTTTTCACTCGAAAATCGTACTATTTAAATAATATTGCGATTATAATATTTTTGCTCGATCGATTTGCGCTGGAACGACCCAAATTCCAAATCGAGACTTCGTCGTTACGTAATGTAGGAGAGAATGGTCAAAATATTAAATTGTTGGCCAAATTGTACGAATTTTTCCCTGGAAAATCATTTACGTAAATATATACTTATAGATATTTATTTAAGTCCCATTAGTGTACAGTTACCAGTAAATACGCGAAAGTACAAAGCGAGGCAAAGAATGTAAATAACGAACGCGATGTACAGAGGTGTTAATAGTAATTTTTCGACCGAATTTTTAAACTATAAATTGAATCCCATTAGTGTGCAGTTGAGAGTAAATACGCGAAAGTACAAATCGAGGCAAAGAATGTAAATAACGAACGCGATGTACAGAGGTGTTAATAGTAATTTTTCGATGGAATTTTTAAACTGTAAAATGAATCCGGAGAAGGAAACGTTTCGATTACAATATAAGTTAATAACGAAAGAAACACGATTGACCGGGTTCGAAAAAATAAAATTCGACGTGTAGTGGTCCGCGAAAGAGGTACGCGAAATATTGCGGATACGATATTTTTCCTCGACCACTTGCACTGGAACGAGCTACCGTGTCGAGTTTTTTCTTTCTTTCTTTTTTTTTTCAAATTTATTTTATTAACGGGATAAAACCTCCAGTGTGCAAACACAGTACGAGAAGGATTTATGGGATACGTGTCAAAATATAAATTCTACGCTCGAAAGGGTCGATTTCGTGAAGAAAGTTTAACATAATTATACTTGTCGATGGTTATTGTTATTGTATACTGTAATTTTAAATAACCATACACTGTAATTTTTCCACGGTGACGACTCTGGGTGTCCATTTACGATTCGCGAATTACGAAGTGACTCGAGAGATCGGTAGATTCGATCGTAACGTTTATAAATTTATATCCAAATACCAAATATCAAATCTGAATTGTCTCTAGCAATCCTGCGATTGTTAAGAAACACGTGAGTTTCGAATAAAATCGAATAGAATTCGTCCGGATCGATTTACCTTCTTTATCTCCAAATCGTCAACGTTAAAGTAATACAATTCTTCGTAATACGTCTAAATAATTTTCACTCCTTTTTTCACCGTGTAATTTTCCACGATTGATTTCCCATCTGTCTACACGACACACGTCAAGTTTCGCGTAAATCGGTTCGACGTTTGAAAAATAACGGGAGATTGAAAACGACCGGCCAAAATCGGGACACCATGTATACGCGTAATCGTGATCGCGAGTAGTCATCGGATATCTCGTGAAACGTGAAGCCAGTTTGCGTCTTGAATGACGTGCCACGAGCACGTCGAGAGTTTATCTGTCTCAGAATTGGAGATGACGTGCTGTACAGGCCGATAGTCGGTTATCTCGAGGATAAGAATAACGTGCGTGCCGCGTACACTGTTTCTCGAGGCAGTAGGTCGCGGAGCGAGCAACACGTTACAGCCTCGTGCTGAGATACGTGTATTTATTGCAAAATTTTCTCGGTTCTCGGTGCATTCGATTGCGAATCGAGCGAAACGAATGATAATAGGTCGTTCGATAAGTTTTGTCGATCGATAGAATTTATTGAACGGTATCGTTCAATATTAGTTTTATCGAACGATAGAACTCGTCGAACAAGCTAGTACACGCACGACTTCTCGAGTTAATTTCTGCCCACATTTTCAAACGAAAACAACATCGAGTTCGACGATATCGTTTCGACGAGTTCAAATAAACACGCGGTATTTTAATTAACCATTTGGTGCACGAGTGGTTAATTAAAATACCGCTCTCGTAACGTCGACGCGTGGATAGAGAAAAAGGTACAAATTGAAATTGAAATCTCACATTTACCATTCATTTGTTGCTTCGTTGACAATTCTTCGGTTCGATCGATAGAAAATTGAAAGATATCAAGACGAAACGGGTGGAAATTAGGAGTATCGATAATTTCTTTATTAACGAGCGAGGAACACCTGTTAGAATCTGTTATTTAAGACTTTGTTGCTAAAGGACGAGAGAAACTTGGAAAATTTTCTACTTATATTTGTTATTAATTCTAATGAAAATAATGGTGGTTACCGGTGACCGGTTAAAGAAACTTAGGTTTCTTTAAATCGCTTACAAGGAACGAATTTCAATACTTGTAAACTTTGGAGTAATATTATGGTTGTTAACTGTGCTACAGAATAACAAATACACTGACAAACTATCGAATATTTGTACTTTTTGGAGTACACTACAAGGTTTGAACAAATGTCGAAGGCAATTTTGAATATGGAAAACTATCGTGACAGTTAACATATTAAGGAATAAAAATTGCCCATATATTAAACTATTGAATATTTCCATTTTTTACGTTAGAGTACAAGTACTATGAACAAATGTCGAGGGAAATTTTGAATATGGAAAACTATCGTGACAGTCAAGGCGTTAAGGAATAAAAATTGCCCATATATTGAACTATTGAATATTTTTACTTTTTATACTGTAGTACAGGATTTGAACAAATTTCGAGAATAGTTTTATATATGGAAAATGATCGTGGCAGTCGACGTATTAAGGAATAAAAATTGCCCATATATTAAACTATTGAATATTTCCACTTTTAGAGTACAAGTACTATGAACAAATGTCGAAGGCAATTTTGAATATAGAAAATTATTATGACAGTCAACATACTAAGGAATAAAAATTGTCCATACATTAAACTAATGAACATTTCCACTTTTAACACTAGAGTACAAGTACTATGAACAAATATCAAGGGCAATTTTGAATATGGAAAATTATCTTGATAGTCAACATATTAAGGAATAAAAATTGCCCATATATTAAACTAATGAACATCTCCACTTTTGACGCTAGAGTACAAGATATAAACAAATGTCGAAGGCAATTTTAAATATGGAAAATTATCGTGGCAGTCAACGTACTAAGAAATAAAAATTGCCCATATATTAAACTATTGAACATTTCCACTTTTTACGCTAGAGTACAAGTACTATGAACAAATGTCGAGGGCAATTTTGAATATGGAAAACTATCGTAGCAGTTAACATATTAAGGAATAAAAATTGCCCATATATTAAATTATTGAACATTTCCACTTTTGACGCTAGAGTACACGATATGAACAAATGTCGAGTGCAATTTTGAATATAGAATATTATCATGACAGTCCACATATTAAGGAATAAAAATTGCCCATATATTAAACTAATAAACATTTCCACTTTTAACACTAGAGTACAAGTACAATGAACAAATATCAAGAACATTTTTGTACATGGAAAACTATCGTAGCAGTAAATGCATTAAAAAAAATAAAAATTGCCCATATAAAGCAGTCTACAGTATTCTCTGCATAGAAAAGGTATCCGATGTTATGCAAAAGAGAAAAAAATGAATGCACCTTGGTGCTCAGGAATGCGAGGATCACCTTTGACGCGAATTGCAACGCGTTGCATTCTGTTTGGTGTGTATCTTGACCCAGTTAGTCGGGTCGTGTCGGGTCGTGTCGGGTCGTCGGCCGGTGCTTGTTCCTCTCGCTAATCGGTGTTCCCGACCCGATGTCGATCCGTTTCTGTTCCTGGCTACGAAACGACCTCGAGTCGAACCCGTCGAGACGAGCGAATGTTTCCTGCGCAAACATCGATATCAGGAATCGAAGTCTCGATTTCGTTTTTCGTCGATCGAGCACGTTTGTTTTTCACGGAGCATCGCATTGGAAAATGGCCCGGATTCTTTGCAACGAGCAAACTGTCCCCCGATCACGTTGGAAATCGTTTCTGGAAACGTTGACGTTCACTTAACGCCAAAACAACCAAATCCGCTCAATTTCCAGTTAGAATTTCCAAAGCGGTTAATTTCACCCGTTTCGAAGTACTTTTTAAAATTGATTCATTATCAAAAGTTTCTTTTTCACTATTACCGAAATAGAGAGTTATTTATTACACTCGTAAATCGATCTACACTGAAACCGGTCAATTTGACCTATTTGGAACATCTTTCCAAATAACTCGATTAATAACGACTTACGGCCATTCAACCTCGATCACCAAACTACACTATTAATTACACTTTTGAATTAATCCCCCTTTTCCCTTTCAATTTCAAAGATTCCACACGCTGTACGATCTCCACAAATAGAAATACACGTTCACGATCATCATAGAAAAAAAAAAAGAAAAAAAAATCCTCCCGATCTCGGGTTCGCGCATTGTTCGTAGCTTCGCGTTTCCGTTTCGCGCGGCATTTTGTTCCAAGTTTTCGAAACGTAGCGGCGCGACCGACTTCCGCCCGGTGAAAAATGATATCGAAACGACCGAAACCCGTGGCGCTCGCGGTATCGTCGGTTCGCGAAGTTAAATTTCGCGGCACGGTCGCCGCTGGCTGCCGCGGGTACGTTTCTTTGTCTAGCTTTGGCCATTCTTCGGCCACTTTTCATAGAAAGCGACTCGGAATCGCTGACTCGGGTGGAAAAGCAATCCACGGAGGGCAAGCGCTCGTTCGTCCGTTCGCTCGTCCGTCCGTTCGCTCGTTCGCTCGCTCGCTCGCTCGCCTGCCTGGCAACCCGCCAATCCGGTGGGATTTTTCTACGAGAGCACCGCGGGTACCGCGACTCTCTTCCCCCACTCCTTTCGATTCCTCGAAGGGGTGACTCGGTAACGCGAAACGGACCGGAGTGGGGGTTCCCGCGACTCTCTTCCCCCACTCCTTTCGATTCCTCGAAGGGGTGACTCGGTAACGCGGAACGGAGCGGAGTGGGGGTTCCCGCGTGTCGCGACCCGGTCCTCGATAATTGAGGTGTCGATGTCCGATTCGAAGCGCAGCGCGAGCGAGCGAACGAGCGCCTCTGCGTACAGGCGCTCTAGAGGCTGGCAGCCTGCCAACCACTCGTCGCGCTGCTATCGATGCCTCCGGTGTTGACCGACAAACAAAAGGGGCCTCTGTATTGTCCTCGACGAGCGAATGCAGGTCGAGGATCCATCCAGCGGCCAGCTCCCTGTCCGAACGAGATATCGAATTTCGTAAAGGTCGATCGATGCCACCGGGATATCCTCGTCGTCGGGGATACGATCTACCTCGCTAATGAACTTCGTCGTCGTTGTCGTCGATCGGCCAACGATCGATGTCTCGTGGTTGATTTTTTTTTTTTTTTTTTTTTTTTAATCCGTAGTCCTTTTGCGAACGGAAGAACTCTTCGGAGAGCAATGATATCGAGCGCGTGGATTGTTTACACTTAGTGAAATATTCTATGGAAAATGAGTACATTATTTTCGATCCTTTCGACAAAAGTTGGTACAATAAACTATTGTAACTTGGCATAATGAAATCAGACGCGGAACGGGAATCTTTGAAACGAACAGTTGTAAAAATATACGACGATAGTAGCGGCCACGCCCATGTAGATTTGTAAATTAAATTTTTTCAAAAACTGAAAAAACAAATGAAATTTTTATTTTTCGCTTACTTGTCCGCTTTTATACCATATTATTCGCTCTGTGTACGGTTATCGTTTCACCGTATACGCGAGTACCCGTTACGCGTTAATCTTCCCGTTTTGTTGAATAATATTTTTTTTTTTTTTTAATGAAAAATTTTCGATAAAACGCGAACCCCGTGGCACGTAATACGCGGGACGTTGCGTTCGCCAACGAAGCGCAACAACCTCGAATACCATCGGGAACAATCGGGAAGCGGATTAAGATAAACGCGGACAATTTCCACAGATTATAATTTACCAAGAATACACGTATATTACCGATTACACGGCTCGATGGTCTTCCAAGCACGGTATTACGCGGTGCTTAAGTATGTACGCGGCGCGTAATTCCGTCGGTAATCGAAGACAACGGGTTTCGAGATCGATCGCGTATCCATCGTCATATATAACAACAACAACAACAACAACACAATGATGCATTGTCTTTTTTTCTATTTGTGTGACGAGTCCACGACTGTCTGGTCCAATGATCGTAATGACGAGAGTTTGTATTTAACTCAAAGAACTATATTATATGTAACTTTTGTTAAAATTAACATTTAACCGATGTTTATTGCAAGTTGTAATTCTAAAAATTAGATTCTACACTTTTTACACTTTTACATTTTTTTTTTACACAATTCATGATTGGCTCGTACAATGATCATAACAACGAGAATTTATATCGAACTCTAAGAACTATATTAGATGTAACTTTTGTTAAAATTGACATTTAACCGATGTTTCTTGCAAGTTGAAATTCAAAAAATTATATTCTACATTTTTTATAATTTGTTTTGCACAATTCACAATTGTCTCATTCAATGATCGTAACGACGAGAATTTATATCGAATTCTAAGAACTATATTAGTTGTAACTTTTGTTAAAATTTACATTTAACCGATGTTTATTGCAAGTTGAAATTCCAAAAATTATATTCTACACTTTTTACACTTTTACACTTTTTTTACACAGTCCACGACTATCTCGTCTAATGATCGAACGACGAGCTTGTATCGCGAACTCTAAGAACTATATTAGATGTAACTTTTGTTAAAATTTACATTTAACCGATGTTTCTTGCAAGTTGTAATTCAAAAAATTGTATTCTACACTTTTTATATTTTTACACTTTTGCACTTTTACAATTTTACAATTTTACACTTACACTTTTACACTTTTACACTTTTACACTTTTACACTTTTACACTTTTACACTTTTACACTTTTACACTTTTACACTTTTACACTTTTACACTTTTACACTTTTACACTTTTACACTTTTACACTTTTACACTTTCACACTTTTACACTTTCACACTTTTACACAATCCACAACTGTCTCGTCCAGTGATCGTAACGACGAAAATTTGTATCGATCTCTAAGAACATATACAATACATAACTTTCGTTAAAATTGACAATTACATTTAAGCGATGTTTCTCGAGAGTACCAAATCAAAAAATGATATTCTACCCTTTTTTCCTTATTTATATAGCGTACCGTTTCGATGTTTTCATAGATCGATTGCATCCGGGCGTACTCGAAGGCGCAGCCATTTTTCTTTCTTCTCTTCCACTTTTTCTTCTTCTTCTACTTCTACCTCTACTTCTGCTTCTTCTGCTTCAGCTGTTGCTTTCTCGTCTTGTTTGTTCCGACGAATCGACAAATGCCACTGAACGTCGCTCGCGTTTTCCGTTAACGAAGACGCACGAAGAAAAATTGACTCGGAAGACAAATCACCGGAAACTCTCCACCTCTCTCTTTCTCGAGAGAGAGAAATGTCTTTTAGACGGAGCACAGGAGGCGCGCTTACTTCGGTAATGGAGCTTCTCCTCCTTGGAATGCAATAAAATGGATGATAAATTGTAATCGGGAATAAAGGAATCGCGATCGGTGTTTTGTCGGTTGAGTTCTCCTCCAGACGTCCGTACATCTATGTACGGTCTGTCTAACGAGAGCATGGTCGGGATAATTTAATAAACGAGGCGAGAACGTGGCTCGAAATCCACCGTGACGATGGAAAGAACCGCAAAGAACAATATTTATCGCTTTGCAAAAAATCTTTAGATTCTAATTAAAAAAAAAAGAAATTCATATCGCAGAATGCCGAAGAACAGTACGTGGAGAATGACGAATAATTTCATCGAGGTTTTACGCGAGTGAAAAATAGTCAAACATCACTTTCGTTTCAACGCGTTACTCGAGTCTCGAATAATTCCGCGAGGCTAGACAGCACGCCGGAAATGGAAAAATTCATGGAGAATAACATTCATTGTTTTCCAAAAAATCGTTACATTCTAACGGGCCGGGGGAAAAAAAGAAAGAAACAAATAAATGTAGAAAATCACTTTCGTTTCAACATTTAATTCTCTCTCTCTCTCTCTCCCCCCAAACACACACACACTTTGAGGTACAGTTGTTGAACGTGTGAAAAGTTAGAAAATACCTAAAACTAAGAACAGATTAATTAGATATTTAATTATGAAATGGAATATTAACAGTCTCACCGTACAACTTGTATAGAGTTATTTGAATGTTTCATGGTGGGTTGAAAAACATCCCACCGTGCATATCAGGATATTAAATAGGTGGGATACGTCTTAATCTACTATGCCCCGAAGAGTTAAGCTTACATATCAGACACTATTAAAACTATGGAATATGTCTTAACCACTATGCCCCGAAGAGTTAAGCGTGTATATCAGGGTATTAAAAAGGTGAGGTGTATCTTAACCTACTATACCCCGAGAAGTTAGGCGTGCATATCAGGGTATTAAATCGGTGGGACATTTCTTGATCCACTATACCCCGAAGAGTTAGGCGTGCATATCAGGATATTAAATAGGTGGGACATTTCTTAATCCGCTATGCCCCTTAGAGTTAAGCGTGCATATCAGAGTATTAAAACTATGGAATATGTCTTAGCCAACTATGCCCCGAAGAGTTAATCGTGCATATCAGGCACTATTAAAACTATGGAATACGTCTTAAGCTACTATGTCCCGAAGAATGAAGCGTGCGTATGAGGGTGCTAAAAAGGTGGGGCATTTCTTAACCAAATATGCCCAGAAGAGTTAATCGTGCATATCAGGCACTATTAAAACTATGGAATACGTCTTAATCTACCATGTCCCAAAAAATGAAGCGTGCATATCAGGGTGCTAAAAAGGTGGGGCATTTCTTAACCAACTATGCCCCTAAGTGTTGTGCGCGCACCGCTGTGTTCGAGCAGAGTGGGCTTATTTCGCTACGACCAATTAAACCCGCATAAATCCAGATCCCGACTTACGAGCAGTGTACAGTACGTTTGGCAAAGGCGTCATCGCGTTGATCGAATCTCGCGACCGAGAGAACCGACAATGGCCTGGAAGCAGGGGGTCTGATTGACGCGAGCACGAAACGGCAATCGCCAAGCTAATGACGACGGCATCGTCGTCCTCGTCCACGTCCTCGTCGTCGCGTACTCGCTCGAGGAAAATCGATTTCGTCGTTTCGTCCGTTCTCCGTGAATCTCCTATCGTTGTCGGTGGTTTCTTCGTCGAGGGAAAAACACGCTACGATCAGGAAACGAAGTTCGCGATAAGACGAGGTCGTCCCATCCTCGCGATCCAGTCTCGATCGAGTCTCGATCGAGTTCCTCGAGACACGGGTTGACACAAAGCGGCAATTAGAAACGTATTAACTGGTGCCTCTTGGGACACCTCTTGCGCCAAACTGATCTTTCCGAGTTGTCTACACGCATTACCAGACGAGAATTTAGAAAATGCGATCGCGTGGCTTATTCGACGACAAGAGTGCAAGTATATGTGGTAAAAATCCACTAAATGGTATTGAATGATTTTCGTTCGAAAGGGTTCGTTCCAAACGATATCAAAGCGGAGCTAGATTTCACTCTGCTCCTCTTGGACACTTCTTGCGCCAAACTGATCCCTCCGAGTTGTCTACTCGCATTGTGAACAATAGTACCTCGACTCGCGTCTTTTTCCATGTTTACTACAGACGATACATTTTCGAACTGATTTTTTTTTTGATGTCTCATTCGAGGCATTTTTTATGCCAGATACACGATTAACAAAAGTATTTCATGTAAAGTATGAAATAAAAGTATATATTGTGTGAACGTATATATACGATCTTCGTATAGAATGGTCATTCTTCGAGGACGTATATGTACGTTCTTCGTACTTCAACGACCACTTTTCCAGAGCGTATATAATACGTTCTTCGTATATGAATGGTCACTTCCCGACCGACGACTTATAAAGAGACAATACTTTCGATAAACGACTTATAACGAGACAATACTATCCGAACGACGACTTATAACGAGACAATACTATCCGACCGACGACTTATAACGAGACAACACTATCCGAACGACGACTTATAACGAGACAACACTATCCGAACGACGACTTATAACGAGACAATACTATCCGAACGACGACTTATAACGAGACAATACTATCCGAACGACGAATAGTGAACAACGAAGTGAATATTTACGTCGTACACGTGTGATAATATGAAGGATATTGGTTATCGAAACGGTTTATTTTCACGGGGGAAGCTATGAATATTCACTTAATCGTAAGGATTAAGATCTGGTGAAATATTCAACTTCGTAGTACAGATTTGAACGCGGTATACAAATGCAGTTGGTGAACCCACACTTTTAACCGGTTCTGTATACTCGTGAACGTGAGATTTCTCGTAGTCAAATTTTTAGTCAATACACGATCAATAAAATATCAACCAAGGAAAGAAAATAATTATTTCAACGAATGCAACATTTAATGACATATAATAACATTTCCATAGAAGATACTTCAACCATTATACTTTACCTTCGTACATAGATATAATTCGTCATATCTATATACACAAACAAAAAATAACAGAACATTCGCGTTCCCAGTAAAGATTAAAAATTACTTCACAATCATAATACACCTACCCCACTTTCGAGCAGTAGTGAACTACTGTTTATACTTTACAGGGTGAAAGAAACAACATACGCACCGAAACGAGAGAAGCCACTTGCATTCGTTCCTCTCGATCGCGATTCCACGTGTAGAATATTTCTTCCGGTTACGGGAACGAGGTTTTCGATCCGGTTCGGGAGAGCCGCGATTATTTATCGAGGGAGGGAGAGCTCGGTTCCCGAGGTTTACGTTTAAATCAATTTCGACCGCACTGCCGGCCCTCCGGAGCCGCGAAGGAGGGAGAGGAAAGCGCAAATCGTCGAGAGCGCGTTAAGATCGTTGCCCAGGGAGTTCGGGATATAGGTATACACGTATATACAGTTAATAATGTGTTCTGGCTTTCCTCGGTTCGCGTAAATAGCCATTGGAATGTCGGGCGTAGGCGTTCCGGAAGTAGAAGTAACGAGCGGTAGCACGATGCCACGGGGTAACGTCCCTGCGAGCGAGTAAGTGCTCGCTTCGAGATAAACCACCTCCTCGGATCGCTACTCGACTAATTAAGGGAACTAATTAAGAGAGAAACGTATCCCATCCCCAAATTCTCGCCCCGATTCCAACCAGCACGCCTCGTACGAATTAAAAACGTTGCAGCGTTCGATTCGTACACCTGTGTTACGTTATCAACGATTGCGTTTAAATAGCTGAATTAATTTCGATAAAATTGGATATTTATCTTGAAACTTGGTTTCGTTTCTAGGAAAATCGGTCAATGAATTAGTTACGAAGCAATTGGTCAAAAGTGGACTTTTTTGATAATTTGAGTGCTTTTGAAATATGTTATCTAGAATCTTGTTTGGAGCAACTTTTTTCTGTATGTAATTGTTGCTTGGAATTGGATTTCAAGTGTAATGATGAAACAATTGTTCGACAGTGGATCTTCTTGATAATTTGAGTGCTTTTGAAATATGTTATCTAGAATCTTGTTTGGAGCAAGTTTTTTCTGTATATAATTGTTGCTTGGAATTGGATTTCAAGTGTAATAATGAAACAATTGTTCAACAGTGGATCTTCTTGACAATTTGAACGCTTCTAAAATATATTATCAAAAATTTGATTCGGATTATAGAACTTTTTCCTATATATAATTGTTGTTTGAAATTAGTTTTTGAATCTATATAAAAATACATATCACTTACGATCCATTTCACAGCTTGCATTGATCGTTACTTACAAGGGTAATTTACTTAAGTGTAAATTATTGATTTTAACGAAATTTACATACAATATAATTCTTCGAAAAATTATCCATATCTATAGTGTGAAATAAAAAGATTTGTTAACACATTGTTTAAACGAATCGATATTTCGCAAAACTGTTACAAAGCTCAAATTCATTTTTCGAGAGTATGCAATTTTCGTTTAAACAACTTTCTTCTAGATCATTTTCAAAATCGTCGAATCATTTTCGAAATATCGAGGGAAATGTGTTTTTCTCCTCCAGCTTTGAAGACTAATTTTCCACACTAGATTTGGAATTATACTATTATAGTAAATAGAAAAAAATATGTGTCAAAATATTTTTCTAAAAATAACATTTCACAAAAATTTCATTCAAACCGACAATATACACTTAAACAACGTCCCTTGTTATATTATTCCACCGAAAGACGAAAGATCCACGTACAATACAAACCTATAAATTAATAGATTAATCGATTCATTCTCATGGAAATTTTTAATAAAAGACAAATTAGAAAAATGGTAACAAATAACACTCGCCGTGAAAAATATACAAGTAATAAACAATACACAATAAAGTATCGTTATCCATTGTACACGCGACTTCGTACATATTCATTTCGTATACTGCACCAAAGTGCATCGGGTTGAAATGCACTCTCAACGATAAAAAAAAACAAGCACGACGAAAGTTTCGTAACGCGATGTATCGGGTGTGGTCTTTAAGTTAAAACTCCACGTTTTCCATTCTCAAGGGAAAGCAATCATCGATAAGAAGGTCCAGCTTGCATCACGGTTGCACGCCTGCGACTCGTGCTCTCCTAGTGTACACGTTTCCGGTTACGAGCGTTCGAGATACGGCGCAAAGTTCGACCTAGACGGGAAGGAACTTTGGTCGATCGATGTAGCGGCTTCGGCGGTTAATTAATGTTCTCCGGTATTTGCACCGCGAGACGCGGCAGGATCGATAAATTAACGTCATACCGGGTCACGATCCGATTCGAAACCCGACTCGAACCGGGGACAATAATCGTCGACGAACGCTCGTAACGCGCACGATGGATGACTCGAAACACGTGGAGCGTGTCGATACCGTAGATCTTCGTCGATTCCTCGCGGTCGTTTCGCAAAAACCGCGTAATTGCGCGCGGACGAAATTGAAGACGAACGGTACACGTTGTTCTGCTCGAGCGTATTTTACGTGCCCGTATTGCATTCAGAGTGGTTGTAAAAAACGTCTCGAAGAGGCTTCGTGAGCTTATTTTTATTGTTTGTTCTCGAACGGGCATGTACATTATAATTCGCAAATAAAAAATATGAAGGAGAGAGAGAGAGAGAAAGAAAAATCTTCGAAGGACAAACGAGAAGAGATATTTACAATACATTAGTATTGTAATTGTTTATTCTTCAACGGGCCCTTCTTTACACATTGTAATACATAAATAAGAGGAGTGGTCATGTACTTTATAATACGCAAATAAAAGTATAAAAGAGAGAGAAAAAAAGGAGAATCTTTGAAAGACAAACTAGAAGAGATATTTACAATACATTAGTATTATAATTGTTTATTTTTGCAGGGGTGATAACGTTCTTTGCACATTGTAATACACAAATAAAAGGAGCGACAATGTACTTTATAATACGCAAATAAAAAGTATAAAAGAGAGAGAAAAAAGAAAAATCTTTGAAAGACAAACGAGAAGAGACATTTGCAAAGCATTAGTATTATAATTGTTTATTTTTGCAGGGGTGATAACCTTCTTTGTACATTGTAATACATAAATAAGAGGAGTGGTCATGTACTTTATAATACGCAAATAAAAAGAAAAAGAAAAATCTTCGAAAGACAAACGAGAAAAGATATTTACAAAACATTAGTATTATAATTGTTTATTTTTTCAGAGGAGATAACCTTCTTTGTACATAGTAATACACAAATAAAAGAAGCGGTCATGTACTTTATAATACGCAAATAAAAAGAAAAAGAAAAATCTTCGAAAGACAAACGAGAAGAGATATTTACACTACATTAGTACTATAATTGTTTATTCTTCAACGGGCCCTTCTTTGCACATTGTAATGCATAAATAAGAGGAGCGGTCATGTACTTTATAATACGCAAATAAAAAGAAAAAGAAAAATCTTCGAAAGACAAACGAGAAGAGATATTTACAATACATTAGTATTATAATTGTTTATTTTTGAACGGGCCCTTATTTGCACATTGTAACACACAAATAAAAGTAGAGAGAGAGGAAACGTACAACGAAAGTTAATTTTACGTCGAGAGGATCGTTTTGGAACTCGCGTGCGTCGATTAGACAGTTTTCGTTCCTCTCGACGAGCACTATAAGCCATCGAAATCTTAGAACCTTTTTTTCTTTGTTTCGAGCCACCCGGTACACGGAATCTACAAGCGGAAAGCCCTGTTGCAAAGGGAAATAAACCGATTTTAACGAAACTTACATACAATACAATTCTTCGAAAAATAATCGACGCACATTTTTTGTTTTCATCTACTATTATCCATACCTAGGGGATGAAATAAAAAGATTTGTTAACATATCGTTTGAACGAATCGATGATTCGCAAAACTGTTAGGAGACTCGAATTCATTATTCAAAAGTACACAATTTTTGTTCAAACAACTTTCTTCTAAGTCGTTTACAAAATTGTCGAATAATTTTCGAAACATCGAGATAAATGTATTTTTCTCCTCGAGCTTCGAGGGCCAATTTCGCACACTAGATACGGACAATAGCAGATAGAAAAAGATCCAATGAAATATTTTTCTAAGAAGCAAATTACGTGAAAATTTCATTCGAGAAATTTCAAGAGACGTACGACGGTGTTATCAGTACCTACGTCGTCGCGAAGAACGGAAGACACTTGGCGTCCTTTTCGAGAGAAGGTTACACGTCGCGTCAAGTATCGTACGAAAATATCGTAGAAGGAACAAAGAGTTCCTCTCTCGTGTCTCGTTCCATGGTGGAGAACCGTGGTCGCGCTCGCGAATGGAAAAACGAAACGGGAAACGAACGAGAGCGCGATAAAGATGGTAGGTGGTACGTTCGAACGCGTAACGCCTGTTCCAGGGCTCGGAGAGCCGCAAATCGTCACGTAGGTGAAACTCGGGAAACAAAAAGACTCGATTCGAAGGTAACGTTCCAGCGTTGACAAGCTCTCGGTGAAATTCCGACGGGACTTCGGGCGAGCGAGTTGATTCTGGCGAGGACCGTCGCGAAATTATGCCCTTTGAGACGAGACACGAGGGACGAACCGGCACCGGTTTAAGCGGTCGGAATACCTACGAAATTCTCCCCCTCGAACCCCATAAAAACTTTGCTTTCCATTCCAGATCTTGACATCGTCAGACGCTTGCTTGAACGACGCTGGCGGTGGAGGAGGAGGGTGACCGACTATCAGTGAGTATACATACGTAGCTATATACACGGTCCGACGAGACCAGTCGGTAGAGAGAAACAACCGTGGAATTCGACAGGAGTGTTTACGTCTCTGGTCTTGTCGCGTTGAACTCGGTACGTCACTCGGTTCCCATCGTTGACTCGTTCACTTTCTTCTCTGGTATGAAGAAAGACGGAGTTATATCTGCTCCTGGAGTGTAGCTCAAAGAGAGAAAAAATTTAACAGTGCTTAGCACGAAGAAAGTGAACGAATTAGAGTTAGTATATTGCTATGAATAACTTGAAATAGTTCATTTATAATTAGATTTGTGTTTCTATCGTTGTGCCATCGAACGATGCACGCACTGTGTGTGTACTGGGCGCTGTCGGAGATACGACTAGCGAGACGATGCAGGGGCGAGAGGGAACCTCGCTGACTCCGCCCACACCTTTCACTTTTCCCCCACTACCGCCTACTTCGCACTGTCTCGCTTCGTCTTGGCGCGTCCCATTCCCCCTCCTTGTCGAACCATGCGATTGATAGTGGACGAGAATCATTTCGACCGATAATACACCGCGAGTAAGATCAGGGGTGCGTAGAGGCGTGGCTAATCCACTACGACCAATCGTAACCGTGTTCGTTCCACTCGTCGTCTTTCCAGCAATGCACAGTACTCTTGATCGAACGATCTCTTCGGAAAATTAACTTTTCGTACCGATTTTAACGTAAACCGTTTTAACATAACTGTTTTTAACATAAATTGTTTTAACATAACCGTTTTAACATAACCGTTTTAACATAACCATTTTTGACATAACCGTTTTAACATAAACCGTTTTTAACATCAATTTTTCGTACCGTTTTTAACATAAACCGTTTTAACATAACTGTTTTTAACATTAATTTTTCGTACCGTTTGTATAATACAAAGTTTCCAATACTTTTAATTTTCATTTAATACAGTTTCGTTTCTAATTCGAAGTATGGATAATCGATCTCGAGCGTTTTAAAGGAACGAGCATTTCGATTGGAAAAATAAAAATTTTTATTTTTCACTCTATTTTTACAACAACATTGTCGATGGACGGATAAGATTCTCCCGATCGAAACGAGTCCAAACACGGCGCAAATCGAACGAACTTTGTTCCCAAAAAATTTAAATATTACGAGTAACAAAAATAATAGAAATATCTCCGATTTAGGCCGTGTTTGGACTCGTTTCAATCGGGAGAACCTCACCGATCCTTTGACACCGTTGTTACGAATATACAACCCAAACAGTAGAAATTGAATATTGAACCGTATCGTCAATGTTTCAATCTCCCTCGCTCTTCTTATTCACTGTATTCGCAAACTCGTTTAATCCTCGTCAAAATACAAGAACTCGATGAAAATTTCTCCAAAAACTCGCGTAACCTCCTCGAAACCCATCATATCGAGAAACAAAACTCGCGGTGTCACCGTAACAAGAGGAAACTCCATCCGGAACTCGATCGCGCGCAACAACGAGAACCATCGTATTATCCAGACGAAAGAACGTCTTCGTTTCTTGCTGGTTGTCGATCCGTACGAACACGGGTCGAACAGTGGCACCGGTAACGAAGGTTACCAGTCACGTTTCGCTTTTCTTTCATCGTTTTCCATCCTCGTTCCCTTCTTAAATACCGTGTTCACGGCGCGACCGGATTTAACGACTCTCCGCGTTGCCATCCACGCGAAAGTGGAGCGGAACGGTTCTCGAACGGAGCAAAAACTACACGTTGCATTATATCGAATTATATTCACGAATTACGTATTTTCTCACTTAACGACCAGACATACATCTCCCCCCAAAAAACACTGTTTTCTCTTCTTTTCGCGAGCAGTTCTTTCATCGACCACGACTCTTCGAACTCGTCGTTCGAATCGATCGATCGTTCGAAAGAAGCGGTCGGCCGTGTATTTTGACGGTGGTCGAGAAAAGGTTCGAGGTGGAGGTTCAGGATGCTTTGTTCTCGACGAGTCGCGGGAGATTTCGACCGACGGAGCTGAAATAGCCAAGACGAACTTGTAATTTCATCAGAATCCGTTTTATTCGGCCAACCCTCCCGTAGTTCGTTTTCCCTCGAGGAGGACGCGGCCAGGGATCCTTCCACGCGAACCAGATGGTTCCTGGTAACACTGGATGGAACGGGACGTCCGTTCGATTTTCCATTACACTCGCAACCGGCCATTCGTCTCCACGAGTTTTCCTTAGGCACGCCGGGGACGGTCCATCGGCCCATAATGCGGCTTCGATTTTTCTCATTCGAGGGGATTTTTCCTCGTAGAGAGGAGTCGCTGCCTTTTTACTCGGGACGGAGCGATAAATTATTCAAAAAACGTAGTGCCATGTACGGTTACCCAACTCGTCGGTAATATCTAACCGTTATTTATAACCTGGTCCGGTGCTCGTTCCCTCGAAATACTGGGTTGGTACGATACTCTCTGTATGGAACTGTACGAACGGAGGAGTAGCGGAAAGTTTGTTTGTAATTAGAGGGAAAAATAACGTGTACGAATTGAAGATTTTTTTTAAGACGAATCAAGTCGATCGAGAAGTTACAAGATGTTTTGGAGAATTTTTTAGAACTTTTTAGATGAATTTTGGAGAATTTTTTACGAACTGAGTCGATCGAGTTGTTCTCCACGATTGCATTTGTAGGTTGGAAATAAGAAAAAAATGACGTAGGAATTTAAGATTTTTTTTTTTAAGACGAATCAAGTCGATCGAGAAGTTCCAGGATGTTGTCAGTAACGATAAAGGAGGTGACGTACGAATTTTTGAGAATTTTTTACGAACTGAGTCGATCGAGTTATTCTCCACGATTGTATTTGTAGGTTGGAAATAAGAAAAAAATGACGTACGAATTTAAGATTTTTTTCTTTTTTTTTGAGACGAATCAAGTCGATTGAGAAGTTCCGGGAAGTTGTACGTAACTGGTAATAAAAAAATGACGTACGAATTTGTTAGACATTTTCACTAATAAAGTTGATCGGAGAGTTTTCCATGATTGTATTTGTAGACTGGTAATAACACAAAAATGATATACGAATTTAAGATTTTTTTTTTTTTAAGAAGAACCAAGTCGATTGAAAAGTTCCAGGAAGTTGTCTCTAACTAGTAATAATAAAAAATGACGCACGAACTTTTCAAATTTATTTCACAAATTAAGTCGATCTCCACGAATTCATCTATAACTGGCAAAAAAAAAGAAAAGAAAATTACATACGAATTTTAAATATTTATTTACTAACTATACCGAACGAGAACTATTACAGGACTTCATTTCAAATTAGCGAAAACAATTAACATCGAATTCAATATTCGTAGTATCCTAGAATTGTAGAATCTTTCTCGTTTAATTTCGTTAATCGTCGAAATGATCGAATCGTCCTTGTATTTTATAATTCTTTTTTACAATCTCCGATTCGAAAAACGCCCTAAGTCAAATTTTCTTACGAGCTTGGTAAAATCGTCGCTGAAATCCTTCGAACGATTCCGTTGAACTTTCAGTGAACCTCATCCTTTGACACTGTTGTTACAATTATACAACGCAAACCGTAGAAATAGAAATTTTCGTAACCGTACGATTCATCATTCATGGAACCGTATCGTCGATACTGTTTCGATCTCCCTCCTCAAGACCTTCGGTTAACTCTGTTACGAGTCGATCGATCGAGATCGATGGTAAACCGCGAACTCGAGAGCGATCGATCGTTACCAGGGAGTTTAGAGAATTAATTAGACCGTGGTGGTTAGAATCTTAGTTGCTCGTAGTTGCTCGAGGGATCCTTCTCCCGGAGTTAATCCTAGCCGTGGACCTCTAACATGGTCGGTTACCGTGATATCAACAATTAGCTCGGCCCGAACGCGACCCTTTTCCCGTGCTTTCGTTGGCGATTGTACAGCTGGTCCGCCGACAGGACGAAAGGGCTTTTCTTAAGAACCTTTCAAACGCGCCGCGACTTTTTAAGCCTTTCATATTCGCGAAAAGAAAAATCCGTCTACTCGAGCCACCGACTTGAAAACGAGCTTTCTCCTCCTACCACCGGTTCTTCCACTTTGCTCTCCTGTCGCGACCGAAACGGTGATTTTTCATCGTCGAGTGGCCAAAGAAATTCTTGCGTTACCTGGCCAGAGTCGAAATTCGTTCTTAAAGCTCCGACCCGAGGAAAAGAAAAAGGCTCTCTCTCACTCGAGTCTGTCTTTGGTTGCACGCAACACCCGCGATCGTTCGCACTTTAATCCTTTGCACTCGATGGGTTTTTGCTACCTAAAACTGGCGCCTCGATGAAATCTTTTCAATCGGAAAAATGAATACGCAATGGAACATTTTTGTTCCAATACTTGACGTACGTGTGTTTACATCTTAAAAGAGTGTGATACGTGATTTCCAATTTCAATTTCAAGTCACGAAATTTTCCCGAATTGGAAGAAGTACACTAGATTGTGTGGTGACCGAGGATCTCCTCTCGAGTTCAAAGGGTTAAATCTTTGGGGTGCGGTTGGTTAAGAATTGGCCCATTTATAATCGACCAAGGTGTCTAATAAAGGCACGAGTTTCGTGAAAAGTCTTCGTAAGACTTCGACGAAGTTCCAATAACTGATCTCTGACACGCTTTGTTTAATTTCGAACGACAAATGATTATTTGAGTGATTCTCTCGCACGATAAGAAGGTAGCGAAACATTTCCTGGAAGTACCTGATATAGGAGAGAAAATAGAAAAAATTCGAGAAAAAGTATCTTTGTTTGTGAATGTTATTCTGTATTAATCGACGACTTGTAACGAGACAATATCCGACCGACGACTTGTAACGAGATAATACTCCGATCGACGACTTATAACGAGACAATACTCCCGATCGACGACTTATAATGAGACAATACTATCCGAACGACGACTTATAACGAGACAATACTATCCAAACGACGACTTATTACGAGACAATACTATCCGAACGACGACTTATAAGGAGACAATACTCCCGACCGACGACTTATAACGAGACAATACTTCCGACCAACGACATATAATGAGACAATACTATCCGAACGACGACACTAAGCTACGGAATGCTACGAAGTAAGTAGAAGTCGTTTCTCGCTCTTGAAATTTCACAATGATATCTATTATATTTGGTAATATCGTTTTACTTTATAAAATATGAAACTTTATAATCGTAATTTATTTTTTTGTATATTATATTATAACGCTCGTATAATATTTTTTAATACAATATAACGAAATTACTGAAGTATTTAAAGTCGAAGGCAATATTAATAATCAAGTTTGGTACGATAAAGTTCAAAGCATGGAACCACGAATGAGTCAACATCACATTGTGATTAACATTGTGTCAACATCACATGTCACGATTAACCAAAGTATTTCATGTAAAGTATGAAATGAAAGTATACATTGTGCGAACGTATATATCCGCTCTTCGTCTATGAATGGTAATTCTTCGAGGACGTATATATACGCTCTTCGTACCTCAACGACCACTTTTCCAGAGCGTATATATACGCTCTTACTATATGAATAGTCATTCTTCGAGGACGTATATATACGCTCTTCGTATATAAATTCTTCGAGGGCGTATATATTTCGATAATTGTAACAATATTGGAAAATTATAATTTTAAAAAGTTAAACAAGAAAAAAGGCAAATTAATTTACAAGCACCATTAGCTGTCTATTTCGATAATTGTCCATGAATATTGTACATAAAGGCATCATTAACAATCGAGTAACTTTAAAAGAAAAGTTCAAAACGAGTCGAATCGACCCTTTGGTAACTCCACTGTTAACAAACATTCACCTTTGTTATTATCCGAGTGATCATGTGCAATTACCATCCACGATAATGTATATTCGACTGCTTGTGGATTCTGTCGACATCATTGTTACTCCGATAGATTTCTATTTTACCAAACTGGTAAAATCAGTCACTGGAAAGTGACTGAAAAATTCGTCGTTTAATCCCAGAACATTTGTCACGTGTATCACACGCTTCGCAAATCTCTCTCTCTCTCTCTCTCTCTCTCTCTCTCTCTCTCTCAGTTCAAGATTCTCGACAACGAGAGAGACAGTATACTCGCTGATCGTGCGACTATGTGTTCCGTGGGGTTATCACATGGACGATGAACGATTCGATGTCTCGAAGCTCCAGTTCGAGAATCCCTTCTAAATACGAAACCAACAGGTTTTAATCCGTAAACAACGCGATGTCCGTGCGGACGCTCGTTGCGAACACGGTTATTGGATTTCAGTAAGGTCAATGTCGCGGAGAAACAGCGTACACCGTAACAACGCGTTACGTGCACGCGAGCAGTGTGGAATTGATTCGTCGACGAGATGCGAGCCACCGGGAGCGATTTTGCCAACGTTCGATGAGTTCTCGAGGTGTATCGAACGATCGACGCGTACTACGGTGATACAACGTGTAACGGTGCGAGGATCGAACGTACGACAGAAGAAACGAGAGATAAAATATAAATGGTGCACGATTGGACTGGTGGACGTATAGAGAAGATCGCAAAGGAAAGAACGAGAGCGGTGATTTTCAGGGTAAAAATAAATCGGGAGGAAAAGAATGGGAATTATTCTTTAATGAAATTAACGAATCGATTCGGTGTCTCTGACAATGTTTGCGAGTAGAAATAGAGAAATCGACTATTGTTATACTTTAAGTGCACACGAACTCGACGGAACTTGATTTTTTTGAATAGGAAACCAGAGGACGAAGAAATCGTATTTGTTTGTTTTTTGATTTATTTTTACCCTTCGAATCAGCTGTCATGATTTTGAGTACTGGATAGAGTCACCTCTTAAAGTGTACGACTTCAAGTGTATGTTTGTTTCTTTCTTCAGTCATTGTGAATAGGTCTGTGATCGATCATTTTCTCGTTTCGGTCTCGCACGAATCGTAAATCGCAAAGTATAGTGTACTCGAGGTCTTTTGTACGAGTTATCGTTTTCATAGATTATTTTATGTATTATTATTCTCTCGCTGTATGCACGTGTATTCATTGAATATCAACCTCTAGAGTTTCTAATATGTATTTACTTAAAGTAAAAACCGTAACATAACCCAACAATGGTGTCTCGAATGAATGAGATCGGTTTCTGTTAGATGATTCTCTAGATAAATGATTTTATCTATAAATACAGACACGTGTATCTATTAAGTATCATCAACCTCCACAGTTTCTAATATACATTTATTTAAAGTAAAAACCGTAACGCAACCAAACAATGATATCACAGACGAAAGAAAGATCGGTTCCCATTAGAAGATTCCCTACATAAATTATTTCACTTATAAATACTATCTTTCTGCAGACACGTGTATCCATTGAGTATCATCAACCTCCACAATTTCTAATACACATTCATTTAAAGTAAAAACCGCAACACAACCGAACGTCGGTATCACGTACGAAAAACAGAGATCTGGTCTCCTACTATTTTCGATCGATAACAACCGGAGAGGGACGGTAAACGTTTCCGCGTTGCATCGAGCGCAAAGGGGAGCGATTAAGGAACAAGAGCAGGAAAAGTTAATTTAGCCGTAATAATCGAAGGAACGATTCGAGTCGTTGGACGTCGACTCTGAGACGGTACGGAATAATATCGAGATTTTACAACCGATTAAGAAAGGACTATGGCTCCGAACGAGAAGGAAAGAGGGACGCGAAGAATCCCCCGCTAATGACTCCGTCGCTGCGAGGTTGTTTGTAGGTTAGGTAGCTTTTATCTCGGAAAGTAATACCGCTCGCTCGGCGTTTTTATCCTTTTTCATTATTTTTCCTTTGTCGTGGTAAACCGCTTCCTCGACGCTCGGATGGTGCACCAGTCTAATGGAACGGATCGATGCTCGAACGATTAGGCAAACCCTCCCCCTCCACCCACCTCCTCACCAGCCACGACTTTGTGCATACGCGGTTGCTTCCTCGAAACGTGCGCATGTCCTCGAATCGTTTTAATCGTCCCGATTAACCGACTCCCTTCGTTTCGCGTCGCTTTCCAAGCGCAACCGGTGAAGAATATCCTCGGTTCGATGTCACGAAACGACTACGAGACTTTTTTCGAGGCGTTGGTTTCTAGTAGCAAAGAAGCATCGAGTGCGAAGAGTTAAGTTGCCAATGCAACTCGGTGAACCTCTCTATGTACGCCATTGCATGCAGCTCGAGAGGAGACCCTCGGTCACCGCCTAATTCAGTGTACTATTTCCGATCCGGGAAAACTTCGTGGTTTTGAATTCAAATTTGAATTTAAATATTACGTTTTCGTAGAGTATAAACGTACGTATGCAAAGTATATAAAAATGTTCGATTTCAGATGAATTTTACGACTTAAAGAATTTTTTCAAGGCGTTAGTTTCTAGAAGCAAAGGAGCATCGAGTGCGAAGAGTCGAGTTGCCAATGCAACTCGGAGAACCTCTCTATGTACGCCATTGCATGCAGCTCGAGAGGAGACCCTCAGTCACCGCCTAATTCAGTGTACTATTTCCGATCCGGGAAAACTTCGTGGTTTTGAATTCAAATTGGAATTTAAATATTACGTTTTCGTAGAGTATAAACGTACATATGCAAAGTATATAAAAATGTTCGATTTCAGATGAATTTTACGACTTGAAGAATTTTTTCAAGGCGTTAGTTTCTAGAAGCAAAGGAGCATCGAGTGCGAAGAGTCGAGTTGCCAATGCAACTCGGTGAACCTCTCTGTGTACGCTATTGCGTGCAGCTCGAGATGGTCGTTGCGATCGGAGGAAACGAATGGTTGAATATTCTCGAGATCGGCGAAAATTCCCAGGGAACGACTGTTAAAAATTCTCGCGAACGGTTAAAGTGAACTTGACGACTACGAGACTTTTTATCGGCGTGCAACGATTCGTTGTATCATCGATGGAACCGATGGATCCCGAGGGTGTCGTCCTTTAACGGGGTACATGTATCTGTAGCGCTGGAAGAATGTACCGTTTCGAGGGAAACTATTCCGTGAATTGATTTCGTTTTTGATTCGTCGGAAGGAGAATTGTGAATTATTTTTTTAAATATTTTGCTTTTATATTGTATAATACGTAAACAAATATGGCCGACGAATTAATAGTTGTAAGTACATTGTTTGTCCACTATTCGAGTTCATCGAGTTTGTAACGATCCGATTTGAAGGTGAATGGAATTTTTACTAAATTTAATGGTATTGGTTGCGACACGAGGGAGGTTGGTTTAAAAATTTCAAAATTGCAAGAAAATTATGCTTCTTAAATAAGGAAGAGATATTTTATCTAAATGTTTGCTCCTTTGTTGGTGAATGAAAACAGGGAACGATCAATTTCGTGAGAAAATATTGAAAATTGACAGAGTTATCGTGGAGGGTGTAGAAAGTGAATGTAGAAAGAACAAAAAGTGTTTAAAATTGATCGTTTTAAGAGCTTCTAACGTCAACTTACGTTCGACTACTTATTCCTGAGTCGTAACTCGTACCTTTCTGTGCTTCGTACTCCCTTGAGAAAGGGAAGTACCCTCGTAAGGGAGCGTGTATCCCCTTAACGCGATCTGTTCGCTAGATCTTTCTTTGATACTTCGTTTCTTCTAAGACTTACAATTATTGTGTACGTTTGTCGATAATAAAACGTTACTATTCGTTGGTTATGCTACGACTCTGCCATATTTATTTCATATCTTCAGTAAAGTGTATCGATCTTAAATTAACAAACTTCCTAGGAATCAAGAGCGAAAGGGGTAAAAGAATCGCTAATTTATTTCTCGAAAAGATGAAACATCCAGGGTCGTCCAACATCCAATAGGGACGATGAACATGAACTATGTTTATCTCATATCTCGAGTAAGACGTATCGATCTTAAATTAATACATGTCCCACGAATAGAGCGCGAAATGGTTAAAAGAATAGTCACTAATTTATTTCTCGAGAAAATGAAACATCCAGGGTCGCCAACATCCAATAGGGACAATGAACATCAACGATGTTTATTTCATATCTCGAGTAAGACCTATCGATCTTAAATTAATACATGTCCCACGAATCGAGAGCAAAAGGAGTAAAAGAATAATCGCTAATTTATTTCTCGAAAAGATGAAACATCCAGGATCGTCCAACATCCAATAGGGACAATGAACATCAACTATGTTTATCTCATATCTCGAGTAAGACGTATCGATCTTAAATTAATACATGTCCCACGAATCGAGAGCGAAAGCGGTAAAAGAATAGTCGCGAACGATAAATTATTTCTCGAAAAGATGAAACGTCCCGACGGGGACGTCGAACGTCCGATGGAGCATCGACGAGGAAAAGCGGGAACGTAAATGGAAGCCGAGAACCGAGAATAAGATCCGTTTCGGTTTGTTTCTTCCAATACTGAGCAAACTCAAACGAAACGCACCGCGTGTCCGATGTTCCGGATACGTGTCGGATGTCCTCCGAGTTTACGCGGGATTCCCCCGAGGCGTGTTGGGTCCGATGAGGCTCGAACGCAGCCAGAGCGTCGCTCTTTCCCGGCTTATCGCTTTAATGCGATTCGATCGGTGTTAGGTGTGTTTCGAGAGAAGACGTCTTCCTCGTCATTGGGCAAACGCAATTTCTCTCAGGATGCGCTCCTCGCATTTACGGTTCTCGTATAGAGTGTCGCTCGCAGGACCACCCTCGTGAAATTACATCTCACCCTCTTTCTTGTCGAGAGGAACGCTCGTTCCGTGTACCAATGCGGTGGATGACTCACGAGATCGAGCTGGCCTCCATTATTATGGAATTAGCGTCGCATAGCGACAATATCACGCTCAGGGGGGATTTTTCTAGGCTGTAATTTTTCGGCTCGTTCTTCGAGAATTTTTCAACCGAGAACCGAAGTTATTTTTCTTTTTTTTTTTTGCGATCCTTTTATTCCGATTTTATTACTCACCGTACGCGACGAATAGCAAACCGACTTTGCGTTTCGTAGAATGTGATCGACGAACGCGGCCTCGTCGATCTGAACGCGATCGTTGATTGTCCCTTGTTTCTATTTTATCGTGATTTGTCGTTATACGATGTTCAGTTAGGGCGCGGCGAATCGTGAATCACGATTCACGTCCCATGCAGTTAGGTAGCAGTCATTCAGTGAGTAATACTGTTTCGTCTGCATCCATTTGGCTTCTACATAAAAGAAATTTCCGGTACAGTATTTCGGGAACTTCAAGGGGGATGTTAGGCAATTTTTTTTTTTATTATTATCTTACGTGTCACACGTCATTTGAAGAATTACTTCAAAATATACAAATTTCGATAATGAAGGAAAATATATATTATATATTAATACAATAGGGATGTTACGCAATTTTTTTTTTTTAATTATTATCTTACGTATAACATGTCGTTGAAGAATTACTTAAAATATACAAATTTCGATAATGAAGGAAAATATATAGTAACGTAATATATATTATATATTAATATAATACAATATAACAACATAATATTCTCCATGTTGACCTCCTCGATGAATCACGAAAACTTCGATTTGATTAGGTCTGGCTTAGTATAATATATATTAATATAATACAATACAACGACATAATATTCTCTATGTCGACCTGCCCGATGAATCACCGAAACTTCGATTTCATTAGGTCTGGCTCAGTTAGGTGTACCGTTATACCTTACACCAAGTATACTAATACGATAGGTACACTCGTTATTTCTCCCACTACATAAACATGGAGTTCACTATATTTTTTCGACTAAGTAGATCACGATTCGGAGTGAATTACACGCAAGTATCCATTGCACACGAATAGTCGCGTTAGAGAGATTAAGTCTTAACCCTTTGGACTCGAGAAGAGACTCTCGGTCGCCACCTAATTCAGTGTATTATTTCCGACCCGGGAAAACTTCGTGTTTTGGAATTCAAATTTGAATTGAAATATTACGTTTTCGTAGAGTATTACAAACGTACATATGCGAAATATATAAAAATGTTCGATTCCAGATGAATTTTACGACTTAAAGGATTTTTTCGAGGCGTTGGTTTCTAGTAGCAAAGAAGCATCGAGTGCGAAGAGTTGAGTTGTCAATGCAACTCGGTAAACCTCTCGGTGTACGCCATTGCATGCAGCTCGAAAAGAGACCCTCGATCGCCACCTAATTCAGTGTATTATTTCCGATCCGGGAAAACTTCGTGGTTTTGAATTCAAATTGGAATTGAAATATTACGTTTTCGTAGAGTATAAACGTATATATGCGAAGTATATAAAAATGCTCCATTTCAGATGAATTTTACGACTTAAAGAATTTTTTCAAGGAGTTAGTTTCTAGAAGCAAAGGAGCATCGAGTGCGAAGAGTTGAGTTGTCAATGCAACTCGGTGAACCTCTCTGTGTACGCCATTGCATGCAGCTCGAGATGGTCGTTGCGATCGGAGGAAACGAATGGTTGAATATTCTCGAGATCGGCGAAAATTCCCAGGGAACGACTGTTAAAAATTCTCGCGGACGGTTAAAGTGAACTTGACCGGGCCTGTTCCGTCGAGAGATCTCTTTTCAAATGCTCGTTCAAGGGAGAACAGGGGAAGAGAGAAAGAGAGAGAGAGAGCAACGAAGTCGAGACACCGAAGGGTAAGAACTACGAAAACAGTCGGTCCTCGAGCATGCTTTCCACCGTCGTCGTCGTCGTGAAGACTTTAACGACTCTTGGAACGGTGACTCGCTCCCCCAAAACGTTTTTACAACCGTTTTGTTTTTCCTCCGTAAGCGAAACAACTCGAGCACGTCGTCGCGTCGTCTTTAATCTTGGTCGACGCGACACGCGACGCTTGTCGGTTGCGTTCGAATACCTATTGACCCCTTTTTTCTTTCTTTTTTTTTTTATCGGGACGGACCAGCGTGGTAAATCGTCGACCATTAACGGCCCGAACAATTGTTACGACTTTTATCGTTTGTCACCTCTCACCCCCGATAAAACCGATCGAACACCGCTATCGTTCCCTGACAGTTTCATCGTGCTTCGGGAGTTATCGGTACCGTCGACTTGTGGCGCGAACTTCACCGATACTAATTTCAAAATGGTGTTCTCCACTCTTCGTCCTGTACTTTGTCCCTTCTCCTCCTCCCTCTGAAAAAACGCGTTCTCGTCGCGGGGACGATTTCAACCCTTTGCGGACGCAATTACTCACCGCTGTACAATTTAATCTAATTTTTCCAAGAGATCAATTGCTGCAATATCAATGCAAGTTAAAAAAAAAACGCAAGTTGTGAATTTAAACTGTTCACCAACTTGGTTTATGGTCATAGATCGGAAGTCGTTTTTATATGATTCTTACAGTAAACGTTGTAAAACATGGTTAATAAATCATCTCGTCGTCATTTTCCTAGTCACGTCTCTACTCTAAATTTAACTCGAGAAACATTCGTGAAATTTCTTATTCAAACGTGCGTTAAATAAGTATGTATTACGCCCTAAAAATGGTACGTATTATACCAATGTATATATCTACATGTACCCACCAGTTGTTCTAAGGAAATAGATCCCTCGATTTTCCAACCCCTCGATTATCCAATCAACCTTTTCCCCTATAAGATAATCGAGGGACACCGTACACGGAATATCGAAATGGAATCATAACGTTCCGAAGTGATCGATTTATTTTTACTTCATGAAATATATTTCGTCGACGAGTTCCACTTTCTTGTATCGAACAAGCTTCGACCGAACAATAGGTCAAATCTTCGATCACGGATAACTCGGACGCGGGACACTCCCCGTGTGCGGAAGATCTTCCCATTTACGGAGCGTACGTACTCGTTGAACGCCCATCGGCGTTCACCGCACAGCATCGACCGCATATCCATAGGCGTCGCCTGTAAGTGTTGATAAAATTCCGTCGCAAAGTCGCGAGACTTCCGAGATCGACTACAGTGGTTTGTTCGGCTTTCTAGACATCGCCTTAACCGAAATTTTTCTCGTCGATTTTCCACGTTGAACGAAAGAAGCCTTTGTTAATTTTGGTGTTCCATTTTCTCAGTTCTCTTTACGCCATTGCACGTGGCCCGCTACATCGATCGAGGCCGTCGCTTTGTTAGCCACCGCGTTAACGTAATCGATCGGTTTTCGAGGTAAACGCATCCATCATCCACCGTGGAAAGGCAAAACAGGCTCGGTTCTTTCATTTTTACGACAATCGCCTCGTCGACGAGACGCGATTTCGACGCCCGGGGACGTTTACGCGGGAATACGTATTTCCATCGATCGATACCGCGATATTTTTTCTCGCTGTTCGTCCGCGTCGACGTCGCGACAATAACAGTAATAGTTTATCGATATCGAGCGTGAAAATTCTTCGTTGCAAAAAAGTGTACATTAGCAATACGATAGAAAAGAAGCGCGAATGTAAAATAAGGACGGGACGAGTTTTCTGTCGCTGGAAGAGCGAAACGTTTCAACAAAGTGAAGAAATTATTTTTGAAATTAACGATTGAAGTTTGAACGATTACGTCGTCCGTGTAACGATTCGTCGATAATTTTGTATATGAACGAAAAATCGACGATACCACTGTCGTTGTTCGAGGATAGTTAACTCAAGACAAGATACAGTATAATAATAATAATAATTTATCTGGGGATTTATACTCTTCTGTGTGCACATGTGGTGCATGTCGAATGTGTATAAGGTCGTATTAATTTCATTAATTTCTTAATACGAGAAATTAATGAAATCACGTTTGAAGGTGACAACCAATGATTATTGGTTTGTTATTAAATCGACAATTACGGTTACGTTTGAAGATGACAACCAAGGAAAAGAAGTTTAGCAAATGGCGATAACTGTTCGTGTTTGTAAGAATACAATTGCAGCAGGTCGATGTGTCATACAGTGTGTCCTATGAAACTCTTACCCGAGAAAAGAGCAGAGCCTTGAAGCTGCATAGGTATGTTTAAATTAAAGGAACTAGAAAATTCGATCGACGTCACCGATAATTACATTACGAGTAAATAACGAATGAAACTGCATACATCGATTCCTTCAGGGTGTGAAAAATTAAGGAGATTCGATATTCTGTGCTCTACTACTCATGTATTTAATTTTTCAAAACTTTACGTTCGTTACAATTTTTTCAAGCTTTACATTCGTTACAATTTTTCCAAAGATTACATTTTTTACAATTTTTCCAAAGTTTACATTCATTACAATTTTTCCAAACTTTACACATATTACGATTCTTTCAAGCTTTACACGTATTACGATTTTTTCAAGCTTTACACTTATTACAATTTTTTCAAATTTTACATTCATTACAATTTTTCCAAAGTTTACATTTCTTACAATTTTTCCAAAGTTTACATTTCTTACAATTTTTCCAAAGTTTACATTTCTTACAATTTTTCCAAAGTTTACATTTATTACAATTTTTCCAAAGTTTACATTTCTTACAATTTTTCCAAACTTTACACATATTACGATTTTTCCAATCTTTAAACTTATTACGATTTTTCCAAACTTTACACTTATTTTTTTCCATAACTGCCTAATTATTTAAAGCCGTAATTTCGATTACGATTATTATACACCCAAACCTATGAGCTCACCAAATTTCTTCCTATAAAAAATTCAATTTATTCACTTTCTTGATTCGCAAACGTCAAACATTCGTTCCACAAAAATACGTACAAATATTTAAACGATTACAAAAGACCCTACAGTTCGCAGTATACCCCATACGCGACAGAACAACCAACCGTACCGATTGAAAATTAAAATCGGCGAGAGTCGAGTCGAGACACTTTGAACATTATCTCCGTTTCCCCGTAACATCAAAAACGAAATACAAGAAGCACACGTACGTTTATTCAACGCTCTTTTTTCTCCATTTCACCGCGTAGATTCGCCACTCGAGATACGATGACGCATTTACGAAACACCCGGCAAAACGAACCGTAGAGTCGCAAAGAGCGCCGGGATTGCGACGATATTAAAAAAGTGTGCTCGGAGGTAGAACGAAGAGGAGAAGTCAGCCTAAGCGTCAAACGTATCGCGGGCAAATACAATTTTTCCCCCCTCGAGTTCGTAAAAGACGCTTTACATCGGCCTTTTCCGGCTATCTCTCTTAGTCTACGCACCGCTACTAAAAATCCTTTTCCTTAGATACGGAAGGCATATCGCCGCTTCGTAATGATGTTTGCGCAACCCTTGCGAGGGCATTTCCGAGATAATTAACGTCGCTGCCGTCGTTTCTTAACGAGACGCTCGTGGGTTGGGGAACCATTATCTTTGCGTCGGTAGCAGGATGGCCAGGATTTTTAATTAACAGTGAGATTCGCCGGCCACCTCTTACTAGCGCGGTGCACTATCAACGAGGTAACTGAACAATCGACGTTCACCGCGACAAAATTCACATTTCGAACGAGTGACCTCGAATTAACCGTCGACGCTCGAAAAACAAAATTCAAAACTCGAGGAACCGTTGTCTTCGCGTCGGTAGCAGGATGGCCAGGATTTTTAATTAACGGTGAGATTCGCCGGCCACCTCTTACTAGCGCGGTGCACTATCAACGAGGTAACTGAACAATCGACGTTCACCGCGACAAAATTCACATTTCGAACGAGTGACCTCGAATTAACCGTCGACGCTCGAAAAACAAAATTCAAAACTCGAGGAACCGTTGTCTCGCGTCGGTAGCAGGATGGCCAGGATTTTTAATTAACGGTGAGATTCACCGGCCATCTCTTTCTCGCGCGTTGCACTATCAACGAGGTAACTGAACAATCGACGTTCACCGCGACAAAATTCACATTTCGAACGAGTGACCTCGAATTAACCGTCGACGCTCGAAAAAGAAGAAAAAAGATTCAAAACTTCGCGCCGATGGAAATAATCATCGTGGATAGCGGGTTCCGCTCGGTGAAATTCGTTCGTCGCTTCGATTCGATGCCCACGGGGGCGAACTCTACGCTACGAATATTTCCGCCCCCGGAGGCGTTTCCTACTCCGCGCAACCGTCCCCGTCCACAAGTATCGGAACGTGTCGTAAAAAGGGTGACGGTGGAACCATTTTGAGAAAAATACGAGTCCCTCGTGTCTTTCGTTTACAATACCAACGGTTTCGACGCGATTTTTTCCCTATTGTTCTTCAATACGATTTTCGATACGATTCGAATACGGTTTTTGTGATTTTTAATTGTATATTTTATCGACAGAATAATGCAACGACCGAGTGCATTATCGCGGATGGTAATTGCACGTTGTTAATCGGATAATAGCAAAAGTGACGTTTGTTAACAGTGGAACTACCAAAGGGTCGATTCCACTCGTTTCGAATTTCTTTTTAAAGTTACTCGATCGTTAATGATGCCTTTACCTAGAATATTCATGGACAATTATCGAAATAGACAGCTAATGGTGCTCGTGAATTAATTTGCCTCTTTCTCGTTCAACGTTTTAAAGTTACTCGATTATTTACAGTGCCTTTGTCCGGAATATTCGCGGACAATTATCAAAGCAAACAATTAATGATACTCGTAAATTAATTTCTCCTTTCTCCGTATAACATTGAAAATACACATGTGGTTTGATACAAATAGATATATCATAGGTTCAGTATTTCATCAGTGTCTCTAGCGTTAAAAAAATAAATATTGAAACACAGCCCTCACGAACTACCTCTCCGGATTGTTCATCAATCTGGAATCTATTTTACACTAGATTTACCAACCAGTAAAAATAACTGGTTTCTAATGTTTTTATAATAAAATTTACTTTAAATTCCTTGGCATATTTTCTGAAGACGTTATCAATTTTAATTGATTACGCATCTGATCAATAATATAAATTCTTCTTTTTCCTCATCGATTGATTTTCTTATATATATGTGTGTGTTTGGTAATGCGTGAGAATGAAAGGGATTGCGTGTGGTCCGTATAGAATCTGAAGTGTTTGGAATAGACGAGCGACTGAAGTGTGAAAGAAGAGCGATTGAGGTAGCTCCATACTGGGAAATTTTCGGCGCACGTGACCAAGTGACGAAGTGAGAGAGATTAAGGATTAGAATGAAAGGGAACGAATGCGTGTGAAAATATAAGGTGCGAGAGAAGATTGTTCAGGACAGCAATAATTTTTGGAAAATTGTCGAAGCGTGTCGTGTCGCGTAAAATAAGAATAGCGTAGTCAGCGTAATTAGCGTGGTTATTAATTATGTGCTTTGTTAATGTTTTGTTCCTACTACTACCTCGTTCGATACACGTATATCCTAGAACTTTATTCACTCTTATTTTATAATCACCAGTATTAGATAATTCCTAGATATATATATATTATATATATATATATATATATAAAGTATACTTTAATATTACGAAATCTGTCGATAGTTTCACTGTTAAAACATGAGATTTGGAGTACAGAGACGTCACTACTTTCTCATTCAGTACACGTATATCCTAGAACTTTATTCACCCTTATTTTATAACCATCAGTATTAGATAATTCCTATATATATATAAAAAGTATACCTTAATGTTACGAAATCTGTCGATAGTTTTACTGTTAAAACATGGGATTTGGAGTCCAGAGTCGCTACTACTATCTCATTCAATACACATATATTCTAGAATTTTATTCACCCTTATTTTATAACCACCAGTACTAGATAATTCCTAGATATGAATATGATATACCTTAACCCTTCCAACTGGAGAGGAGACTCTCAATTGCCACCTAATCGAGTGTACGTTTTCCATCTCGTGGCTTGGAATTCAAATTTAAATTTAAATAGTATACCATTTAAATATTATGTTCACGTAAGATATAAACATACGTTTATGATGTATCGAAAAGGAAATATTCCGTTTCAGATTCATTCTACCTTTCAAAGGATTTTATCGAGACATTTGTTTCTACTTGCAAGAAAGCTTCGAGGTTAACCCTTTGCACTCGAAGCGTTTCTACTACCTGAAACTGAGGTCTCGATGAAAATCAAAAAGAGTGTAATACCTAATTTCCAATTTCAATTTCAAGTAACGAAATTTTCCCAAATTGGAACAAGTACACTGAATTGTGCGGTGACCGAGGGTCTCCTCTCGAGTTCAAAGGGTTAAATCTTTGGGGTACGGTCGATTAAGAATTGTCCCATTTATAATCGACCAAGGTGTCTAATAAAGGCACGAGTTTCGTGAAAAGTCTTCGTAAGACTTCGACGAAGTTCCAATAACTGATCTCTGACACGCTTTGTTTAATTTCGAACGACAAATGATTATTTGAGCGATTCTCTTGCACGATAAGGAGGTAGCGAAACATTTCCTGGAAGTACCTGGTTAATATCACGAAATCTGTCGATAGTTCTGGCATTGAAACACGGAATTCGGAGTCGTGTGTCGGCGTTGATCGGTAACATCGCAGAGTTACGAGTCGTTTCGAGTATATACGGGGTGAGACTCGTGGAACACTTTACTCGTAAGCGGAGCAGTCGCTCGGAGGTGGTGAGCGGGCAAGTAAAAGAGTAGCTCGCGCGAAAGGAACATCCATTGTTCGCGTAGATGCACGCTGTGTTGTTGGTTCTCGAGTCCACTCCGATGCGTTTCCCGTCGCGGAGACGACGATAACGACGAAAATGATCGAGCGCCGGTCTCCGACTGCGAACAATCGCAAACGCGAGGCCCTGTCGCGCGAAAGCCTCGGAACAGAGGGGGGCCAGCGCACCGTGATAATTCTAGTGCCCTTACGACCTCGGTCTCGGCTCTCAAAGTCCTTCAACGTAACCCCCCACCCCTCTCTCTGTCTCTATTTCTCTCTCTGTCCGCGGGTTAACCGTTGCCACTTTCCCGAACAACGATGCACAATCTCGTCCCGCGCCGTGCGCCTTTGGCACACGATTCCACCACTCGCCCACGAGTCCATCGCCGCTACTAGAGTTCGTCCAACGAGACGAGATACGGAATACTCCGAGTGTACACGATTAACGCCTCGACTGCCGCGCGCGCGTTTCCAATGAAATCTCCGTCAGGCCACAAGTGCCATTGCACCAGAGCGTGAGAATTTCATCGACCGAACGCACGATTATGGAACAAACAGTAGACGCGTGTGCAAAGTTTCTTGTGGGAATAAAGGACGTTGAATGGATTGGTCAGGGGTTCGAGATGATTTAAAGAAAATAATAACTTGTCGTTCAAATTGTCCTGACCAACTTTAACTTCGTCAGGGCCACAGATTCCGGAAGAAGCATTAGACACGGATATAAAGTTTCTTGTGCGAATAAAAGGCGTCGAACGGACGGATGAAATGCTCGCGAGACAATTTAAAAAGAACAACAATTTAAGGACCAAATTGTGCTGACCAAGTTTAACTTTGTATAGAATTCTTTCGAGTTTTACATTGTAAATAATTTTCTGAGCAAACCAAAGGGCCAAAAATGAGTTTCGCAAGTACTGCAATATTCTTGCACAAGTAACCACAGAAGTAGGTAGATACCTACGTTAAGAAGTAGGTGGATATCTACGTTAAGAAGTAGATGGATATCTACGTTAAGAAGTAGGCGGAAACCTACGTTAAGAAGTAGATACATAACTACCTTAAGAAGTAGGTGGATACCTACGTTAAGAAGTAGATACATACCTACAATAAGAAGTAGGTGGATAGCTATGTTAAAAAGTAGATAGATACCTACGATAAGAAGTAGATAGATACCTACGTTAAGAAGTAGATAGATACCTACGATAAGAAGTAGGTAGATACCTACGTTAAGAAGTAGGTAAATATCTACGTTAAGAAGTAGGTAAATATCTACGTTAAGAAGTAGGTAAATATCTACGTTAAGAGGTAGATACATACCTACAATAAGAAGTAGGTGGATACCTACGTTAAGAAGTAGATAGATACCTACAATAAGAAGTAGTTATAGTGGATAGCTACGTTAAGAAGTAGATAGATACCTACGATAAGAAGTAGATAGATACCTACGTTAAGAAGTAGATAGATACCTACGATAAGAAGTAGGTAGATACCTACGTTAAGAAGTAGGTAAATATCTACGTTAAGAAGTAGGTAAATATCTACGTTAAGAAGTAGGTAAATATCTACGTTAAGAGGTAGATACATACCTACAATAAGAAGTAGGTGGATACCTACGTTAAGAAGTAGATAGATACCTACAATAAGAAGTAGTTATAGTGGATAGCTACGTTAAGAAGTAGATACATACCTACGTTAAGAAGTAGATACATAGCTACGTTAAGAAGTAGATACATAGCTACGTTAAGAAGTAGATACATACCTAGGTTAAGAAGTAGACAGATACCTACGTTAAGAAGTAGGTAGACACCTACGTTAAGAAGTAGGTGGATACCTACGTTAAGAAGTAGATAGATACCTACAATAAGAAGTAGCTATAGTGGACAGCTACGTTAAGAAGTAGATACATACCTACGTTAAGAAGTAGACAGATACCTACGTTAAGAAGTAGGTGGATATCTACGTTAAGAAGTAGGTAGATACCTACGATGAAAAGTAGGTAGATATCTTTCGTAACGCGCATATAGTAGTCACGAGATCAGGGTGTCACGGTGGATGGGACAGGGCAGTTTGTCGCTTCGAGTTCCGAGTTCCGCGTATCCCCCTGGAAGAAGCCGATACGTATTTACCCCGGAGGACGTTTGTCATCGTGGCGATCGAAAATACGGTGTCCCTCGCGACGACTCCTTTCCAAGGATCCGGAGAGACTCGGGGGAACGTGGAGCAACATGGAACGGTTAAGGAAAAATTATTACCCAATACTGTATTTGTCGATATCGTGCGTCTATAAATAAATATTGTATTTATCGATGATACGTTTAAAGAAATATTGTACCCATTGATAATACATAACTGTAAAATATTCCAGCTAGTATTAACATCTGTTCGTTCGAATGTTATCGTATAAAACTCAACACAGAATAAACGAGAATGAGGCAAATTAATCTACGAGCAACATTAGTTGTCTATTTCCATAATTGTCCATGAATATTGTAGGTAAAGGCAGCGTTAATAATCGAGTAATTTTAAAAAGTTAAGTGAAGAAAAGGCAAATTATTCTACGAGCAACATTAGTTGTCTACTTCGATAATTGTTCATGAATATTGTAGGCAAAGGCATCGTTAATAATTGAGTAATTTTAAAAAGAAATTCGAAACAATGATATTTATAATATTTGTATAAAAATTGACCTCCTTCGTAATTTTGGGTGTTAGTTGCCCCTTTGGGGTGCAATTGTACGAAAGTTTACGGTGGAAAAATAAAATGATAATTTTTTGCGATAATTTTGCAACGATAATAGTATTGGTAACGACGCGGAATTAAAAATTACATTGTAAGCGGGATAACGGAAAATAATGTCCGTAATAGATCCCTTTGGTGGAACACTGTCGATACAACGGTGCGAAGGTGCCTTTAGGAGTTAATTGAATCTGAGTTTATCGATCCAGAGTCGCTTCGAGTTCGTAGAATGCTGAGTCGATGAATTCGCACTGGCACCAGTTACAACGTACTGTAATTAAAAATACACGATTCCGGTAAAAAAAAGAAAAAGAAAAATCACCACTTTGAAATCGTTCAAAAAACGAATAGCCTAAGAAAAATTTTTCTATCATTTGTACGGATTTCTTCGAACAGCGAAACTTCGTTTCGAGATGTTTCTCGATAGAACGATTAATAACTCACCCTGTATAAACGAAGAAAGAAACACGTCTTAAATAAATTCGAACTAGTGTCTTTTTTCAACACCGCTCTCCTCTATTCTTTATTACGCTCCGTTATGAGACTCTAGAATTAAAATAATAATAATTTAAATAGTAACTTTTAACCTTGAAATTCAAACTTGGAAAAAAACGATTGATTTACGCAAATCTACTCAGATTACGCGTGAATATAGTTTGTAACCTTCCAATGTATACAATCTGTACATTTACGTATACCCACACAGACCAATGAATTGTTTTCCCCTGAGTATAAATTACAAGATTAAAAACTATTGTTCACAGTTGTGCGTGTGAAATTATACGAATTATTCTTAATTTCATTTCGAAATATATTTGTAACCGAGCAATCATCCATTCGTTCGATTTAATGGGAAGAGAGTGGTGATGATCAAATGTCCGGTGGAAAACCGGAAATTCGTAGTTCTCGGCTGGAGATCCGTAAAGGAGATGAAAAAATCCGTAGATCTACAAAGAAATCCGTATAGGTGGCGTTACACTGGTTGCTCTCGCGGCCCGGGACAGAGTATCTCTTACCGACACGCTGGTGATGCATGGAAAATCGTAAAACGCGCGAGAGACACGCACGCGTGCACCCCTTTCTCGTCGAGGAGCGAAAGGAGTAGCGTTACGAACACTCGAGGAACCAGCGACCGAGTTACGGCGATCCGTGTCGTTTAACGTGTCTCGTAAACCATCGAGTGTCCGAGCGAGCGCTCGGATAGGTGGGGGCAAATATTTGTCGGTTCCCTATTTACCCGCGGAGTGTCGTTAAAATTGGCGCGTAACGCGACGATCCCGCGGCCCGTTCCCCCCACTCCGTTTCCCCCCACCCCGTTTAGAAATACCGCGAAACGTGGAACAAGAGACAGGCTCCGTGAACGTTGCGCGACGAACGAGACGACGCATCGACGGTGTTACGCGTCTGATCAATTACGCGGCACGTTCACTGCGCGCGTATCTCGCGTATCTTGCGTGGCTCGCGTGGCGAGTCAAAGGATCGCGTACGCGGCGGATATAAAAAATTCAAGATCGATCAGTTGGCTATCTTTATCCCCAGGGGGAATATTAACGATTTTTCCTCCTTTTTTTCGCGTTCTAGTTTTTTTCTCCAATTACGATTTTTCCTTCTTTTTGCGTTCTAGTTTTTTTTTTTTTTTTTTTTTCAATTTCTTTTCCCCCGTGTTCTGTTTCTTCTCAATGATTTGTTTCCTTTTCTTCTCGCGTTCTATTTTTTTTCTCACGTTCTATTTTTTTTCTCGCGTTCTAATTTATTTTTCAATTCTTTTTCCCGCGTTCTGTTTCTTCTCAATTGTTTCTTTCCTTTTTTTCTCACGTTCTATTTTGCTTCAATTCTTTCTCCCGCGTTCTTTTTCTTCTCAATTATTTCTTTCCTTTTGTTTTCAATTTTTTCAATTCTCTCTCGCGCGTCCTGTTTCTATTCAATTATTTCTTTCCTTTTTTCAATTTTCTTCAATTCTTTCTTTCACGTTTTGTTTCTACTCAATTATTTCTTTCCTTTTTCAATTTTTTTCAATTCTTTCTCCCGCGTTCTGTTTCTACTCAATTATTTCTTTCCCCTTTTTACAATTTTTTTTCAATTCTTTCTCCCGCGTTCCATTTCAACTCAATTATTCCTTTCCTTCTCTTCAATTTCTTTCCAATTACTTTTCCACCTCTCTCAATTTTTTTTTCTTCTTCCTCTTCACAAATATCGTGTTTTCTGTTCCAGGCACAGGCGTCCCTAACTTCCCGTCAGTTACATCGAGCAACATATTATGCCGAAAAGAACGTAAAGCCCGAACGGGTTTACAACCCGTTCTCAGCGAAGGGACGAAACGACACAAAAGGGTTCGTGACGGAGACACGCTCGAAGGACAGGCTCGGGGCTATACCTAGGCGAGGGTGCTCGTTTCGCGAAAGTCGTAAATTTCAGACGAGGTCAGTGCGCGTTTAATTGCCCGCGTATGCTAAACCAAACGGGGAACTCGATCCATTCGACGCAGAAAAGCGGGGCTAATTTTTTTCTCTCACTCACTCACTCACTCACTCGCTCTCTTTCACTCACTCACTCTCTCTCTCTCTCTCTCTCTCTCTCTCTCTCTCTCTCTCTCTCTCTCTCTCTCTCTCATTCTCTTTCACTCACTCTCTCTCACTCACTCTCTCTCACTCACTCACTCACTCTCTTTCACTCACTCTCTCTCTCTCTCTCTCTCTCTCTCTCTCTCTCTCTCTCTCTCTCTCTCTCTCTCTCTCTCTCTCTCTCTCTCTCTCTCTCTCACTCACTCTCTTTCACTCACTCTCTTTCACTCACTCACTTACTCACTCACTCTCTCTCTCTCTCTCTCTCTCTCTCTCTCTCTCTCTCTCTCTCTCTCTCTCTCTCTCTCTCTCATTCTCTCATTCTCTTTCACTCTCTCTCTCTCTCTCTCTCTCTCTCTCTCTCTCTCTCTCTCTCATTCTCTTTCACTCACTCACTCTCTCTCTCTCTCTCTCTCTCTCTCTCTCTCTCTCTCTCTCTCTCTCACTCACTCACTCTCTCTCTCTCTCTCTCTCTCTCTCACTCACTCACTCACTCACTCACTCTCTTTCACTCTCTCTCTCTCTCTCTCTCTCTCTCTCTCTCTCTCTCTCTCTCTCTCTCTCTCTCTCTCTCTCTCTCTCTCTCTTTCACTCACTCTCTTTCACTCACTCACTCTCTTTCACTCACTCACTCTCTTTCACTCACTCACTCTCTTTCACTCACTCACTCTCTTTCACTCACTTACTCACTCTCTTTCACTCACTCACTCACTCACTCACTCTTCTCTCTTCACCCATTCCTTTTTCTTTTCGCAATTTTACTCAATAACGCGCGCCTCGATCGCCGAGAGCACCGTAAATGAAAGTTCGAGTCGGTCCGTCGCTGGAAACGGTTTTACGAGCATTTACGTTTCGTCTATTACGGACTCGAGGCGGATCGATGCGTTGAACTCGCGGATCGAGCGGAAAGTAGCGAGCGCTGGTAAACGGAAAAGTCTCCAGGTAATTCTCCGAGGGGAAACACATAGCGGTTGCTAATATTTTTGCATAACCGGTGCTCGGGAGGGATCTCGAGCCTCCTTGAACGCTATCGAGAAACAGAAAACAGGTACAGAAGAGGAACGGAGGGATCGGAGAGAAACCTAGTCTCCCAGGAGATTAAATTGCGCGGAAAAAGATAAATCGTCGAAATGCTCCCGAAGCTCGAGGACGATGACTCGTTCGAGCGTCCCGCGAGTCGTTGGATCGGTGGTTTTTTCCAAAAAATGGAAAATCGAAACTTCGATCGAAATCGTCGAAATTGTCTCCAGTACGCGTCGTTCCGCTTCGTCGGAGCTCGAAAAGTCTCGTCGTACGCTTCAATCGTCATTTACGCCATTCAACTTCGTGTGAAAAAACGAAGAAATTTGTTTGATTGAATCTGAATAGAAATATTTCAAAAAGTATTTACTCTATTCAACTTCGTGCGGAAAAACGAAGAAATTTGTTTGATTGAATCTGAATATAAATATCTGGAAAATTATTTACGCTATTCAACTTCGTACGAAAAAACCAAGAAATTTTTTTAATTGAATCTGAATAGAAATATTTCAAAAAGTATTTACGCTATTCAACTTCGTACGAAAAAACGAAGAAATTTATTCGATTGAATCTGAGTAGAAATATCTCAAAAAGTGTCACGAGATTTGATACTAAGGTGATATTTCGTCGACGATGAAGCCAAAGTGAAATAATATCGTATATCGTCCCCTTTTGTTTTTAACCACTTGTATTACGATTTAACTTTCAGTTACCGCGCTCTACAATATAACACGCGGTAAGTTGTTAGATTGACGTTGCACCGCGTCGGTAAGATCTTACATAACAAATTTTACACGGATACGAATGAACATTCACGACAACAGTAACATTTTATCGATTAATAATCTACTTCTGTATGGTAAATTTCCAAAAATTTTGGAATATGTAATGCCACAAGGCATTCCTTGCACTTCTAAGTAGTCTCGCTGCGTTTTTTGTATTTAGTACACACTTTACAACACCGTCTTTCAGTTTTTTTTTTAGCTTCTGTGGGTGTGTTTTGATTGTAATCGAAGTGGTATATCACTAGTATTCAAACATACCTACACTTTCTAAAATCTGTTCTGCCACGTCCAATCGAAATTTTGCAAAAGTGTATTTCTTCCTTTTTGGTGTCTTCGATGTCTTCGAAAATAAAACGTAAGCATTACAAAGTGCCATATCCATTAAATAAAAAAATATTTTTTTCCTAACTTCTTACGTATTTTGTCCTAAGTGAGAAACAAGATAAGTAGCTATACTATGTATACTCCAACACGATATTTGGAAAATGTGTATTTTTTGCTTTTTAGTATGGTGACAAATGCCTATCGACATGATATACACGTCGTTGACTGGTTTTGGAACAAAAGTATCTCGACGTGCATAGCACCGAGTCTTTATAGCGCAATTTGTGTTAAATTAGAAATTACGGTCACATACGGTAGAATTTTAAAATACAATTTCGAAAATGCACTTTGACCGCGTTATTCTGTTCTCAAACATTGCTATTCGCTCGTGATACGAATACAGGAACGTGTACGTATTGTCCGGTGATAATAGCCGGGAAAATTGCGTATACAGGTACGCTGAAAATGAGAGTTGATTAACGAAACGACGCGACACGTTACTTTTCCAGAACAAGATGTCAATGACTGGAAGCTTGATGGGTTACGAGAACAACAACGAGGTAAACCAAGCGAAATACAAGAAGCCATTGAAGCCACTTCCGATAGTGTCCAGTATAAACTCCAGCGGCGTCTCGACGACCAGCAAAACGAGGAAACCGGCGGCGCGCAGATCGTCGAAACGGAACTCGTGCATAAGAGGTCACGTGAACAGCTTGTGGTCCGTTTGGTACGGCATCTTGGCGGTCGCTTTTCAAGCTTACATCGGCTTGAGATACACGAAACGGTTCACAGGTGAGTCGAGTTAGATTCGATTCGATTCGATCCGCAACGAGGCTCGTTTTTCCAGCGATCGGTTTCCGGAACGACGAGTTGCTGGAGAAACGAAGCGAGGAGATCGTTATCGAACGAATGTACTGTCCGTGGACGAGAAAAAGGCCAACGAGTGTGTTTTTCACACTTCGATTCACTAGCTTCTATCTATTCTATTGGGTTGTTTGGAAAGTCATTTCGTTTTTTTTTCCTTTTTTTGGGAAATGAAACACTATTTTTTTAGAGTGTATATTTCCATTTTGGAAAACGAAATTACTTTCTGAACAACCTAATATATCCTAACTATAGTCTACCAACTTTCATGAGTGACTCCATGATGGTATTGGGTTGTTTGGAAGGTCATTTCGTTTTTTTTTTTCTTTTTTTTTGTGAAAATTATTTTTTTACAGTGTATATTTCCATTTTGGAAAATGAAATTACTTTCTGAACGACCTAATATATCCTAACTATAGTCTGCCAACTTTCATGAGTGACTCCATGATGGTATTGGGTTGTTCGGAAAGTAATTTCGTTTTTTCTTGGTGAAAATGAAACACGTTTTTTTTAGAGTGTATGAACACTTTATTAAATTGTATATTCTCCATTTTGAAAAACGAAATTACTTTCCTAGTTTACTAATATCTTCGTTATTACAAACTGTTGGGATACATACACCAATGACTTGGGTAGTGTCACGTGTTGATGTTGGACAGTCTATGTTGGATTTTAGGGACTGTATTCGTTTCGACAAAAAAGGATCGTCCATTAGTTTTCTTTTAGTTTTCTTCAATTAGACACTGTTTTTGTCGTTCACATCAGGTTAAATCAATGTATTACCTGTAAACTATAATAAACCAGATATTAATACCTTAATCTTTGATTACACGTTAAATGGATCAATATTCCTATCGGTGGACAATATGGATGATCTTGGTGTCACCTTTAGCACCGATCTTTCTTTTCACATAAACAAAATCACTAGTAAGGCTTTTAAGACACTTGACTTTATTTACCAGGCCTCTAAATATTTTCAATCCCGGTACTATAGCAATTCCAGTATTATACTGTACCCTAGTTTGATCTCGTTTAGACCATTGTATTAGGTTGTTCGGAAAGTGATTTCGTTTTCCAAAATGGAGAATATACAATTTAATAAACTGTTCATACATTCTAAAACAATCGTGTTTCATTTTCACAAAAAAAAAAAAAAAAATACAAAATTACTTTCCGAACAACCCAATACCATCATCGAGTAACTCATGAAAGTTGATAGAGTATCCCATAGTTAGGATATATGGAAAGTCAAGTCAACCTAACTAGTGTTAAGTTGTTCAGAAAATAATTTCGGTTTCCAAAATGGAAAATATACAATTTAATAAAGTATTCATACACTCTAAAAAAATCGTGTTTCATCTTCACCAAAAAAAAAAAAATACAAAATTACTTTCCGAACAACCCAATACCACCATTGAGTAACTCATAAAAGTTGATAGAGTATTCCATAGTTAGGATGTATGGAAAGTCAAGTCAACCTAACTAGTGTTCAGTTGTTCGGAAAATCATTTCGTTTTCCAAAATATTCGTTTTCCAATATATAATTTGATAAAATATTGATACACTCTAAAAAAATCGTGCCTTATTTTCACTAAAAAAAAAAGAAATGGCTTTCCAAACAACCCAATACCATTATCGAGTCACTCATGAAAGTTGATAGAGTATCCCATAGTTAGGATGTATGGAAAGTCAAGTCAACCTAACTAGTATTAAGTTGTTCGGAAAATCATTTCGGTTTCCAAAATGGAGAATATATAATTTAATAAAATATTTATACACTCTAAAAAAATCGTGCCTTATTTTCACTAAAAAAAAAGGAAATGGCTTTCCAAACAACCCAATATCATCATCGAGTAACTCATGAAAGTTGATAGAGTATCCCATAGTTAGGATGTATGGAAAGTCAAGTCAACCTAACTAGTGTTCAGTTGTTCGGTTTCCAAAATGGAGAATATACAATTTAATAAAATGTTCATACACTCTAAAAAAAATCGTGTTTCATTTTCACAAAAAAAAAAAAAAAAAATACGAAATGACTTTCCAAACAACCCAATACCACCATCAAGTCACTCATGAAAGTTGATAGAGTATCCTATAGTTAGGACGTAGTTAGGAGTATCCTATAGTTAGTATCCTATAGTTAGTAGACACGCTCGTTGGCCTTTTTCTCGCGGATAGACAGTACGTTATTAGAACACGCGGTTCTTGTTGCAGCGTATTTGTCGTTACCTTGGCCCGCGGATGCACCGCCGCCAAAGGTCGAGTTGTACGCCTGTTTGGTGCTAGCCGGTACCGGGGTGGTTCTACTCCCGGTGCTTCTTGGAGCGGCATTTCTGAAGCTTGGCAACTTGGCCAACGATGGAATAAAGCTTGGCCGTCACTTGAGCGCGTGCTCGCGCGATCCACCCTCGTCGTTGCTCACCAACAATCCCGATAACAGTGAGCGCGCTTTTAGCTTTTAGCTTTTACTCTTTCCATATGTGTATTTACATGTAATATTTGTATATTTATTAAGGATGTTTACGTACTGGGTCGTAATACCGGGGTGGTAGTAACACTGTAAATAACTCGAAATATACAATAAATATTAATACTCGGGTATAGAGTTAATCAAGTTTTCAGGTATGGAGTGTACAATAACATTTGGTACACGCTCAACTATTGTATTCATGTAGATGCAAAATGGAACATGTCTATAATGATGAAAATAGTTAATTTTTTACGCTATTTTAAAATTGTAATATAAACTATCGTTTAGCTGATATTTTCTTGTTTCTTGCTTTGAAACTCAATTTGATCTTTCTTAAAGAAATGCTGATCGTTACTTGGCATTCACGAACGTGTTAGTAAAAATATTTAATTAAAGTTCACAAGTGCGATTCGGGACGATTGTAACATTGGCAGATGGGGTTAGTTGTAATGTTACAACTTTTACTCAAAAAGAGTAAAAGTTGAAAAAGAAGATACTAATACTCCTGTAACGATAGATTGTAGGGCTTGGAACAAAATTTATAACGAAGAACCGTAAAAATAAAGTTTATTGATAAAAAATGAACGAGACATGCATATCCAAAATTCAACCTTGAATTTATGTGACTGTTTCGTAAAGCTTTGTCACGGCAGGTTTCAAGAGGTAGAAAGCACCTCTTACAATTTAGCTAAATAAATATCTTAATTTTCTAAAATTAAACTTTCATTACTGTTGTCCCCGTACAGATCCAACATCCGGTTGTAATATTTTCTCCGCTTGCCATTTTTTTATTAATATCTTGGATATTGCTACGTACAGCGAAATTGCTGTGGCTGAAGAATGTCAGATAATTAAATAACATGTGTGTGCAAGAATTTTTGTTACAAATGGAATAACTTTTGCATAATCGTGTTTCAAAGTGGAAGTGTTACTACCGACCCAGGCCTCCCTAATATATACACGTATCTCTTTGAAAGGTACACATACACAACCGTGTGTTCATTTAGAAACTTCAAATCAAAGTATCGTGAAAACGAAACAACTTTGGAAAAAATATTAAATACGAAAGATTCTAAAGCAAAAATATAACTACTTTATTTCTTTTTTATCTATCGAATGCTTGCAAGGTTATTCGTGGAGTAACTTTTTCTTTTCCATGGAAATCTATATTTTTATTTACAGATTTTTATTCTACGTAAAAAAGAACTTTTTGTATGGAGCATTCTTGTATCAGATTTTCTCTTCAAAAAATATTGAACGAAATATTGAATTTTTTGTTAGTGTTGCTATTTCGAAAGTAAAGAAATAGAATGGAAAATTAAATCGTACAAACGAGACTTCTTTATCATTTTTTACAATGATAACAATTACACATGATAACTATTAAACGATGATAACAATTACACATTTCTACCAGACAAGAAGTCAAACACGTACGTGCCCTAAACAAGTCGTCATTATACGAAATAACACCTACAGCGATAGGTTGCCTTTCGGTGACGTCTGACGAACCCTCGACACTGAGCGAGCAACTGACTCCTTGAAACGGTTCACAGGTCTGGCGAACAATTTATGGCGTCACGGAGGTCCCACAGCGGCGTTCGTACACCTTTGCACGGCCATGTGTTTCCTGCTGCCCTCGCTGCTCATGGAGGCCAGGCTCATACACGCTGGATTTTTACCAAAAGGTAACCACCAACACATTGACGCTTCCACGGTTACATTTGCTCCCAAATAGGCCTCGTTGGCTCTCTAGACCGACCAGACGCGACTCGAGACTTCGAAATTACCATGATGGTGGTACACGCGCGCGCCAACTTTTCGAGATAACGTAAAACTTTTGACGCGTTCGTTCGTTCGCCAACGTGTTCACGGAAACAATTCGCGACGTTGAAACGCGTTACGCAACTATACGTATATATTCGCACAACTATAGTTACCTCCCGCGACACTGGCGCGGAGTCTTGTGCTCCGTTATCCGGACGATCTCTGTCCCTTTGCTGACTTCCGCTTCTGTCCGCGACAAAAGCGCGTTCAACGTCGTATACACCGTGGAACGTTCTCCTTGCGACGTTTGCGAGTTTCATCGATGACAAACTCGAAATTAGTTCGTACACTAGCATGGGAAATATCCTAAATGAAAAAAAATAATATCTTGACACTGTTTAATAATATTCAGTATCGCGTAATAATAAGAAGGTTACAAATTAATATAACATTTTTCAGTAACTTTATAGATTGAAATATCGTCCTATCCAAATCTTTGTATTAGAGGTAATTGTAATTTTATGAAACGTCTTTACATTTTATTAATGCAGCGAGATCCTGTGTCTGTAATGTAGTTCGAATACAAGTATGGAAAATATCCTAAATGAAAAAAATATCTTTCCACTGTTTAATAATATTCAGTATCGCGTAATAATAAGAAGGTTACAAATTGATATAACATTTTTCAGTAACTTTACAGATTAAAATATCCGAATCTCTGTATCAGAGGTAATTGTAATTTTATGAAACGTCTTTACATTTTATTAATGCAGCGAGATCCTGTGTCTGTAATGTAGTTCGAATACGAGTATGGAAAATATCCTAAATGAAAAAAATATCTTTCCACTGTTTAATAATATTCAGTATCGCGTAATAATAAGAAAGTTACAAATTAATATAAAATTACTTCTGTAATTTAATTCTGTAATTTTCTGTACTTTTTAAATTTCCAAAAGCAAATATCTGTACATACAAATTTCTAAAGTCCTACTACTATGCGATCCTACTACTAGCGTTTCGATAATTTCGTCTCCCAATAGCAAGTTCAAAGAAACTGGAGTGCACAAGAAGATCGGTAAGTACAGTGAAATTCTCAAGATTTTCGACAATTATTCGTGCACCGTGTCGGAAGAAGGTTCTCGACACATTGAACGAAACGCATCGATATGCACTGGTAACGAAGGTTCAATGAATATTTCAGCCACGTTGGACCCGATCGCGAGAAACTTCGCCCTTGAGATATCGAGGGAATATAATAAATATGCAACGGGATATAAAATTGAATAACTGTCGGTCGAGGGAACGCGTTCACCGCGTTAATTAATTTAATCCCCGACAATATTACGACGCGTAACAACCGAGTGCGAAACGGATTCGAAGTTTGGAAACGATCGATTCTTCTAAGAGCAAAATTCTATCGATGCAACCCCCCCTTTCCTCCATTGTAACGTAAAAATACGTTTAGCTTTCGAAACGAAAAAAATGAGAAAGAAGAGGGGAACAATATTGGGCCACGCGCGTTCGCGTTATTTTTCAGTCAGTCAGTAGTATAGGTCAACGTGGCGTCATACGGAGCAAGTCGCACACAGCCGGGCGTGCACACGCATAGGCGTACAGCGAACTCCGACGTCCGTGAGTCCGAATGTTTCGAGTGCCGTGAGCCAGACACGAAATTGCTCTCACCTACGCGAACGCTCGAAAACCGGGACAAGTATCGCTTCCACTTGCGCGTACGTGTATGGCACTTATCTACGCACGTTACACGGTTGCATTGTCGTGCATTCGAAAGAAAAAAAAACGATTTCGGACGTCCCTTCGAGTTCCGCGGGCCGGTGGCGCATTTTCGCGGCTCGTTGACCCTTTTCCTACCGCGGACGAGATATCTCGCTACCGCAATGTCGCTCGTGGGTATTTTTGCAAACATTGTAATGTTCCGTTTTATGTGTGTGCGTGCGTGTGTGTACGTATATGTGTCTATGTGTGTCACGTCTTGCTTTCGAGCGTAGAAAATGAAAATGAAAGAATTCATTGTGCAAAAATGTACCTACCGTATCTTTTTTCGTTGTTTATCATTTCCGTTATCTTATAAGAGATAACGATAGTGAATAAAATATTCATTTCCGTTATTATATAAAGAATTAATTTTGCAAAGATGTATCTATGGTGTTTTTTATCCTTTGTTTATTATTTCTGTTATCATGACCGACAAAATTTCTTGTAAATTAGTCCTTAGATACGCTAGATATCTTGTCCACAGTTTCACAAAAATTATTTTTGCAAACATTGTAATGTTGCATTTTGTGTGTGTGCGTGTGTGTGTCTATGTGTGTCACATCTTTCTTTCAAACGTAGAAAATGAAAATGGAAGAATTTTGCAAAGATATACCTACCGTCTTTTTTATCCATTGTTTATCATTTGCATTACCATGAACGACAAAATTTTTTCTAAATTAGTCCTTAGATACACTAAATATCTTGTCCACAGTTTCACAAAAATTCCATCGTCTCTTTCATCCCTTATTTTCGAGCGTCTCGTAAAGATTAAAACTAGAGAAATTAATTTCACAAAAAAAAAAAAAAATTCTATTCATCGTCTACCCTATTCTACCAACGACAAACTATCTTGTAAATTCGTCCTCGCAAAAATGAATTTTGCAAAAATACAACGTATTCTCATTTTCCAATACGAGTGACCTCGCGCGATGTCCACGATAACAAAAGTGTTGAAAATCAGTCTAAATCGAAATCGAACGAGCACGAATCACATACAGGATCGACGCACCGATTTCCATCGTGTCGTTCCCCACCGAGCATGGTTTCTCTCTTTTCTAATAATAATCCCTGTCTCGAATTTACGAACACCAATCGCACCGAACAAAGTACCTTTAACGATGTCTACAAAGGATCTTTCGTTACGCCGCCGAAAATCAAATACACGCGGCTTTAATTAAAGGTCGCCCGTTTAAAATTCGTTCATTTCTTCGCTATAAAGCACCGGGAACCATCCGCGCGGTAACGGCGTAATTTCTTTTGATACGACAGAGGATGAAGAGAAGGGGAGGTCTCTCGCCACCTTTGAGAAAATTCTCACACCGTAACGAGACCGAAAAAACATCCGGTTAAACGCTGACCGTCTTCCGGGCAGCATTCATAACACGCTCGAAAGAAAAAGGGGTCGCCAGAGTCGTTTGGAATGTTGTAATACAGTGTTCGCTACCACCTAGCAGGACCAGTCTTCGTCTCGAAAGTCTCGGTCAGGAGTCGGACGAAAATTGTCAAGTTCGACCGACTTGTCGAATTGAACGTCGACTCGTGACAATTTCGTTCGATGTTTCGCTGTTCGACGAAAAGATTTTCGCGAAAAAAAATGTTTAACCGCCGTAGCTGGCGCATCATCGCCGGAGTAGGACGATTCGCGCATGGAGAAACGGGCGGTTGGGATGTAACAGGGCAACTTCGTCCTGACTACGTCCTGGTTCGTGTATTGATCGGCCAGGTGTGTGCATACAGTTTGCTGCAGGATTTGCCGTTTGTAGAATCCTTCCATCTCGAACCACCCGAGCGCTCGAGTTCGCTGAATTAATTGTCTAATTTTGCGAATCACCGTGTCGACCTCCGAATCGCTTTCTTCTTTTTTCGCGGGTCTTTCTGTGGACGTTGTATACATATTTGTGAATTTTCTTTACGGTTGGAGAGTGTTCCAGAAGATGTTTCTTTATTTTTTTTTTTATATTATTCTTTAAGCTAGAACCAAGTCTAATCGAGATAAAAAGGGGGCAAAGGTGTGCACGAAAGACAAGGAACTAAGAGAAGGAAGTAAAGAGTAAGTTCAGTGTGAAAAGAAAAAAAGAAATGGCAGTCGAGCGAGTCTTAACTCGTTTAGAGAGAAAAAGAAATGCACCGTGTTTACATCGACGCAAAGACGTCGTAAGTAGAGGGATAAGGGAGAACACCCCTCGTGACTCTTTCGTTTTCGTCTTTCCGTCGTATATTTGTTCCTCGTTACGGTCTATTGTTTCATTTTTCGGCTCCCCTCGATCGCTACTCGTCGCCATCGTGTCCCGCGCGACGAGAAGACGAATAATTTGCGCCAGATGAAACGAACGACCGCGGATACACGAAAAGGGGACGTGTATTTGAAAAATTAGTTACTTTCTTCTCGGAAGAGACTTTAGGGCTAATGAAAGACCATCGATTCGTGCACGTGTATTATTTATCGAAATTCCAGAGTCGTTCTCTCCCCCGAAGCGAATCCAAGCGCTTTGGAGCGTATTTGGAGCGACGTCTACGAAGATTCACGGGACAAAAATTTCCAATTTTTCGACGCGTGTTCTCCTTTAATCGCTCCGGAGTTCTGGGTCCATTGGCGTCGCCAAAGAGACTTTCGAGAGTAATGAAAGACCATCGATTCGTGTACGTGTATTACTTATTGAAATTCCAGAGTCGATATCAGACGATTGCAGACGTTTACGAAAATTTCCGCAAAGAAGTTTCCAATTTTTCGACGCGTGTTCTCCTTTAATTGTTCCGAAGTTCTGGGTCCATTGGCGTCGCCGAAGAGACTTTCGAGAGTAATGAAAGACCATCGATTCGTGTACGTGTATTACTTATCGAAATTCCAGAGTCGATATCAAACGATTCCAGACGTTTACGATAATTTCCGCAAAGAAGTTTCCAATTTTTCGACGCGTGTTCTCCTTTAATTGCTCCGAAGTTCTGTGTCCATTGGCGTCACCAAACCTTACTCTTTAACCTGTTAGGGACAGTCGACGTACACATACTCCATCGTGGAAAAATTTATCGTAGCCAACTTGCTTCTTCGAAGCAATAATTTTCTGATTCCTAGTACCTCTATTTCGAGAATTGTTAGAAGTTTTTAACTCTTTTGCTATCACGAACACCTACACTCGTGATCGATCGCGTGCGATAGACGCCTATGGGCGTTTTCACTGTACACAGTGGCTCTGTCATAAGGAAATTTCTCCTGACCTGTAAATTCGATTTTAATGAACGTTTATATACCCGTGGAGTATAATAATGCACACATGGAGCAATTTTCTTATTTACGGTAAATTTCTTTAAGAAGATAAAATCAAATCTCCAAGGTTTCAAAGTTTTGTAACACTTGTAAAGATATATTACTATATTTGATAAAATAATAATAGAACACACCGTGGAAAATATACATACGTTACACGATAGTCGAAACCGTGTATAACTCGCAATCAACTAACGAGAATTCTTCCGTTCCATTTGTATCAATTTCGAGAAACGAGAAACTACTAATATTCGATCCTGATTTTCAAAAATTCTATTTATCGTGTTACATTGTTATACTGAACTTTTCGTCGAGACTCGTTTATTTGGACCGTCGTTTATTTGGACTATCGTTTGTTTGCTTGTATTACGGTTCGGGCGGTTGTACGTTCCAATTATCGAAGTCGAGAGCGTAAATCTTAATCGTTAGTACCCACGGGCACATGAATTCGATTTTCGCGTGTGTATCGGAACGCACGAGATGCCCCTTTTGCACTCGAATGGAAAATACGTTGGCCGGAACAGCGTCACCTGCGCAAAGGTCATTGTCGCGAGTCAAGTATAAGGGGTGGAAAGAGGAGAATGGGTGAAAGGGTAGCGCAAAGGTAAGGTTTGGTCGGAGCCAGCAAACAGGGGATAGTTCGCTTCCGTCAACAATGAGCCTCTCCCGCGTTCGTGAACTTGAACGCGACTCTGGGTCCGCTCGCTTACTGCGCGAGCCGTGTCTAAAAAGCGACAGAACCGGTTTTACAAAACTGTTTATATTTCACTTAACGAGAAATTCGCGTTATCGTCTTGAAAATAGTTTCCTTGGAAAAACCATATACCGGACGTTGCCCCTACTTTCGATAAACCGACAAAAATGTTCACAGTTAGTCGGTTACAAGTCGCGATCTCCTCGATGGTGTCCACGGTTACAAAATGGCGACTCTCGAGGTGAGTTTCGAGATGAATTTCGAGGTGAGAAAAGCTGGTTTCCACTTTTCAGAAAAAGGAAAAATTTACACGGACTCGAATCGAGGCAGCGTGAAAATGAAAAAAGAAAAGAAAACTATCGCTCGTTGACGATAATACGAAACATATTCGAAAAGATGGTCGTTAAATTTCGGGGGAAGAGCGTGCTACGCCAGGATCGGTCGAAAACGATGGAACACGACGGGAAGCTGGCTAATCCGACTTAAAGCCACGGGATTTCCTAATTTTTTCTTCCTTCCGCGGCTTTCCCCCGCCACCGCGATCCATCCCCGCCCAGAATCCGGATTAAAAGTACGAAACCGCGGAGCACGAAGAAACGAGATAGGAAAGAGTTAATCCTGTAAATGTAATTACGCCGTATTTCGCCAAGTTGGAGCGACGTAAGCTAACAGGCCGAGCGCAGCCGTGGATTTCGAAGCTCGTGGAACGTGGCTACTAATTTGTTACGAGGAGTGTTTTCACGGTTACGGTCGATGAAACTGAACAGTAATTTCCTTTGCAGAGGCAATATGGCGCACGGACCTGGACTGGGTGATGATCCAACGGGACAGACTGGTCGTTTCCAGCTTCTTGAATCCAAACGTGAACCTCAGCATCCTGACCGGTTTCATAACTCCCCAACCGTTCGTCACTTTGACACCCGAAGAGGAGCTCGACGAAACGGTGCACGATTACACGACCACGACCCCCGAGTTGTCCGTTATCGTCGACAATACCGTCGAGTCTCGCGCTCGTGACCCCGCCCACAAGTTCACCAATCTGTTTCGTACAACCGGCACCGGTCTACCACCGCCCATCGCGCGGATTTTGAGCACCGATGCCGCATCGATCGCGACCACCGGTAGACCAACGATCTCCACCAACCAGGAAACGCTCAAGACCACAACGAGGATCGTCACCACGGCCAAGACAACGATCCTCGCGGGTCCAACGACCGCAACGACTATGGTCGCGGTCACGGAGTCAGCCGTGGCCACCGCTCTGACCTCGACCATCGCACCAACGATACAACCTACCAAGATTTCTAAAAGTACCACCTCTAAGTATGGCACCACAGTCAAACGACCGACCGCGAAAACAATCCTCAGGAACAACTCGAAGAGCAGATCCAAGACGAAGAGTCTCGGTAGAGCCTCGACCACCGTCAGACCCGCCAGAATCCCAACTGGGGGTAACCTAACAGCACAGAGCATGTCGCTGACGATGAACAGTCTGGCCGATTTGGACCATCCGGAACAATTGAACCTAGAACTCGAAACCGGTAAGTCGTAACGGGATTGGAAGTTTTTTTTTGGTTAGGTGTTCGAGAACTCGAGAATATTTGGAGAATTTTTCTTGGGAAGCTTTAACGAGGTGCACGATTAGGCTGTTTGCGAGCATCTACGAAGACGAACGTTTTCAATGAAAATCGGTTGAAAGTGAGTTCACTACGAAAGATGAGAATAGAAATTTTGAAAATTTTTTTAAGAGGAAACTGAGATTATTTTTTTTTTTATATAAGTAGGAGTTCCTTTTTTCTCTCGTTTTATCGTGGATGACGTCGAGGCGAATTCAAGAACCGTGTAACATTTTTATGAACACGATGCTACGTTTACGGTAGTGGGAATTGAGTATTTAGTTTCTTTTGTTGTATTCTACTTTTAGACGTTGTAAGTGTACCTGACCTTGGATCGCAATTGAACTTGAAAGTCCTTTATTTTATAGAGTGTATAAACATTTTATTAAATCGTATATTCTTCATTTTGGAAAACGAAATCACTTTTCAAACAACCCAATAGTACGCGTTAAAAGTGCACTTGCACTATCCACGAGGCAACGTACAATAGTGCACCGAGTATCAATTTTCATCGCCAATGTTTTCTCGTTAAGTGACCGCAGACGATTAGAAAAATTACACGTATCGCTTCAACGCGTCCCCGATACTTTTTACAGCCGAACCTTACGGACCAATTACCTTGGAATACTTGAATTACGCCATCGCCCTCGGCGTGTACTCCGTGAGGTACCCCGCTGTTTTCTGGTCGTGTAACAAAGCTCTTGGCACGATCTTCAGTCTCCAATTGGTCATGAATACCGCCCAAAGCTTGCTGGCCTTCGTTGGAATGTCCGTTCTTTATAAGGTAAGCAATTTCACGGACTGGCGATTTTCGCGTTACACGTATTCGATCGAGACCAAGTGTCCTCCTCCCCGCTGACATAACCGTTATCGTTATGTTTTCAGATTCAAGTGGTCGGCCCCTTGAAGGTACTGCCCGTTCTTCGGCAACAGTATCGAACTGCATCGAGCACCAGCACCATATCGACCATTTTCGGAGACTCGTACTTCTTACTCAATCCGCACGTCACCCTCGTTTTGTTCGCTCTCTCCTCTCTCCTGGTACTCTGTTCCAGTATGGTGATGTACTTCTACGCTTACGGCAGGTAAGACGTAATTGTCGAGACCTCGATCTTCGAATTCGTGGTAATTTTAGACGCGTGAAAAATTTTCTAAACAATTGAGAGGTGTTTAGAAATGTTTCAATTTGTTTCGCGAAAGATATCTTCGCTTCTTCAATCTCCTCTCGGTGTAAGAGGATCTTTAGGGGACTTCAACGTATAGACGCTAAAGTAGAAAATCCGATCTTTAAAACGACACCACGAGGACGATTTTACGACTATCTTTCACCAAGTTACAGCAGTTTCAAGACCTCGATCTTACGATTATTTTTCACCAAGTTACAGCAGTCTCAAGACCTCGATCTTACGACTATTTTTCACCAAGTTACAACGGTGTTCGAAGATCTATATTGAGTCAAGTGTTCTCTGGAGACTTTGACGACTAATACATTTACGTTCGTATAGATTCACGGCGTTCCTGAACCAGGAACGCGAGCGTCGAGTGATCTTGCCGAAGGAGAATCGCGAGGGCAACGGTTGGGTTTATTTCACCCATTGCACCGCTCTTTGCGTCTTCTTGGCGATCGCGATCTGCAGCGCCCCGTTGCTCTACGACTACAGCGTCGTTTACCGTGCCAGCCTGGATGGCGCCATCTTGGCTTGTATCGTCGCCACTGTGCTTCACCTTTTCCTCTGGCTGCTGCTATGGATCTGCCTCACGATAAAGCAACGCTGGACGTTCAAGCTGAGAGTCACGATCGGTCGTACGACGGTAAGGTCGGCTAGGTCGGTGAAACTGGTGACAGACGTGGATCTGGTATCGGCCAGGGACGACGAGGACGGTACCAGTGCACCGTTGTTGATCGTCGGTAACGGTAGGACCTACACCATTGCCGACGCCTCGCCGAAAAAGGCCATCATGAGCGTGATACAAAAGGCAGCCATCGAGAGGAAGGCACGCTCTCAAGGTACGCGACACGTGGTCCAGATTGTTAGATATCGTTCCATTTTTCAACAGCGATCTACTAAACCCTTTTCCTTCTTTTACAGGAAATACCGATACCGTGGACGGCGAATCAACGGCCGACGACGAGCAGATTTACTGGCTGAGGCCGAAATTACGTCCGTCGCCTACCCAATCGCCGAACGACGCCAATGGTGCCCCTAATACAGACAAAAGCTGGCTGAACAAGAAACTGAAGCCCAAGGTCACCTTTAACGACCTGCCTAGTACGTCAGGCTCGCGGTAACTACCCTCCTCCCTCCTCTTGGTGTCTTTCAGTACATCTCGCTGTGCCCGTGCCTTTCGCTTCTCTCTCTCTATCTTTCTCTCTTCTCTTTCACCTGCCAACAGTGATAAACGCTCCGATCTCGGTGTCGATCGTCGATCGAACTGATTTGTTATCCACAGACACGTACACATCGCTTCGATTCAACGATCACGGTATCACGTGATTATTATTATTATCATTATTATTATTATTATTTACTTTCGCCTTCCGATCCGCTTGGAAACTCTACGCTTTCGCTGCTACGTACAGTACTCTAGTATCCTTGTGATCGGTGTGTATTTACTCCCTCGATTCTCGATTTGCGTTTGTACTTCTCATAGATTTGAAGTTTTCCCCTCCCCATGAGTTGTCTTGTCTCTGTCTCGTAGGTGCGAGGTAAGGGGAGGGGGGTCCTGAAGTTTGCGACTCGCGCGTCTCCGCACCCCTTGTCCACGCGTATGTAAATAAGTATGCGCGTTAACTACCAAAGTCAGCCAACTCGACTCGCAACTCTGTCGACTCTTCGCGGTTCTCTCCTTTTTCCACTTCTCGTTCACGGAACAGAACAAGTGTAAAATTCCGGTTCTCGGTGCACCAAGGGTTTCACCGTTGTTCGAATTTACCCCGCGCGGAGAGTAACGGTGGTTAAATTGCAGGAAAATTCGCCGCGAATCGAACCGCAAAGAGTCAACGTTGCGTACAGCGACGGACGAGGTCGTCGTCGTCGGCTCCAGTAATTAGCCACCATCTCCTCGCTCGTGCCTGTAATTTACCATCCCGCTGTAACCGCTCGATAAGACATATATACATACCGATCGTGGTGAGACCGTTCGATCCGATCGATAACGCTTCTTCTTTTCCTACGCTGATTGGCTTCGCCGACGACGAGCGTGTTGCGCACGTTCGGTTCGCTCGGGCGATTGTTCAGCGGACAATCGACGTTGGGAAACCATCCCTCTTACCCTCGTTAGTAATCGCCGAGACACGTCGGTCCGACAAATGCATTCAACGCAACGTACGTTTGGCGCGTTTGTATTTCAGTAATAAGGGAAAAGCCAGACGAGGTGGCGGTGCCGGTGCCGGTGACGCGGGCGGGCCTGAGGATGACGGAGATTACGCCACGCTACGGGAATTACCGTTGATAACGTCTCTGGACCCCGCCGACGATTCAACGTCCGAGGAGAACAAGGTATTCGAAAGCTTTATCGTAACCACGTCCGAGTACTACACCGTCGCAAATCGTAACCGCGAGCTTCGTTCGACTCTTTCATCGATGTTGGCGCCTATGGTTGCTACTCGATGCGATTCACCGTGCGCCCCCATAGGCGCCAACGCATACGCTCAATCGCTGCTGCGTTCGGCGAACGTTTGCATCGGAGATCACCGTTTCGAACGTGTATCGAAACTATCCCTACTTCGTGTAATTTTCAGTACGTATACGTGTATATAATTTCGCGTACGGTTAAATACACGTGTACCACTTTGCACGTATTTAATCATACGTGTGTCCAACGTACCCGTATTTCAATTCGTATAATTTTCCGTATAATTCGTAGAAAGAGAGAACACGGTTTTACAAAATTTCGGGATCGAAGATACAAAGATAACGTGAAACACCGAATCGTAGAAAATTAATATTTTATCCAGTTGCATCGACAATATCGTTTACTTCCAAATGCTAATTTTCAACCGCTGGGGATATCGTTACCTTCCAGAGAAGACGTTTATCGACGGAAAATATATATAAATGTATCGAATACTTTTAGTATCTGTACTCTGAGAATTTTACGCAATGGTATTTTTCTTTCGAAAATTAGTAAAGGTTTCCTAAAAATTACTTCACGTCGATACGTATTGGGTTGTTCGGAAAGTCGTTTCGTTCTCCAAAATGGAGAATATATAGTTTAATAAAATGTTTATACACTCTAAAAAAATCGTGTTTCATTTTCACCAAAAAAAAAACAAAACGACTTTCCAAACAACCCAATACATAGAACGTACAAAGTTCGTAAAAAATTGTGTACTTATCGTAGGGTAAATTTCTCCCCCGAAATATGAACACGTATTTCCGGAGCATCTGGTGCAAAAGCTTCTTATCACCACTGCAAAACATTTTTTGCATATGACGTAAATAAAATATACGAGTACGTCGATACACGTAGAATACACGAGTACACGGTGTGTTTAAAATTACGCGAAACGAGACACGGCGTACATCGAATACGAAACGGGTATCTCCGATTCGTACCCTAGGCGCATGTAAAAGTAATCCCGCACATAGGCGTCGGCTATTGCCACGAGTTTGCCGCACGTAGCGCACGCTTTGCATCGGAGCCTCGCGCAGCGAAAGGGTTCGAGCGCATCGCGAGTGCGACGGTTCGAGTAAGAAATTTTGCCAGCATGCGACGTTTCAACGACGTCTGATTCCCCGAGAACAAGTTTCGTGGTTTTGTCGCGAAACGTTTCACCCACCCATACCCGCGTCGTTTGTTTCGTGCCGGGTCCCCGTTCCTCGTTCTCGGCTTTTAATTTGGTTCTGTTTTGCTTTGACAGTGGGGAAGATGGCTGATATCCCGTAGGGACGGTATACCTAAATTTGGAGACGTAAGACGTACAAAAATGTGTTTGTCTTTTCGTGCCAACGCTTCGAAGTAACATTAACGTTTATTAATCGCGCGTGTGTCGTTTCGATTGTGCACACTAACACCCATTGGCGTAGCCGCGCGGGCAAACGCACGCGCGTGCGTCGTTTCGATTGTGCGCGCTAACACGCATTGGCGTAGCCGCGCGTGTGTCGTTTCGATTGTGTACCACTAACACGCATTGGCGTAACCGCATTGGGTAAACGCGCGACAAAAATGTTCGCTAGTCCGATTCGACGAGAACTATTGTAATACCGAAACCACGGCCGAATTTTTGCAGACTTTGCTCCGTCGATTTTCATTTCGTTCCCGTTTAACGTCCGACGTGCGATAATTTTAAGCGGATCTTCGACGAGATGGACTTTTCACTAAACGCGTTACATTTTTTCCACATACTTTCTCTCGAAACGATATCAGAGTCTTTCGTCGCGCGTTCGTGGAACTTGTACTCGGTCAGCGAGTAGTACGTCCAGTTGCACGTATCGTGAACCATAATCACGAAGAAATCGCCAACCACGAAACCCCGCTTCCTACGCGCGCAAAACTCCTCCGATTGTTTCTTTTTCTTCTCTTTCCGTTTCATCCCCGATAACCCACTCCTCCACGTCTTCGTTTTCGTTCGTCGTTTAGTAAAATCCGTATTTATCCGCAACGCAAAGCACGCGTCGCAACGCATTTGGATTAATCGTCACCAATTTGCAACAATTTCAACAGCTGCTCGAGTGCGTGAACGACGACCAAGTGACTTACTACGCGAGTGCGAATCGCGATCTTCAACCCTCGGAGGGTGACCCCTCGCCCCTCTTGACCCCAGACCCTCTGTCCGATCCCACCTCGGAGCCACTTCCACTGCCACCTCCGACTCCAACTTGTGCACCGACCACCGAAGTTGTCACGGCGCCACTAACCACTGACACCCAGGTACTAAAAGTCTTAACGTGTTCACCGTTTAATCCACGGGTGAGCAAACTTTCCGTACGACCGTTGAGCCGGAGAAACGCGTCGACACGAACCGGGAAAATGATCAAAAGTACCTCTAACCGACTCACCGACGTCAACGATCCTCCTTCCACTCGGAGATGGTCGTCGTTTGCTCACCCTTCTGCTCGACCATCGTTTCCGTTTTCGTAGTCTTGATCGTCGTAGCTAGGTGTGTGTTTGTTGTTTTTTCCGTTGCGTGTTAAAAAAAATTAAAAAAAAAAAAAGAAACCGGAATGCACGAAGAAGAGTCGAGGAAAATTTTGTCTCGTCGTTCCGTCGACGAAAATAAATTTAAAAAAGAAACGACCACCGACCCTCTCGGCGATTGTCCGTTAATATCTCGACGATATCGTCGACGTTTCGGTTCGTTTCAGACAAACGGAGGACAAACGCCGCGCTGTTTGCGCCGAGCGGACTCGGGCATGCCCCACGAGGAGTTGACGCCCCGTTCGGATTCCTCGAACTCTCCGCCATTGGAGGCCGTGGGCGGCAGCAGCGGAGCCGGTTCGGTGACTGGTCACAGCAACACGAGTAGCCACAGCGAAACGTCCTCCAGCGGTGTGCACAGTAACGCCAGCAACGTGAGCAACGGTAGCTGCCAACGTCGCGCGACAAGCGTCGACGATCTGACCGGGGAGCAACGTAACGGGGAAGAACCGCGCGAGCAATGGCGTAGCTGTTCCCTGCAACGTGGCATGCAACCGCCAACCGCGGCCACCGTAACCGCGTTCTCGCCACCTACCAGTCGTCCCGGTACTAGCCAATCGTTCTCGTCGCCCCAGTACGCGAACCACGTGCCCCTGTTCGTGAACGCCAATGCGAACGCGAACGTCGACCCGGTCGCCAGCTCGGGATCGAGTTCGGGTGGTTCCGGTTGTCCGGCGGTGATACTCGAGAACCCGAACGAGGCAACGGTCGTGATACGTCGCAAGCTCTCGCGAACGAAGCTCACCGAACCGTTGAATCCCAACGAGGAGCCATTCGGTCGTTCCACCAACATGCGAATGACGTCGTTCACGGAGAGCAACGACATACGGGTTCACGCTGCGTCCGCCACACTTCCCCATTATCCGACCCAGCCTGCCGTCACCTATCCCCATTGCTCCACCATGCCGTTGCCACACGCCTCCCACAGCATGGCCGGTTCACACATGAGCGGATCCACCGGTAGCTGCGGTTCCGTACCGCGTCACACGTTCGTCGCTCATCCGCCCCAGGTCCACGCGACCACTGTCACGTCTCACACCACCCTACCGTCGCATCACAACGGCGTCAGGCTCCTCCACGCCGTTCAAGCCAACAATCCCTTCGTCAAGAGGTTCCCACCGGTGCAGCTGCACACGCAACCGTGGGCGTTACCCGGCCACCACACCTTCCCCCAACAACCCCAAGCGAACGGTAAGCTCTCCGTGGCCGCTCAGATCAGGCAGACCGATCGCGATTCGGCCAACTTCTCCATGGCCAGCAGCGGTGACTCCGACACGTGTTTACCCCATTAAGTCGATGCGAGCGTATCGTCTACACGCTCGTACGCGTCGTCTAACCGCGAACGCGCGACGTTCGTTCCGCGCGCGAACGAATACCCAACGTCCGAGCACCGAACGGACACCTCGGACGTTTAGGCGCGGGTGCTTCCTACGATCCCTCCTTGGAACGAAAAGGTTTCGTTAGCTCGCGCGTAAACGGTGAAACGAGCAACCCAGAGAGATCTGTTGTTCTTTTATCGTGCGTTGTCTCGTACGGTCGTCGAAGTCACGAGGAACGCGAGTCTCGGTAACCACGCAACGCAACATATCAATCACATTTCTCGCGATCCATCGAAGAGCGAAGTTTATACCACCGACGCGTGGAAATTCTATTTTTAATACAACGATCGTCCATCGTGACAAACACGCTTTGTCCGACTTCCATATCAACGGTCCCTCGAGATGCTTCCGTGTAACCGAAAGAAAAGTAGAAGATGATCACGACGACGAAGACGAGAATAGGAAAACGATTTCTGTATCGTTGGTCTACGCTCGTATCGTAGCGACGCGCATGCGCGGCAATGTTCCTTTGGATATTGTCACGCGCACGTCACCGTACGGTGAACATATCCCGCGACGACGACGACGACTCGGATCACTCGAGATTACGACGATCGAGATACACGCGCGATCGATGTATGAAAAGATACGAGAATGAGAAACCTTTTCGTCACTATGGAGACTTTACTCGCTGATTAGATGCGTTTATCGTTCCGGAACGTGGAGAGGGAAATCCTCGAAATCGTCGGATGGAACCTCGACGGAATGGATCGAATCTTCGATGAACCATCGAAGGGGAATTATGTAGGAAAAAATTACAGGTTAAGTTGTTCTCGAACGACGTTTGATCGTTTGATCGTCAGATCGCGCGATCCTCGAGAGCCACCGAGATCCGCGATCGACGAATCGGATCGAATCGGGCGCGATACTCGGATGTCTCGCAAGTATTCGGATCTATCCGAGTTTCGAGGGAGGAATTGCGCGCGGTGTACGCGAGAGGAACAACGCGCGAACGATACGCGCTCGCGAGCCGATTCGAAGGAACGCGCGAGCGCGTACAGTGCCGCGTGATTGATAGGCTACTCGAAAGGTTTCTCGTGGCTTACTCTTTAGGAATTACTCTCGGATCGGTGGTTCCTATGCGAGAATCGAGAACGGGACACGATCGGTGGTGTACCGTTTCATTCTTTGCGAATACCCCTCATTATACTCGGGTATTCCGCCTATATAATTAACGATCGGGTAAGACATTTCTCGCACGTGCTGTCTCGTGTAACATTTACGATTTTCTGTTTTTCTTTTCTTTTTTTTTTTTTCAACCTATTTTTTTCTTTTTTTATTTTTTTTACTACTTCGAGTCTCGGTCTCGATCTCCCTTTTCTCGTATTTTACTCTTTCTTTCTTTCTCTGTCTCTTTTCTTTCCCTTCTTTCGTCTATTTATGCGTTTATTTTTCGTTTTGTTTTTGTAAATAAAATTGTTGCTGAAAATTTCGTAAATTCTGTTTCCGTTCCACCGATTCTCCATACGTTGTTAGGTAGACGAAACGAGTTACCGTGTCCCCGCCTTAAGTGCGCGAGTGTACCTCACGTTAAATGTGAACACTTTTGTCACTACTATCGGGGGAAACCACACGTATGGCGCCACGATATTCGGTTGGCGAGTAGCGTACGTGACGATACTAAGGGAGAGGCATTTTTTATTTTTTACTTTTTTAACGTAAAAGTATTTCAACATTTTCGCTCGACATTTTTCTAATTAAAATGAGACCGAACGCGACGTAATTCGAATTACATTTACTCACGCGATGAACTCGTAATTTATAAGTACCAATAAATTCCAAAAAACTTGGAATTTTTTCAAAAAATATTCTTAACAAAATGATTCTTAACAAAATCGAAAATAATATCACATCTGTCGTATACGTAACGTTTTATTCGAGAATTTATTTATTGTACTATTAAATTATTTCACAGACCGCGGAATTCATTCCTAACCCTCGATAAATGTGAATGCGAACAAGAGCGTCGTTGTCTCGCACAGACCTACCGTCTCTTTCTACGTTCAAAACAAGGGTTAAAACGCAAAAAACGTTGCCCGGTTTCGATAAATGTGACTCGGTTCCGTGGAACGCACACTTAAGGCGGGAACACTATTATCGAAAGTGATCGCGTTTCGAGACACTCGTGCCGGCCGTTCGTCGCGGGTCGTTGATCGGACGAAAATTGCGAATTCACGGTGAGGTGTTCGGAAGCGAGATCTCACGAATCTCGTTTCGATCGCTGGAAACCGGTTACCGATTTTCTCGAACCGTCGTTGCGAACGGGCGGCCCGATAACGAACGTTAGATGAGGTCAGCACGTGGCGGGCCATTAGGAAAGGTTAAGGGAACGATTACTGCCACTAATTGCGAGGATCTATGGATCTCTGTTATACACGTATATTTACTTGTTTCGATCGACTGCCATGTTATTTCGTCCTTTAAAAGCGAATTTAATAGCGTCGAGAGAAGCGTTCGTTCAACTCGCGATCAAGATTCGCGGGCATCGATGCGTTGAAACGCTTCCTACGCTAGTTGAGATATACAATTTGCTTTCCTTTCGCGACTATATATAACTCTCGTCGGAGACGCGCGTGACGGCAGACGGACACCGTCGACCCGCGCGATCGCACGCACCGACGACACATACGTTTCTATGGTTAAACGCGTCGTTTGCATTGCGCGTCTCGCGACCGCGGCTCAGTCCGCGCACAGTCTGTTCGTTCGCGGTGTCGACGATAGAGTTCGCGCTCAGTCGAGTCTGTTTCCACCCATAGAAGCGATTTTCGCGATAATCGAACGGAGAAAACGATCGAGCCGGCGCGTGACGGTGAGACGTTTACCACCGAGACAGAAGAAACAACGACAGCCGGAAAGACGAAAAAAAAAGCCCTTTTCACACGCGATTTGAAACCAGGAACGGGAAATTTCTCCGTCAGGAGCCACGGGAGTGATTTCTCTCTCTCTCTACCGCTTGTTCCATTATCGTTCCACGGTGTTGAAATAATTATAACCAATAAAGTAATACCGTGCCGCGCCCTCTCGAGTCTGCATAGTAAACACAGACAGCTTTACCCGGTGTTGCCACCGTTACGGATTTCTCCGCGGGTCTGTGAACTTTTTTATCCATACCTACGTATCTCGAGCCGAAAACCACGGATTTACGGTCCCGCGCCGACACTTTTGCGTAATTTCGTACGCACGACTGTGAACGGTGACTCTTAACCTTGTGTAATAATTTATACGTGGAGAAGAAAGTAGATTGAACGTAAATGTAGATTTAACCTCGTAATTTATGCTTGGAAAAGAAACGTCCGTAAATCCACGCGAATACACGGATTGTATAAATTGCAAGGTTAAAAGTTTACCTCGAGTTTACCGTAGGTTTGTGTAAATTTACGAATTTTTTTCTCCGAGTATAAATTACAAGATTAGAGGCTATTATTCCCGCGCGTATGAAACTGCACAAATTATTCACGGATTTTTCAAGAGGGATTTTCGGAATTCTACGGAATTTTATGTTCGTCGTTGTGGACGTTCACAGTTCCTAGGTGGCGACACTGGTCGGTTCTCCTACGTCCGAACCAATCGGAAATTAGAAGAAAGAACCATACTGGCTGATGTTTCCCATTCCTGATACAAATCGCGCGAGAAGCAATCGGTAAACCGCGTAAACAATTTGCACGTTTTCGCGCGTCACGAGACAGCCGAACATCGGTGACACTCGTGTGTACAATTGTACTACGACGAACTAAGAAACAACGTTTCTTCCCGACAGAGAACGGTGATAATAACGAGAAATTAATTTCGCTCGACGCGTGACCTACGACGTTCGTCAATCGAACGTCGAAACGCGTCGGGACCAACAAATCGCTGACATTTTTCCGGCAAGATGATAGTATTTTTATGAACGACCTTTACAAACGACTAAATGCACAGAGTAGCAAAAGTAACACGGCACAAGCACTCGTAGACGAAGAGTAAACGAAGATAAACGAAAGAAAAGAATCAAACTTACAAAAAAAAGAAAAAAAAAAAAGAAACGAACACGATGCACACGCTTTCTTTGTTCGACGGATTGGAGGAGGAATCGTTTTCCTATGATTTCGTATCGCAGCGCAAAAAGAAGAAAGAAAGAAAGAAAAAGAAAAAAAAAAAAATGATTAATACACACGTAAAAACGCCCGCTCAATGATACAAAGTACGACAAATGGGATATCTTCGCTTATTTTTATTAATAATCTTCCGACCCGTTTTCGCGCGGGAAAAATTCTAAGGAGCTGAGAGAAAGGAAAGGGAGGAGAAAAAATTAAAAAAAAAAAAAAAAAAAAAAAAAAAAAAAATACACGCGTAGAACGTGTAAACGTCGATGGATTGCGTTTCGCGAGTTAATATCGCGAACGAAGATGGAATCAAGATCGCGATTAGTTGCGAACGTCGAGCGAACCGGATGTACAGGTGTCTTTTTTATACGTAAACAAGTAGGAATTCCAATCGTGATTCCACGTATTTTGTATGCACTTTTTGCGAGACTGAAAGACGGACGGGTGACCATCGATGTTGAGTCGTGTCGATGGTGACTCGAGGCGCTCGAGAGAAATTTCGAACGCTGTGTATACTGTTACGCGTATACATATATCGGTACACCGACACGTGGACGTTGACACTTTTTTCAAAGGCTGTGTACATTCACGTTACGTTCACATACGCCCCGAACTTCGTCCCGAACGACGAATAGCATCACGACACAGTTCGGTGCTAGCCTCTGTTTCTTTCGTTTCTATTACGTAGATCGAGACTGAACGCGCTTGAACGACGCACTGGCAACGTTTCATTAGCATTACGAATCCGTCAACGTCGACGTTAACGAGTTAACGAACGCGTACACAACCGAACGCTTTTTCCACCAACGGGGTGATTTCCTTTGATGTACGCTGACACGATCACTCGAATCGTGGTAAACACAATTGTTCATAGATATTTCGTTATTTTTCCACGGACGAGTTACGCCTTCTCGAGTTTAGAACGAGTGTAAAATATTGTTGCGGTTAGAGGTTAGGGGGAGGGGGGGAACATTGATCCCGACATCAACCGGGTAACCATCGAGAACCATAGGCGTAACCTTCGACGTCAGAGGCGTCGCGACACCTTTCGAAATCGTATTCCCGGTAGATCTTTGGTTACCCGGATGGATTACGCATGGAAACAAAAAGCCCTATAATTTTTATATCTCAGTAGGATCGGATAGATCGATTTTTTGCAAGCAGATAAAAAGATTCGAATCTATTCTTCTAGGATCGAAAGCATCGAAATGGATACAGTGAAAGCTTAAGATAGGTAAACCCGCGCGATGATCCGCTCTGTCTTCTCGCGCGCATGCGTTGTTGCGCGTATGCGAACGTATACGCGGGAACATCGTTTCGTGCTATCGTTTCGCGATATTTGAAAAAAAAAAAATAAAGAAAAATATATCGAAGATGTACGAATTCGACCAATGTATCGTTCCGATTAAAAATTGGAAACTCGCGATTCGTTTGGTTGATGAAACTCGATTGCAGACGAAATGGAAAATAGAAGAGAGTTCGTGGTGATCGGTCGTCTACGGTTGCAAAACGACGAAGCTTTCACTGTACTTGTATATTTTTTCAAGCGGACGTTACGCATGCCCTTAAATGTCGATACGGTGTATATCGTCGATGCTTGGATAAAACTTGATTCCATCCTTGTTCGTAGTTGAGAAAAGAAAAAAAAAAAGAAAAATTGAAAAAAAAAGAAATGCGACGCTCGCGCAAAAAGGGAGAACAAGCGAGGGAGAGATGGACAGAGCTTAACGCAATCGTTTTCAATGACCGGGTATGCGGTAAATCGACCAATTGTAAATTCACGAACGGCAGGTCAAATCGAATATCGTTTTTTACGGTGTTTTGTAGTTTCTGTTTTCTTTTTTTTTTAACCCACTCAGCCTCGACTACGAGTCTAGGCCAGTAGTTGTCGATCTCGGACGATTTTCGATCGTGCTTTCCTATTCGCGAACAGAGAATATTACGATTGTGATCGTGGTATTACTCTCATTCTTGAGAAGAGTAAATGTTGCTATAAAGTAACCGACAAGGAAGAACGTATACTCGTCAACTCGAAAATGAAACGTCACAAAAAAGTAACCAACAAGGTAGAATATTCACCAATTCGAAAATCAAAAAAAATTTGAAACTTTGCACAAACGTAATTCAAATGATCCCATTGAGGGATCCATTTTTTATCTTGAAGAAGAAACTATGTAAGACACCGGAAAAATAATTTAATACAAGGTTTTATGGCATTCGATGTCCAACAGTACGACCGTAAAGAATCTTCGTACAATTTTGTATTAAATTTTTTCTCGAACTTTATACGATTTCACAGATATTTATAATACGTAAACTCGTATTTCCTTTAAGATGGTGTTTTCGTCCTTAAAATCGCTTCTTTGGCAAAACGAAAACTAGATTTATCAACAGGGTCACTCGAACTACGTTTCTGCAAAGTTTCAATTTTTTTCAATTTTTGAGTTGCCGAACATTCCTCGTAAACTGCTTAGCCAGAAAAATAAGGCGAATCCCGTGTGAAACGAGTGGAGGAAAGCAGCATAGTGGAGTGGGAGAAGTAATGGGTGTTCTTATTGTACTGTAGTTAGGTACACTCCTTGCACATGGGGTGCAACTGACCTTCCTGGTTACGCTGCTCGTAAGTCAGAAGCACAGTTCGTCCACGCGCTTCGCTAAAAGGCTGAGTGGGTTAAGAACGCTTTGCCATGCCGATCGTACATATCGCGATTCAAGGACCATCAGTTCGTAGCGACGAGTAAAACGTACGAACGAAATCGTGTTCGAATCGATTTCGTATCGTTGAAATCTCGTCGTGTTCGCGACTCCTGATCATTCGGTAATCAAGAATCATCGTCATCATCATTATCAGCAGCAGCAGCAGCAGCAGCAGCAGCAGCAATAGAAGTACCAGCAAGAGCGTTCAGAAGGAAGAAGGACGATATCGGGCCAGTGCCACCTCGTGGAAATATTTTTGTACCGTCTAGCGTCAGTCGGCGACCGTACTCTGTTCGTTTTAGATTCGGCTAGAACCTAAACGCGCGAACGTGGACTGTCGAAGGAAGGCTCTGACTCGACGAAACCAACCGACCGACCAACCACCAGTCACTGTCTTCGCGAAACGAGAAGAAATTAAACTTTCTTCCGTGGTGTTGAAAGAAAAGAAAGAAAGAAAAAAAAAGAAAAGAAAACTCCCAGAGGTTATCGGTTTCAGAGCCCTCCCAAGCGAGTCGCGTCTCGAGCGTGTAATTGTATAACCGCGAAAGAGTGAGAGGGGGGATGGGGAAAGATTAGCGTGAAAGAAAGGAAGAGAGAATGTTGTGCGCGCGTGTTTTGATTCGTCGCGTTCGACGGCTCCTTCGCAAAAGAAAAAAAAATAATGTAAATAATTTAAGGACCGTGTCGAATTCGCGGGGAACACGAGAGAGACGAAGAAAGCCCGGGATGAATGTGAACGAGAAGATATTCAGCGAATATGTACGAATAATTGTATAAAGACTGATTAGATTAGCGTTGGTATTTATTCGAATTCACACACAGTTAAATGCTATCGCTTTTTGCGCGCTCTCGAATCCTCACGGAGCACGATACCAAAGGTATTCTCTCGACCAACTTCCATTTTTCTCTTATTCTTTGAACTTTTTCGTTCGCGTCGACGATTCAATCGTTGCTCGCTCGCTCACTCGCTCCCCCGCGATCTGTTGTCGCGTCGAATGCGCATGCGCGGACATGTGGGTCGCGCATGCGCGACAACAGTTGCGTACATCGGTCGGCGGATGGGGGATCGTTGCGCGCTCACGAGCAGCACGCCGAACACCCGAAACGCGAAAGACGCTCGTAAGCGGCGACTTTTTCGCGTGTTTTCGTCGTTGTAAAACTTTTTGCTCTCGTTTCTCGCACGATGTTCGACGGAACGTATCGAGAACGAACCTAACGGCCTACGAAAGATTCGAGAGACGATCTTCGTTTCGCTGATGAGAAATGCGCGCGAAACGTTGGCTCTCGAGACGTTCCGAGTCGACGAGATATTCGACACGGTGTCTCGCGTTCTGAGGATCACGACGCGGAGAAACGATCGGTGAAAAGATGCGAGAACAAAAATCGATGAAACGACGCAACGATTCCGCGTGTCCTCATTTTTTTTTTTCTTTTTCGTGCCATTATCAATTCTCACAGACCTCCCCTTTCCTCGTGATTTTTACATCATCGATTTGCGCTTTAAGCAGGCCCCACGCGATAAGAGTTGCCTCGAGAGACACCTCGCGGACGAGCAATGAATTCGAGACTGAAATCATTTCGAACCTCTGCTGCGTACGAGGTACCGACTCGAAAGAACTAAATCATATCTATGGTAACAGGGGTGGAGATTTAACGTGTATAAATATTGTACGGCTATAAATTGTACTAGTACTGTCTCTGATCGTAATACATATGCAAATCGAGAGTCTTCGCTGTTTAAAGAATGTAGAATGTACGTACGACCGATTTCGAACGATCTCGAAGCCAGCGCTCGTCGTGAGGCGTGCCTCGGGACAAATCGCACCGTGCGGAGGGCGTACTTTATTTGTTTCATAGGAAGATCCGTCGTGCTCTCGAGAACGTATAAACGGGACAAAGAGGAAAAGAAAAATGGTATGCGCGGTTGTAACAGCGACATTATTATCGTCACAACGTATCAATATTACTCGATGCAACGTATAAGCAAGTAAACTAGATGTAAACTTTGTATATTCATTTACCAAGAGAATAAAGGTAAATTATTCGAGGAAATGTACGATGATGCGATCGCTCTTTACTTTCACCAGCGTGCAACGACCTAATTCACTTTTTTTTTTCGCAGGGGTCCCACGTTGATTGAACGAAACATCAAACACTTCGATAGCAATACTTTTATTGTTTAAACTTTTTAAATACATCAGAGTACGTGCTAACGGATTTATCGTCTATCTACGGTTTTTGTCTTTTTAGTTCGTTTAGGCTAAACAAGATGCGTGGAATATTACGACGATCGTTCTGTCTCAAATCTACTATATTCGACGTTTTCCTTGGAAAGTAAGGTGCATGCAAACGTACGGTATACACGCGTGTGCGTAACTCGTACACCTTAGGCTCTCTCTTGCATCATCGCTACGCGTGTTTATTTGGTATAAATATCCATGCGCTCCCTGTCTGTGTGACTATATATTTTTTCTTTTTTTTTTTTTTCGTTATTCCGTATACGTACATACGCGCGCGGGTGTGCGTATATAAATATACACGCGCGCGCGCACATATATATGTGTGTGTGTTTTTTGTTTTCTTGTAATATTTATATATGTATATATTTGTATTTATTTCTTGACGACGTCGGTAGAACAATTATTTACATAACGCTGTAATAAGCTATGGCTATGACTAGACGTATTGACGCTTTAGGATAGTTTTTTTGGAAATATTTCTAACAACGAGAAGAAACATTAAAAGAGGGAGTCCCGATTTCGCGATTCTGTAGGAATTAATCTCGTTCGTTTCCACATTTCTAACCGCGCGTGGCTTATTTCGTTGTATGTACAAGTCGTACATGTACTTTCTCGATTGTATCGTCGTCGAACATTGTACGACGCGCGCGCGCGCTCGCACACCGCACAACATAATCAATGTGTTCGTTGATCGTTAACTTAATTCGAAACTAGATTTACTTTTACAAAGTGGGCGCGCGATCGATGAATCCCAACCGTGGTGTGTATACGTTACAACGTGGTTCTTTTTTTTTCTTCTATACGAATAGTATAAAATGCTAAGCGTACTCTACGCTTCTTATTAGGACTCCTACTCGATTAGGAAAATTGGATCACGTAACGTTACTACGATTAGATGGCATGCACTCCCATTCACCCGTTTTTTTTTTTTTTTTTTCACTACTTATGCTCCTCCTTAAGGAGGAGTTTTCTTCACTTTTTTTTTTATTTTTTGTTTTCTTCATTCTTGGTCTTTAATTCCCGCGGAACGAGTCTTCGAGCGATCGCTTAACCTCCGTGTATATCGGGTGTCAGGTGGTCGAACAAAAAAAATTTTCCAAAATATTCTCGCCCGATCGAAGCTCTCGTCGCGTGAAAACGAACGGATTTTCTCGACCAACTACATAACGATCGTAAACAGGGAAGATACGTATATATGTATATATTTATATATATATGTTTATCGGGGATTCCCTCTTGTTAATCGCAGGTACGCGGACGTATTGACTCGACGAAGACAAAATGTACTACGCAGGAAGAAGGAGACATCGTTGATACTTAACTAATTCGGTAACCAAGCTAAATTGTATAGTATGTATATATACTTTTTGTGTATGTGTGTGTGTAGGTCACGATATAAAATCTACGGTTGCAACAGTCAACAATTTCGTATTTATCGGGCCGACGTCGATCGAAGAATCGCGTCGTACACACGTAAGTACGTACATAACCTCTACCTCGACCTTTCTGTTTCGTTTCGCAACGAAGAGAGAGAGAAAGAGAGAGACCGAGATACCGGATTTTCGTCGTACTCGTCGTTCGAAAATTGGCGACCATCGGACGGGCGAGGGTCACAGGACGGGAAAATGGATTCGTTAAAACATAGGAGAAACTCCCAAATCGTATATTATTGACTTTGATTTACGAGCTACGCGTATTAAGGGCACCCGAGAATTGATCGCCGTTGCGCTAAGGTCGTCTCAGCCTAAATCTACGTTCGTTAATACTATATCGTTTAATCGTTAACGGTAACACTCTCACCGATCGAGTGTGCGTCAATTTTCGAACGAAACGTCGACGATGGACGACCGACTGCCGAGGGGAAGTAGTCGTAACGAAAGAAATGAAACAAGCCCGTACTCGAAATGACATTTCTCGGAGAATCGTTTTCAACTCGCGACTCGCGCAAACCGTTCGACGGAAAGTGTATATATTTCGCCACGTTTTCAAAGACGCGTCGCGACGATCGATCAGTGAACGTTGCCCCCTCGCGTTTAAAAAACGAACCATCGTTGCGACTATCGTCGCTCGCTCGGTAAGTCGCTCCGAATCGGTCGTCGACCCGATCAAAGGCTACTTACCCTAATTACCGTCGATGCATTCGATCGTTCGATGTACTTATACATTTATATACATACATAGAAACACGTTATTACCTCTAGTCGATCGACCGACCGAGTTCCACCTTTAACATTCAAGATTACAATCGCGTCGATGAAATTAGGGTCGCGCACACGTATAGAACGCGTACGACGCTCGAATCGATTCGATTTGATTCGATCGATCTGAGCGCACCGCGTCCGTTGCTCCCCCCTTGTGGTGTCGACGTTGCTAAATATTAATACGTATCCGCCCGAAGCGCCAACAATAACGAATAAAAGTAGCGAACAAACACGTCGAACGTTCGATAATCGTACAAACTTATTCGATACGGGATGCCTATGTACACGATGGGACACGCGCGTGCACGATGCGCGCGCACATCCGCGCACGCGCGCACACACACATACGCTAAAGTTTACGCTTAAGCGTCTGCGCGATCCTTGTGATCCCTCGACGGATCGCTTGCTAGAATTTTATTCGAACGAATGCGTAGTCGGGTAGTAAGTCGTACCTCGCTGCGATGTAGGTTACACAGTTGGAATCCGCTTATTACGATCGTTATGAAAGTCGCGATACAAATGACCGGATAAAGTGACACAGAGGATAAAAAAAGTGTTATCGTTGAACTCGATTTATCGCAAACGATTTGTACACAGTTTAACGCGATGCCCTTTTATGCTTAAGAAGTACGCATCGTACATTTGAAGTTGAAACTTCCGGGAAAAAAGTTTAGTACGAATTTGCTAAGAAGTCTTATCGTTTGTCCCCAGAGTGTAATTATCGCAACTGATACCGATAACCAAATTTCGTTAGACGGATTATTTTGAAGGAATTTTACACAGAGTATTTCGGAATCGATTACGACGACTGTATTCGATCGATAAGATTATCCGTGACCGTAATAACCGTATTCCACTGTGTCTCTACCAACGATCTAGACGATCGCGTTGTACCGGATGGTTGAATCCGCGGGGTCGAAGCTACTCGATGGAAACTTTCCTTCGTTCTTTGTTCCTGTTCGTGGGGCTCGGTACGTTCGATGGAATAACCAAACAAACATTCATCTCGTCGATACGTTCATCGAGCGCTTCGATTCTGCGGAATCCCGCCGTTCTTCGCGCTCGTCGCCCGAGATAGCTCGATCTTACGAGACGATCGAACGTTCGAAGTAGTGGCAAGTCGATCACCGGTGCGACGCGTTCCTCCATTCGTTCGTGACTCTTTGTTACTCGTCCTTCGAACCCGAACGGATCCCAAGGAAAGTGCAGCGTAACGTTGTAGATACTTTCATCGGATAAGGCTGCGTTAATTATTGTCTTTTTCGTTATCGCTCGTGCTCCTCATAGATTCACCCCCGCACCTCTTACGTCTTCTTCCGTTCTCCGATTTCGCCGCCAACTTATCGTTGGTATTGTTTTCTGTTTTTTTTTTTTCATTGTTTTATTTAATTTTTTTTTTCTTTCGTTCTTTGTGCTTACGCCTGACTCGAATCCGATCGCTTCCCTCTCGTTCGTCTCGATCGTTTTACACGGCGAGGGCGCCATTATCGCCCGATTCTTCGGGGTGTACTCGTTCATTGAACGAACATCGTTCACGACAAATGGACGACGATCAAACGGTGGGTTCGTTCGCGGTATAGTGTTCACGGTAGTACCAAGGGGCATCGAAATGGGAAACAGAAGGAACGGACAGATTAATGGAATAAAATCGCGCGAGCGAACGGCGGGAGACGAATTAACCAGAAACGACGGATGTTCCAATAACCGGACACGTGGCTGGCTAATTGGATCGTTTTCAGTTCGACGGAATATACTTGTTAAGGCAACCAAATTCCTCGATGCGAAATATGCTCGTGACTTTCTTCGGGAGGGACGAAAGTTTTTCATCGAAACGAATCTCGATTCCGTGAATCGTTTTTTTTTTCCTTTTTTTTTTTCTTTCGAGTAAATACGATAAGCGATCGGACCGGTGAAAGAATCGGTTTATATCGCGCGTTTAGGTCGAGTTCTGCGAATGGAAAATCGTTTCGAGTACTTTCATAATTTCGAGTACGTTTCACGCGAGCCAAAAGGCTTCTCTTCGGTGTATCCGTACGCGCGTACTGTCCGTCCGTGACTGGAACGCAAACCAGTGTTTACATCCCCACTCTCTAGTTTACGCTCTACCAGTTCCCCTACCATCGCGCGTATTGTCGCTATTGGCTGAGACGAGACCAATACCACGCTGACTCCACCCCTCGCTCATTTATTCTCCCCCACTACCACTTTTTCCACACTATATCGCCGTGTCTCGACACGTCCCACTCTCCCACATTGTCATAGAACACGATTAGTAGCAAATGAGAATCATTTTAACCAATAATACACGAGGAAAATATCAGAAGCGACACTCACCGATTTCAATGAAATTTGACAAGCTCGTAGATTTACATTTATAATAATCGTAACCAAAATTGTAGCCGCAAATGACCAGCCACTTACGAAAAGAATTAATGTAACGAGTACACTCGAGTGAGAGATTTTTCCAAATATTACACTTATTTCTTTCGCAATTGGCGGATCATCTTTGTAATTCCGGTTACAATCGTTCTACGTGTAAACCTGTATACCCACCAAGTCTCGTTGAAATCGGTGAGAGTCATTTCCGACGTTCTGCTAGTAAGGCCACGCGCACGCGTATAGGCGTGGCCAGTCCGCTACGACCAATCGTACCCGTGTTCCTCCCACCAATCGTCTTTCCAACGACGCATAGTAGTAGACCGTGAATCAGAGTGGGGATGTGAACTCTCGTTTGCTTTCTTGTCGCGAACGGACGATAGATGGCGTACTTTACCGAGGACACAATCAACGTTCTCCCTTACGTTCGTGAACGCCGTTTCGCGCGGAAGAAACGCGTCGAACCGAACGCGAGTCACGTTTCGCGAACACAGCGACTCTAGAACGACAAGTAATCGATTTTTCTCCCCTTCTCTCGTAGCCTTGGCTACGAATCGTCTGGAACTCCGTTCGAACCGCGATCGATGGTAAGAAATCCGCTGCCTCGACGTATTTCGAGCGACGACGTTTCTTTTTTTTTTTTTTTCTTCTTTTCTTTTTGTTTTCTTTTTTTTTTCTACGTAAACGGAATCCAAATCGCAGGGCCGTGAATTACTTACGCAATACGAACCGAACACGAGGAACACGCGATCGCTACTAAACTCTAAAAAAAGACCGAATCCCATCCGTATCCGCGCGACGCGCAGGGAGATCGATCGAATCGTCGATCGTGACGTTTCCTCGAACGGAAATCGTTCGCGATGAACGACGTACAATCCCGAGTTGAATGTTCGTACGTATCGCGAACGGAACGATCGAGTTACGGTTGAATATGAAAAGTAACGATGGTGGTTGCGCGCGTCGCGGGGACTCGAAACGGTTCGATCGACGCTCGTGATTTTCGACGATCGAGGGAGAACACAATAACAACGAGCCGGTTCGATCGATCGATCGGTCACCCCTGTCTGTTTAATCTCTACCGGCTCTAGACCGTTTGCTACTTAACGATCGGTCGTTTTAATACTGATAAATGTATTGTCCGTTGAAGTGGTTCGAAAAAACATGCAAAAACACGCTAACAGCTAGGATCTCGCGATCGGGCCCGCTAAGGGCTTCCTTTTTTTTTCTTCTCCTTTTTTTTCTTTTCTCTCTCGTTGTAATTTTTCCCGTTCTCTCTTTCGGAAGAGGCGCACGATCGTGATGCATTTATGTACAAATTAGGGACGAGCAAGAGGGAAAAGGTCCGGGTTAGCGAACGACACCGACACGACCACCGTTCGTCTCGGCGGTGCATCGATCCGCGAGCAATTATCGGGGAGGAGACGCGCTTCGGCCGGAAGCCGCGCGCTGGACGCGTGACGGTGGTGAAATCGCGAACTTCTTTCGAGGAGGATCTCGTCGCAAAGTTGTACGAGTTTTCCTACCACGGAGGCCACGCTCGTCCGAGGACTACACGATAAGAGACGCGCGACGGACCGTTCTGTGTTCGCGATGCTCAATTCCGAGGGCAAAAAAGAGAGAGGAGAAGCGTAACTCCTCCGTCGCGTCTGTCGCGCGCGGCTTCTCCTCCTTGGTTCGCGCATTTTCGATTCTTTTGACGAGGAACGGAGAAAGAGAGAGACAGAGACAGAGAGAAAGAGAGAAAGAAAAATTGCGGGACAGAGGAAGGTGAGGGCGGCGAGAAAAGGAGACGAGGGGAAGAAGATGGAGGACGATGCTCGGAGCGTCGTTAAGGCGGAGTTTTCGAACGATCATCCTCTCCCGTCGTGCTGTATTGTTTTCTCTTTTTGCGTTATTTTTCCTTCATTTTCTCTCTTACTTACGCGATACGGCGCGACGCGAGCGCAGCGAACGAATTATCGACGATCAGCACCCGTTCGCGCGAACCCGCGCCTCTCGATTAAAACGCGCTGAAGCATACCGGTGGATTCATTTCACCGAAGACGTTCAGCTCGTAGAGCGAGGCGAACACGATGAACACCAGGTACCAGAGCATCAGTACCACTCCGTATCGTCGGTCCAGTTTCCAGCCGTTCAGGTGGGTCGCTAGTACCAAAAATACCACCGTCGACAGCAGAGACACCGTTGAATACGTTAAGCCTGCGCATCGTAATAACAAGAAAGAGAGAGAGAATAGTGAGAGCAGCAAGAGTAAGAGCAGCGAGAGAGAGAAAGAGAGAGAGAGAGAGAGAGAGAGAAAGCAGCAAGAGACACTCGTGAAGCGAAACGAAGAGTCGGTCGAGGTGGAATGGTGGGTACTACACATGGTTGATGTGGTTCTGTCAACTCACTAATGCTGTTCAAATACTCGAAAGAAACGAGGAGAGAAATGTCGATTCGAACGAGCGAAATCCCGTTCGAGAATTCGAAACAATGAACGGTTGGGAAGGATCGAAGTGCTTGAATGTACAGAGCCGTTTTAAAAGAATCGAGTAACTCGAATGTACCGAAAAAAAAGTGTACGATAAGAATTCTCGAAGTAATCGTACGCGGTACGATCGAGCAGCTCGGATGCTTCGATGTATAGAAGGATATTCGAACTGCTCGGTACGTTCGAACTATTCGATTCTTTCGAACTACTCTGTATGATCGAGCTACTCGATTCTTTCGAACTATTCGGTAGATTCGAACTACTCGGTACATTCGAGCTACTCGATTCTTTCGAATTATACAGTAGATTCGAGCTACTCGGTACATTCGAACTACTCTGTACATTCGAGCTACCCGGTACATTCGAGCTACTCGATTCTTTCGAGATATTCGGTAGATTCGAGCTACTCGGTACATTCGAGCTACTCGATTCTTTCGAGATATTCGGTAGATTCGAGCTACTCGGTACATTCGAATTACTTTGTACATTCGAGCTACTCGATTCTTTCGAACTATTCGGTAGATTCGAGCTACTCGGTACATTCGAACTACTCGATTCTTTCGAGATATTCGGTAGATTCGAGCAACTCGGTACATTCGAACTACTCTGTACATTCAAGCTACTCGATTCCTTCGAGCAATTCGCTAGATTCGAGATGCTCGATTCTCCCCAACCGTTCCATCGTCTCGAGTTCTCGAATCGGATCGAAAGTTGGGTCACGCCTCGATCGAAAATTTCCAGCTGCTCGAACAATCGAGTACCGTGGCAGCGCTGCAACTTACCTCGACTGGTGACGTTCACGTGCGAGCCAGGCTGTATCATAGCGGTCTGTATGAACCATGGAAGCCCGAGACAGACTAGAATATCGAAGACGTTGCTACCAACGGCGTTGCTCACCGCCATGTCCCCAAGACCCTCCTTGATCACCGCCAACGAGGACAACGCGTCGGGTACGCTGACACCGGCGGCGACGAAGGTCAAACCCATCACCGTGTCGGGTATACCGAGAGTGCTGCCTGCGTGGGCGTAACGTCGTTAAATTTTTACTTTTTTCATTTTCACGATGACCTACTCTCGACGAGTCTCTCCACCCACTTACCTATAATCGTGATCATCCACACCATGATGTAACTGTAGAAACTGATCCAGACCATCGACACACAGAAGGTGAATGGGTACCAGTTGCGAAATTTCTCTTGTCGGCAGTCAGGCATCGTCGCCCGACACATAAAGTGAATAGGGTAGACGAGTCCCCAGGTGAACAGAGTCCATTTGCTGCCATCGACCGGCTTCTCTAACGGTGACGCCTCGTTGGGATCGGGCTCCTTCGCTTTGTAATATTCAGGCTGCCTCGGTGGCGGCGGTTCGTTCGTTTGCGCAACGGGACCTCCTTCTAATCCACCTGTTCGACGAGAAATTGTCAGTTTTTATTTCGCAATTGACACGAGTACTCACGGGGGAAAGAATAATCGGTCCAGTGACGAGTTTTCGCAATATTTCTGCCCCCAAGATTGGAGACAGATGTCGAGGAACAACAAAGAATTCGAAAAGGTACACCGGCGACCATATATTTGTTTTTGAAAACGCTACAGGGCGTTAACGATTGCGTTATTTTTTTACATAGAAATGCTTTCTTTTTTTTGCACGACCCGTGAAAGTTTTCTCAACGATTTAAAATTTTTCAGAAATCATTTCGGCTAACAATCGCGACCACTGTGATCTAGGTCCACTCGTACACCCTATGTACGTTATTCTTTTACATAGAAATGCTTTCTTTTTTTTTTGCACGATGTTCTACGGGGATAAAGTAGCGAAAATACGATCGGTGGAGACACCGATAGTGCGTTTAAAAAAATGGCCCGTGAATGTTTTCTCAACGATTTAACATTTTTCAGAAATTATTTCAACTAACAATCGCGACTACTGTGATCTAGGTCCACTCGTACACCCTATGTACGTTATTCTTTTACATAGAAATGCTTTCTTTTTTTTGCACGATGTTCTACGCGGATAAAGTAGTGAAAATACGATCGATGGAGACACCATAGTGCGTTTAAAAAAATGGCCCGTGAATGTTTTCTCAACGATTTAAAATTTTTCAGAAATTATTTCAACTAACAATCGCGACTACCGTGATCTAGGTCTACTTGTACGTAGGGTGTACGAGTGGAGCTTGTTCGTGTTATCCGTTTTCGTGAATACGTCTCCGGACCGATGTTTCTTTCTCTCGGTGATACGAAACACGAACACGTTGGTCACCTTCTTGAGCCTTGACCTGGTCCGTGACCGGCGAACTGGGTCCTGTGTAAGACAATCGATCCTCCTGCAACGATCTGTAACTCACGAGGGCGCTTTCTTCCGCCGGTTCGTCGTCTTTAGGTAGAAACGGTATGTCGTACGATTTCGCCCAACGTTCCAGCCTGGCGTTGAAGGACAACGCGATGCAGTACACGCCGTACATGATCAACATGAACAGAGACTCCATCCTGAAAGTAGATCCCGTCTCTCGTAAAAAGAAACCACTGACCGGTGCAGCGTGGGGATAAACTAGCATCTTACCAAGATATCGATTCGTTGTAAATCGTACCGAGCATCACGAGTATCGATACGGCATAGAAAAAGCAATCCCGACAGAGAGGCCACCAATTCAACTTGGACACTGTCGTGGTGCATAGTCCGCAAACCGATATCACGAACATTATATTGAATACCGCGCTACCGATCACACCGCTCACCTGTAATCGTAACGTTACAACTTACACAAAGTCAACGAGTCTTGCTCCGTTCGTGCACGCACTCTGTACAACGTTCGCCAATTTGAATGGTAGCGGTTGTTTACTCAAATATGGCGTTGCATTTTTTCGGCGTTCTTACCACCGTTTCTAGAAATTTCAAGCGTAAGAATTTCGATCGGAAGGAATTCATCGAACGCGTTTTTTCAAATAAGGCGCTACATTTTTCGGAGTGCTTGCCACCGTTTCTAGAAATTTCAAGCGTAGGAATTTCGATCGGAAGGAATTCATCGAACGCGTTTTTTCAAATAAAGCACTACTTTTTTTCGGCGTTTATACCACCGTTTCTAGAAATTTCAAGCGTAAGAATTTCGATCGGAAAGAAATCATCGAACACGTTTTTTCAAATAAAGCGCTACTTTTTTCGGAGTGCTTGCCACCGTTTCTAGAAATTTCAAGCGTAGGAATTTCGATCGGAAGGAATTCATCGAACGCGTTTTTTAAAATAAAGCGCTACTTTTTTTCGGAGTGCTTGCCACCGTTTGTATAAATTTCAAGGGTTTTTCGAACGTTGCACCGTGCAGAGATCGTGAGTTACCGAGACTTTACGAACCGAAGAGACGAGCGAGGAGACTAGATCTTTGCTCCGCCCAATACCTATTGGGAATTCCCGGTGTTTAGGTGCGTAGGGGTAGCACAAGAGCAGAATCTCGATGAATACGCAAAACCGTGGAGATTGGTGATGCGTAGAAAAAAGTTGTATACTTATCGAGCGAAAGGTATCTTTGATCTTAAAATCTTAAAAAATGATTAGAATTTGGATAGTAAAGAAACAGAGTCTTCGTATCGGAGAGAAAGATACTAAACCGTAGAGAATGGTGCTGCATAGAAAAAAGTTGTATACTCATCGAATGAAAGATATCTTTGATCTTGAAAGTGATCTAATCTTAAAAAGTGTTTAGAATTTGAGGAGTAGAAAAGTAGAGTCTTCGTATCAAAGGAAAAGACACTAAACCGTAGAGAATGGTGCTGCATAGAAAAAAGTTGTATACTCATCGAATGAAAGGTATCTTTGATCTTGAAAGTGATCTAATCTTAAAAAGTGTTTAGAATTTGTGGAGTAGAAAAGTAGAGTCTTCGCGTCAAAGGAAAAGACACTAAACCGTAGAGAATGGTGCTGCATAGAGAAAAGTTGTACACTCATCGAATGAAAGGTATCTTTGATCTTGAAAGTGATCTAATCTTAAAAAGTGTTTAGAATTTGAGGAGTAGAAAAGTAGAGTCTTCGTATCAAAGGAAAAAACACTAAACCGTAGAGAATGGTGCTGCATAGAGAAAAGTTGTACACTCATCGAATGAAAGGTATCTGTGATCTTAAAATCTGAAAAAATGATTAGAATTTGGATAGTAAAGAAATAGAGTTTTCGTATCGGAGAAAGACAGAAAATTACACGACACCGTGGATTTTATCGCGCGACGAAATTCCTCGTGTATATTTATGAATTTAAAGGTGTATTTGGCACCGATCCGAGTAAAAATATGGCACGGTCCGAAGGAGGATGTCGAAATGAAAATTTGAATAGCCACGAACAGAATTCTATCCACGGTGTCCAAGAAATCGCAAAGTTCACGATCGTTTGTCTACGGCGCGAAAGTTGAAAAAAAAATCAGATGAAACTGTACATCTGGCACATCGGATGCTCAGGGTGAACGAACGAGGATATTCCGTATCAGTGATACTTGTTCTCGATGATTTATCAGGATTACGTTACGAATGGTACGGAAATATTTTTTTACTCCTCCGAGACTCAATATTCCGGGTAAATGTCTACGCCATTGTGCTCCAGCTCGTTATCGTTGGGTCTCGGTCTGCCACTGTGTCTCTTCTTCGCGTAATAGACTTCTATACGCGATCGTCTTAGGCAATAACGAGAATGCGTGTACTTCGCGGTGGTACCATTAATCCGATTCGTTGGCAACCGGTGATCTCCGCACAATGCGCGTGTACGTTGGCCAAGAAATAAAAGAAGCGACAAGAGATGAAACACTGGTTGGGTCACTTACTCCGATGTCGTCCTTCGCGAAGAAGACGCCGATCACGACCGTCGCCAATTCCGGCGCCGAGGAACCGGCGGCCATGAACGTTGCTCCGGCAACGTCCGGGGACAGTCGTAACTCTGCGTGCAAAAATGAGAAAATCGATAAACATTGTCGTTTTTCCCTCGCGCGTTAACGTTCCTTGAAATTATGCTCCGTTATCCGTCCAGAGCGTCTCGACATCAATTTCTTTTATTCTTATTATTATTTCAACGAGCCCTACATCCACTACTTTCGAAGTTTGCTCGAGTCGTATACGAAACTCGGCGCTACCAACAACTCGAAAGTGATTAAAAATGAAAAGAACGGATGGTACGATTCTTTTTGTCTTTGGATCATTCGCTGAAACACACTTTGAGAAATTTACTCTTATCGAGGGGAAAAAAAAAACGAGCTCTACGTCCACGACTTTCGAGGTTGGCTCGAATTGGACACGAAAGATCCCTCGGTGCTAACAACACCTCGAGAATTATTAAAAATGAAAACAACGGATGGTAGAATTCTTTTTCTTTTTAAATCGTCACATATTTTAAGAATTTTACTTTTATCGAGTGAAAAATAAACGAGCTCTACGTCCACGACTTTCGAGGTTGGCTCGAATTGGACACGAAAGATCCCTCGGTGCTAACAACACCTCGAGAATTATTAAAAATGAAAACAACGGATGGTAGAATTCTTTTTCTTTTTAAATCGTCACATATTTTAAGAATTTTACTTTTATCGAGTGAAAAATAAACGAGCTCTACGTCCACGACTTTCGAGGTTGGCTCGAATTGGACACGAAAGATCCCTCGGTGCTACCAACAACTCGAGAATTATTAAAAATGAAAACAACGGATGGTAGAATTCTTTTTCTTTTTAAATCGTCACATATTTTAAGAATTTTACTTTTATCGAGTGAAAAAAAAACGAGCTCTATGTCCACAACTTTCGAGGTTGGCTCGAATTGGACACGAAAGATCCCTCGGTGCTACCAACAACTCGAGAATTATTAAAAATGAAAACAACGGATGGTAGAATTCTTTTTCTTTTTAAATCGTCACATATTTTAAGAATTTTACTTTTATCGAGTGAAAAAAAAACGAGCTCTCCGTCCACGACTTTCGAGGTTGGCTCGAATTGGACACGAAAGATCCCTCGGTGCTAACAACACCTCGAGAATGATTAAAAATGAAAACAACGGATGGTAGAATTCTTTTTCTTTTTAAATCGTCACATATTTTAAGAATTTTACTTTTATCGAGTGAAAAATAAACGAGCTCTACGTCCACGACTTTCGAGGTTGGCTTGAATTAGACACGAAAGATCCCTCGACTGACAACTCGAAAACGATTAAAAATAAAAACAACGGATGAGTATAATTCCTTTTCTTTCCAGATCATCGTACATTTTGAGAAATTTACTCTTATCGCATAAAAAAAAACGAGCTCTACGTCCACGACTTTCAAAGCTGGCTCGAATTGGACACGAAAGATCCCTCGACCAACTCGAAAACGATTAAAAATAAAAACAACGAATGGTAGAATTTTGTTCCTTTTCGGGTCTCACTTTGATGAATCTACACTTATCGCGCGTGAAAACGATTCCCTCGACCTTTACCTTCGCAAATCCTGTCCAAACTGGAGACGAAGTAATCGTCGCAGACAATGGCCAGGCCCAGAAACGTGTAAACGGCGACCAAAATGTGCACGATGAGTCCACCGTGTTTTCGAGCTTTCGGTCCCATTAACGGTCTTGGAAATTGCTCGATGGCCGGTGGCGAACAGTTCTCCCTTCGCGGCCTCCAAGTCGCTCGTTCGTACATCACAGTGGTTATCGATGAAACCTGATAACGAACAACGACCCTCGAGTACAACGAGTACATTTCAGACGCGACGATCGAAGTACTAAGCACGCTTCGATAAAAGTCACGCGAAACGACACTGGACCTCGTTAAGCGCTATCTGGCACGATCTCGATACGTCTCGTTACACATTCCTCGTCGTTTTCCATTGGTGCACCATTATTAACCAGTAATCGAATTTTTTCGAAGCCACACCGAACCATTTCGCGAATTTCAGTTAAAGAATCTTACCCCGTGTAACGTTTCTTTTCATACCTATCGCTTTTGTACCATTGAAAAGGCTTACCGGCCGGTAAATAAAATAATAACAGCGATAAATAATAATAATACGCTGCAGAGACGAGGCGTGTCTTTGCATTCCGGATCGAGCAGATCCGCGTTCCTCCCGCGGGACTTTTCATTAATCGTGCACAGTACTATAGAGAGCTGGCAGTCTGATCCAAGAAACGCTGTTAGATTCATCCTCACCGGAATAAACCCCAACCGATTACAATTTTCGAAAATTGTTATTCGTATCTTTCATCGGCAATCGATGCACCAGCTCTCCGTAGCTCGCGAGCCGAAATTCGACTCGAGAAGCGTGAAAAAAGGATTGGAAACAGTGTAAGAGAAAAACGCAAAACAGGTAATCTCACCGTGGTGGTCCTCGGGACGTTCTTCGTGAAGGTTACAGGGACTTCGTTTTTCGGTAGAACGGTTTTCTTCCCTTCCGGTGCCTCCTCCTTGGACTGTCCCCGTATTTTCGTCGTCTTCTCGGTCCCCGTGTTCCCCTCCTTCACTTCCTCCTTCGTTTCCTGTATCGCTTTCATCTCCTTGGTCATCTCCTGAATCTCCTTCATCTCCTCCTTAATCTCCTCAATTTTCTCCTTGAGGTCCTCCTTGATCTTCTTCTTCAGATCCTCCTTGATCTTCTCCTTCTGATCGGAGCCCTTCGGCTTCACCTCGAGGTCCTCCTTCGTTTTCTCCTTTTGTTCCTTCGCGTTCCCGTTCGACTCGTTCTTCTCGCTGTTCTCGCGTGGCAGGGTCTCCCCCGTCACGGTTTTCTCCTCTTTCGTTTTCCCCAGCTCCGTTTCCGGTACGAGTACGACCACCTCGAGTACCGCCTCTGCGGTCGAGGTGTCCACGTTGTCCGTGGAGCTCGGATAATAGGACGATGTCTCCTCGGTGGAGAGTCTCGCGGAGGTGACGTACTGTACGAGTACGTAGACAAGGAGAAGACCGAAACGAAGTGGCCACCTTTTGCGCCGCGAATTACGTAACTGGACCCCCATAGTCCTCGACTGAAACACAGATTTCACCGTGCGTGAACCTACCGTGAAACGATCACGCGTACGCGTAACCACGCTCGACGTAATAGCGACGACGATTGAACGTCTATACGCGAAACGCGAGCGGATCGATCCGCGGATTCGTTGGTCGAAGCGAGCAAGTCGATTTTCGCCTACTTTACCGTTCGTCGATAAGGCGGGCAAAATCTCCGTTGCGGTCGCACATGCGTTGCGTAAGTTTCATTAATATTCCACAATCTACATGCCCTCCTGCGTAACGAGCGTCTCGCGTTTCAATGCCAAACGGCTATACACCGGATATAATATACGGGAAGGATTAAAGTGTTTTCGTTCGGACGCGCTCGTATCGATCATAATAAATACACCCATTTGCGCCTTTACGTATGTGTGTGTGTGTGTGTGTACCCACGCGCGCGTGCATATATTGTGAGATATGTACATATGCATGAGTGTGCGTGCGTGTGTGTGCGCGCGCATATATTGTGAGTATGTACATATGCATGAGTGTGTGTGCGCGCGCATATATTGTGAGTATGTACATATGCATGCGTGTGTGTGCGCGCGCATATATTGTGAGATATGTACATATGCATGAGTGTGCGCGCGCATATATTGTGAAATATGTACATATGCATGAATTTGTGCGTGTGTATGCGCGCGCATGCATATATTGTGGGATATATACATATGCATGAATTTGTGTGCGTGTGTATGCGCGCGCATGCATATATTGTGGGATATATACATATGCATGAATTTGTGTGCGTGTGTGTGCGCGCGCGCATGCGTATATTGCGAGATATATAAATATGTATGTGCGGTGTGTGTGTGTCTATATATCTACGCGCGCATGCATATATTGTGAGGTGCGTGTGTGCGTGCGCATATATGTGCATATATTGTGAAATATATATATATATATATATATATATATATATATATATATATATATATATATATATATATGTATATATGTATGTATGTATGTATCTATACATGTATGTATGTATGTATGTATGATGCATGTATGTGTATATATATAACGCAAATTCAACGCCATCGATTCTATTATTTTCCAGACTACGCGTCGCACGGCTGTCGCCAGGAAAGTACGCGTCACTCTCGTATCTTCCTCGAGGACGATTTTCCAAAGTTTCCGTGTAATACGGGCCCGTAGCCGGGTACTCGATAAATATTCGAATCGGATACTATCGGGTGGAATGTGTGTACGTACGACACGGCGGAAAGTTTCGAGAAGACCGCGACGTCTCGAGGGGACCCGATTTCGAGATGGTGGTGAGCAACGTTGCTCCTGGAAGGAATCGCGTATCGTTTCCGGACGTTGCGGTCGACGATCTATCGACGATGTTCATCGACGTCCTTGCGCGCCTGTACGCGAACGTAGACTGCACCCGAGCAACGGAAATGCGTATTCGCGGCGCAGTTACGTTCCACGTTCTTCGACGCCGTTACGTTTCACGCGCTCTATCGATGCGGTTACGTTCGAATGTATGTACGTTTATCGAGGGACGATTACTTTCCACGTTTCGCGACGTCGTTACGTTTTGCGCGCTTCGAGCCAATTACGTACGTTTTCTGTATTTTGAGGCGCAATTATTTTCCATGCCCTTCGATGCAGTCACGTTTCCCATATTTCGAGACACGATTAGTTTCTACAGTGACATTTTCTACATATTTCGAAACAATTACTTTCCACGTCCTTTAATGAAGTTACGTTTTCAATATTCCGAGACATAATTACTTTCTACGCCCTTCGATGCAGTTACGTTTTCCATATTTTGAGAAACAATTACTTTCTACGCCCTTCGATGAAGTTACATTTTCCATATTTTGAGAAACAATTACTTTCTACGCCCTTCGATGCACTTACTTTTTCAATATTTCGAGAAACAATTATTTTCTACGTTTTCCGATGCAGTTACGTTTTCCATATTTTGAGACACAATTACTTTCCACGCCCTTTAATGAAGTTACGTTTTCTATATTTTGAGACACAATTACTTTCCACGCCTTTCGATGCAGTCGCGTTTTCAATATTTTGTGACACAATTACTTTCCACGTCTTTCAAAACAATTACGTTTTCTATATTTCTCGACACAATTACTTTCTACGCCCTTTGATGCAATTACGTTTTCTATATATTTCGAAACAATTACTTTCCACGCCCTTCGATGCAATTACGTTTTCAATATTCTGCGACACAATTACTTTCTACGCCCTTCGATGCAATTACGTTTTCCATATTTCTCGACGCAATTACTTTCTACGCCCTTCGATGCAGTTACATTTCCCATACATCTCGACACAATTCCTACCTACGTTTTTTCGATGCAGTCACGTTTTCTACATATATCGAAACAATGACTTTCCACGTCTTTCAACGCAATTACGTTCCCCATATTTCTCGACGCAATTACTTTCTACGCCCTTCGATGCAGTTACGTTCTACGTACACGCGTCAGTCGATACAATTACTTTGCATGCACCCACGTTTTTCGACCCGGTTACGTTCCACGTATTTCGACGACGTCACGTTCCAAGTGTTTGGGCCACGTAACGCGTTTCGAGTCTTTCGGTTCAGTTACGTTCCATAATTTCCCGACGCTATTACTTTCCACGTTTCGCGACCCCGTTACCTTCCCACGTACACGTTTCGACGTCGTTACGTTTCACCCACGTCTCTCGATGTTACAGTTACGTTCCCTGCATTTATCGAGACACGATTACGTCGTACGGGCCTTTCGACGAAATTACCCTCCACGTATCTCGACAAAATTACCCTCCACGTATCTCGAAAAAATTACTCTCCACGTCTCTCGACAAAATTACCCTCCACGTCTCTCGAAAAAATTACTCTCCGCGTTTCTCGACGCGATTACTCCCCGCGTCTCGTACGCGAACGAACGATCGAGAAGAACCGGTTCGACGCGAAATACGCGTCGTTGAACGCTTTATCGATAGGTTTCGCCCTCGATCTCGACCCACGGATACGCACTGCTGCCACACTTGGACGGTTTCGCATCGTGTATTCCGCAATCAAACGGAAACGGACCGTCGACTTCGCGCGGAAATGCGACACGAGGGGTGGTGTTTGTTTCACCGACAACGAGGTTACGTTGCGTCCGTGGTGCTCGTTAATTGGCCGTACGCGATACACGGGAAATCGAAATCGATACCACCCTTTTGTTTTTCTCTAACGTTTTCGAACAGCGAGTTCGATCGGGGGGTTAATCGCGCCCGGCCCTCGCCACGATTTGCGCTAAAAGTAGCCCACCAGACACTGGCTACGATCTCCGAGATTGGACGCGAGGGTGTGCAGGGTAGGGTGGGACGGGCGATAACAACCCGGTGATCCCTCGCGCGAACGAATACGACGGAAGTTTCCAATGGAAAATTTTCCTCGGTGCGAACTTCGAGGACGAGAATGACACTCGTGATGAAAGGGGCGAAAAAAATGTTCGTCCTCGCGAAAGAAATTTTCGTCCTCGCGAAAGTAATTTTCGTCCTCGTGAAAAATCGGTCCGAATAGCATCGATTGGTTACGTGAAATGTAACCCGAGATTTCCACGGGGGAAAGAGAAAAAAAAAAAAATTACTCCGATATGATAAAAAATGTTCGAGATACCGGCGAGATATTGCCGGTGAATACGATAAATTTGACGTTAACGCGCGCACGAGTTCGGAGCCGCGAGCGGAGAAAAGATAAAGGCGGAGGTCGCGCACAGTTCGCCGCGATTAAGTGCGTGCAAGTCTAAAAGCGCGTGACAATCAAGGTGGTAGCGAAAGTGACCTAGTTGGACGTGCCCGGCGATCGTTAAACGATACGAATCCGCGTACCGGGGCTCCGCGGACCACCGGCTTACCCCTTTTCTTTTTCGGAAGCGTTGCACGTTACTCGGCCAGCGTAATTTCGACGTCACGCACCGTTCTCGCGCGCGTATCGACGTTACTTACCCATGGAACGCGCAAACGACGGAATCGACGTTGGTTAGCTGGCCGACGATTCGGTCTCGCTTATTGCACCCGATCGTGCGGGATCGGACGGTGGTCTTGGTCGTGGTCGTGGTCGTGGTCGTCGTCGTCGTCGATTGTCACCGTTCAACGACACGATTGGATATTTTTAGGTAACGATGGCAAACTTTATCATCGCGTCGCACTCGAATTATCGATTCGCACAAAAGCTGCGGGTTACGATGCGTTCTCGTCGTATTCGCGCGACACGTAGGCGTCGTTTTCTTGGTTACGTGGTAGGTGTCGTGCTTAGCGAACACCACCCTCGTAATAGGACGTTCGTCGTCACGCTGTAACTCACCGTCGACGTCACGGCCATCCTTGCGCCGATATTCCCAACTCGGCAAGATTCTACGGTCGTTCGTAGCCACGCTCACATCCCTCGCTATCTTCCGTTATTTCTCGGCCGCTGTCTTCTCCCTTCTACCTCCCACCCGCCCGTTTTTTCGTTCGCCGATTTTTCTACCACCGATTCGCCGGGGATATACGCGCGTGCAATACGCTCCACGAAACGCCGTACGCGTAACAGGAGAACCGCGTGAACGCGCGCACACGGTTTTCGTTTTAACGATCCCTACCTACCGGTGTGTGCACCCTTCTTCCACCGAACGATACACCGTTTATCGTTCGCTACTCGACTACGAGCGCCGTTCACTGCGCTTAGGTGCCGCGAGCGAACGAAGCTTCTCCTCGCCTCTTCGTGCCACCCCTCCGACCATTTCCTTCTTCTCCGTCTCTCGCCCGTCTCCGTCTATGCCACCCTCTCCCTTCGACACGATCACCCCCCCCGGTACGCGTGCGCGTCGCGATCGAGACAGAACGTCGCCACGGTGACGTTACGCGCGAGCTCTTTCCAGAAGCTGCAGAAAGAAACACGGAAACGAACGGAACCGCGCGTCGTGGTATTTCCGTGGTTAACGGAACGAGCTTTACCCCGGGAAACGTTTTCTTCTTTGCGCAGGCACGAGCGATCAGCCATCGACTCGCGCGGGATCGAATTTCATCCGGCAACGAAAATTGATTTCGTTGTTTCGTTGCGTCCTGGTCGGAGTATCGTTAACGGATCGACGATGTCTCCAATGGAAACGAGCCCGAACGCAGCCCTGCTCGATCCGTAACTCGTTGCTCGTTAGTCGGTATTACTATCTCGAGGATGTAGCGAAAGGAATAAAAATGTAAATTTGACTCGTACTACGCGAGGTAAGAAGGATCGCTCTCGTTGTTGTTCCCTCTCGCACGATCTCGGTGTATTCCGTTCGTTCCTCTCGTTCGACGGTATTTACGCGTGATGATCGGTCTCTGTCCGAAATAAAAAAAAATGTCCATTTCTGTTCAACTTCGAACGAATTAACGTTCGACGATCGGCAGAGATATCAATCGCAGTGGCTGACGAAAAAACTTTGAATCAACCATGCGAGAAACAAAAGGTGTCCGTTTATTAAGAGACACATGAATTTATCTTTTACCGTACCGAGATTCCAATGGTAAATCGAGGTTATCGTATGCAAACACGTACGAGCAAATAACGCAACCAGTCTCTTTACGCTACGAGAGCAATTACTTACCTACCGTTTATCGTCGAAAAACTCTGTGCCTTGTTCGATGTATAATCGCGGTGTCATCGTTTGCGAGACAACCGTTAAAACTTTGGTCGAACGAACAAAGACCAACTTCGTGCCGTCTTTTTTTTTTATACGTCTATTGACGTTTCTCAAGGTTTGTGCGAACGACGTAAACACCAATATTTGTTTTAGATGTTTAACGCTGTAACGTTTATATCTTTATTATAATAAGAAGCACGGCATTTCAGCAGAATTTACATAAGTATTTATAAATAAATATTCTGCGACGCGTACAAAGTTCAAACTTGTGGAACATACACCAATCAACGTATCAATGTATTAACTAGGTTTTTGATTAAACTTAACGGAATAACTGCCACTGCTCGGATCTTTTTGTAACTCAAAATTATTCGTAGAAAGTCCAAAAGGTTTTAGCACCATATTTCCTAAATCTTTAAGTTTCCCCAACATATCTTCTTTTAATTTCTCATTCCTTTTGTTAATTAACACAGGTAATCTCTGAAAATGTTTGACGTTCGATATATAATAGATAATAACGGTTTTGCAAATACTTTACAAACATGGAACAAGTATAAAGTTCTTTAGTTACCTGAAGCGCAACATTTGCCTCTGTGTGACTAGGATCGTACGTTAAAACCTTTTTGAAATCTTCTAAGGCTTCGTCCAACTTCTCCGTCTCTTCGTACAGTTGCGCTCTCCTAACAAGTGCTTTCACGTAACTGGGATTTAATTCTATGGCTTTTGTACAATCGGATATTGCAGATTCTTTGTCCTATGCACAAGTATCGTACACATAATATAAGTAGTTGCGTTTTCTGTTTCGGAAACTGACTTTCCTATTAAAAATGTCATTAAAGATATTACCAAATATTTTGACTTTGCTGCAGCTCTATTCGCATACAAAATAGACCTTTCTTTGCTGTAACATAATGGACAAGTTTGTATTCCCTGTGTATAAATCGATATTGCCTCTGTATACTCTCCATTTTTAAAAAGTTTGTTACCCTCGTTTTTTAGTTTCTCCGCCTTGTCTTTAAGTGTCTAGAAAAAATAAAACTTTAGTGACATGCATCGGTAATTTATGTAACGTGACAAACACAAATATCTAACAAACTTCTTTTTCGCTTTCGGAAAGATCGAATTCTCTGTCTTTTAATAATTCTTCGTCCACAAAGTCTTTTGGAATATCCTTGTCATTTTGTGCACCTTGCGTTTTACATTCGGTGTCGTTTGACGGATTGTTTTTTTCCGCGTTCGACTTTACATTGTCATTTGAAACAGAGTCCTCGTTCACTCTTGTGCAAGAACTCTCTAGATCCTTCGTGAGTTCTTCTATGATCTCCTCGTTAGTTTTTAAACCAACTTTGGAGGTACCGTCCATCGCAATATTTCTTTCTTCGACGATAAACACTTTTTCTCAATATAAACTGAAATGCACGATTCGCCAATCGGTGAGGTTAATCGCAGTAATGCATATTCACTGTATTTAGCAGCCAAACGAATTTATCTGTCAAGTGTGATTTTTACTTACTGCAGTTGCGTTAACGTTTTTCCGTGTTTCGTACGTTTGCCGTTAGAGATCGTTTTATACCATGTATCCTAACGATACAATATTTTTAGTTGGTAGCCTCTACGTTAGATGGTACATTAGCGGATCGATATAGTTTCTGAATCGATAAAAGCCACCTCTGTGGGTTAAACGAACCGATATTTTATTTTTATAAACATCCGTGTCCAGATTTCACGCATCGAAAATTATTTTTAAAACTCGGTGATACATATTTTACTGAATTTATTAATAATAGTTATCCGACCTTGGATTTATAATTTACACAAACCTAAGCAGTATAATAGTACCGGCATCTAACGGAGAACGGATTTAACTAATTGTAAACATTTAATTTCACCCTCATTTTTTATGCAATAGTAAATGATTACTTAAAGTATATTAAGAATTATACAACATATGGATAAATATCTATTATACATTATCTACTGAGAACATATTTGTATATTTTCATTGTATTATATTACAATTACTTTAATAAAGTTTGTTAAATGACAATCGAACTCATTTAATAATTAATAATTTATTCCTTGCATTCATGGCATATTTTAAAGGAGATTAATGTTTCTAATAGTTATAATAAGATCCATAAATTATGCTATTAAATATTACACATTGTTTAGACGTGTCAGTTTGTGTTAGTGAGCATCGCACAATATTCTAACGTTTTGAAACGTCAGGTAGTGATCCAGCGACATTTTTCTCGGGCGTCAATAGTAGATACATAATATACAGTGTTGCATAGACGGGTAATATATTATAGAACAGAAACTCGTAGAAAACGTGAAGTAAAAGTGTATCTTATATTTTTTAGCGTTCTACGCGTCATACTAGAAACGACAGAAATTTTATTTTACTTCTAAAATAACCAATTAATTAATTTTACTTTGTTATATCGAGTAGAATGGTTCGAGTCTACCAATGTATGAATATGGCTTTCATTGCTTTGTATACTAACTTTCTGATGTTGCTTTAACACAAGTATCAAATAACGACTACGTTATTGATAAACGAAAAAGTTATTTCGTGCATTTTGTTATTGATAAGATTAAAATGTTCAATACGAATGAATGTATTTGTATATTTACTTTCGAAAAAGTTAATTATCGGTATTCGTAAAATATCGAATAAGTGTTTCACCCTATACGATTATGGTTAGTAAACTCAACGTTTCTGTGGTTTTACTTGTTATGTTTGAGAGAGCTTCAAAATGATTTCCAAAACTGTGTGCATTACTCAAGAAGGTCCAGCAAATGCATTAGCACTGAATAAAGACAACAGTCAAGTTGTTATAGCAGGACGTAACGGTAAGACGTTTAATTATATACTGAATAAACAGTGTTGTTTACTTTTCATTTGTTGCAGTAGAGTAATTAATTTACATTAATAAGAATTGATAATTGTTAAATAAATGATAAATTTATGTTGCAGTTTTTAAAATATTTACTCTATTAGAAGACAGATTTGAGGAAGCTTGTAATCTTCGTGTTGGAAAAAATTTAAATTTGAATTTTTCTTGTAACGATGTAGCTTGGAATCTCATTGATGGTAAGATGATAATAATGCCATTTTCAAATTTTATCTATGTTTTACTATTTATATAGACAATTCTTTAAATGTTACAATAAAGTTGAAGAAAACTTAATATTTTCTTTTCATTTGTTATATTTTCTATTCAAATGACTTTCTATTTTATAAGAATTAAGGGAATTAAGTACATGTATTTATTCAAAATAATTCGTAATACCTATATTATTTAGATCATATATTAGCGACTGCTGCTACAAATGGAGCAGTAGTGGTATGGAATTTAAACAAATTGTCAAGGTCTAAGCAGGAACATGTTTTTATCGATCATAAAAGAACTGTAAATAAAGTAAGTTTCCATATGACAGAACCTATGTGGTTAATATCTGGTTCCCAAGATGGTACTATGAAGTGCTTTGATTTAAGAACAAAAGAAGCAATTAGAACTTTTTATAGGTAAATATTTATATTTACCTATAAATATTTATAGGTATAAATTTTGTTTTTATAAAAACCAATAAAAAAGTCTTTCTATTTCAGTAACACAGAATCAGTACGTGATGTACAGTTTTGTCCACATTCACCGCATACCTTTGCTGCTGTTTCTGAAAATGGACATGTACAGCAATGGGATTTACGTAAACCAGAACGTTATTTTCAACATTTTACCGCTCATAGTGGCCCCATATTTGCTTGCGATTGGCATCCTGAGTCTACTTGGCTTGCAACTGCTTCTAGGGATAAGACTATTAAGGTGTTTCTCCAGCTATTGTATTACTGTAAATGTATCGTATAACAAAAGATTCTCATACATATCTGTTAAACGAATTAAAATGTTTTCTTCTGAATCTTTATATTTAGGTTTGGGATTTATTAGGTAAACCCAGTTGCGATTACGTTATACATACAATAGCATCAGTAGGTCGTATAAAATGGAGACCACAGAGGAAATATCATATATCCAGTTGTGCCCTTGTTGTGGATTGTAGTATAAATGTATGGGATATTCGCAGACCATATATTCCTTTTGCTAGTTTTAACGAACATAAAGATGTTCCAACTGGTATAGCATGGAGAGGCAATCCACAGTCTTTCTTATCGACTAGCAGAGTAATATCGTATAATAGTTTTGTAATATTTATTATAAATAATTGTTTATATTATCAAGAAGGATTAATAAATTTTTAATGACAGGATTGTACTTTATATCATCATGTGTTCAAAGATGCTACTAGACCAGCAAGTAAAGCGAATCCACAAGGTATTGCATTGAATCCGAAAGGAGATATTGCATATGCTTGTAAAGTAAATGTCCATGTTACAACTACAATGAAACAATTGACTAATATAATGAGGTTAATAAACACGCTGTATAAATGGGCCCAACTTTGAAAAGTTTCTCAAACGAAAACATCAAATGTGAGTTAACATTTATTTGTAGGAAAACAGCTGCAACAAACGATACATTTTGCATGGTGTCTAGTGTAATGCACAGATTTGCTATGAGCATGCCACGGGAACCAAAGTGGTTCAAAGCATGTGCGGAAGGTTACTTGCTTTCTGGAAGATTAAACGACATTTGTGACCATAATGCCACTGTTGCCAGAAATGCTGGTAGAAACGATGTAAGTAAACATTCAACTTGACCGTCCTCTGTACTTGTAGTAATACAGATATCAATTTTAACCAGATCAGTACAGTATGGAATATCATAAAAACATTATACACTAATCCCATGGGATCTATTTTAAAAACACCTCCAACTGCTTCCAAAGAGGACATAGTAAACACATTGAATCTAGCACAGATTGCAATAGGATCTAGTATAGACCAACCAACTGCAGGTACAAGTGTTACCTTTGTTGTAAATTTTTAAACGTATTAATAATTTTTTATACCGATTCGAGTTTTATACGACTAATTCTTTTATCTTTTAATACTTTTTACGCTATTTTTTACAAGGTTATGAAAACGATGTGAAATCTTTACAAGGAGAAGTAACAGGTGCGACTAGCGGAGGTGATGATGAGACCGAAACGGATGAAACGCCAGAAAATCAACATTCGATAGGATCTATATTACCTAGGTAGCGTTAAAAAATATTTATCGATATAGCATGTCAAAATATTTAACTAATGAATCTTTTCATTCATTAACGTTATTAATTTTGTGCAAATGTTCAGTTACAAACGGGCATTTATCGATCACAAAGGACCATCTAAAGGAGACTTTTTATTTGGAGAAAGCGAGTTTGAACCAATGACAATGGAATATACTTCAAGTTATATGCATAATATGATGAACAATGATAACGATTGGACATTGTCCAAAGAGGCTTTTCCTTTGCGACATGAGATAAAAGATAGATCTCCACCACCCGAACAATTTCCGAATCATCCTCCGGATATTAACGAAGATTGTGCTTCATTAATGATCGAAGATCAACCGAGTCAATTGATAGTTTCGAATATACCTAAACCACAATTTTGGGATCCTACAAATTTAATAGAAGAAGCTTTAAAACATCACGCGGCACTTAGAGATATACAGACTTCTGCGTCAATCCTTATTGCATTAGGAGAAAAACGGAAAAACTTAAACATTGAAACTGCTGTTCAAGAACATTGGATACTAGAATATTTAGACATGCTTGCAAGGTTTAAACTTTGGAACGTGGCTACGCAGGTTACCAATAAATTTAAGATAAAAAATATTAGAATACTCCGATGTCGGACGCCGAATAAATATCCTATTCTTTTGGACTGTCTGCTGATAGTCGAGTTTTCTGTTTCACATTATAATTCAAGCTACTGCACTTCCTGTTCGAAAAAAATAATTTCAAAGTAAAATGAAACCGCAATGCGGTTAAAAATTAAATTTTTAAGCACCACGACATTGACGATAACAATCAAACGTCATTACGTGCTGTACACATGTCGATCATAGAGTTTTCTTTTGAAATGCAAACGAAAATAATACGATTATGGTTGAGAATTGATCCGGCGTCCGCCTTTTCGAGAGTTAATTAAATAACGAAAAGCAGTAGAGTATGTAAAAAAATACATTCGCAGATAATTCAATCGGTTTGGATACCGTCAGTGTCACAATTAAATCAACAATCAACGGTAATACATGCGTGTTGTTTAGCGTGCACAAAACCGCTGCAAAGGGCAGCATGGTTGTGCGATCGATGTCATTCGTCTCATCACGCACTCTGTTCTGTTTGTCACCAAGTGAGAGATTTTAGTATATTTTTTCTTCGATTAATTCTCGTATTTGACAATGAACTTACTAATTCTGTCTGTTTACAGGTAGTTCGAGGAATGTACGCATGGTGTCAGGGATGTACTCACGGAGGTCATGTTGTTCACATGAACGAATGGTTTAGTTGTAATCGACAATGTCCCACTGGTTGTGGTCATATGTGCGAATATATTTAAAAGATCTATGACGATAATTTCTTTAACACTATTGTAAGTTTTTAGTACATGTATATATTATTATATGGTACATTATACCATCAATTTTGTAAAAGTTAGAAATGTAAACACTTTCTGGGTAGCTGAATCTGAAAAAATTAAATTGCTTATTCAATATACCATAATAATTTGTATAGTAAGCTTCATAAATTCCTTTGTTTTGAGATTCTTTTGTACTCTTGTAGCGGCTAGCCGTACGCCTTGACGAAACGTCTGGCGTGCAAGCAGCTAGCATGGTTTATGGCTCGCGCGACAACGAAAGCTATTTGTGAGGAAACATATTTTTCGGAACTTTCACCAGGCATGTTTTACGTAGCTTTTCCGTCACTGCCTCAATAGCTAATTGCAGGAGTCACGAACCAAGGGCTCTGGAAGGCACGTGAGGCCCAGAGGGCTGCAAACGGTTAGACACGCGTAGCAGGCCGGAAGGAAGCCCCGCTACGTCACCAAACTTTCTCGCTCTCCACTTGAACTGGTCTTTCCAAAAAAGCGCGAAAATCAACGCTAGGAATAGGCAAGGATGAGGGAAGCTAGGCTCGATATAAGAAGGAGAAACGAGTCTGCAAAAGGGCTTTTTCGTGACGAGTTTCTATCGAGTGAAGTTCATGCCAGTGTCAGTTCGTATTCGCGAATCTACATCCATCTGTGTATAGCCCGACCAAATAAAACACCGTGATCATAAAACAATACTGAACACGCAGTTATTCGTAGTAACCCATAACGACTACGACATCCTTCACTCTTTTCAATATTATAACGGATATAAAAATATTCTGGTATTTATTATGAGTGTATTTATCCTTAAAATCTATTTCTTTTTACATATAATCTATTCCAGTGTAAAAAATTGTACAAAGCATAGCAAAATGTAAAGTAGAAGAAATTACATTAGCTATTTTTTTGATTAACTTTAATTATTACACTCTTAACTTCGGTGTACCCATGGAGACCGTAGCTGCCGCCTTCTCTTCCATATCCCGACATTTTATAACCGCCGAATGGCATTTGACACGATAAAGAGTTGTACGTATTGACCCTGTAAAATATATCGATATAAGTAGCGAATAAAAGGAAATTACTTAATTCTTTAAAAAAAAAAATGCGAATAATTTCGTAACTAACGTACCAAACGGTGCCTGCTCGGAGTCCCTGAAGTACGTAATTTGCCTTGTCGATATTGTTTGTGAAGACAGCTGCTGCCAATCCATATTCGGTGGCGTTTGCTCGATTGATTACTTCGTTTATACTGCTGAATTTGAGAATTTGCTGAACTGGCCCAAAGATCTGTAATTAAAGCCATCGTAATGTTAAAGAGGTTGTTTCGCTGTATCTAAAATATCTAAAGAGAAAAGTTTTAAAAGATTCATTCGTGTATTTACCTCTTCCCTAGCAATAGTCATATCGTCCGTAACGTTGGCGAACACCGTGGGTGCAACAAAGAAGCCCTTATCACCGACCCGCGATCCACCTGAAATTAGCTCCGCTCCCTCAGCTTTGCCTTTCTCGATCAAAGACAAAATCTTATTTGTTTGGTCCAAGTCGATCTGTTAAAACCATCCACAGAAAATAAAAGTAGACGTTGGATCATCTCTAGATGTTGATGACATATTAATAGTGTTTGCTTAATTTTCATAATAGAATTCGATACCTGTGGACCTTGCTCTACATTTAAGTCAAACGGATCACCGACAACCCTGGACTTGGCGCGCGCAGCACTTTTCTCAACGAATTCATCATAAATGCTGTCTTCGACGAAAGTTCTAGATCCGGCACAGCAACATTGGCCCTAATAGTAGAAGACGCGTATTTGTGAAGGGTCTAAGTATAACCGGTACATATTAAGCGAAATGGAAATATTGTGTTACCATGTTGAAAAATAGACCGAAATGAGCGGTCTCCACAGCGTGCTGCATATCACTGTCCTTGAAGATTATGTTCGGAGATTTTCCACCAAGTTCTAACGTGGTTCTCTTCAAGTTGTGCAACCCTGCATTCTGTATTATCAGCTTTCCAACCGAGGTCGAACCGGTAAATGCAATTTTGTCGACTTTATTGTGAGTGACTAGAGCAGCTCCAGCATCACCATAACCAGGAACGACGTTGACTACTCCGCTAGGAAATCCAGCTTTCTTAATTAACTGAGCCGTGTACAAAGCCGTTAACGGAGTTTGTTCCGCAGGCTTTAGAACAACAACGTTTCCTATAACATATTATGTACGTTCGTTTATATGCTTCTTTTACTCTTGGGATTTTAACGAGAAATTCAAAAAGGAATTGATCAATTTCAGTTCAGTGTTCCTTAGTTAGTAAAACTTTAGCAATGTAATTGGCTATAAATGAAATTAATAATCGTTAGGATTTGAATATTCATTAGTTGTCACAAACCATCTAGTAATCATTGTATCATTATTATATACGGCTAATATAGTCGTTGTCGTTGCAGTACCTGTGGCTAAAGCAGGCCCTAGTTTCCAAGCCATCATTAGGAGGGGGAAATTCCATGGAATAATTTGACCACAAACTCCAACTGGCTCATGGCGAGTATAAGCAATGTAGTTTCCATCCATGGGAATTACTTGACCATTATTTTTGTCTGCCCAGCCAGCATAATATCTTAGGCATTTTATGCTCATGGGTATATCCACCTCATACGCCACAGAATAAGGTTTACCATTGTTCAATGTTTCCAACGACTAAAATGCGCAGTGAGATTTTTTGTTAATAAGAATGTACTCATTCTATGTAGACAAAATGGATTGTGAAATGATGCATTCTCACCGCGAGATAAGTACGATTTTCTTCTAATAAGTCGGCGAGATTGTTCAGGAGCAAAGCGCGTTTCGAAGCATCCATGGTTCTCCATGGTGAGCCCAATTTAAATGCTTTCCTGGCTGCATTCACAGCTATATCAATATCTGCAGCTTCGCTTTGTTGTATTTCGGCAATAGTTTCCCCGGTTGCCGGATTGAGAACAGGAAACGTTTTTCGGGACACGGACTGGTGCCATTCGTTATCAATGAAAATCTAAAAGAGAAATTTGTTTGTTACGACATTTTAACCACTATTACGAAATCGATCAAATACGTTTACGGTAAACAATCGTAACGGGTAACCGGAACCAGTCGAGAGATAATACTATTTTGCAAACGAAATTCTTTTGATAAAGTTTCGATAAAATATGTTATGTAAAAATAAACAAGAAATGTGTTTTTATAGAAGCTAAATGGAAAGATAACATGGTTTTGTATCGATAATGCTATTTATGTACGGTACAGATAAGATAACAAGCTTGGCATTAATTATGTTGCATGATTATGTTGATGAAGTGTAGAATATACGGTATCACTAACGTTTACCGGTAAAACCACTAAACTGTAACCTCTGTAATAAAATCATAACGACCAACCACATACTAGTCGAATGTAGATACTACGCTCAAAGGCAAAAATACAACCTGACGTCACAGAAACACATAGAAAATGCCTTAAAGTGTTTAAAAGGAATCAACATCTACCATTAAATATAACCGCGTTAAAGAAAAAGAATCCAACATCGAGTCATCGCTAATGATCTAAAAGTCGATGCGACGTTAGACATGAATAAAAAAAATATATATATAATTGGCAATTAGTTTTTACAATGTTCTTCGTTTCGTCTATTTTTAAGCATCACGAAATTGACGATAACAATCAAACGTCATTATGTGCTGTACACATGTCGATCACAGACTGCCTTGGTATATATTTGTTTCTTCACAGGACACTGAAATTGTGCAATTTCGTGTGCCAAACGAAGAAAAGAAAGTTTTTCAAAATATTTACCTCCGAAAATAAATTATGTAACCGGTGTGCGAAAACGTGTCCAATATTTTACATAAATATTGATTCAACGAATAAGATAAATCCGAGAATAGACATAGATTTTTGAAAGCATAAATGAAGCGATTGCGAAGCAAGATAAACGGCGACAGATATTTGAATGTTTTTGTTTACTCGGATTTACAAATTTTATTTGCTCCGGTGTTTATAACGTATCGCAAAGTAAATTTTTTTTCATACATTTACCTAACTAATTTGTCAGCACGCTTTCGTAAAAACATTGTCAGTTCCTTTATTTCGCAAGGAATTTTTGATTCACCGATGAGCACAAAAATTGTTACTATACCGATAATATTCCATATTAATTGTTTTACGATCAACTTCGAATTTCAAAATTAACACATTGAATTTGTATCAAACATTAGATGGGGAATCCTAACTATGTTCAGGGTGTTGCAATTCAAAAACATTACTTACCCCGGTATATAAAATCGGTGGTTTAGTCTTGGGTGCCGGAATTGCCGCGGTAGAAAGGCATCGTGGCAATTGCAATTGCAATTTGTTCAACACTCGCAACATGCTGATGTTTCTCTTTGAAATTAGTTATAACCTTTTACGAGTTTCCACCGGTTCTATCGAGTACGTTGGCCGCAACGTTACTGGTTCATACGTTCTCGGCGCAGTGATCTCAGCTGGCAATTCTGAATCTACAAAACTCTTCGCACATGCGCGTTGACTCGTAACATCGTTCGGAGTAACCAGTATGCGAGAAGGGAAAATTACCAGCTTTCGTACCAACCGAGATCCTTCCTTTTACTTATCGAGCGTCGTTGTCGGCACAGGAGTTGGTGATTTTTTCTTTTATCAGTACAAATCGATGTCCTATTTTTGTTCGACACCGAGACAACGACGCGACACGCGTCAAGAGTAAACCGTAGGGTGTATACTACACTTTCGCTACGTGCAAGCAAAATTCGCAACGCGAATTTCGAATGGTACGAACGTGGCGAATAGTGAATGGAAACATCAACTCTTCGCAGCGAGATACGTGTTCGTCTGATGCGATCAATTGATATCGTTTACACGACAAACTGAACGAAATTAAAAGATCGTCCGCGGCGATGAATATTTTCTTGGCTGTCTTAATATTGCAAACGAGCCAACGTTGACGAACGTAATCGGTGAACATAATTGGAACGTATCACTCGTATCGAGTTTTAGCAAATAATACAAAGTGAACGTTGAATCGTACGTAGATCGAAACGATTTCGTAATACAGTCGGAGAATCCGTATTATTAAATTGTTAAATTAAAATTCAATCGTTCGTGGTCACTCGGGTTTAGCTCGTAACGAGTGTCGTTTAACGAGATGGTACGAAGAGAACCATTAAAATTTGTCGTCGCCTATCTTGATAAAAATGAAAAACTCTTTTGTTCAAGGAGTCGAAGGTGATAAAACAAGTGCATCAACTTTATTGATAAAATTGAATATAATTGACCTGTTAGCATCAATTCTTACTTATTCGAAACGATAGAAATTTCTCAATGTTTATTTCGAGTTTTCGTGCGTCACGTAGTTCGCAAAGGAATCGGTATTTGTAAACACATGACATTGTGGAATCTGCGATAACAAAAACACGTATCATTTCGAAGTTACAAAAAAACGAAGTTACGATTACGAGTGCCGTGAACAAACAGATATTGTACGGAAAATAAAAAGCGGGTTATAATTCCTTTTACATAACAAATGCCTATTTTTTTTTTTTTACCTGTAAACATGACATTTATTTCGAGAGTTATGTACAAGACTCGCGTAACCACACAACAAAGGTCCTGTGTAACGAGCATTAGGCTCTCGGATAGTACGCTTTTCCGAACATCCGGACGCCTTTCCGACTCTATTTATCGTAGGCTTCTCGATTTTTCCTCGAAAAGAACGAAACGAGAAAACGAAACGAAAAAATACAATGTTTTATCGATTCTGTTTACTAGGCATGCACATCACATCCAGAATTCGTCCGTAAACTTTTTAGACTAAAACATACTTTGTCGACAAAGAGACGCCGGCCGTTTATCGTGGAAAAAAGGTTAGAGTTCCGCAGGGAGAGGGGCGGTTGGGAGCGGGATTACCTTCACGCGTTCTCCATCAACGTGTATTAAGCTGCCTCGGAAATTGACGACAATTACTGTAGAATTAATAGTTGTGTCGATACCGTACCAACAAAGAGATCGTCGCTTTTTATTTTCTAAGACGCGGTTGAAACGTAAACGATTATTCCCTTTCGAATACGCGAGGAAAGTCGCGAACGATGAGAAGAATATTTATTCTTCGAACGATGAAAAAGGTTATAATTATGACGATACGGTCGCTTCGGACGCGTATTAAGGTTTTTCATCGTCTCGGTTTCGTCGGCGGTCCTCACCGTGCTAATGTTTTCTTTTCTTTTGTTTTCGTTATAAAAACACGGACCATTCGCGACCTTCCTCGCGGTGAGTTTTCTTTTTTGTCGCTTCTCGGAGAGACGGAGATGCGGAAACGAAACTTCGTAGTAGAAATTTGGAAGGAAGGAAACGTTTCGCACCGTGCGGACGTTGTTTAATCGACACGCGTTCCCGAACGGATCGCGCTCGGGAAAACGAAAATCGTTTCCACGGATCTCGCGAGTGTCGTGTACGCTGTGTCGGCTTGGCGTGTACGCGTGTTCGTTTCGTCGCGTCGTACGCCATCGACGGTAGAACCGAAATTCTCGAGCGTCGTACGAAGGCCGGCATCCTCGTCCAGGCATTATTTTTTTTTTTTCATCGCCTTTCCCTTCGAGTACGTATTAGGTTTAAAAGTTCGCTTATATCAAAAACTGTTTATTCAAGATCTAGCGAGAGTATTTTTCGCGGTACGTGGAGAGATTCATCGCGTTCGTAGCCGTGTTGCTATTCGGGAGAGACGGTCGATGATACGTTATTATTACGTAACGCGCGTTGTACGAACGGGAGAGACTATCGGTGTTCGGTGGCAACAGCCCGTGTCATCGAATCGACGCAATATCGAGCGCAATCGAGATCACTATCTTTCGTCGCGTGTTAACAACATATGACGAACGTTCGACGTCCAATCGCACGACGCGTTAGCGATTCGAGTACGCGCAGGGCACGGAACACGCAGGTTTCGAGAAAATTACACCAAACGGTTGGTACATACATTGATTTACGAACGAACGAGGTTTAATTTTTTTTTTTTTATGTTCTTTACCGATCGATAACCACAGGGTCGAGAATAAGAAAACGATGCCCCCGGTGTCGGACGTAACGGATAGATCACTTTTCGCGATAGATAGTACTACAGCCCGTAACAGCGGATGCCTCGACGATCGAAATTCGAAACTAATTTTGTTGGAAGATCGTTAAAGATACTCGACGATGTCGCATTTGATGGATATATTCGGGCAGCTGGCCACGCTGGCGCCGTAACCGCCCCTCGACGAGCTCTTGTGTCTCTCGGTGAGCAGCTTCTGAAAGATCGGAAGAATCGTTAGATCCAACAACTCGCCGTCGGACACAGCACTGTACATCTTCGAGACGTTCATCGTCGAGCCACCGACAACGTCCGAACTCGTAGCCACCGATCCGGCCACTCTGACACCGCTCCCCCCTACGCCCACGCCGCCTACACCACCGCCACCGCTCCCTCCGCTGCCAACGCCCCCGCCGCCACCGCCACCATCTCCACCACCACCGCCGGCACCTCCGCCGCGGGGATTCGCGCTCGCGAATTTGTTATTGTGAATCGTGGCAACGTTCGGCGTGCTCTGCACGTATTCGAGCCGGGCCTGTTGGCGCAGCTTCGACTCGGTGTGTCTGCACTCCCGTATCCTTCGAGCGGCGCGATGAGGGCATTCGCTCGTCGCGTGTCCGTCGCTACGCAGACGGGGACACGTCTCCCGCGACCTCTCGGATACGGAACGTTGGATGATCGTCGACACAGAGTCGTCGCATTTCTCTGAAAGCATCGGTAACGAGCGACGATTAGCTTCCAAAAATAACCGGTTCAAATATAGATGTCGGTTTTTATATCGAAACGTTATCCGTTTCTAGCCCACATCGGTCTCGCTTACTGTTCTTTAGAGCCGATATTATATCGGTTTTCTATCGGTTCTGTAATTTATTTTTCGGTTTTAGGTCAGATTCTGTAACTGTTATTTTCCGGGTCTAGGTTAGGTTCTGTAACTGTTATTTTCTGTAGCCTGAATTTGTGCGAATATTAATACGTCTCAAGCGTTTCAAGTAAGGTATTGAATACTTTTAGGGAATGTATTTTTTTTAATTTATACTTATAGAAATTGTAATTGTTACAGAACCGAGAAATAATGATTCCAGGATCGATGTAAAATCGTAATCGAATCCGAAACGAAGTAGAACCTATATATTCATAACAGTCATAACATCTTTTCGGTTCTTGGAACTATTTCAGAAACCGAAACCGATACTATATTAGGTGTGCAAATTGATTCTCAGCCTTCTTAAATTGAGCCGTTTCTTTTACAAATAATTAAATTATACTTCGATCTCTTAAAAAGCTTTAAAATAATTGTAAGATCTTATTACGAATATGACAATACATTTAACCGTTTTAATCCTCGCGCTACTACGGGTGACTAGTCCAGTTTTGGTATAAATACACTAAATTTACTTAAATAATATACCAAACGTACAGCAACACAAAGTTATAACCGATTATTTTTCTAACTTTCATATTATTCTCGAATTGCAATATTTAACTTTTTAAAGATTTGATCCGTTCAATCTATTCTATCATTTAAATCAAAACAATAGAATTCGAAGACATATATTGAAATATTTCCGCTTTTGGGGCACGCTTGTTAAGGGCGTTTGCAATTCCATTTTGTTGACCAAACTTCGTAACAGTTTCAAAATGTTCGTGATAATTTTATCGTCCGTCGTACAACCGTGTTTTCAATTCCCGTGTGTACCGACCGACCCGTGGGTTCGCGCGTGTACTCACCGGTGTCGGAATAGCTCGCGCTGACGACCGTCGGCACGCTCGGCGAGCTCGCGTTCTGCGAATCGTAGTGTTTACGTTGCCTTCTCGGTGCCGGTGGCGTTTCCGCCGAACCGTTGAACGTCGCGTGCGAGTGACCACGGACGCTGTGTTTCTCGCAACGGTAGCCCGTGTCGCCCAATAGCGCGCGCCTGTGACCGCACTCGCCAATCACGTACGACTTGTCGAACGAGCCGAGAGAGACCTCTGTCCTCTCCGACTTGGAGACGTTCTCGGTCGAGATGTAGCTGATCGAGTTGACCGGCACGCTCGTGCGTCGCGTTTGGAACAATTCGTGATGCGAATGGGCCATACCGTTGTTCTTCACGGAGGAGCGTCTCTTGAGCGATTGATGGGAGGACGCGGTCGTCGGGCCTGTGGGAAATAAAACCAAGTTTACACGGTGTCGCGAGGCGCGGTCACCGTCACGGTAACGATGTGTTACACGCGTAATTAAATTTGTGCGAGCGAAGAGCGTAGAAAATACGGTCTCGTTGCACGATCGTCGTTATCCCCCACCAACAAGTGGGGGGATCGACCAAGCGTGAAATACGACACGAGTCGGTTGCCACTCTGTAAGAAGTTGGCTTTAAACCTCGAGCACTTACGGACACTTGTACGTAGAATGGATTACCAGTGTTTTAACACACGGTTGGAAGCTACACGTTGTACGGGTTTCTTACCTCTACTGGATTTTTTTTTCTTTTTTTTTTTTACGCGAGAATATCTTCTAAAAGACGCAATACCGGTTGCGGGGCTTATATACTGAAACCACCATAGTGACCATTATTGCACGGAGTCAGGGGGTGACATTGGATACACGTCAGCGTGGTATCCTGATGTTTCCACTCTACTTAATTCTACTTGCACAAAACTGTGGAAGATTTAGTATTACGAGAAGAAAAAGTTTCGTAAAAAATTTATCATTTTCATCTGCTACCAAAATGTGATTTTTCTCAAGGGTTTTTCACACCTGCGGAAAAGTACAAGAGGCCGTGAATACAATGCTGAATTGTGTACAGATAATTGTATCGAACCGTGTCGCGCAGAGTTGAATCGTTAAAATGAGAAATACGGTACGTCGTTGGAGTTCCATTCTAGTTTAAGTTTTCGAGTTCGAATTTTTCGAACGTTTGTTTTACGAGAAAAGTAAGCAATTACGTACAAAGTACTGGCACTCGAATAGTCGAAGATTCGAAACTTGAAAATTGATTTTAAACATTCGTAACGATACAAATATAAAATAAATCCAAACAGGATGCGATTCGTTGTCACGATTGATTGTCTCTACTTATGTACGTACCACTCGTACGTAAAATCTCACTCGTAAACGAGACGCAATAATGTTTTTAATAGCTAGCAGCGCGTGCAAAAAGCAACCGGTTTCGAACCATTTGGAAGTTAATAGTTTCGTTCAATCCCACGTTTTAAACAGATAGAACATACGAGAAATCCACCGGCATCTCGTTTGCTCTCTTTATACGGTTCTCCTTTTTTTTTCTCGTTCACTCTCGTTCTTTCCCACGCGCTGTCTTTTTCTTCGTCATCGTTTCTTCTTTCTCGTTCGTTCTCGCGCTCTGTCCTTTTCTTCGACCGCCAGCTGTCGGCAAAATACAAAGGCGACCGAATCGCGCGTTCCGTACTGGTTTTAAGGCAACCAAGGGTCCCGAGTGGCGATCATACAACGAGACAATAACGTAGTACGTGCTTGCAGTGAAAAACAGTACTCGTGCAAAGAATAGGTGCCTGAGATAATAAGTGTACACAAAACTAGACGCTTTGCGCTTGATCGTTCGACGAGTTCCGTTTTTTTTTCAGTACATAAAGCAATGAAAGTGGCAAAATCACACACGATTGACGTTTAAAGACAATTGACCGAAGAAGAAGAAAAGGAAGATTTTTAAGTTTCCCTGCAAGTATTAGTTGGACCGGAAAGTAATGTCGTTTCTGCGCTTGTCACTATTTGATTGTCATTTGTCAGCTCATTGTGTACATTAAAGTCGTAGCAAAGACATTCTGAGGTTATAGTGACTTGTTTAGTTGTAAATAATTAAATTTAAAATTTTTCTTTACAATTTTGGGTGAAATGGCCAGCCAAATACCAGAAGAGGTACATATCCGGCATTGCATGCTTTTTGAGTTTCGCAAGGGTAGTAACGCAACAGTTGCTACCAAAAACATTTGCGATGTTTATCCAAATGCATTAGACGTTCGTAAATGCCAAAGGTGGTTTTCCAAGTTCAAATACGGTAATTTTGATCTTTCCGACTCGTATCGATCAGGAAGACCAACAACGTTAGACAATGACGTGTTAAGTGCGGAAGTGGAAGCAAATCCGTGTCAGACAATCGAGGAATTGTCAAACAGTCTTAACCAACCTTGGTCGGCCATCGAAGAACATTTGCAGCAGATTGGGAAAGTAAGCAGAGCAGGTGTTTGGGTCCCGCATAATCTGTCCGAAGAGAACAAGGCTAACCGATCCACCACATGCAACTTATTGCTTCAACGGCACAATACAGAAGCGTTTTTTGATCGCTTGATCACCGGAGATGAAAAGTGGGTTCTTTATGATAATCCAAAACGCAAAAGGCAGTGGCTCTCTCCAAATGAATCGCCACAAAGTACTGCTAAGCCAGGTTTACACCCCAAAAAGGCCCTTTTGTGTGTTTGGTGGAGTATTCGCGGCGTTGTTCATTTTGAAGTGCTGAAACCTGGACAGACTGTGAATGCAGACCTTTACTGTGAACAATTAGATCGTGTAAATAAATCTTTAATTGAAAAGTGGCCAGCGATTGTCAACAGAAAAGGCGTTATTCTGCAACACGATAATGCAAGACCGCACTGCGCAAGACGAACCTTGGCAAAAATTAATGAATTGGGGTGGGAGGTACTGCCTCACCCACCATACTCGCCCGATGTTGCACCATCGGATTTCCATTTATTCCGATCGCTTCAACACTTTCTAAGTGGCAAAAGATTTGCAAATTTGGATGATATTCAAAATGCCATCTCTGTATATTTTGCTCAAAAACCAATTGATTTTTATCGATCCGGCATTAAAAATTTGCACACTAGATGGCAGAAGGTTGTTGATAATGAGGGTGATTATATCATTGATTAAAAATAAAAACTCGTTAAAAATTTATGTGTTTGAATTTAATGTAAGGAAACGACATTACTTTCCGGTCCACCTAATACATTCGATGGTTTCGAGGACCGAATAAACAGTCTAACGTATTCTTTGAGAAATGATCGACGTTAAACGAATTTCGAAGTTGCCGGTTTTTACAATTACAACGATGCTCGTTTACATTTCAATAGAGTTGTTTCCCTCAAATTTCAACCCCTCTCCACTACTCGGTGTCTCGAACCGAGAGTAATCCGATTCTACAAAAACCGGAATAACAAAAATGTTAATTTATACCTTTTCTAGTTTAACTTTACAACAACGATGGCAACAGATCGGCGAGGTCCTCCCGATGAAAATGAGTCCAAACACGACACAAATCGGAGAAATTTTATCATTGTTCCATTATTAGCGCCATCTGGGATATTTAAATTTCTTAAGAACAAAGTTTATCCGATGTGCCTCGTGTTTGGGCTCATTTTCATCGGGAGAACCTCGCCGATTCATCGGTACCGTTATCACAAGGATAAAGTGAAAAAATTGAAATTTTTTATTTTTCCAATTGTTTCTTTTCAAACGCTCGAAATCGACCATTCTCGTTCCGTGGGTTGTTCTTTCTCGTTTAATTTCCTCGCGTTTCTTCTCTTTTCTCGTCGACAGGCTTTGAAAAGGTTCTCGGAATAAAATTCCTACCTACTTTGCGATAATTTCAACGCCAACCCAGATTTGCTTAAATTTAAACGAGCGTTGCTGTACTTCGCGCCTCGGCGCGTATTTTCCAGACAGCGGCAGCCGGTGGCCGACGACGAAACGGACAACGAACCGGAGAGAACGAGAAAGAACGAACGAATACGATGGTGCAAGAATAGGATAGCGTGCAAGAACGAGCGAGAGCGAACGAGACGCGCGTACTATGCAGAGATCGTAAGTTGCCAAGTCCGTGCAAACTGAACGACAGTGGGGCAAGGGGACTAGACCCCCGCTCAAGCCAATTCTCAGCGGGGATTACCGCATTTAAGTGCTGAGCGGTCACATCGCATAGGAGTAGAATCCGCGGGAAATATACAAAATCTCGAATACTTGAGTAAGTCGGTTTTTTTGCTGCTTAACAAATGTTGTCGCGTATATTTATAAAATTGAGTACGTCTTTGGTAAAGAATCACACATCGAAGTCGAATATTAAAAAGTGATGTTATAGTCTTAACTCTTTGCACTCGAAGCTTTTCTGCTACCAGAAACTAGTACCTCGATGAAATCTTTCGAATTGTGTGATTAATTCAAAACGGAGCATTTTCGTTTCAATGTTTTGTATACGTAGGTTTATATCTTACAAGAAAGGAGTAATTGAATTTTAATTTAAATTTCAAACCAGGATGGTTTTCCGAATTGGAGAAAGTACATCGAATTAAGTGGCGATCGAGTGGAAAGGGTTAATAACTCCGTTACCTAAAATATTAACAAGGCATCGTTTCAAGGGGTGAAACCAAGGAATTGTAAACTCTACGATTGTTTACCGTAATTACGATGTAGAGGTTATAAAAAGATCTGATTGGACGTATGACGTACAATTTTACTTAATCGTGGTACTTGTCTTCGACGATAATTCTCGTTATCTATACTTTATTTATTGGGTTGTTCGGAAAGTCATTTCGTTTTATTTGGTGAAAATGAAACACGATTTTTTTAGAGTGTATAAACATTTTATCAAATTATATTTTCTCCATTTTGGAAAACGAAATGACTTTCCGAACAATCCAATAGATACTACGAATATTTAGACGTATGATCGATGCATAAAATATTTAAAAAATTTACCACTTAAATTATATTTCAATGGTTCGATATTCAAATAATATTGGAACAGTATTAGAATAGTCGAGTATTCGAATAATATTACAATAGTTTTCGAATAGTTATGTATTCGAATAATATTGGAATAGTATTAGAGTAGTTATGTATTCGAATAATATTAGAATAGTATTACAATACTCAAGTACTCCAATAATATTGATGCAACCTTGGGATACTCGAGTATTTTAAAATATTAGAACAGTATCAAAATACTCAAATATTCTAATAATATTTGAACGATGTTAGACTACTCAAGTATTCGAGTAGTATTAAACTACTCAAGCATTCGAATAGTATTAAACTACCCAAGAATTCGAATAGTATTAAACTACTCAAACATTCGAATGGTATTAAACTATTTAATCATTCGAATAGTATTAATCTACTCTACGACCCAATATATTACGAAAGGTAGGAGAATTTTGCTATTTCGTCGATACATGGTCAATATTCTGGGTCTAGGTCTACTCAAGTATTCGAGTAGTATTAAACTACTCAAGCATTCGAATAGTATTAAATTACCCAAGAATTCGAGTAGTATTAAACTACTCAAGCATTCGAATAGTATTAAACTACCGAAGAATTCGAATAGTATTAAACTATTCAAACATTCGAATAGTATTAAACTATTCAATCATTCGAATAGTATTAATCTACTCTACGACCCAATATATTACGAAAGGTACTAGAATTTTGTTGTTTCGTCGATACATAGTCAATATTCTGGGTGTAGGTCTACGCCATTGTGTTTCAGTCGTCGTTCGTTATCGTTTGGTCTCACTCCGCTTCGATGCCTCTTCTCGCGACTCCGTCACGCGATGGACTCGTACGTGATCGTTGTAGCCAGTAACGAAAATCCGTGTAATTCGAGGCGAAACGACTAATCCGATTCGTCGGTAATCTACGATCTCCGCATAGTGGAGTTTTCGTATACGCTCGTTTCAAATGTAGGAATCGAAACTGTCAACTTTCGAGTCTATGGCAAACAGATTGCTCTTTGTACGGGCAACCGGTCGTTAAATCCAACTACCCGACCCGTTTCGAGTGAACGAGTCAGATGTCGGGCTCAAGTGGTACTTAAGCTACCTCTTAATGGTAGCAGTTGGCTATGTATAGTTGGCAACTGGAAAGATTACCGCTGGATTAAGGTGGATGTAGTACCACGTGTAACGGTTACGTAGACAGGATCAAGTAATGTTTACTCGATCGGGTCATCCACTAAATACCGCAATTCCTCCTGACACCAAAATTGACCCGCAATTCCTCCCGCGAGTCAACTTCTCAGCTACGCACAGTACCATCGACCGATCCTGCTAGTGAATCTTGTAGCTGTTCGGGCTTGTTCTATTCGCAACGAACATTCACCCAAGAAAAAGATAAAAGATCTCCAAATTTCATCGATTTCCTCCAACAATAATCAATATCATCTTACCGGGTGATTCGTGTGGTATTTCACGCTTTACCGTGGATTACCCTGATCGACGGGCATATCGATGACGGTGCAACGAGTCAGAGGCACTTTGTGCAACGAGACGTTAAGCTAAGCGTCCAATCGAGATTGAAACTGTCGCGAGTTGATCTCAGATGTAGTCTCCATTGACGTGAAACACTCTCGAGAAGAACTCGCGACAGTTTTACCCAGTCACGTAAGGTACTTTCAGCGCGAATGGAACCGCACTCACCGAAATGTCGATGTTTCGGTACGAACTGCAACGGAGGTGGCAGGATGGCTTGCTCGAGGTAGTTTTGCTCGTGGAGTTCACCGAACGAGACGTTCTTAGCGGGTGGTGGTGTCGGTAGCCTTGATCTGCGATCGTCCCTGCACCGGATCGGTTTACCGTGTCTGGGTATCTCAGTTTCTTCGAGGATGATGGCGTCGCCCTCCTCGACGATTTCCGGCACGAATTCAACGTTGGTTTTGCCATCGGTGCGTGGTTCCGGGCTTCTTTCGATGAGAGGTTCGCTCTCCTTGCCGGAACGGTTCCTTCTGCGGCCGGTTTCGTCGGTTGTGTGTTTCAGAGCCGAGGGCGGGCCCGAGGGTACGTTGTCGGTTGGTACTCCCTTCACGGGGTCCCCTTGGGGCATCAGTGGTACCCGTTCGCTGTCGATGGCGATCGCTGGAACTTTCGAGAAGGACGTCTTCTTCCTGCGTAACGGACAGGGATCGTTTACAAAACCATCGAGCGATTTCATTGTTTCTCAGGATCGGTACGCACCTTATTGTTTGTTGCTCGACGGTGGTCGCGTTTGCGTAATCGCCATCCGGTTGAGAAATCGTCGTCGAGTTAAGGCTGCACATCGACATCGAGATATCGGTTGTCTCCGTATTGACGGACAGACCTGCGACAGAACGAGGGATATGTATCGATCCAGATCGAAGAGTATCGATCTCCGGTGTACCGGGTTTCGGTATACAGCGCGATCGTTACCCTCTTTCTTGATCGTTCCCTCTTGTCTCGGAACCGTGAGTCTGTCCATCGCTTCTTGCGTGTTCGAAGCCGCCTGGTCGTCGTCGAGCCTCCTCATGAACATCTGCGCGATCGAGAAGCAGTTCGTCCACGTGATCAGTCTACTCGCTCCGTTGGTGATTACGAAGCGTTCGCTTACCTGAAGTTCGGAATCTTTCTCCAGCAGCTGCTTGCGAAACTTTTGATTCGCCAGTGTGGCCTCTTTCAGACGTTCCTCCAGCTCGCTCATGCTCGAGTCCCGGCGCGTCTTCGACATCGGCCTAAGCGTGGCTCTGATTCGTTTGTCTATCGCTCCTTGGGGATTACGTCGCAGTTCTATCAGCTGCCAGCGGAAACAAAGCTCACTTAAATACACGCGTGCTCGCGAAAAGGGCAACTATTCGTTAACGCTGGAAAGTACCAAAGGGCTCGATTTGACTTGTTTCAAATTTCTTTTTAAAATGATTAACTGTATCTGTCTACGAGATTCGTGGATAATCATCAAAGTAGACAACTAATGGTATTCGTAAATTAATTTTTTCCCCTATCTAACATTTTAAAATGACTAAATTATTAACGATGTCCTTGCTTACAATATTCATGAACAATTGTCAAAGTAGACAACTAATGGTATTCGTAAATTAATTTTTTCCCCTATCTAACATTTTAAAATGACTAAATTATTAACGATGACTTTGCTTACAATATTCATGAACAATTGTCAAAGCAGACAACTAATGGTATTCGTAAATTAATTTTTTCCCCTATCTAACATTTTAAAATGACTAAATTATTAACGATGACTTTGCTTACAATATTCATGAACAATTGTCAAAGCAGACAACTAATGGTATTCGTATATTAATTTTTCCCCCTATCTAACATTTTAAAATGACTAAATTATTAATGATGTCCTTGATTACAATATTCATGGACAATTGTTAAAGTAGATAACTAATGGTATTCGTAAATTAATTTATCTTTTCTTTATGTAACATTTAAAAATTACTCAATTATTAACGATGTTCTTGCTTGCAACATTCATGGACAATTGTCAAAGTAAACAACTAATGGTACTCGTGAATTAATTTATCTTTTCCTTATGTAACATTTTAAAATGACTAAATTATTAACGATGTCCTTGCTTACAATATTCATGGACAATCGTCAAAGTAGATAACTAACGGTATTCGTAAATTAATTTATCTTTTCCCTATGTAACATTTAAAAATTACTCAATTATTAACGATGTTCTTGCTTGCAACATTCATGGACAATTGTCAAAGTAAACAACTAATGGTACTCGTGAATTAACTTGCCTTTTCCCCGTCTAACATCGAAGACACGTATTCGGTCTGATACAATTATTAATACGTTCATCATCGGTAGGTCTAGTGTTAAGTACCTTCGGCACGAAGACCAGGCACAGTGTGGCGGTGCTGCAGAATATTATGAACACCGCCAACATTATGAACATGGCGTCCTGTTTGTCCGCCAGCACGAAGCTTATGGCCGCTCCGGTGACGCACATGATCACGACGTTGTACACGCTCATTCCTACGTACTTGCTGTCGTTCAGCGCCGGTATACTGACGTGTCTGGTCTCCCATGCAAGGAACGCGCCGAATATCTGCAACCCGTGAAAGATTTTATTCGTTTAACGACGCCCGCGGTAACGACGAGACCGTTTTCCTCGAATCGTTCGTCTCTCGACAATTACGCACCATTAGGAGCCCTTTGTACGCGTATATACATACTAAATAGACGGTCATCCGATTACTTTGACAGTACTCGTTTTCCGGTACTATGATAATATCCTCGCTGGAGGGATGGGGCTGAAACACGAAAAGAAAATTAATTACATACACACACACACACGTGTCGTGTTCTCCCGATCGTCTCGAGATCGTTCGATGTTCAACGTTCAACCAAGTTCGTTACGTACATAGGGTTCCATGTGTTTGGTCTCCCTGTAGAACGGATCCGCAACCTGCCACGTCGTCATAATTCCCAAATCGATAACCAACAATACACCGACCACCATAAACAACTGGTAATCCTTTATGACCTAAACGACGAGAGACGTACGGTACACGTATTACGGGCGTAATTTATATATTTTCGGGACGCGCGCGTCCTCGAGACCGATTTCAGATCGCGAGAAAATCACAACGGTCAACAGATCGAGAGGAAATCGTGATCGAGGGACGCGCTCGCCGATTGAGACACGGTGTACGACGTGATACACGATACATACGATAATCGACGAAGACCAACGTGGTAGGAGACTCGTGGCTCACCTTTTTATTGAGCTTAACGTCGGTGAAGATGGAATGTACCCGCCATGTTTTGGAGAACATGGAACCAAAGGCCAACGAGAAACCAGCCATCAGTAGCCATGCTCTCGCGGTGCAAATATACGGAAATGCCGTTACGCTGGACAGCTGCGAATCTAACCCAAGGAAAATTACACTGCTGTAGGTCAGCATGCATCCGACGATAATGAGGTTGTTTAAATGCGGCGATGACATTTTTATATATCTGAAATGTTGAAGATGATCGATCATGAGGAGAAAAATTAGAATACACCGGGCACGAGTCAACAAAAAGGACACACGTCGCGATCAACGATCACATTTATTTTTCTCTTTCTGTTTGTTTTTTTTTTTAAATCGTCGTCGGAACGCGTTAAAACAATCTAAACGCGCGAGTCACTCGTCGTCGGGTATGAACACGCGGACAGGTAGGTAGATAGGTAGGTAGGTTGGTGTGTATCGTATGTATATGTATTTCGAAGCGTCGGGAAGATACCTTTTTACGTTTTTCTTGGCCTGATCCAGCTTAATAACGAATCACGGCGGGAAATCTTGCGTGACGCTATCGATTCTATGAACCTGAATTCGGTAACGACCGTCTCGCGAATAATCACCTTTGATTTCTGTATTTAATATTGATGGCTAGAAAAATGGCCGCCATGACGATACCCACGCTAGCCGCCGAAGTTAGCACCGCGTAGATCGTAATATTTACGGTCGAGTGCTCGATGATATGAAGTGTTCGATCTTTCGGCGGTGAACGTCCCCTCCAGACCAAAGGTTGACCCCTAGTTAGGTCCAACACCCCGTTCACACCGTCGAATTCTCCTACCTTAACTTCGCTGCCGCCTGCAATAACGAAACGCGTACAAATATCGTATATTCGCGGCGATCTCGCTTCGCGTACTCACTTTGAAACTGTTTTAACAGAATATACGCTTTTCGTTCGTTATCGTAGAAACGTACAGGCCCCTGAAATGATCAAGCACACTCGTTTCAGATTTCCGTGTTCGTCGTGCAACGATTGTGTGATTTGTTCGGTGATTTTGTTTGTTTTTTTTTTCCGGTAAAGCGCGGATACGACGAGCCGTTCGTTCGCATTTCGAGCATCGATTCCGGGGCGCGTGTCATCGTCGTTTCTTGGGAACTTCTCGGCCGACAGCCATCCTCTATCTGTTTCACTCTCGTAGGAAACTAGTTGGAAATTTCGCGCGGACGTCTCGCGTTTAAACTCGGCGAAAACGACGAGACGAGACGTGTCTGGTCGAGTCTAGTCGAGTCTACTTTAGTCTAGTCGAGTCTAGTCGAGTCGAATCTGGTCGAGTCCAGTCGAGTTGAGTCTAGTCGAGTTTACTCTAGTCTACACTAATTTAGTCGAGTATAGTTGAGTCTAGTCTAATTTAATCAAGTCTACTCTAGTCTAGTCGAGTCTAGTCGAGTCTAGTCGAGTCTAGTCGAGTCTAGTCGAGTCTAGTCGAGTCTAGTCGAGTCTGGTTGAGTCGAGTCAAATCTAGTCAAGTTTAGTCGAGTCTAGTCTACTCTAGTCGAGTTTACTCTAGTATACTTTAATCTAGTCGAGTATAGTCGAGTCTAGTCTAATTTAATCAAGTCTACTCTAGTCTAGTCGAGTCTTGTCGAGTCGAATCTAGTCGAGTCTAGTCGAGTTGAGTCTAGTCGAGTCTAGTCTACTCTAGTCGAGTTTACTCGAGTCTACTCTAATCTAGTCGAGTCTAGTCTAATTTAATCAAGTCTACTCTAGTCTAGTCGAGTCTAGTCGAGTTTAGTCGAGTCTAGTCGAGTCTAGTCTACTCTAGTCGAGTCTACTCTAGTCTACTCCAGTCTACTCGAGTCTGGTCTAATTTAATCGAGTCTACTCTAGTCTGATCGAGTCTAGTGGAGTCTGGTCAAGTTTAGTCGAGTCTACTCTAGTCTAGTCGAGTCTAGTGGAGTCTGGTCCAGTTTAGTCGCGTCTAGTCGAGTCTGGTCGAGTCGAGCCGCGACGGAAAAATTCGATTGATTACGTATCGCGGATCGTGAATTTGCGAACAAAGCGCTAACGAACCGTTAGGAACCAAACGATTGCATTTGTTCCTTTCTGTTCCGTTTCATTCGCGTTGTTTGTTTTTATCGGTCGATAAATATCCCGCGCGGTCGCGAGTTTCTCGTTTGTTTTCGCGCTCGCCGGGATTCGAGATCCGTCTATCGGTTAGGGGAAACGCGGAACGAACGTGCTAAATACGCAAAAATAAACGGAGGATTTACATACGGAGCCCGACGCTTTAATCGACGTTCGAGCGTAGACCAAGTTTCCATTTACTTTTGTTGCGAATCGTTCGTTTATCGGACCCACCCCTAGACGCGGCAACGTTATCGTTTTTCGTTCGTTCGTTCGTTCGTTGTTTTCCAGCAACGGAGGCAACGAAACCGACGAAAAGAACCGCTCGGATTACTCGGGACTAAATACTCGTTTCGTCCTTGGTCGATCCAATTAAACCGTTATCTCGTTCCTCACCGTCACTCCCTCGAAACTGGTGTTCCTGAGGGCCTCGAGGAAAAGCTTCTCCCAGAGCGCGTCTCTGTATCTGAAATCCGATATGGTCTGATTGCGACGATAGTGTCTTATCCTGCGCGCCACGTGTTGTATCGCCAGAGCGACCGCCCATATACCGTCGTACGTGTATCCGTGGAATCTCGAATACTCCGTGCCCCGTCTCGAGTCGTACTCGACCCGATATTGATTCGGTGTCTGTAAAACATACGAAACGAGGATACATGTTAACAATCGCCCGACCGATCCGTCTCGATCGCGACAACAACGCGGCTACGTGTCTACGTAGCGATGTTCGAATACTCGAATACAACGAACCGAGTTATACTCGGCTGGTATAAATGAAGCGAGGTATATTCGGTTGGAATAATTGAATCGAGTTATACTCAATTTGAATAGTTGAACCGAGTTATATTCGGTTTGAAAAATCGAACCTAATTATATTCAGTTCGAATAGTCGAATCAAGTTATACTCCGTTTGAATACAACGAACCGAATTATATTCGATTTGAATAGTTGAATAGAGTTATATTCGGTTGGAATAATCGAACCTAATTCTATTCAGTTCGAATAGTCGAATCAAGTTATACTGGGTTTGAATACAACGAACCGAATTATATTCGATTTGAATAATTGAATAGAGTTATATTCGGTTGGAATAATTGAATCGAGTTATACTCAATTTGAATAGTCGAATCGAGTTATACTCCGTTTGAATACAACGAACCGAATTATATTCGATTTGAATAACCGAACCGAGTTATAATCGGTTTGAAAAATCGAACCGAATTATATTCAGTTCGAATAGTCGAATCGAGTTATACTCCGTTTGAATACAACGAACCGAATTATATTCGATTTGAATAATTGAATAGAGTTATATTTGGTTGGAATAATTGAATCGAGTTATACTCAATTTGAATAGTCGAATCGAGTTATACTCCGTTTGAATACAACGAACCGAATTATATTCGATTTGAATAACCGAACCGAGTTATAATCCGTTTGAATACAACGAACCGAGTTTATTTGATTTGAATAATCGAACCGAGTTATACTTCGTTTGAATACAACGAACAGAGTTATATTTAGTTTGAATACAACGAGTTATATTCGATTTGAATAGTTGAACCGAGTTACACTCAATTTGAATAGCCAAACCGACCCGAGATAATCCGAGCTCGAAAGAATCGAGCAAATCGAATTGAAACGAGTAGCTCGAGAAAACCTCACGGCTTCGAGTGTACAAATATTTCAATTAAACATAATTTTGTGCGTAACTTTTCAAACAACGTACAATGTATTCAAAATTCTGGAATATTTACAACGCTCGATTCTCTGAGTTACTCGATTTCTTCGAGTCACTCGGTTTTCTCGAATTGCTCGGTTCTTTCGAGTTCTCGGATCGGCTCGAAGATTCGTACCCCGATTCAAATTTCGAGCCACTCGAATATTCGGGTATTCGAATACCTCTACCGGCGTTGAATGTTTACTCACGATCCCGGACACGGTGTACTGCTCGTCCGTGGTCAACGGAAGCAAATCCGTCAGGATGGCGCCGTGCAGAGCCTCGGAGAGCTCCGAAGGAGCGCAACCACCACCTGGTCGAAGCCACCATTCCTCCGCGTACGTCCCCATGATCACCCATTGATATTTTCGCCCGAACATACCGAATCTGCAAAACGCGAGTGCCTCGAGCCAAGCGTTATCAACGATCGGCTATACACCGGAGCGTTTCTTTTTCCACGAGAGATACCGATTTCGCGTGAAAAGAACCATCGGTTGCCAAAGAGGATTTTTTATCGTTTCGCGTACGTATCCGGCGTAATTTCGTTCGTCGAATACGAGAAGAAATAATAATAATAATAATAATAATAATAATAACAGGGGAGAGCCACAAATGGGACATTGTAATTATCTCAACAATGCTGAATCTTTCCACGAATGAAATCACCTACGTATATTCGTTTTATTGCTACGTTACAGGACACGTGTAGTCGTACCTAATTGTACGTTGTGTATAGATAACGGAGACAAACGATTAACTTTTTTTCGTTCTTCGAACGAAAGTTTCGCCCATTCTCTCGTAACGTTTCCCGAAGTATCATTACCAACGATTTGTTTCCCAATGGTAGCAGTTGATCAGATATTTCTTCGAGAAACGAACAACGACAGAAAATACTAGGTACACTTTCTTTTAACACGGTAAGCAAACGAGTGAAATTTTCAAAGTCATTGTCGTATTTATGAATGAAACGGATAAGGAATTCATGGATGGAACGTTCCTTGCGTCTACGGACGGTCACGAGATACCTTAGCGGACACGAACCTAGTCTATATCGTAACTTTTCTTTTTGTTCATTGCGACGTTAGACGGTATAACGTTTATCGAGATATCGTTACTCGAATTGAATTATTATTTTCGTTCCGTTATCAGTATTGTGAGACTATTGGATTATCTTTCATCGAAAAGATTCTTGAAACGATCTTCTATTTCTGAACGTTCGAATTGTTGTTTATTTTCCACGTATAGTTTAACGTAACATTTAGCGCGGGAAGATTGCGATATTTATGTAACTTGATACCAAAATTGACAATACTATAATTTTCACGCGTAAAGAAACATTAATCGTTTCGTTTTATTATTAGCTTGTTCGGAAAGTGATTTCGTTTTCCAAAATGGAGTATAGATAATTTAATCAAATGTTTATACACTCTAAAAAAATCGTGTTTCATTTTCATAAAAAAAAACGAAATCACTTTCCTAACAATACAATACATTGTCCCATTCGTGAATACTCATTCCTATAATCGAAATGCACTTCTTTGAAAATTAAAAATTAAGGTAAACGTAGAGAGTAACTTATTTATACCGTACACTGTTATAACGCAATAATCGATCTTCCAATGGCACGATTTAAAACTAAAAACGATCGTTCAGTTTTCTCGTTATTTTATTCCGACCAGAAGTGTCCCAATTGTGCCATTTCTCCCCTAATTACGTAAGAAACAACGACAGGGAAAAAATGAAGCGAAAAGTAAGTTTTCCAAGTTAACGGAGGACGAGGCGAGTGTAATTCCTTGGACTTTACCGAAGAAAATTAACGACGGGAAAAATGGCGTCCTCGCGGTAAGAATGCTCAGATGCTAGCTATTAAAAGTAATAGGGTTCGTTCGATCGCCGCTGATCGTACTTGTACGCTTCGCAGAATATTCGTCTTGCCCAGACCTCGTTGAAATTGCCTAAAATTATCCTAACGTCCTTGTCTTTCAGTTTTTCGAGGGACGTGGTCACCTCCGTGGCGAAGCTCTGCGTCTCCACGACCTCCATCTTGCTGGCGTCCAAATCGGCGACCAATCGATTGTGAGCCTGGAAATGATGAAACACAACCACCGCGTAGAAATTCGTCAATGATCGTTCAGGTTTTCACATTCGATGATAAAGTATATTTATTAAAAATTCTAAAGGTACAACGAGATAGAGGTATCGTTCGAGAGGAACCAAAAATAAAAATGTTTCATTATTGTACCGATTGGTCCCGTTCTCGTTTGTTTGACACAAAGGTGAACTTTGAAGAACGGTTCCATGTAGTATTAGGTTGTTTGGAAAGTCATTTTAATTTTCTTGGTGAAAATGAAACACTATTTTTGTAGAGTGTACAAATATTTTATTAGATTATATATTCTTCATTTTGAAAAGTGAAATGACTTTTCGAACAAGCTAATAGAAGTAGAGTGCCTAGTCGAAAGATTAAAAGATGGAGAGTGTGTGTGACTAGTGGTTTGTATTTTTCTGATTCCTTAGGATGATAAAATGGTAAAGAAGTGTGGTCTACTCCTGTTATTGTACTAACCATGTATCCCAACAGGAAAGCCAAAAAACTAAGTTGAATCTCACGTGTAACAAGTGGACGAAGTGAAAGTAACGGATATATTTATTGTATTGTTATACCAGGTATAAGGTGAACACAATATAGTTAACTACAATACGATGAAAACACCCGTTACTTCTGCTTCAAAGTACTCACTCACACTTTGCACACAGAGATACAATTTATTTTTCTAACCACGTTGATAAAAATCAACACCTCAGTGTTGGATAAGCGACTCCCGAGTTTCGCGGAGTTATTCAACTTTTGATCTATAGAGAAAACAACAGACTACGGAAACAATGAATCAAACGAAAGACCTTAGGAGGATGGATATCGGTGATACGTGCACCATGCTTCCCGTTCCGCGATACGGATGAAATTGACTCGAGAAAAATATCGGTTACGGACCCATAGAACCGAATCGTCGCGGACCATTCGATCGCGTTATCGTTACAGTAACGGGAAAGAAAGAAATAAACGTTCCATCGTTCCCTAGATGCACGTTCCACGATTGTACCGAGTCGTTGTTCCCTCCAACTACGAACAACAGAGATCATTGACAATAGGGAGAGTCTACGAACGACCGAACGTGACGTTCGCGTAAGAAGTCGCTCGTTCGGGAAACGAAACGACCGCTTAATGTTTTCGGTCGTCAACCGTTTGAATTATTAATGATCCAAGTTGGACGTTCACGTAGCAGAACTACACGGCTGCGTGCGGTGCATCGTAACGTGCACCAGTTTCCGCGGAAACGCGGTGGAAACGGTAATGCGACAAGTTTAGAGGATTTCGATGGACAGTTTTCGGAGATGACGATCCAGTCGACATCGCGGACTTTGTCTCAGGTTTTACCAGATTTTACCAGGTTTTAGTAGGTTTTACCAGCTTCTACCAGATTGTATCAGGTTCTACCAGATCCTACCAGATTCTACCAGATTGTTTCAAGTTCTACCAGGTTCTACCAAGTTCTACCAGATTGTATCAGGTTTTACCAGATTTTACCAGGTTTTATTAGGTTTTACCAGGTTTTATTAGGTTTTACCAGGTTCTATCAGATTATATCAGGTTCTACCAGGTTCTACCAGGTTCTACTAGATTGTACCAAGTTCTACCAGGTTCTACCAGGTTCTGCCAGGTTCTACCAGATTTTACCAGGTTTTAGTGGGTTTTACCAGGTTCTACCAGATTGTACTAGGTTCTACCAGATCCTACCAGATTCTACCAGATTGTTTCAAGTTCTACCAGGTTCTACCAAGTTCTACCAGATTGTATCAGGTTCTACCAGGTTCTATCAGATTGTACCAAGTTCTACCAGGTCCTACCAGATTGTACCAGGTTCTACCAGATCGTACCATGTTCTACCATGTTCTACCATGTTCTACCATGTTCTACCATGTTCTACCATGTTCTACCATGTTCTACCATGTTCTACCATGTTCTACCATGTTCTACCATGTTCTACCATGTTCTACCATGTTCTACCATGTTCTACCATGTTCTACCATGTTCTACCATGTTCTACCATGTTCTACCATGTTCTACCATGTTCTACCATGTTCTACCATGTTCTACCAGGTTTTACCAGGTTCTACCAGATTCTACCATGTTCTATCAGGTTTGGGTTAGGTCTGGGGTAGGTCTGGGTTAGGTCTGGGTTAAGTCTGGGTTAAGTCTGGGTTAGGTTTTACCAGGTTCTACCAGGTTTTCGTAGAATATCGTACCCACGCAGACTCACCAGGGCGTATCTCGGCTCGTTTTGGTAAATCGTGCCGACTCTGGTCCAATTGAAGTGTATCAAGAGCGCGACGCGCGGAGCATTGAACGCGTTCTCGGATGGCACTACCCTGAAGAAGTTCGGGAAGCTGTTGCTCGTGAACATCGGGTGCGTGTCTGCGTAGCTGAGCTGCAACGGAAACAAGGTATTACGATACGACGTACTAGCCACGTACCTCTGCAGAGGATAGGTCGGTTTCGGTCCGTCTTGTTCGGTAGGACGCGCGAGTGTACGTTCGAAAGTTTCGAGCACCCTTCGAAACGAGCGAACTTGTTTCGTAATCGAATCGATCGGTCGAAGAACAGTGTACCCAGTCCGAAATTACCCTATTTTCTAATAGTCTCGAAACTGTACCTGAAGCGAACTACGCGTCGAAATCGGGAACCAGGTAAAGGAAAAGCACCTTACAACCGTGTTAGTTTCTCAGAGTTCGACAAGTTGTTTCTTCGAATATCTCGGAACGTAGCTTCTACACTTTATTTATTCACAATGAGGAAAACTCCATTGAAGAAGTATGCGCGAATTGCAGCGAGGTACGGAAGGATACGAACGAGAAAAATAATGAAAGCGAAAGGAAAATTTCTGTAACGATTCACGGGTGTGGTAACTGTTTCACGGAATGTGAACATCGAGAGAAAATACAATATTTACGAACGTATGGGTCGTTAACGATCGTTCCGTTAACGCTCGAGCGGTAACCAAATACGGTTGCGGTTGAACGTAAAGAATGTTACGACGTCTTGAACGAGTAGTTGGTACATTCGTTGAGAATGTTTCAAGACGGTTCGCAAGATCGTCGAGAGTTTTAGAAACCAACGGAACATCGTAAATTTTCCCTCGTAAGGTTCTTCGATTCGTAAGGTTCTTCCATTCGATCGCGTCAACGATCCACCGAACATCCTCGCGCATTAATCTGGTATCGTTCGAGTGCAATCTCGGACGAGAATTGAATTCGGTTACGGACATTTCTACGATCTCTTTTCGTGAACTTGTTCTTTGAAGAGAGAGATTCCACGATGTAATCCGTACGCTCGATACAACGCAACGCGCTCGTCCTCGAAACGGTATCTGGGCAAAAGTGTCTAGACGACGGACATACTCGACGATACCAATTACGGTTACTTGCACGGTACTGTTAATTACACGATACTTTCACCAGCAGAAGGAGCAGTTCGCGACACGTTCTCTCCGCGGAATATATTCACGACGCGTAATATTTTACACGCGCGGGCGACGTTCTTCTTCCGAGAGAGTTAAAAGAAGCTTTTATTGGGTCGTTCGGAATGTCATTTCGTTCTTTTCGGTGAAAATGAAACACGATTTTTTCAGAATGTGTAAACGTTTTATTAAATGATATATACTACGTTTTGGAGAACGAAATGACTTTCCGAACAACCCGATACTTAATTTCAACGCGTAGAACAGTTTCTTTAATTCTTAACTCGAAAATTAAAGAATGTAAATAGAACGTATTCGTAACATTGTTTTCCTATTAGGTTGTTCGGAAAGTCATTTCGTCTTTTTCGGTGAAAATGAAACACGATTTTTTCAGAATGTGTAAACGTTTTATTAAATGATATATACTACGTTTTGGAGAACGAAATGACTTTTCGAACAACCCGATACTTAATTTCAACGCGTAGAACATTTTCCTTAGTTCTTAACTCGAAAATTAAAAAATGTAAATAGAACGTATTCGTAACATTGTTTTCCTATTAGGTTGTTCGGAATGTCATTTCGTTTTTTTCGTTGAAAATGAAACACGATTTTTTCAGTATATACAAACGTTTTATTAAATTACATATTCTCCATTTTGGAGAACGAAATGACTTCCCAGAACAATCAAATATTTTTCGCGTACGATCCAACGCTTCGAAATTTCGAGCGACTATCTGAGTCGCATAACCGAGAATCGTTTGACGATTTACTTCCGCGTTGATCGTTTCTCGTACGATCCGTTAGGAAAACTTAACCTACAAATTGTTAAAGCGACAACAACGCGTAATTTTTTACACGCGCGGGCAATGTTCTTCTTTCGAGAGAGTTAAAAGAAGCTTTTATTCGGTCGTTCGGAAAGTCATTTCGTTCTTTTCGGTGAAAATGAAACACGATTTTTTCAGAATATTCAAACGTTTTGTTAAATTGCATATTCTCCATTTTGGAGAACGGAATGACTTCCCAGAACGAGACGCGTGATCGAGAATCGTTCGATTAGAAAAACGTTTCAGAGCGAACGAGACGATTTATTTCCATGTCGATCGTTTCTCGTACGATCCGTTATGAAAACTTAACCCACGGATTGTTAAAGCGACAACGACGCGCAACGTTTGAATTTGAACGCCATTGGCGTTCATCGATCTCCGGCTCGTTGGATTTTCTCGTGCTAATTACGTGGCGCGATTCTCGCGCGGCTGCGCTCGCCAACGGCGCGACCGATCGAAGCGTACGTCTGTCTATTCGGAGATTCGTTCTCGTCGCTTTTCCTTTTTTTTCTCTCCTTCCTTTCTTTTTTCTCTCGAAGACGTTCGGTACTTGTCTGCGCGAAACGCCAGTGCTTGGACGCTGTTTATTTTTTTCATCGTTTCTTTTCTTTTCTTTTTAATGTCGTTTGGTACTTGCCTGTGTGAGACGCCAATGCTTGGACACCGTTTATTTTTTTTCATTGTTTCTTTTTTTTTAAAGACAATTCAGTACTTATGTGCGCGAAACACCAATGCTTGAACGACGTTTATTTTTTTTATCGTTTCTTTTTTTTTTAAAGACATTCGGTACTTACCTGCGCGAAACGCCAATGCTTGGACGCCGTTTTTTTTATCGTTTCTTTTTTTTTTTTTAAACAATTCGGTACTTGTCTGCGCGAAACGCCAATGCTTGGACGCCTTTTATTTTTTTTCATCGTTTCTTTTTTTTTTAAAGACATTCGGTACTTACCTGCGCGAAACGTCAATGCTTGGACGCTGTTTATTTTTTTTCATCGTTTCTTTCTTTTTTTTTAAAGACATTCGGTACTTGCCTACGAGAAACGCCAATGCTTGGACGCTGTTTATTTTTTTTCATCGTTTCTTTCTTTTTTTTTTAATGTCGTTTGGTACTTGCCTGCGTGAGACGCCAATGCTTGGACGCCGTTTATTTTTTTTCATCGTTTCTTTTTTTTTTTTAACGTCGTTTGGTACTTGCCTGCGTGAGACGCCAATGCTTGGACGCTGTTTATTTTTTTCATCGTTTCTTTTTTTTTTTTTTAACGTCGTTTGATACTTGCCTGCGTGAGACGCCAATGCTTGGACGCCTTGGCGATGGGATCGGTGACGTGCGTGCAAGCAGCTCCGAACAGCATCACTTTATGCGGTCCACTGTGCATCATGTCGAAAAACGCCTTCACGCCGACAGCTGCGTTGCACTGAAACAGAATCGAGCGATTTGTGCATTCGTATGCAACTGAACGAGCTTCGACCTTACACCGCGCTTTGAGTTATTGAAGTTATTGAGGTTGTTCGGAAAGTCATTTCGTTTTTTTTTGGTGAAAATGGAACAACGATTGTTTTAGAACGTATAAACATTTTCTTAAATTATGTATTCTCCATTTTGGAAAACAAAATTACTTTCCGAACAACCTAATACATTCTGACTATAGGATGGTCTACCAACTTTCATGAGTGACTCGATGATGGTATTGAGTTGTTCGGAAAGTCATTTCCTTTTTTTTTCTTTTTTTTGTGAAAATGCAACGACGATTTTTTTAAAGTGTGTAAACATTTTATTAAATTATATATTATCTATCTTGGAAAACGAAATGACTTTTAGAACAATTCGATATTTAATTGAATCAGATCTTAAAATTGCCATAACGCGGTTTCGTACCGTCCGATTTTGACGAATAAACAACCACCTCGAAGCTTCGAGTTTGTACTATTTAACGCATTGAACGAGTATTACTAAAATCAATGCTCGAAACTCGAAATCCGTTGTTAAGTACGAATTTATTAAACTGTTGATTTTCTCGAGGATTATGAACCGTTATGGATCGCAGACATTATTTATTGCAAAAAAATACGTACACAGATTTTATGTGTACCCAAGTAAATACGCTTATGGATATAAAATTTTAAAAATGTGCCATTATACAGGCTGACGCATTTGAATTATCGCGCGTTATTATTTCCTAAACTGTAGTTCGTTTTGTAAAATATTTTAAACGAACTCTGTTTTGCAGGGAATATTTTATGACAGTCAATAATTTTCTCTAGATAGACGAGCTTCTGAGATTTTAATGTGATATTGATTCTTTTTAACGGAATCGTGTTTGTTCATTTATGTGAGTGCGTGGTCCATTTCAAGATGAGTTTATCAACCTAAACTCTTTGGTGTTTCAAGGTGTTTCAAGGTCGTTCAAGTTCATTCAACGACATTTGAAACTTAACGTTCTTAAACATTCCTAAAATTTATCTTGTTAGAATTATTTCATAAATAATTGCGATAAATAGTGTGTGTATTAAATAATTATGATAAATAACGTGTGTATTGAATAATTATGATAAATAACGTGTGTATTGAATAACTATGATAAATAACGTCTATATTGAATAATTATGATAAATAAAGTGTCTATTCAATAATTATGATAAATAACGTGTGTATTGAATAATTATGATAAATAACGTGTGTATTGAACAATTATGATAAATAACATGTGTATTGAATCATTATGATAAATAACGTGTATATTGAATAATTATGATAAATAATGTGTGTACTAAATAATATAGATTTAAACTTCAAATGAGTCACCCTGTATATACTTGGAGGTGCAAAACTTGAAAAATAAAAGTACTTTAGGGTATATAATTGAAAAAGCTCAATTACACCATAGCAAATAAAACTGCATTGAACATGAACGTGAACGTGAATGCACGGGCTTGTGTCGTATAACGAGAAACGCGACTCTCGATAATCATTGAATTAACTGTGAAACGTAAATCCAAGTGAATCCGGGATCAATTTTTTTTTTTGACTCCAATCGTATGGCGAATGTAATGAGATAAGATTGAGTATCGAGACGCAGCCGAAAGTACAACAGAAACATTACGAAGTCACTGTGACCGTATAAAAAATCCTTGAATTATTAATCATTAAAAAATTTTAACAAGCACGTAAATACAAACGATAACCAAGAATGACCTGTTTGCAGATACACTGTGCTATCTTTTTATAAAGCTCCCGTAGCGAAGAAACATCCACAATTTATTTAAAACTTTAATAACATTACTATACCCGAATGAGGTTTTTGGAGCACGAACAAGGCTCAACAAAAAAAAAAAAAAAAAAAAAAAAGAAGAAAGAAAAAAAAAAACAAACGTGTGTCACAAAAGCTCTCAACTTTTAACGAAATGTGATGCTTGGCGAGTTCAGGAACGAAAAAAAGCAACTGTTGGTTCGTTGTTCCTTCCACGTTTATCCAGCTCGAGGAACGAAAAATTTCCATAATTTCACGTACAATTTTCCAAATCGTTATCCGGTTTATTTCCAAGCAAATACCCCACTCTGCGGCACACTTCGAGTCCGCGCGTTTTCGAGCGTCTCGAGACGTACTCCCTCGAAAAGGCAACGACTCGAAAAAAAAAAGAAGCAAAAAAAAAAAAGAGAACAACGCGGTTCAAGCTTCTCATCGAGCGCCTCGTAAGTTATTCAATTTTTGAATGCAGTTTCGACCCATCGTCCTCCATCTACCCCCCTCGTCGGCTGTGTAGTCCCATTTTCTCCCGCTCGTTGCTCTCTATTTTTATTTCCGCGGCAAGCGCATAGCGGGCGCATTTGCATAGTATGAACGTGTCCGCGTATATTTTACGACGACGCCCGGGAAAACGTCAGGAGCAGCTCGGTAACAAATCCCGTGTGTCAAAGCGTAGCATCCCGGGCCGCTTCTCCATCGAGGATACTCGAAGACAAGCGGGTGACCGAGCGCAAACAAACGTGGGGGCAACACGCGGGGCTAGGGCAACGGAAAGGGCGAGAACTCGTTCGGGCGAACGGGAAAAACTTGATGCTCTCGCGACGCCGTTAAAAGTGTTCTTTTACGTGTGTAGGGAAAGCCGGGGGTGGGTACAGTTGTATCGGGGAATCGGTTCCAACTGCGTGGTACGCCTTCGATGGACTTTGGAAGTTACGAACCGCGTTGACCGCCATTATGGTTTTACATAGTCGAGGATGTCCATGATATTTGTTCGAAGAATATTCGTAGTGTAAAATGTATTCGATAATTTGTCGATGCACTTATTGTTATATAGAATTGCGCGAGTAATGCTATTTTAGAGTTTAGAAGTGTTAAGGGTGTTTATGGTACCTACTTGTTTGGTGATTGGTCAATGTAATTGTTATATAGTATTACTTGTGTAAATAATAATATTTTAGAGTTTACAAGTGTTAAGGGTGTTTATGATACCTACTTGTGCAATAATTTGTCAATGTACTTATTATTATATAGTATTATGTAAGTAATGCTATTTTAGAGTTTACAAATGTTAAGGGTGTCCATGGTACCTACTTGTTCGATAATTGGTCAATATACTTATTATATAGTATTACTTATGTAAGTAATACATAAGTAATTTAGAGTTTACAAATGTTAAGGGTGTCCATGGTACCTACTTGTTCGATAATTTGTCAATGAACTTATTATTATATGGTATTATGTAAGTAATGCTATTTTAGAGTTTACAAATGTTAAGGATATTTATGATACCTACTTATTCGATAATTTGTCAATGTACTTATTATTATATAGTATTATGTAAGTAATGATATTTTAGAGTTTACAAATGTTAAGGATGTCCATGATACCTACTTGTTCGATAATTGGTCAATGTACTTATTATTATATGGTATTATGTAAGTAATGTTATTTTAGAGTTTACAAATGTTAAGAATGACCACGATACCTACTTGTTCGATAATTTATCGATGCACTACTATTTTATAGCATTACTTCCGCGAGTAACGCTACTTCAAAGTTTACATTCGATAATTTATCGATGAACTTTTTATTTTATAGTATATCCTTACGCGAGAAACGCTATTTAAAAGTTTACATTCGATGATTTGTCGATGTACTTCTTTATTTCATAAAATCTCCTTCGTAACGCTATTTCAAAGTTTCCATTCAATAATTCGTTAACGTACTTTTCATTTTATAATATCACTCACAAGAATAATGATACTTAAAACTTCACGAGTGTTCTAGTTCGTGCCTTGTGAGCGTTTTACAGACGATTTGTCAATGTACTTATTATTTTCCAGAATTCCGTTAGTAACACTATTTCAAACTTTCCATTCGATAATTTAAAAACGTACTTTTTATTACATAATATCACTAACAAGATTAATAGTTCCTTAAATCTTTAAAAGTGCACGAGTGTTCGATACTCGTGCCTTGTAAGCGTTTTACAGATTTCCCGCGACTTGGTTCCGTGAGTCACCAGTGACCACCGTGGTGTTCAACGTGTTGAACACCATCGTCGGTGTTCTCGGTGGTCATTGGTCCGTGTTCGTGCACGGTGCACGCGATTCGCGATCACGGTCGGCGTTCAAGTTTAAAACGGCTCGCGAGACGATGCACGGACCGAGATTAATACGCCAAAAGTACCAGGGTCAGAAGGCAGTATAGAGGGCATCTTATTTTCGTTGACCGCGGAGAAATGTCGTGACATTATCTTAAATAGTACCGTGCTATAATTACGAGTGCGCGCGTTTTCCGCAAAGACTCGTGTCCCCGTACGCGGAGCACGCGGGGTATTTTCGGCAGGAGTGCAAGGAAAATCTTTACGAATTTATAAGACGTAGACGACGACCATGATGCGGCGTACGTGTCCACGTCCACCGACGCGTCGTCCCCGATGCTCGCGAACGCCTCTGTACAACCACCCGGGAGACGTACACTCCAGCCGGCAACTGTTCGACCTCGTCTACGTACAAGGTGTTTAAAAAATACACGGTTGTATTTCAGGGTACGAATCTACCGAGACGAGTAACAAAAACGTACGAACCCGTGTTTCGTGTACAGTGTTGTCGCGACGAATGCGAAACGGTGGTCCACGATAAATGTGAAAGTACAGCTACCTGGGAGACGTGTTACTCCGCGTACAAGATGTTTAAAAAATACACGGTCGTATTTCAGGGTACGAATCTACCGAGACGAGTAACGAAAACGTTGTACGAACCCGTGTTTCGTGTACAGTATTGTCGCGACGAATGCGAAACGGTGGTCCACGATAAATGTGAAAGTACAGCTAGCTGGGAGACGTGTACTCCGCGTACAAGGTGTTTTAAAAATACACGTTCGTATTTCAGGGGATGAATCCGCTAAGACAGGCGACAAATGTACGAACGCGTGCTTTATGTACAACAGTCTACGATAAATGTGAAGGAAACACGGGAATTTTCATAATGCAGCCAAGGCAATAATTTTACTATTTTACCAACTTGCGTCTGTTACACAAATCGCATTGCCTATGCGTAAGAATCGTTTCCATTCGTGCGATGACTTCTCGAGTGACATTACTAGGGACATGGTCTTCGTTGTACACTCTCGATCGATCGGTGAACCGACTCGTCGTATTCAACGTGTAAAAGAATCTTCACTGATGAAAGAGACATTTCTAAGCAGCGTTACGCATTTATCGTACAGTCACTGTTTACGCATCAATTCGGAACAAGAAATAATTAAACGAAGTTACGCGATGATCTCGAAGCGTCATTAATCGAGACGTTTACCCTGTACATCGCGCGTTTTCGGAATATACGGCACGTCGACGTGAAAATTCGGTAAAGAAATCGCAAGAGTGTCTTTCGCGCGCTTTTTTCCCCCTCATCTGATTCGAAAGTGCGTGGTCGCTCGTGACCGCGATGTTTCGCGTATCACCGTGAGAAGCGTTCTCCCAAGTTGCTCGATAGCTGCCCACCTACGTACGTACGTAGGTACATGGAAGCGAGAGATTGCACGCGGCGTGCGCGCGACAGATGCGCTGGTATATTGCATTTGGATACCACAAACGGCATACCTACCCCGGGGAGGGGGGAGCGTCTGTGTGCGCAGCGAATTAGCGATTCCTTGCGGATCGACGTGCACGTTGGCCCAGTGAACTCGTTTCAAAGCATTTAAGCCCAAGTCGCTGGGTATTAATTACACGTCTACGTCATATTGCGGTTGCCCCGCAACCGATACCGGATCTCCGTATCGATACCAATTTCGTTAGGGATTCCATTATCTTCACCCGTGGCCGGCGTATTTAATTCAAAGCTTCGAGTCGCCGGGCGATACGTGCTCGGGGACTTCTCCTTCATCCACGTTCGTCGAGACGGGGCGTTCTCCGTTATCTAACGAACGTAGCTGCGAGTATCGTGCACGGTAGACGAGAGGTCCCGTGAAAGAGACACGGTACGAAATTGGTGGGAGTGCAAGTGACGCGCCACGAGTCGCGCGCCTTGTCAGTTGCAACGTATTACCATCTTTCTTAAATTCGCTCTACCATTCACGTCGATTATAAAATATCGACTAATTTTTCGTACACCGATTAACGGTACTTGATTTGTACATGGCCGGTGTATTTAATTCGAAGCTTCGAGTCACTGGGCGATACGTGCTCGGGGACTTCTCCTTCATCCACGTTCGTCGAGACGGGGCGTTCTCCGTTATCTAACGAACGTAGCTGCGAGTATCGTGCACGGTAGACGAGAGATCCCGCGAAAGAGACGCGGTTCGTAATTGGTGGGAGTACAAGTGACGCGCCACGAGTCGCGCGCCTTCTCAGTTGCAACGTATTACTATCTTTCTTAAATTCTCGGCACCATTCGCGTCGATTGTAAAATATCGACTAATTTTTCGTACAGCGATTAACGGTACTTGATTTGTACATGCCCGACGTATTTAATTCCAAGCTTCGAGTCGTCGGGCGATACGTGCTCGGGGACTTCTCCTTCATTCACGTTCGTCGAGACGGGGCGTTCTCCGTTATCTAACGAACGTAGCTGCGAGTATCGTGCACGGTAGACGAGAGATCCCGCGAAAGAGACGCGGTTCGTAATTGGTGGGAGTACAAGTGACGCGCCACGAGTCGCGCGCCTTCTCAGTTGCAACGTATTACTATCTTTCTTAAATTCTCGGCACCATTCGCGCCGATTATAAAATATCGACAAATTTTTTCGTACAGCGATTAACGGTACTTGATTTCTGTAATTACAAACGATAAGTATTGCAGATAACACGACGACACACGCTGGAGAGGGTTCGTAGCAGGTATTTCGGATGTTTGCGTTTTAATCTTCCGTGTAATCATCTGTATAGCATTGTCATTGGGGTTTGCGTGCGTGTCAATTTCAGCTTTGTGTTTGTTCGTTGAACGTATGATTTCTTCCTATACAGAGGGAACGGTTTACGTAGCGTATTATCGGGTACAGTAACCTATATACTAACAGGGTCGAGTGACGAAGAGAGTAAATAAGACGTATCGATACCGAGTGAAGTATTCTTTTTTATTTTATTCACTTTCTTCGTGCAATCTGAGAGCTCTTACTCGTCGCTGCTTTGTGCTAAATAATCCTTTTATTCTCTCGTTGCTTTCACTATTGGAAATATTTTCATTTTGCACACTGTGTGTCGAAATCAGGGGATGGTTAATTTTGGAGCGAAAGATCGTCGATGTTTGAACCGCTGTAACTTTGTGAAAAAAAGACGTACGGAGGTGTAGCTTCACTCGTTTTAAAGAACAAAGTCTGCACTTTTGCGAAACTTGATTAAATTTTTTCAAAGACGCTTTTATACTCGGATGCGGAGCGAGCGAACGAAGATGATACCTTCCCCTTATAATTTTCCAAATTCAAATCACTCCACGGAGTTTGATAAATTTTTCTCGCGATTCGTTTTAAAATGAGTTTAAAGCGAAAAGTTTCCCCCTCGCAGCGACCCCCTAAAAGTTGATATACGATTTTTTGTTGCTGACTCATCGCAGTTTGAATGAAAAGCACGCCGCCGGCATTAGCATAACCCGCGATCGTTACGGCAGAGGAAAAATTGCGATTCTTTGGCGAATTATACGTGACGCAACTCTCTTTCAGTTTATCGTACGCGATTTCTTGCGTAAATAAACGCTGTCAACGACGATACTTGATATTGACATACGACACCTCGTCAATATCGATCGTAATATCGACAAAGATTCATCTATCGATGTTTCCATCATTTCTCGACGAAAGATCTGAGAAATAAAAGATCTAATAATAACAATAATCGGTTGTAACATTTATGGGCCAGTGTTACACCATAGTTCCAAGAAAGACTCTTCCTAATAGCGAGGATAAATCCAATTGGCGAACATATTCCTATTTCTACGAGACTTCGCACGTATCTTCGAAAGTAGAAATGAAAATTAATAAATATAATTAGTTATACATTTCAATTATCACCCAATATTGCAAGCAAAAGCGCCATTAATAATCGACTAAAGGATATTTAGTTCTTTTTTACTCCAAAAAGAAATTTCAAACGTTCGAAACGACCCTTCTGCTAGTTTCAGTCGGAACCTTCACATTAATCGAGTACCTCGGTTTCGCATTTATCGCGACAATGCCGTAACCGCGATTGATATCGCGGTGGTCGACGATATCGTTTCCCGGATCGACTTCACAGCCCCGAAAACAAACAACAGGTCTATCTCGAACGTCTCGAAGACGAGTGGAACGTTTCGATCGGTTTGAGAGATTCGATAGGGCGCCTATTACTCGGTGCTATCGGCGAGTAATGAATCGTGACTCGTGGAACGCAACGCTTTCCCGGTTTGTTTAGGCGCGTTGGCTTCGGGCCATATCGGCCGCGATGGCTGGTGTCGGAAAAGGGAAAATGCTAACAAACACCGAACGCCTGTTTTCCCGTGACAATGAAAAAGAAACAGTTCGACGAAACCTTCGTTGGCGCTCGGAGGAGGAAAAAAAAAAGAGAGAAACTGGCGCTCGGGGAAGTTTCGGTGGCACGTGAAAGATCGTCGAGACCGAAACTTGTAAATGTACACCGAAAGTTCTCTCGGGATACGATCGAGAATGTTAATTTTTCGCGAATCAACGTTACGACCTCGGTGGTCGCGTGCCACCTATAACTACACACACACACCTGTAACTTGTACACACGTACACTCGTCTCACTCGTACCCCGAACGTTCTCCGTTACGAAATAAAAACTATATTTACGCAAGGGTGAGATCCACGGCGGGTGAGAAATTTGTACACGCGGTGCGATACGATCGTACGATTTAACGATACCAGCTCGAGATCGTAGCATTACGGTAACACTAAACCCGCACTCGTTTAGTCAACCGGCGTTATCTCGAGTCTCGCACGCCACTGGACAAGAGGATTAAGGACCAACTCCGTTCCATTATTTTCTTTTATCGCGATCGCGGCTATTAATTTCGCTCGAGTCCATAGCCACTTGCCAGAAATAAGTAAAACGAGATTGGCCTCCTCGAGGCTCTGCCCGCGCGACCTTTCCGCCATCGGATTTTCTCTCTTTCGATTTTCTGTGTGTTTCTTTTCTCTTCGGGAGAGAGAAAAAAGTGTCGCGAAGAGGAAACGCGAGAAAAAGGGACGATTCGATGTAGTCGGTGTGTCGATGGAAATTCCACCACGGTGGGAGTCCGTCCATTTGGAGAACCACGAGGACCGAAATTCCATTAGAAGTTCGGTGCCTCGAAACGAAACGAAGGGCGTTGTCGTAGGAACGTCGACGTTACTCGGTATATAGTTAGCTATATTATCCAATACGTCGTGAACCGGCGCGAAAAGTTTCAACGATTATGGTTGTTGCGAAGTACTCGCCTTAATCTATACCTCTTCGCTCGAGGAGGCCATTTCTCGGCCGGGGACGCGTAACGTTCGGTCCTCGATCCGAGTTTTCCGAAAATTACGAACACGTAACGTACGAATGAGAAAATTGTTTTCTTCTACCGATGGGGATCCAGTTGGAAGATCGGTGCGTTGTTAACCCCTTTTCGTGCAATGATGTCGCAGAGACTCGATGGATATCTCGTGTGCCAAACTTGGGCTAAGTCTCGGAGACTAAGTGCCGTCTTCGAAGTTACTTATTTCGGTTCTTTCGTGCACGAACTTCTTCAAGCTTGGTACAGTGTTTGTGTGTTGTTTATATACCAGTGAGTTATCGCGACGATACGGTTAAGAAACGGTGGGCGTTGGCAAAAAAAGAACCAATGCCAGAAATTCTTTTCTATTACGAGAGAACGTGGGAAATCGTTGAAAAAAATTGTTTTCCTCGTATATCGCTATCTGCGTTCAATGGTTGTATTTTGTAAGACGAATTTATGAATAACGATAAGAGAATTATGATAAGAAAAGATTAAGTAAGCGGTGATTTTCGTATCAACGTTGCGGGAGAAAAATTGACACCAGTTACGTATTGAAAAGATCATGAGCTGAAAGATAGCGCATAGTGAGAACTATACTGAAAGAACTTCCTGTAGGAAGATAATATCTTGCCAAGTACCATTTGTCGGAACGTTTTAAAAAATGCAGTGCACGGCGAAATTGTTAACAATGATGCAATATTTTTATCTTCTTATCGTATACCGATGTACGATAGAAACTGTACAAAATGTTTTATTTCTTATTAGGAATTAAATCAGGAATACAGTATTGTCGCGATAAATGTGAAACCGAGATTATCGCGACAGACTCACGATAAATGTGAAAAAAAAAGTTTACTTCCCTATTAGGAGAGGTCTACCTTGGAACTGTCGAGCGATTAATGACACTTTATGGTGCTCGATAGTTAACTAGAATGTGATACTAGTCGATAAGATAAATGCTCGTGTTGGGGAAATAAATTAATGCGCACACGAACTTTTTTTATTATTGAATTTTTCTTTATGAAAACGTTACCCTTACATTTGTCAAATCTTTCTGCTTAAAATGAGACCACGCACGGTCTCACGATGATGTAATTTAGATAGATCGTGTTCATTTATTCATTGCACGATAAATGCGAAAGAAATCAGGTGTCACTGATACCGAGCCAAGTTTGATCGCGTTGTACCACTATGATAAACATGAATACAGGAGCGACGATAAATGAAAATAAATGAATACTATTGAGTTGATTCGATAAATGAAAACTATTGAGTTGATTCGATAAATGAAAACTATTGAGTTGATTCGATAAATGAAAACTATTGAGTTGATTCGATAAATGAAAACTATTGAGTTGATTCGATAAATGAAAACTATTGAGTTGATTCGATAAATGAAAACTATTGAATTGATTCGATAAATGAAAACTATTGAGTTGATTCGATAAATGAAAACTATTGAGTTGATTCGATAAATGAAAACTATCGAGTTGATTCGATAAATGAAAACTATTGAATTAATATCGCTTGTTTCCCGAGTAAAAATTATCCAAATTATTCCACGCTCACTTTAATCGAGAATCTCTTACAAACATCTCGATAAAAGTTTCGTGAGAAAAAATAAAAAAAAAAAAAAAAATGCGATCGCATTGCATTTGTAAACGCTCTTCCCCTTTCTGTTTCGATTTCTATTCATTCGCGCACGGTCCCTCGTAAATGTGAATTTCGGTCCGGAGGTTTTCTCATTTATCGAGAAAGTAGCGTAGCAGCTCACGGTTCGTCGATTTCGAATTAATTCCAAGTGGAAAGGATTAACCTCCGCTAGATCCACCGGAAGTTGTTTCCCCGGAGGTTTACCGAGCCATCGGCCGGACCCAAGGGTGCGAGAATAATTAAAATACCACTTGGCGGTGATTCCAGAGCGATGCAATTGTTCCGAAATACGCGTTCTCGTTAAAAAGATCGCGTCGAGTATGTAATTTTCCGTAATCCCATTCATTACTTACGGTATTTTGAACTCGTAACAGCGTTACCGTAAATATTTTCGCGGCGACGATGGTTCGCGCGGAGTCTCGCGAGCGCGAGCCCGGCCGTCTGTATATTTTACGATATTGCCGTGGTTTGGAAAACCGAAGTAATATTTTAGCGGCCTCTAAAATTCGAGAAACACGGCTCGTGGAAACACTGAGCGAGTCTGGTCCCGTGTTGCCGTACCGGACTGGCTGGCTGCAATATTTTCCGTACTACAATCCCGGTACCGTAAGTACCTATATACGGAATTCGAGGAATGCGTAGAAGGAATCGAGATCCATCGCGCGGTTCCGGTGTCGTATACGGGACCCGTGTCCGGAAAGAGGAACGTAGGAACGTGGGAATCGAAGATAAGAGAACACCGCCCAACCCGCGCTTGCAACTTTATATTTTATATACGGTTCCACGTTCGTAACAACGGGGGTAAAAAAAAAAAAAAAAAGAAAAAAAAATGGGGAAAAAAAAACACGTATGCAAAAGCAATGGCACACGCTCGTTCCGAGTCTAATATTCGAGTCGTACGTTGGCACGCTCGTGATTCTTTTTCAACTGGGTCGTCCGAATGGAAGCCACGAACTATACCGTGTACGTATATGTAGATGGGTATGCGTAGGTACACAACGTACACAATTTCTTGCGTTCATCCGAAAGGCTGACCGAATTGCGGAAAATGACTCGAGCGTGCCGCGATACCACGACGGATCGACTTATTTACAGCGGAACGGAGTATACAGGGTGTTCCAGATCGGAACCGACAAACTTTGTCAACATGTTTAGGAGGTCGTTCCGTGCAAGAAACGTTATATACGCTATTGGTCGATTCGCCTTCGTTTTCGAGATACAAAAGAGGAAGTGTTATAAATTACGGGTAACTGGCTCGAGAAGGTGAACGTTTGTTTGCTATTATTTTTCGGTTATTTGTACGGTAAATTTATGTGGTTATTTATACAGTTAATTAGAGAATTATTTAGAGAGTTATTTGTACAGTTGTTTATATAGTTATTTGTATAGTTATATATGTAGTTGTTTATATAGCTATTTAGAGAGTTATTTGTACAGTTGTTCATATAGCTATTTATACAGTTATTTGTACAGTTGTTTATACGGTTATTTGTATAATTATATATGCAGTTGTTTATATAGCTATTTAGAGAGTTATTTGTACAGTTGTTTATACAGTTATTTGTATAGTTATATATACAGTTGTTCATATAGCTATTTATACAGTTATTTGTACAGTTGTTTATACAGTTATTTTTTATAGTTATATATGCAGTTATTTATACAGCTATTTAGAGAGTTATTTGTACAGTTGTTTATACAGTTACTTGTAAAGTTATATATGCAGTTCTTTATATAGCTATTTAGAGAGTTGTTTAGAGAGTTATTTGTACAGTTGTTTATACAATTATTTGTATAGCTATATATGCAGTTGTTCATATAACTATTTATACAGTTATTTATACAGTCATGTATAGTTATTTATACAGTCATTTATAGTTATTCATACAGTCATGTATAGTTATTTATACAGTCATGTATAGTTATTTATACAGTCATGTATAGTTATTTATACAGTTATTTACAGTTATACCGGTCACACTGATTTAAAGAAATTGCACAAAATGATCGACTCACCCCTTGATCGTACACACTCAGGTAGACGTCCTTTCGTGCACTACTCGCGAGATCATTTTCGACAGTAAAAACAACCTCTTTAATTTTTATCATTAACTCGTCACGGGTATTAAGTTTCTTGATTTAAATACACTTTGAAATTCATCGAACCCCATAAAAAGAAAATTCTAATGGCGTGAGATCCGGTGACCGAGGGGGCCACGCAACAGGTCCATATATTCCTATCCATCTACCAGGAAAAGTTTGACTGAGAAATGTTGTTACGCTTCCGATAACACGAGGAGGTGCTCCGTCATGTTGTATCCACGCGAGTCTTCAAGTGACTAGTGCCACGTTCTCTAAATATTGGTCCAAGTGATTTTTCGAAAAGATTTCTCTGAATTATTCCACATTCTCGAAGAAATAAGGTCCAACGAGACGATTACCCAACAATCCATACTATGCATTTTCAGAAAATTCTTGTGGATTTTCAATCAAATATGGAAGTTTTTCGAATCGTTTGTTCCATATCATGAGCCAATACATCTATAAATAAAATATTGAGAAGAATGTTCAAATTCGATTCGAACTATGCGCAATATTCAACGTGACGTGCATAATTTTAGAGCAGAAGACGTTTGTTAAAAGAATTTTTTCAAGCGATAAAGACGAATATCTTCATGTGTAAAGTATTTTTCATACTCGAATGGAAGATACCCAAGTTGTCAATGAAGTACAATGAATTTGTGTTTCAAGTTTCTCCGTGTTTCATTCAAGAATTAATCAGTACGTCTTTTTGCGTTCACACGAGAATATTTGGCGAGCTTACGCGTACAGAAATTAGTTTACCTCAAATACTCGTAAATATTAGCACGAGTCGAACGACAAGAAATTCTGCGTTACGAATATCGTCGACGATATTATTCCGCGAGTGTATCCATTTCCGTTACAAAGCAACAACATTACGGCGTGTACTTCGTTCGAATAATTTACAACCGTTTCGAACGCACCTCAATCAGAGATCCTTATTTCACGTGTATTTAAATACACGTGTAATTCTCGACACCGAACCTTCAACCGTGCAATACAGTTTACAACACATGTATTTTATTACACGTGTATCTCTATGTTACACGAGTATTTCGTTAAACTTGTGTACTTTACACGTGTATTTTCTATTACACGTTCACGTACTTATACTTAGCACGGTTTAAGTTAATTAATCGATAACGTCGTAAACGTACCAAAATATATATATATATATATATATATATACATCTACGCAGGTATATATGTATTTTATTTACATACGTATTTCTACGTTACACGAGTATTTCGTTACACTTGTGTACTTTACACGTGTATTTTCTATTACACGTTCACGTACTTATACTTAGCACGGTTTAAGTTAATTAATCGATAACGTCGTAAACGTACCGAAATATATATATATATATATATATATATATATATATATATATATATATATATATCTACGCAGGTATACTCGCGTTGAAATATCCGCGTTCGCGTCCATGTACACGCGTCACGAAATTAAACACGCATACTCAATTTCTCAATAGACCGATATACACGCGTCTCATGTACACTTGTATCTAAGACACGGATATTTAATTTCTTAATAGAGTTACACCTGTCCCGTGTACACCTGTATATCCAAGACACGGATATTTAATTTCTTAATAGACCTTGTTACACCTGTCCCGTGTACACATCCATTTCGACACGAGTAGAAAACCACAACCACTAATTTCGATCCGTGCCTCGAGAAACCGAATCGATTTTTACGACAGATGGAAAAAAATATTTCTTCCTCGATTTTCCAGAAACTTTGACAATTTTCCGATCGGTTTCGATCTGGAACACCCCGTACGTGTACAATCTTCTTTTACCAGCGGTTATTTCCCTGTCATCCGGACGCAAAGCGTCCGATTTCTACAGTTCCCCCGGTAACGCTTCCGCTTTTGAGAGCATCGCTCGTTTAGGAAGTTTCTGCGTGTTTGATTCTACGGCCGAGGTTTTGCGAACGTGACCCAGATAATTATGCATGCGCGTGTACGTCGAAGGGACGTACCTTTGGTCATTGTTGCAGATACGCGGAGCCAGGAAAGCGGGAAATTTAGCGAGACCACCGTTGCATGCCGATGTGCCACAGCAATCCGATAATCAGGACAGTTGCTATTGCTTCGCCCTCTTAAACGTTTCGCTCGGAAATAACGAGACACCTTGATCGATACGCGCCGCGAGAGATCGTTTTTTACCGCTCCTCGACGCGGTTCGAGCCGGAAATATCGGTAATACCAAATCGGATCATTTCTACAGGGTCGAGGATTGTTTCGAAGGGCATTCGAGCAGTTAGTATTTACCGCACTGCGGCGATCTCTAATCGTACACGGTGTAATTAATTGGGATTGTTTCGTTGTTTTGTTGAAGTGTTCGTTTCGGGCTTCGATTCGGAACTGTTCGAATACTCGGTTCGTATGGTTGATGGAGAAGTTGAAAGAACCGAGATCTTGATAGAATCGAGTCAGTGGGAACAACCGAGAAGTTGAAATAAACGAGAATTTGTGACAATTGAGCTGTTTGAGACAATTAAAAAGTTGAAACAACCGAGATCTTGATAGAATCGAGTCAGTGGGAACAACCGAGAAGTCGAAATAAACGAGAATTTGTGACAATTGAGCTGTTTGAGACAATTAAAAAGTTGAAACAACCGAGATCTTGATAGAATCGAGTCAGTGGGAACAACCGAGAAGTCGAAATAAACGAGAATTTGTGACAATTGAGCTGTTTGAGATATTTAAAAAGTTGAAATAAGTGAGAACTCGGAATAATTGACCGCTGGGAACAATCGAGAATTCGAAACAACCGAGATGCTCGATGCAATCGAGAAATTGAAACAACTGTGAAGTCGAAACAATTGAGCCTTTGGAAACAATCGAGAACTCAAAACAACCGAGATGCTCGATACAATCGAGAAATTGAAACAACCGAGAACTCGAAACAATTGAGCTTCTGGAAACAACCGAGATCTCGAAACAACCGAGAACTCGAAACAACGGAGCCGTTCGAACGAATCGAGCGACTCAATTTCTTCGAGTTTTCGAATCGAATCAAAAATCGAGTCTCGGTTCGAATTTTTTCTAATCGCTCCAATTCTGCTCAAAAAATTTGTTTTATAAATGACGCTATGTGTGTGGAAAATTACTTAAATAGGCATTCCATAATTTCATAAATTTCTATATATGTTGTATACTGTAATCTTTTCTTTTCTGGTGTATACGTATTGTTCTCCTAAGATTTAAAAGGACTTATCAGGCGGTAAATAAAGCAATAACAATATAATAATAATAATGTAATAATAATAGTAACGGTAACAATACAGCATTAATAATAAAGTAATAATAATAGTAATGCTAACAATACAGCAATAATAATGAAGTAATAATAATTGTAATGCTACCAATACAGCAATAATAATAAAATAACAATAATAACAAAGTAATAATAATGGTAATGGTAACAATACAGCAATAATAATAAAGTAATAATAATAGTCATGCTACCAATACAGCAATAATAATAAAGTAATAATAATAGTCATGCTACCAATACAGCAATAATAATAAAATAACAATAATAACAAAGTAATAATAATAGTAATGGTAACAATAAAGCAATAATAATAAACTAATAATAACGAAGTAACAATAATAACAAACTAATAATAATAGTAATAGTAAGAATAAAGAAACAATAATAAAGTTACAAACAGTTGTAAACAGTACTGATAAAGTAGTAATAATAACAAAAGTAACAAGATAGCAAGTAATAACACTAAAGTAACAATAATAATAGCTGGAGAATAATAAAAATAATAACCTCGATATTAATGTACGAATAATAATGATAGTATCAATATATTAATAACAATCATAGCATCAATATATCAATAATAATCATAGTATCGATACATTAATAATAATCACAACATCGATATATTAATGATAATTATAATATTAATATTCGAGTGGCCACGAGAGGGCCGCATCGATCGATCGATCCCCCCCTCCGTGCGCTTTCGATCCGTGGTATTACCCTCCGATCGTTCGTCGGTTGGTTAATTACGTCATCCCGATGCGACGGCCGTGCGATAGTTCGGGATGTCCGGGAAACAGAAGCTCCCGGGACGGGAGAGCGAAGTTTCGAAAATAAACGAAAACGGTAACAACGTCGGCGAGACACAGTTTCGAGCGACAATGACAAAGTTTGCGAGAAGTTTTATTGGATCGGACGCGAAGATAATTTCTCCGCGTGTTAAGGGAGCTTTCGAGCCGAAATAGCCCCGGCACGCGATACCCCAAGATGCTCGGAATGCCTTATATCGTACGGAACCACCAACGCGCGGAACCACCACCGTGGAAACCTTCTTCGATTTCATGGGGATCCTACATCGGATTCCTCGCCGCTGTAACCATACCAAAAACCGATAGCATTCCTTTTCGCACACGTTCCCATAACAACGCACGAGACTCTTTCCGCTACCGTAACAACGCACGACACTCCGTACGACTGACCGCTGATAACCGAAATTCCTTTTGCATACGTTCCCATAACAACGCACGACACTCCGTACGACTGACCGCTGATAACCGAAATTCCTTTTGCATACGTTCCCGTAACAACTCACGAGACTCTTTCCGTTCCCATAATGACGCACTCCTTGCGTAACGCAGGACACTCGGGACAGGAACAGATATAACAACCCGACACATAAGAGACAGGTCAGTCTTGACCCGTGATTAGATACGCACGAATCTGTGACCAAAGGTACCGCGATTAAAGTGTAATACAGAAGGAAATAATGAAGAGTTCGATCTCACGTTGGAGATCAACATTTTTTCTATCAAATCCTTCATTATTACGCGACACCGCCATTGTAATACGGAACGTGCGTGGTATATACCGAAGCGGTATGCTGCACTCATCGTACCAGCGTGTTGCGTAACCGAGCACGTGCAAACTTCTCCTGTAAGAATCCGGACAGTTGGTATTTGTTGTAAAAAAATATTCCGGGAACCGTTTCGAGATAAAGTACTCCTTCGAAAATATTTTCCCAGACAACGTAATTGCGTTTACTTCCAGCGTCGTTGCATTTGCCGGAACTTCCTCCGTCGTAGCATTCGCTGGAAATTTTATTCGGAATGAATCCCGAATAAATTTTTCCAATAACAGTTTACTCGAATAATCTTAGAAGAGACTACCTATCAATTTGAATTACAGAGACGAGAAAATTTCGTTAGGTTTTTTCGTACCTTTGGTTATTTTCACGGTGGAAATATTGGGTTCTTCGGTAAGTAATTTTGTTCTCCAAAATGGAGAATATATAATTTAATACAATGTTTATACACTTTAAAAAAATTGTGTTTTATTTTCACCAAAAAAAGAAATGAGATGACTTTCCGAATAACCCAATACGTTCCATCGAAGCTCTTTGAAAATGTTCGAAAAATCTACTCGACTTATTCGAGTAAAATTTCATTCTAGCCAATTATTTTTAACAATATGGTATTTTTAAGAATCGAAGATATCGTTCGGTGAAAAAGTTACATAAAATATAAAATTTTCCAGAGTCTTTCAATAAATTCCCAACAGTTTTCGATTCACTTCCGACGAGCGCTCGGATATTTGTGTACGGGTGTGTCTGCACGAAAAAATCTTTTGTTTCGACCGGTTCTTTGTATCGGTACATATTCACCAGTACACGTAACACGTACGGTGTATTTGTCGGTTTCGAATCGCATTTTCCAACCGGTGGTAGATTTAACGCTACGGTTTATGTACAGTATACACCTAATTGTACGAGAAGGGAAGCACAAATGTTTCGAATCCGTGTATAAACCGTGAATTTCGAAACGTTGGCCCCTAGCCCCGAAACCGACCATCGAATACGTTTCGAAAAAAAAAAAAAATAGAAAAAAAAAAAAATGGTTCGCGCGCGAAAAATCGTGCCGCGACCGCAGTATTGCGTTTACGATACACAAATGTTGCGAAGAATGGAGTCTCGTAGCGACGATTGAATAGAAGTAGGCGAGAATGGAAACATCGTGCGTTTGATACTGCACCACGGATGAAAGAAACTCGCACTACGCGGGAAACGAGAGAGAATCCCACGTGTATCCAACGAGAAAGCCAATTAGCGAGATGGAACGTTGAAATCCCAATGAAATTTCAAGCCCCGGATGTATCCGACAAATTTCGTACCTTTTTGTTTGTTTTCTATTCTCTCTCTCTCTCTCTGTCTCTATCTATTTTTTTTTTTTTCATTTCGTCGCACCGAAGAACATCGGTCGGGATAGAGAGAAAAAAAAAAAAAAAGAAAAATAAATCCTGTCGACGGTTAAACAGTCGAATGAGTTTTATTTAACCCATTTCCGTTTCAAAGTACCATCATCGCGGGTATGCACGTTTTTATTTATTATTAATCGCGCTTTCGAGATGGCGAACGAGAACCAGTTCGTTCTGTTTCACGAACGTACCGGTGCAAGTTTCATCGAACCGTTGTAATATTATTTGGTTACATTCGACCTGAAGGCTAATCGAGAGCTAAAAGCTTTCACGGAATTCAAAGTATTATGGAGAGAATTGGAGCAACGGATAGAAGGCAAGAATTTTATTATTTGTTCGATTCAAAGGGAGGACGTAATAAAACTTAGCCCGCTCGGACGAAAGAAAAACGAATTGAAATAGCGTGGCGGAGAAAGAACCGGGAGAAATTACATTTACAGTGGAGAATGGTCTGTCGATTTCACGATTAAAATATCCATCGGGGGAGTAATTGCTCGAATACTCGAAACTCGGGCAATTTACATAGGTATTCGGTGTTTTTCGGAATTTTATCTAACGATAACGTTTGCATTGATCGTAACGATCGTTTCTTAAAAGAAATCGAATATTCCAGCGATTAAATTACAACAGGAACTTCATTTCCACGAGAAATGGGTTTCAGAGAGCCTAAACCACGAATATTAACAAAAGTTATACACGTGTGTATACACCGTACGTACCGCGGGTAATTAAATTATTACCAACGGTTTGAAATTCCTATTTATCTCAAGTCGGTTAATATTTTACTATCGCGCACATTATGCATAACTATAACTAATGGTAATTTAAAACACCTGTATAATATCTTATATAGCGTATTTCCAGGTAAGATAAAATATCAATGTTCACGGGATAAGATTAAGTACATTTAATCTATATACGGTGCACGTTTCTAAACGTACGAAGGAATCATTGATTTTCAATCGGTCGTAGAAACGTATTTACATTTTCTATAATTTTTTCAATTATTGAGAACACGGATACAAAGAGTCTTAATGTAATGGTGACTGTTAATCTTTCGAGGAATATCGTGATGTTCGCTGACAAACTTTTAATTCAGGGTCGAGTTTGTCGAACGTTCGATCGGGGACACGATTTTCCCACGCGAGTTCATTATTCTCCACTCTGTTCGAAAATGCAATGTACACGCGAAACGATCGAAAAATCCATCGTCGACACGTTGTTTGGGTCGAAAGCACGGATTTGTAGCGATTTCGCGCGGCTAGTGCCCTCCCCTCGACAAAAAGAAAACATTACGCGCGACCCTTAAATTCGTTGCTTTGCAATTTTCTTTTTTCTTCTTCTTCTTTTTTTTTTTCTTTTTCTTTCTCGAGTTTCGTCTTCGCGCAGGAAGCGGCCGAGTGGTTCGAATCGACGATCGTTTATTTCCGTCGAGAGCTCGTTTGTTGCAGCATTCGGCCTGAATTGCCTTCGTTAATGTTAAACACGATGGATTATCGATGGAAAACGAAAAAGCGTGTACGTTGAAACGATCGTGCTAATTAGCTATTCGATGTTACATAAACGATAGACTATGAGGACGGAGGCAACGAATTGTTTGACACGATTGATTTCGAACTATTCTGACCGACTATTACAGTCGCAAAAGAATGAAAAAAGAATTTTGTTTGTTGGTTGGAGGAAGGCCAGTCGAGATACTCGATTTTCGATCCGATTGGTGAACTCGAGAGGATCGAATCTCTCGAAAGAATCGAGTCTCTGCGAGTAACGATAGTTTTTTGCCAATATCTCGAAAACTAGGGCCGATCGTCAATTTTTTTATAAGAAACAATTGTTCGAGATATGAAGCTTTGTAACCTATTTCAAAATCATCGAAATCGACGAGTAGAAATTCAAACGGAATGGAAAATGGCGGGAAACATTCGAGAGGATCGATCAAAGTTTGATAACGATAATATTTAATTTTTTACGTACCGTTGTGTACTATTATATATGTTTAAACGTGCGTGAAAAAATTGTAAATAAATTCAGTATTCGTAGATACGCACGAAAGATACATTAAACTACGAGGAAGAACAAAGAATATCATTAATTTAATTAGAAGAATTATGCGATTCTCCGAAGAAATCAATGGAGGGATTAGCATAAAGGAGAAACATTATTAGAATTGTTTGACGTACAATTATAATATGTGTGGTCACGATTGGAGATTTATACAGTTTGTTTAAATTTATTTAAAATATCAGAGCAGTCTACCAGACCGTCGAGTACTTTAAATACGAAAATTACACAAAATTTCTTCCTTTTATTTTCCAAAGTAATCAGATTCAAGAGAGTTACCGTGGATGATCAAATGATTAAAAACACTTTAAATTACTACTTACTCGAAATTCGTTCGTGAAATTAAAATTGCATTAAATTCGTAGCATCTTGCTATCTTAAAGCTTTCACGATAAAAAAGTACTTTTCTAATCTATAATTACCTAAACACGCCTCTGAAAGCTTTTAGTATTTTTTCGATATTTTTCTCATACTTCCAAGTCACAATGACCCACAGTTACAATTTTCCCCTCAATCGATATCACGTATAATTTCTCCATTCTAAGCCCTTGAAATAATACTAAAACCTTGTCACGAATACACCAATATATTTTCAAAACAATCAAAGTATCCCATTGAGGGGATCTTTGCTTCCATTCGCGACCAAACTTCTGGTACTTTCAAACTGTCCCTAACAATTTGATCGGCCAGGTTCGTAATTGCGACAGGTGATAGACAGCCGTGTTGTCGCGAAGAAAAATATTTATTCGAGTGTTCGAATAATAGCTGCAATCCGAGGGTGCGCGCTGTACGATGCTGTGAACACACGAGGGTGTGCAGAGTGTCACGACGAGACGTCTGTCGACGTTACGGTTCTGGAACCGGTGAATACGCGACGACAGTTGGTTGGCTGGTACCGATTGTCGGTCGTTCTCATCCCTAAGTGGAAACAACCACGGTGGTGTTTCCCACAATTTGCAATCGCGAGACGCGTACGAGTATATCGAAATCTTCCAAGTGGGCTTTATCTCGAAAATCGTGAAATATTTCCGATTGGTAGATATTGTGTAGATATTCCGATTTTGAGAGCCTACACTTATCGGAGAAGGTAATTTATATACTTATCGAAGAGCGAAACCATCGAGGAGGACGAAGGGTAAAGGGCAGAATCTTAGGCTCGCGAGCACGATCGGTGCCTTCTTGACCTATATCACCGGTGAGCTTTGTCGTGGTTCCGTTGCCTATTGTTTGCAGACGCCACGACTTTATGCTTCGATTATCCAAGAGATTCACCCTACTGGTGAACAGGATCCAGACTTTCGAAAGACGTTCCAACGAGTTTACAAACTGTCTAATACTTTCCTGCAATTTTCCGGCCAAGATCCTCCCTTCTGGCCGAACCGGTCGAGATTACCACCCCTTTCCCTCGGTATGCTCGACATCGACGTTACGATTGCTGGAGCCACTCGAGTGTCCGTTCGCCCCGAGTCGAATTTCCGCTCTCACGTGGGAAACACACGGATCGACCGACTTTGATTTTATTGTGCTCCCGCGGAACGATAGTGGAACGATCCCTCTCGATGTGTGTAAAATATTAGACGTGTGTACTCGGTGGTTTTCAAGATACGAATAATCAAAGTTTCGTTACTTGCGAAGCTTCGAAAGCTTGCGTAGAGTGAACAGATGTAAGAAATTAGATATTTGTACATATTTGAGAAATATGTAATGTATAAGTTATTAGATTACGGTAAAGTACAATGATGACGTACAGGCAGATTGTACTGATATTTTCCTTCTTTTTGAAAATAGAGTACAGTTCACACGATTGATTAATACCTATTGTGAGAAACGATACTTATCATTTTAATACATTTAATGGTATGTATGACGTACGTACGGAACCTGTAATGTTAATATTTGTAAATAGAACAATAATCGATTTATTAATATTGGTAAGAATCTTATCGATTAATAAATGAAAATTGTTAAATGATTTCTACATTTAAGGGTGGAATCTCCACGTTGGGCATTGACACAGAGTTAACTATTCGAGGTAATCTGGTAACTAGTTTTTTTAAATTCCATCTTCGTGAATCTCTTTCTAGACCGAATTTCGAACTCCTCGTTTTCACTTTTCGATTAATTCCATCCCATGATTTTTCGATCGAATTCAAATTCCCGTGATTGCGGCGTTCATTGCATTATTTTAATTTCATCAACCATCGCTTTAAATGATTTGTACACGTAACGTACGAATGCAATTACTTCTCTATTTCGAACAAAAACATCGTTAATAATCGAGTAATTTTAAAAAGAAATTCGAAACAGGTCAAATTGTACCCTTTGGTGGTTTTCTAGTGTTCGTAGAGGCTTTTGCCAAGTTTTTTACGTGCAATTAATTCTGTCGTTGTTACGTTCCGAAGCGCGTATCGTTTCTTTTCCGCGTGCTTTCGAAAGCTCTTGTCCAGGGCTCGTACGTTGGAAAGCTCCGGCCGCGAAGGGTTGAAAGTTTTCTGTAAACAGCAATCGAGAACTTTTCTTATCTACGGCGTACGACGTAGCTAATTCGTGGGTGCACCGAACGTAAAGGTTTCCTAATAGTGAAAGACACGTGCATTGCTTTTTTGCACAAGTCGATTATTCAACGACCCGACAAACGATTGTAACGATGCGGATCACGACGCCACATAAATAATAATCGTGCATAATGACGGTATCGTAAAATAATTGCTTGTCACGGCAGGTGTCAATGTTCGCATAAATAACCGTGAGCTTACTCTTGCACGCGTGGCACGGTGGTTAGTCACCGATGGTCAACAGGAGCGTTTTCACGCGTGCGAATTCCACTCTGCGAATAAATTTTCAAATTATTAGGTTGTCCAATAAGTTCGTACGATCATCGTTCGATAATAAATTTCTTTCAACAACAATTGCCTGTCGGTACTGCATTACACAGGATGATTTAGAAATACGTGGCCATATTTCAGGGGATAAACCTACACACTAACAAGGGATGATCACGAATACGCATCGTCCAATTTCATTCCCAACACCCCCACTGCTTCAGATACGGCCACTTCTTTAGACACACCCATTCCTGTAAACACGCTCCTTTTTTCGGACACGCCCTTACCCCTTTCGGACATGCCCATCTTGGACAGAACGCCCCTTTGGACACGCCCTACCTCCTTTGGACACGCCCCTCCCCCTTTGTACATGCCCCATTTTATGACACGCCTCCACTCTTTTCGGACACGCCCCTTTTGTACAAAACCCCCTTTTGGACATGGCCCCTTTTCGAACACGCCCCCACTCCCTTTAGGACACGCCCATTTTGGACAGAACCCCCCTTTGGGCACGCTCCATCCCTTTTGGACACGCCCCCTCCCCTTTTGGACATGCCCCCTTTTCGGACAAGCCTCCTTTTATATCGAGTATAGAAACTGCAGCGTAAAATGGAAAAAAAAAATAATTTTACGCAAATATGATAGCGGTACAAATGTTGATGTTATTTGCCGAGTTATGTCGAGTTGAAAACAATGTTGCGGAATACCCGTGGGTTGAGTCGGATCAGCATCGAGTAGATTTTTCTTTAATTCTTCGTAATTTGATGTACCACGCTCGAAATTTCTACGTAGTTATAACAATTTTATATCGTAATTTCTGTTTCCTCTTACTTGTGTCGTTTCCTCGAGTTCTGTATTATCGATCCGTAACGAAGAATATTTTACGAATTGAAAATTTGACAAAATACGGAAAATTGAATTGTCGATGAGCGGTTAAAGCTGTCCACCCTATACATTCTTCGTGTGACATTTCGCGCACATCGAAAGGGATCGCCCTACCATCGTTCCGCAAAAGCGCGTTAAAATCGAAGCTGGACGATTCGTGGCCTTTCCGTGCCAGTCAGTCGTCGTAATCTTCACCGACAGAGAGCGAGTCGCGTCTCGTGAATGCAAAAACAATTGCAACTCTATCGGACGTTCGGTACCGATCGCACTCTTCTCACCGGCTCGGAGAACCCTCCGTGTCGTTTCGAAACTCCAAATAGAATCGTAAATTATCAATGAAGTTGCGTGGGTGTCCGACAATGTCCTGGTTATATCTACCGATAGGTCAAAGGTCGAGCAGGTGTACGCACGCGTTGTATTCGTTGCGCGCGTTCGAGCAGTGTGTATACAATGATAAATTCGTGTAACGACCTTTGCAAATTTACGGTAACCTGTAAAATACTCGAGCCAGTAAGTCCAGTAGGTTCTCGCGGATATTCGGCGAACAACAAACGATGAAGTAGATTGTCGAGAAGGATAGCACCGCGATTTACAATACTTACACCGGAATACGTATACTTGTACTCGGCGAGTCTCGCGTGCAAAATCTCTTACTTGAAACAGAGGACGCCGATTAATGGATCGCGAGAGACGATCGAATCGGTTGGTAACGATCGGTGTATCGTGTTAACTGCCGTGTCGTTCTCCATATTCATGGATGACCTCAACATCCGTTCGGCTCGTGACGCAGAAATTACGAAAGTTTCAATAATTGTCGGCGAACGGTGTTCCCTCGATAAATGTGACAACCTTCGGGTCGAAAGACACATTCACGAGGAACTGTAGGTGAAATTCTATGCTTCTGTTGGTATTTGGAAAAGGAGAAGACGCGAAAGAGAAAGGAGACAGAGCGTCGAGGTGGTCGTTGAACGTCAATGTGATCGTTCGCGGTATTTTTTGAATTTTTGATTCTTCTTTTTCCCGCGCAATCTTTTTCGACGAGTACGCAAGATCTTGAAAAGGAGATCTTGAGAAGGAGATCTTGAAAAGGAGGACATTATTTGGACGATATTTGCTCGTTTGGCAAGTGATATTAATTCAATATTTTTCACTAATTAAATAAAATATTAACTAAATAACTTTCACTTGTTGAAATACTACTGGCGAGCATTTTAAAGTGTCATAGTTTTATTATTGTTATACTTATTAGTATTATTATTAACAATATCAACAACCTACTAATATTAATTATTATTATTATTACTATCTTCGATAAATAAAATATTAACCAAATAATTTTGACTTGTTGAAATACTACTGGCGAGCATTTTAAAGTGTCATAGTTTTATTATTACTATACTTATTAGTACTATCATTAACAATACCAACAACCGACTAATATTAATTATTGTTATTATTACTATCTTCGATAAATAAAATATTAACCAAATAATTTTGACTTGTCGAAATACTACTGGCGAGCATTTTAAAGTGTCATACTTTTATTATTACTATACTTATTAGTATTATGATTAACAATACCAATAACCGACTAATATTAATTATTATTATTATTACTATTTTCGATAAATCAAATATTAACGAAATAACTTTCACTTATCGAAATACTATTGGCGAGCATTTTAAAGTGTCATATTTGTTATTATTAGTGTCATACTTTTATTATTATTATACTTATTAGTATTATTATTAACAATACCAACAACCGACCAATATTAATTATTATTACCGTTACTATCTTATATAAATAAAATATTAAACGAATAACTTTTATTTATTGAAATACTACCGGTGAGCATTTTAAAATCTCCTACTTTTATTATTAACAATACCAATAACCGATCAATATTAATTATTATTACTACTATCTTCGATTAACGTGATCGTAATTAAGATCCAGTTTGTGCGTTCAATGTCCAAGTGGAACGAGGCACTTATCGATGTAATTTATGCTCTTCCGATCGGATCGATCTACATACTCGATACACGTACATATGTATTACGATCGATCGAAGTCCGTGCAATACCCGTTGCTCGTTTCAATCGCGAGATCACCGTCGAGGTGCAACAGAGACCGCCGACGAGCGAATGGAAAATGATACATCCGCATTGTCCGCGCCGGTTGTGCATAATACGTTACGCGAAAGACGGCCTCTGTTATCGTAGGTAACCTCAAGGTCGTTCGTCGTCTTATCGATCGAGGACGACGTTGAATTGTCGATCGAAACCGGGTAACCGAGAGATAAAGGCATCGCGGCTGGTCGCTATCGTGAAAATAAGCAATCGATCGTTCTGGAAAATTAGTCTCGCGTTGCGCCAACTGTACGATAAATAACTCTCGAGAGTAACGTGCAATCGGTCGCTCGCTACGCGTAATAATTTACATCGGGTATTCGTCCCGAAGTCGCTGCGAGCAACTGTTACTTACGCTCGGCGGCACTCGACGGTTAAATGGCGTATAAAAATACTACGAGCGAGGGAAGTTCGCTTCTCTTTGCCGAGTATTCCTTCGCTGGAAAATCCTTCGTAACGAAACGTTTCGGAGTCGAGTGGCGTGCGACGAGATCCGACCCGACCCGACTCGACCCGACCCAACCCGACTCGAACCGACTCAACTCGACTCGACCCGACGACCGTTAGACGAGCACGGTGCTCTTGTTGTCGCACGATTCCTCGACCGTTGTTGACCGTGGGACAAGGTCAAACGGTCGACAACACTGTTCGCGGTCCGCGTTTGAGAGGGTATTGTCCAGAATTACAAAAAAAAATTGATGAAATTAAATTTTTTTTCTAAATCGCTTTCTTTCAAAGTATACACCACGTTATAGAAAATACGCGCGCGATGAGATTCGTTTGAATTTGTAACGTTTACGAAGTGACAACCGTTCAGAGACTGACAGTTGTCACGGATAGCTAAGTGTCGCAGAATTTTAAACGCGTTTAATCTCAAATTATACTTTAAATTACTTGAATTACCGATTAACTTTAAATTTGTATGGAACCTTTGGCTGACATACCGTCACGGCACGAATCACGGTTATTAAAAAAATGTTTTTTCTTTCGTGTTTTTTAACGCGTTACAGACTCGAATAAACGAAAGGAACGATACTTAGACTTCAAAGTGTTCCCGTTTCTTTAATTATCACGATTTTTCATTTCTTGTGGTTCACACCTCAGCTACATTTGTATGAAACAAATTACCATTTTGTTTGTTCGTTTCAGATTATCGCACACGGGTAAAACACTTTCTCTTTACAATACTTTTTTCAACCAAACACAGTTCGTGTAATTTTCATTATTTTCGATTTAGAAAAATAACTTTTTACATTTTAAATGTTAGCAGATACGTGTGCCACGATCCATACCCAAAAAGATTTTTTTTTTTTAAATTCCGAATAAAGCCGAATTAATCGCATTCTGAACAACTATATATTCTTAAAAAAGTGATTTCGTTATTAATATATTAAATTATCGATAGATCCCGGTGTATCGATCTATTTTTCGTACGTGCCTTAAGCAAATGGATAATCGAGGATAAAGACGAACTTACGAAGTTAATTACATTATTTAAAACCGTGACTCGAACAGTAACCGTTTCATCGATGCATTTTTCTATTTAACGTTGGAATTAACAACCGGTCAAAATTACCTCCAGCTGCCTTTGCAAAGTGATTTACATTAAATTCCATAGAATATTTTAGAATATTTCATATACGTTCTAAATACGTTCTAAAGAAAAAAATGTTATACGTGGTAACACTTGGTGAAAAATGTAAAAAGAGTGAAAAATAAAATTCATTTGTTTCGGTCTCAATTTTAAAATTACACTAATTTCATCGAACGACGAAACTTATCGAACAACCTATCACGTGTAGTATATGAAACATTCTAAAATATTCTATGGAATTTAATGTAAATCACTTTGCAAAGGCAGCTGGAGGTAATTTTGATCGGTTGTTAATTCCAGCATAGAATATTTTAGAATATTTTAGAGTATTTCATATACGTTCTAAAGAAAAAATGTTATACGTGGTAACGCTTGGTGAAAAATGTGAAAACAGTAAAAAATAAAATTCATTCGTTTCGGTCTCAACTTTCGAGAACATCGAGCTTGAAATTACACTACTATCATCGAACGACAAAACTTATCGAACAAACTATCACGTGTAGTATACGAAACATTTTAAAATATTCTATGGAATTTAATGTAAATCACTTTGCAAAGGCAGCTGGAGATAATTTGATTGGTTGTTAATTCCAGCATAGAATATTTTAGAATATTTCATATACGTTCTAAATACGTTCTAAAGAAAAAATGTTATACGTGGTAACACTTGGTGAAAAATGTGAAAATAGTAAAAAATAAAATTCATTTGTTTCGGTCTCAACTTTCGAGAACATCGAGTTTGAAATTACACTAATTTCATCGAACAACCTATCACGTGTAGTACATGAAACATTCTAAAATATTCTATGGTATTTAATGTAAATCACTTTGTAAAGGCAGCTGGAGGTAATTTTGACCGGTTGTTAATTCCAGCATAGAATATTTTAGAATATTTCATATACGTTCTAAATACGTTCTAAAGAAAAATTCATTTGTTTCAGTCTCAACTTTCGAAAACATCGAGCTTGAAATTACACTAATTTCATCGAACGACAAAACTTATCGAACAACCTCTCACGTGTAGTATATGAAACATTCTAAAATATTCTATAAAATTTAATGTAAATTACTTTAGAAAGGCAGCTGGAGGTAATTTTCACCGGTTGTTAATTCCAGCATAGAATATTTTATAATATTTCATATACGTTCTAAATACGTTCTAAAGAAAAAAATGTTATACGTGGTAGCGCTTGGTGAAAAATGTGAAAACAGTAAAAAATAAAATTCCTTTGTTTCGGTCTCAATTTTAAAATTACACCAATTTCATCGAACGACGAAACTTATCGAAGAACCTATCACGTATAATATATGAAACATTCTAAAATATCCTATAAAATTGAATGTAAATCACTTTGCAAAGGCAGCTGGATGTAATTTTCACCGGTTGTTAATTCCAGCATAGAATATTTTAGAATATTTCATATACGTTCTAAAGAAAAAATTTTATACGTGGTAACACTTGGTGAAAAATGTAAAAAGAGTGGAAAATAAAATTCATTTGTTTTGGTCTCAACTTTCGAAAACATCGAGCTTGAAATTACACTAATATCATCGAACGACAAAACTTATCGAAGAACCTATCACGTATAATATATGAAACATTCTAAAATATCCTATAAAATTGAATGTAAATCACTTTGCAAAGGCAGCTGGAGGTAATTCTCACCGGTTGTTAATTCCAGAGTTAAGTAGAAAAGTGCATCGATGAATCGGTTACCGTTCGAGTCACGGTTTTAAAAGGCAGATCGCGATAACGGGCGCGATAACGTTACCAACCTCGCGGGACATCGGTTAACCGGTATTTTAGCGAGCGCGTGAAATAATAAAGCGGCGATCTCGGTTTCAGCTAACTTTAAACCGAGTCGCGTTTATTTCGGTGATTTCGGCGAGGAGTTGATTTTACCGAAAATACAGTCCAGTGACTAGCTGCCTGCTCGTTTCGATCGATAGAAACTATCGAAAACAGCGGTGAAAGGAACTCGACCGGTTTCATTTCGTTGCTCGTAGCACCGAAACTCGAATTTTTTCGATACGACGCACAGTGCGCGCTAGGTCTAGGCTAACCGATCGAGCTCCAAAAGCGGAAAACGGTCAATTTTCGAAAAAAAAGGAAAAAAAAAAAAAAAGGGTATCCTTCCCTCGATATCGAAAAATTTAACACCGACGATTAATCGAACATTTGGGTCGCGAGTTAATTTATCGGGCGGCTACGCGCGTTTGAATCGATCCAAGCCACGGAATGAAAATCGTGCTTGTTTTTTTTTCGAAATTAAACGATTAACGGTGAAAATCAAGTAAGCCGAATACGTGTTTCAATTCAGGCAAATTACACATCGATACCACCGGATATGTACTAGTTTTTCGCGAACGTCCCCCCGGAACGAATGTATTCCATTTTCATTTTTAAACGAACGAACGAACGACCACGCGGTGATTGCGTTACCGTCATTGGAAAGAGACTTAATTTATTTAAATTTACCGTAGATTGCCCCGTTACTGGCCGTGGACGTTACCAGGGGGTGAATTGTTGCTCCGGGCATTGTTGTAGCTGGACCACGCGGCCGTGGGCATCGTCGAGCTTTACGTAATTATTTTATTTATAAATAGGCGCTCGTTCCGCTCGGACCCTTCGATATCTGGCCTCCGGGCGAGAGACGAGAAAGAAACAAAAAATCTGAACAATGTTCGAAGAAAATTATAAAACTGTTCCGCAATGAGAAGTTCAGCTTTCTGGAGCGATTCTTTTTTTGCCAAATATACGAAACGTGTATTATTTGTCTTTATTTGTTTCAAATATAATTCGAAATCCTCTCGTTGGAATTTTACTTTTTTAAATAAATACAAGCAACGAAACAAGGGAATGGTATCGATGAAATTGTACCGAGAGTAAACCAAGTATATAATGTTCCGGTATTAACGCGTTTGGGAATACGTTCTGAACAAAAAATGTTATACGTGGTAACGCTTGGTGAAAAATGAGAAATGAGTGGAAAATAAAATTCATTTGTTTCGGTCTCAACTTTCGAAAACATCGAGCTTGAAATATCCAATGCGCACGCGCACGGTGCTTATCGCGTTCCGTAAACAATGCACGCGTATTGTTCGCGAGTTATCGGCTACGGAAAAGAACAAAAAAGATATTTCGTTCATGGTATCGATTGGAAAAGTTTTCAAACCGATTTATTGCTCGTATGCAAAGCTACGTCCGCCTAATTGCGGATACATGTATTCTCTGTAATGTATCTTTTCGAGTCATCGAACGCGCGATTAATAACGATCGTTTCAGATTTTCGATATCCATAAATCTTATCTATCCGGCGAACTTTGATTTCGAGCGATTGTTCCACCACGACCAATCTAACACCGGTATTATTCGTCGAACAATGAACTTGATTAACGTATAATCGGTAGAGTGAGGTCTGCAGGTCCGAAACGTAGTGACACACTTTTATTAATTTATCAAGAACGAGCTGTGTTTTCATTGACGCGATATTTTAACGGGAACTAACTCGCGTAAACAAGACGCGATCGAACAAGGTCGTAAAGAAGAGTTTTCATACACGATAAATGTTACACGTTGTCCGGCGTGCCATATTTCGTAACTGCATTCGCATGCAGTGGATTTTCGAACTCGAGTTTCTCGAAAATTAAGTTTCTGTCGAAACAATGTCATTCTATGGTTTTTTTCTTCTTTTTTTGGTAGAAAGAATAGTATACTGTATAATAATGTACCGTATAATAATATAGCGTATAATAATATATCGTATGATAATATACCGTATAATAATACACCGTATAATAATATATCGTATAATAATATATCGTATAACATACCATATAATAATATATAGTATAATAATATATCCTATAATAATATATCGTATAATATAGCGTATAATAATATATCGTATAATAATATATCGTATAATAATACACCGTATAATAATACACCGTATAATAATACATCGTATTATAATATACTGTATAATAATACACCATATTATAATATACTGTATAATAATACACCGTATTATAATATACTGTATAATAATATACCGTAAAATAATATACTGTATAATAATACACCGTATTATAATATACTGTATAATAATATACCGTAAAATAATATACCTGTATAGACCGTATAATAACATACCTGTATATACCGTATAATAATATACCTGTATATACCGTATAATAATATACCTGTATATACCGTATAATAATATACCTGTATATATCGTAAGTCGATTTGTCTTCGTTGTTAGACATGGAGAGAAATAATAATATACAACTACGATATGCGTGGTTGTAGATTATTCCCTCGATCGTTAAGGCGAACTATTTCTCAGTATTTGCGTTTGGTATCGATAAGAGTGAAACATCGATAAGGTGTAATTAAATTGAAAAACCGATATGCACGAGCAATTGATAACAAAGATTGGGGAATACATCGTTAGCAATAACAACAACCTTGCCAGTACATGTCTATTTATACGTACAGAGGTACACGTGGCAATTTAAATAATCTGTACAAATTGTTACGAAAACAATTTCACATAGCGTCGAATGAATAATTGTCGTTGAAAGAATTTCATTCCCGATAAAACGCAACCGGTTCCACGAATGGACAAATAAAAAAATAAATATTCATACACGTACGCTTGACTACTTTCCTGTATACTTGACTACTTGGACCCAATGGAAAAAATGACGATTGAAATTTTTGAAATCAACTTTACAGCCCAATTTTTTAAGAAACGTGCTTCATTGTGTATCGTCTAAATACTCGCAGACATCATTGAAAATTTCGATCGTTGCAGAAAAGTTTGATCTTCGTTCTCGACGATGTGGGGAGCTATGCTCGTTTGTATAAAACAAAAAAAAAAAAAAGAAAAAAAAATTTGGAACACGGTTTCTCGCTTCTCGTTAGTTCCACATCGAAACGGTCTGGAGCGAAAAACGACGGATTCGAGCCGAGAAGACCCGAGATGCTCGCGGAGACGAGGGTGAAATATCTGTTACGAAATGATACGAGGGGGGTTGGGGTGAATGCAAAGTGTCGAGGACCTGTAATGAGACGTCAACTTGGCGCAACATCGCGAGTCGTGGAACGTGCGGAGGGAAGACAACCGGGAAGAAACGAACGAAACGCAAAGGGAGAACCGGAAGAACGTGAAACAAGCGAGAAAGTGAGAAGACACCGGGCGAAAGACGAAACGAAGAACCGGCAGAAGTAGTACGGCACCGGTTTAGTCTGGTAAATAGTCGAGAGCTATTCCTAGCGTAGAGCACTTTCTTGTTATTCGCATAAATTCTGGAGAAGTCTTGGCTTTTATTTTACTCCGGTTCATTCTCGCGCCAGGCATCTCGGCTCCGTCGAATGTCGTACACAAGATACATAGATACACGGTTTCACCGGCGTGCTATAAGTTTCCAGCTCGCGTCGATCGCGATTGCGTACTGTGTAACGCTGGTAAGTTGGAGCCTGGAGGGAATGCGGGTCAGATTGGCCGAAGCGCGACTAAGTCGATCCACTAGCACGGAAATACAAAGCGGAGTAATTCCGTTACACCGTTGTCGCGATAAATGTGAAAGTCGAGGTCCACGATAAATGTGAAAAGTTCGTCGATGATAAGGTTTCGGGAGAAAGAGCCAAAGGATCGAACAAATGCGAGCGTATCTATATCGTAAGTGTACTGTTAATGTAAATTTCGCTTTCACATTTATCGAAATAATAATCTATACCGACAAATTATCTTCCTATGTTTTACGGTTCGAACAAATGTCGAGAACATCCTCGAATATGAAAAACCGATGGCCAATGCGCGAACCTTGCGATCCATTGATCGGGGAGACTTTCACATTTATCGAAATAATAATCTACATCGACAAATTGTCGAATCTTCTTATGTTTTACGGTTCGAATAAACTTCCAGATCCTCTTCGAATATGAAAAACTGGTGGCCAATGTGCGAACCTTGCGATCCATTGATCGAGACTTTCACATTTATCGAGAATCTACCGTAGCGACCTCGCGACTCGTTCAACGAAAAAGGAAACTATTACAGGCGAGAGAGAACATCTCAGCGCGCTGTAGACGAACGATATTAATCTCGTACGTACGAACGACGCGGCTGTGGAGTGCAGACGATTCGATATTTTGTAAAAGAATATTTTGGTGAAACGTTTAACGGGGCTGCTGGATCGGAATGCGGGTCAGATTGGCCGTAGCGAGGTAAGTCGATCCACTAGCACGGAAATACAAAGCGGAGTAATTCCGTTACACAGTTGTCGCGATAAGTGAGAAAGCCAAGGTCCACGATAAATGTGAAAAGTTCGTCGTTGATAAGCTTTCGTGAGAAAGAGCCAAAGGATCTAACAAATGCGAGCGTATCGATATCGTAAGTGTATTATTAATGTAAATTTCGCTTTCACATTTATCGAAACAATAATCTACACCGACACATTATCGAATCATCCTATGTTTAACGGTTCGAACAAACGTCGAGAACATCTTCGAATATAAAAAAACCGATGACCAATGCGCGAACTTTGCGATCCATTGATCGGGGAGATTTTCACATTTATCGAAAATCTATCATATCGACCTCGCGACTCGTTCAACGAAAAAGGAAACTACTACAGGCGAGAGAGAAATTAATCTCCTACGTACGAACGAAGCGGCGAGTGGAGTACGGACGATTAAATATTTTCTAAAAGAATATTTCGGTGAAACGTTTAACGGGTCTGGTGATCGATAAGTTATTGACATTTAAAATCGCCACAGGTGTATCGCGTCCTGTGTTTCACGGGGCGTTGGAGGGTCAACGAAGAACGTGTATACCTATACCTATACGCGCGCGGGGGGCTGAGAAGAGGCGAGCGGGAAGAGGGTGAAAACTGAAGCGAGCAATCGGGAACGACGAACTCGAAGAAACGCGAGTGGAAAGGCACGGGGCAGCGAACACGCGGGTACTTTTGTCGGGAAGGGGCAGGGGTGAAAAAAAGGGAAATAGAAACGAAAAATGGAGGGAAAGAAAAAAAAGAAGAGGAAACCGAGCCTCGAGAGCGGACCGAACCGACGGAAAAGGGCGATTCTTTGTTAACGCGGCGAAAAGCAGTTTCCAAAGAGCGGAGGCGCGCGGGGGAACGAACGATCGATGCCGGAGTAATATGCGAGAACAGTTTGCGTTTACGCGAACAGAGAGCGACACCGACGTGGAGACGAGAGGTATTGGTGAGCATTTTTCTAGTTCATTTAGCGAGATTAACGATATTGGAACGGCGCGAGGCGGTGATTCGTCGCGGCGAACTTATTCGGCTCGCTCGGAGCGCACCGGGGCGAGAGTCGGGGCCGGTGGGCGGTACGGAGGAAAGATAACGCGCTTTCGCGTTAAAGGTGAATTCACGAGCCGGTTCTCGCTTCTCGAAAATTTATTAGCCGCGTAAAAGCACCCACGGTTCGTCCGCGCTGTAAAATGCCCCTCGTGCCACACCGTGCCGCGCCGCGTTTAAACGAACGCCTGTCGCGAGGGATTCGAACGACAATGGGGCCTCGAAGTTAACCGGAAGCGGATCGATAAAGGAGGCTGGAATTAGAACGGGAGCTAGATGGTGGTTGGGGACGGTCGGTGGGGCCTCGAGGAATTTTTTTCGGTTCGATTTGGACGGTGAAACGACCACCGGTCCGATAGAGGCAGTTCGACGCGCAACGCGTGGACCGGGCCGAAACGATTTCTCCGGGTTCGTTCGGATAAATCCCTCCTCCCTGGAGAACAACGACCCGTTCGAGATATCCAGCTGCGCGAAAAAAAAATTTCCATTTCGAATATCCATTTCCTTTCGTCGCGAATTCCCTCTCCAAGTCTTTGTTCAACACTTATTGTCAGCTACTGGAACCTTTCGGCTATGTGCTGTTCGTCTGTGATAAAAAGGCAAACGAAAATGTACATATTCTTATTCTACTTTACGGTTCACTAGTTCACGCATTGTTACACGCATTGTTGTTAATGGTCGAGGATAGTGACGAAATTCAAGTTCTTCTAATGCACATTCACACATGTGTATCTATACAATCTATATTTTTTTATTATTGTTTACTGCGGACGAGTGTGTGCGAGAATGTACTGTTCGACTGTGATAAAAGTGCAAACGAAAGTGTACATATTCTTATTCTACTTTACGGTTCACTAGTTCACGCATTGTTACACGCATTGTTGTTAATGGTCGAGGATAGTGACGAAATTCAAGTTCTTCTAATGCACATTCACACATGTGTATCTATACAATCTATATTTTTTTATTATTGTTTACTGCGGACGAGTGTGTGCGAGAATGTACTGTTCGACTGTGATAAAAGTGCAAACGAAAGTGTACATATTCTTATTCTACTTTACGGTTCACTAGTTTACACATTGTTACACGTATTGTTGTTAATGGTCGAGGATGGTGACGAAATTCAAGTTCTTCTAATGCACATTCACACATGTGTATCTATACAATCTATATTTTTTTATTATTGTTTACTGCGGACGAGTGTGTGCGAGAATGTACTGTTCGACTGTGATAAAAGGGCAAACGAAAGTGTACATATTTCTGTTCAACTTTATAATTCACTATTTTCCTTATTATTACATGCACTGTTGTTAATGACAGGATAGTGACGAAATTCAAGTTCTTCTAATGCACATTCACACATGTATATCTATACAACCTATATTTTTTCATTATTGTTTACTGCGGACAAGTGTGCGCGAGAATGTACTGTTCGACTATGATAAAAAGGCAAACGAAAGTGTACATATTTCTATTCAACTTTATAATTCACTAGTTCCCTTATTATTACACGCACTGTTGCTAATGACGAAAATCAAATTCTTTTAATACATATTCACACATGTGTATCTATACAAACTATATTTTTTTATTATTGTTTACTGCGGACGAATGTGTGCGAGAATGTACTGTTCGACTGTGATAAAAAGGCAAACGAAAGTGTACATATTGTTATTCTATTGGTTGTTCGAAAAGTCATTTCATTTTCCAAAATGGGGAATATATAATTTAATAAAATGCTTATACACTCTAAAAAAATCGTGTTTCTTTTTCACCAAAAAGAAAAGAAAATGATTTTCCGAACAACCCAATACTTTACGATTCACTAGTTTCCTCATTATTACACTCACTGATGCTAATGACTGAGGGTAGTGACGAAAATCAAGTTCTTCTAATGCACATTCACACATATATACCTGTACAACCCATATTTTTTTATTATTATCTACTCCAGACGAATTTAAGCGAGAATGTACTGTCTGTCTTTGATAAAAAGGCAAACGAGATTTTACATACTCCTCTTTAGGGTCTGCCAATTACTCCACCGTGTTGTCACTATTGACTGCTGTCGTCTTTCGTCACTGTCCTCGGTCGAATTTTCAATTTTCAATACTTTCTCACAATAAGAACAATTCGTGTTCACACCGAATAAAATAGTTTTTATATTTTCCATTCTGAATAAACAGAATAGCCATCTTTGCCACGATGAAGACACTTAACCGAAAGAACTCTACCAAAGTAACCATAACTCGTGCAATTTCGATTATTGTAACCCGAAAAAAATATTCCATCCTCCTACAATACAAACAAAAGATACACCCAGAAATTCGGTCCAAAAATGTGACACGGTTTCGTTTGAAAAAATCTCAAAGAAACACCTAAAAAGTAAACATCCGCGACAGAATACTCCCCTGAAACGACATTCGTAGTCGTCCAAAAAAAAAAAAAAAAGAAAAAAAAAAGAAACACGCGTAAATGGAGGAATGAATTTTTAAGAAAGCATCGTATCCATAACGTGTACAGAATACGTAACAAATACAAAATTTTAACATCGTTCGAAGCAACGATACCGAACTACGGGATTAAATCTCTCGTCGGAGAACACGCGACGAGCCCGCTTGAATACTTCTCGTTTCCGGTCGTATAGGGAGTTCGTTTGTCGGAAGAACGTCGCGTTTAATTCCGCAAGCTAATGGACGACCCGAACCCGCGGAGGTTTCCCATTTCCGAGTGTACCGAAATTTCACAGGGTATCGCGGTTATGAAAACCGAGACACTCGTTGCTCCGTGGAAAAACCGTCGGCCGACCTACATTGACCTAACGAGCGAGGAGAAATGGATTTTTTAAGGTTAACAGGAACGAACGTCTTCCCTTTTATGTCGTTGGTTCGCTTCTAAAATCCGTCAGCCACCCTTTTTGCCGTCCAAACTCTCCGATGGAAAATCGAGCTTCTATCGTGGGCTCGGTCCGCTCGGAGGGCGTTGGAGAGCGAGGGCTGTTCCCGGGAAGGAAAGCCGGTCGGCGCGAGAAAGAAAGAAAAGAAGAAAAAAAAAAAAGGAAGAAGGAAAAAAAAAAGAAAAAGCGGCTTTGAAGCCGGTCATATAGAAACGAGCGCGTTTCCGCGTCTACCAACTTTTCCCGCTTTATCTCGGAATTTCATACGTTTCGCCCGAGAAACGGATCTTTCTTCTCGATTAACGCGGACGTTTGTATGCAACCTCGTAATAAATCGAAAGTTTGAACGTCGGTTGAAACTTCAGCCGTTACAACGTCTTCGTGCGCGAACAAATTACCCGGGTGTAGCTTTTCTGAAAATACGACGCGATTGATCCGGTCCGGATCAACGCCCCGTATTTTTCACCTCGAATTTCGCTCTCAATTATCGATCGTCGCTCGTACTTTTCCCATCTTCCACGGCCCCCACGGGCTCGCACGCGCGAAGAAATTCCCTACCCTTGGAACTGTCCATTTGGAACAATGCTTTGACGAATTTCAACGTTCACCCCCGGGACCACGATCGTCGAACGGAGGATGTTAAAGAACATTCAGTGATGTTGAAAAACAGTGAACGAGAACGTCTATAACTTGCTTCTTCGACAAGTTTTATCTGAACGACATAACTTAGCGAATGGTATAGTACTGGGTTGCTCGGTAAGTTTTATAGTTCGGTGAAATTTATTGTACAGTACTTAGGTTGCTCAGTAAGTTTTGTAATTCGATGAAATTTATTGAATAGTATAGTGCTTAGGTTCCTCAGTAAGTTTTGTCGTTTGATGAAACTTATTGAATAGTATAGTACTTAGGTTGCTCAGTAAGTTTTGTAGTTTGATGAAACTTATTGAACACTATAGTACTTAAGTTGCTCAGTAAGTTTTGTAGTTTGATGAAACTTATTGAATAGTATAGTACTTAAGTTGCTCAGTAAGTTTTGTCACTTAATGAAATTTATTGAATAGTATAGTACTTAGGTTGCTCGATAAGTTTTATAATTCGATAAACTTTATTGAATAGTATAGTATAATACTTAGGTTGCTCACTAAGTTTTGTAGTTCGATGAGACTTATTGAACAGTATAGTACTTAAGTTGCTCAGTAAGTTTTGTCACTTGATGAAATTTATTGAATAGTATAGTACTTAGGTTGCTCAGTAAGTTTTGTAGTTCGATGAAATTTATTGAACAGTATAGTACTTAAGTTGCTCAGTAAGTTTTGTAGTTCGATGAAACTTATTGAACAGTATAGTACTTAGGTTGTTCAGTAAGTTTTATCGTTCGATGAAATTGATTGAACAGTATAATACTAGGTTGCTTAGTAAGTTTTGTAGTTCGATACAATTTATTGTACAACCTATTACTGACTCTACATTCGATAATTAGGTGTTATTCGGTTTGAAGATAGAAACGACATAAAAAGCGTATCTACATACGTATATCTGAAGTAATGGAATAAAAGTGACAACACAGTAGTGATAAACAGGAGCGATACGAAATACGTGTATACTCATGTTTGTACATTTGAAGCAATTGAATACATTCCAATGTGATAATACATTGGTAATAAAAAGTGAGAGTGATAAAAAATATGTGTATGTCGAAGTAAACTATAAATATATACTACGTATTTTGTATCACTCCCATTTCCAAGCCGAATATCAACAAACCGTCGAACTTACAGTTGGTATACATGTTTGTCTTCAAACTCAAAGCGGTAAATGTGTTATTGGTCGTTGCCCCGTCTAGTCAGGATTTCGTGTGTACTTCAATTTAGCTCGATTAGCAACCTTTAGTCGATTTATCGCCTAATTTTCTCGTTGATCGTTTCAGGGATGATTCGATATCCGTAGAAGAAGATGGAATCTAACGCTCGAGCGAGTTCGATTCGTTTTTCACAAGTTTCTCCTCGTCTTTCGAAAAACCAACGACACATTTTGTTCCTCGAGAGACATTCTCAAAGCTTGCAGGTAATTTTCTCCATTAAGAATATCATCGATTTTCGTTTCTCTTTCGTTTTCGTAGCTTAGTAAAAGAATTCTGTCGTTTTTTACAACATAAAACTGGGTTCTTCACCGTTCGAACGTCACATCCCGGAATCTGCGGGCCGAAGCACAGCTCGTAATTAAAATCGTTCGAGGCGGGTTTCGAATCGAAAGTCCAAAATTTACGTCGAAATTATGCAGCGGCCCTTCGTACTCGACCCACATGCACGTTCGCGCGGTTTTCGCACGGCTGAACATCGTTTCGTGTTCAGTATTTTGTCATCCGAAAAATCAATACTAAAAAAAAAAGATCATTTTCACATTAATATTGTCGGATCGATGCAAACGTTCGTTCAACGTCGCTCGATCGTTTCCAAGGGAAATCTCACCTAACTGCGGCGAGAAACTTTTCACATTTATCGTGTACCACAGGGCCCTGTCACATTTATCGCGGGAACAGTGTATTCGATCTCCCGAGGAATTGTGTTTTCCTTCGCGAACGATGTCTACCTGTGTATTTTTATCGATCGTTTCCAAGGGAAATCTCACCTAACTGTAGCGAGAAACTTTTCACATTTATCGTGTACCACGGGGGCCCGTCACATTTATCGCGGGAACAGTGTATTCGATCTCCCGAGGAATTGTGTTTCCCTTCGCGCACGATGTCTACCTGTGTATTTGTATCGATCGTTTCCAAGGGAAATCTCACCTAACTGTAGCGAGAAACTTTTCATATTTATCGTGTACCACGGGGGCCTGTCACATTTATCGCGGGAACAGTGTATTCGATCTCCCGAGGAATTGTGTTTCCCTTCGCGAACGATGTCTACCTGTGTATTTTTATCGATCGTTTCCAAGGGAAATCTCACCTAACTGTAGCGAGAAACTTTTCACATTTATCGTGTACCACGGGGGCCTGTCACATTTATCGCGGGAACAGTGTATTCGATCTCCCGAGGAATTGTGTTTCCCTTCGCGAACGATGTCTACCTGTGTATTTTTATCGATCGTTTCCAAGGGAAATCTCACCTAACTGTAGCGAGAAACTTTTCACATTTATCGTGTACCACGGGGCCCCGTCACATTTATCGCGGGAACAGTGTATTCGATCTCCCGAGGAATTGTGTTTCCCTTCGCGCACGATGTCTACCTGTGTATTTGTATCGATCGTTTCCAAGGGAAATCTCACCTAACTGTAGCGAGAAACTTTTCATATTTATCGTGTACCACGGGGGCCTGTCACATTTATCGCGGGAACAGTGTATTCGATCTCCCGAGGAATTGTGTTTCCCTTCGCGAACGATGTCTACCTGTGTATTTTTATCGATCGTTTCCAAGGGAAATCTCACCTAACTGTAGCGAGAAACTTTTCACATTTATCGTGTACCACGGGGGCCCTGTCACATTTCTCGCAGAAACAGTGTATTCGATCTCCCGAGGAATTGTGTTTCCCTTCGCGAACGATGTCTACCTGTGTATTTTTATCCGCGGAGCCGTTTTTCTCACCGCGGAGCCTCTTACTCGAAATACAATTTTTCAAAGCCCGGGACGTCTTAAGGCAGCCGCGACAGGATGACGTAGCGACGATCTCTACATCACGACGAATCGTACGATGAATTTAAAGTGGGACGATTTCTCAAACCACGGTCCCACGAAAAAATCGGTGGCCTCGCGCGCATCCGTGTAACGAAAACTTTATTATTTATCGGGCGACGTACCCGCCACAATGCACGTTGGAGTACAACGAAAGAGAACACGCCGACAGCGAGTTGGAAACGCGAAACGGTGGGTTCCGTTTCCGTGCCGCTTTCGGCTAAAAAAATTCGTCTTTCGTTTCGCGGATCCGCGATTTCCTCAGAGGGGTTGTTTTTAATTTACCAGCTCCACCGAGGCGGCTCCGAGCCAAAGCGGAACAACGTAGACGCGATACGAACCGGACATGTGGTTTTCTTTTTTTTTTTTTCTTTTCTTCTTTCATCGAAGGAGACAATTTTGTCGGGCGATCGAATGTATACGGAGTAAACAACACGTAATATAGAACGTAATATTGACGGGTAAACAACGAACTGTACCCAACAGACCGTGCGAATTACTTTCCCGTGGAGAAACGGCGGCCATATCGATGCTCGAGCCTCGAAATAATTTTGGGATTCGAAGGTGCTCGACAATTATCGAAACCGCGGATCAAACGATCGAATCTTTCGTTAAACGTGTTTGCGTTCGATCGTTCGAAAATAGTTTTACGTAGAATTTTATTCTCTTTTTCGATAGTGTATTTTTTTGTAATGATTGTAGGAACGATTTTCGGTATGAATTAATATACAGGCGATTTAATAAACGATAAAGGGTTGAAAATAGATGAATAAATCCGGTGGATCTCCAGTTATTTGAACTTTTTTGAAACTATTAACTTTCAGAAGGCGGATGACAAAGCTGGGTCAGTTGTGACCCGTAGCAATCACAATCTTTTCTAATATAATACGTTCTTCAAAACTAACTTTCGTACAGAAATTTGAGTAGTTTTATTCATTTATTGGTTATGTCAAAGCGGATACTAATGACAAATATGATAAATGAATATTGACAAGGAAGATACTGTTATATTTGAAATAAAATTTACTTATGTTTCTATAATCATATGGAATTTGTACGTAATAGAGTTTTGTCAATATGTAATTGTCATATTGCAAATGTATTGTGAACATTGTTCGCGTTTGTTAGTATATTTGTTAGCGTGTCCTTTGGTTATGAAAAAGAGGATGAACGATAGGTAAAAATCTAAAATTTTATAATTCTCCCAAGTAGCAGATATTTTTGTTTATCCGTATTTTAAACTTGAGATAATCCTAAGCAATATTCTTGTATACAAACTTTGTTTTTTTTTACTTGCTGCTAGAAAGAACACTGGACGAGTCGTCTCACTGTTAATAATAGAGAGGAGGAGCTGCAGTATTGTGTTTCAAGAACCCAACCATCACCAAACATAAACAAAAATGTGAATGCATGAATCTTGCGAGACTCAACGTCCACCAAAAGAAAATTAACCCATAGCACATTAAAATGAAATGGTCGACATTAACGAAGGTCCTTGAAATATTCCTCCTTCATTGTTACATTAGTTGTTCTTAAAGTATTTTTATTTTAACTTTCTATTAATCGTGACAAATCTATTCAAACCACAATAGTGACACGCCACTTTCACCATGACACAAACACTTGCCATTCAGAGTTCAGAACAACTCACTCTTATCACTTCACATATACTGTATTTATAACTACTGAGGGCAGACGCCATCACAGGTTCATTCTCACTCGTTCAAATGCAGATACACATTGTACACTACTCTGTGTTACTAGTTTATCTCGAGACACTCTCAACTCATTGCAATTCAGTTACCGTGAGGAGTGAAAAGAAAGAAGCTGAATTCATTTTAGTCAATCTCTTCCTTTTTCGCTCATACAGATCGAGGTTAGTAACAAGACAAAAAATTTGCAAGCTACGTATTTCAAACAGTTACAGAATTGCACGAAAAAGAGATATTGGTATCCTCTGTGCTACTAGTTTATCTCGAGACACTCTCAATTAATTGCAACTCAGTTATCAAGAGGAGTGAAAAGAAAGAAATCATTTTAGTCGATCTCTTCCTTTTTCGCTCATACCAATCGAGATTAATAACAAGATACATAAAAAATTTGCAAGCTACGTATTTCCAACAGTTGCAAAATTGCACGAAAAAGAGATATTGGTATCCCCTGTGCTACTAATTTATCTCGAGACACTCTCAATTAATTGCAACTCAGTTACCGAGAGGAGTGAAAAGAAAGAAGCTGAAATCATTTTAGTCAATCTCTTCCTTTTTCGCTCATACAGATCGAGGTTAGTAACAAGACAAAAAATTTGCAAGCTACATATTTCCAACAGTTACAGAATTGCACGAAAATGACATATTGGTACCCCCTGTGCTACTAATTTATCTCGAGACACTCTCAATTAATTGCAACTCAGTTACCGAGAGGAGTGAAAAGAAAGAAGCTGAAATCATTTTAGTCAATCTCTTCCTTTTTCGCTCATACAGATCGAGGTTAGTAACAAGACAAAAAATTTGCAAGCTACGTATTTCCAACAGTTACAGAATTGCACGAAAATGACACATTGGTACCCTCGAGGGACCAGGCGTTGGTACGATAATGTTTAACCGGAGATCCCAAACACGTAGAGCTCGAGGGCGCGCCAATAGTCAATATTTCCAGCTAACGTCTACGCCAATGTCATCGCTGCTGTTGCAACTCGCGAAACATTTTGTGTTCCGTTCACTTTCATCGTAGAAACTACCGAGTTGGGTCTTTGTCGAACGAAAGACACGACGTACTCGGTAATAACGAAATATACGAAAAGTGGAAGGGATCGAGCGTTACAAGTGACCGATTCCTCACTTTACGAGCAGCGATTCAATATTTCATCTACCAATAGTGCCTTACCTACGGTGTCCTCGAAGCTCTAGTAGCGATACAAGCTGCACCAGTTGCATCGGTGTGTGCACCCGTACCTGTGGCTCTCCCTGGCGCTTACGAATCGTGTATATGGACGAATATGTGTACATACACACACGTACATGTATATGTATATATGTATATATGCGTGAATCGCGCAGGTGCATGCAAGATTTTGCCCTTTCGTCGGCCAGACTTTCACGGATGGAAAAACACGGTGCATAGAACGAAGGAAATTCAACCGTTGTCGCACGACAAATGGAATTTCAGCTTCTTGTGTTTAACTGTGCGAATTCGCGCAGAATGTGCTGCACAATGGCACGTTTAAACCCGATTTCGACCTGCTGCCTGCTTGCCTGTTCGCCCGGTATCCCCGTTCGCCGGATTCACGCGAATAAATGACATTATTGTTATCCGGCGATTAATTCCGGAGGTTTCGGGCGCGAACGCATTGTTTCGAGGAACGTTTATCCGGCACGATTAATATTTAAAATCCCGACGATTAATTGGAAATAACCTACGCGATTCGAGAACGTCCGTGATCCCCGAGTATCGTGCCACCGGTGTCTGTATCAATTTCTTCGATACCGGTGGTGTTGCATTTGCACGCGATCCGCCGACTAATAATCGCGAAGGACCATCCTCGCCTAACGAATGGCAATTAATTTTCTCCTTTCGTTCGAAACTCGACACGCGGACACGGTAGTGCAGCTTGCACGGTTAATTTATGCGAACCCTTGGACTCTAAATTTAACGTTGGAGGTCGACTCTTGGTCGATTCCAGACACGGTTCGAAATCCAGATACGTCGCTGATGAACCAATATTCTTTGGTCTCGCGACACGATTCTCGTCGCGATGTTTTGTACCGCGACTCGGTGATAACAGTTGCTTTGCGATACGACCGAGATTCGCTTATGTATGACACACCTTGTACGTTGCACTATTTAAATAACGAGCAAACTTTACTTAAATTGTGTTTAAATTGAATATAACGCAATATCGAATACTTTGGGAAGTTTACACAATTTTTAACTATTTAAAAATTTAATTTATAGGGTGGAGTAATTTATACTTGGGAGCAGCGACAAGCAACTTGTTTAAATTGTGTTTAAATTGAATCTGACGCAATATCGAATACTTTGGGAAGTTTACACAATTTTTAACTATTTAAAAAATTTAATTTATAGGGTGGAGTAATTTGTACTTGGGAGCAGCGACGAGCAACTTATTTAAATTGTGTTTAAATTGTGTTTAAATTGAATGTGACGCAATATTGAATACTTTAGGGAAGTTTACACAATTTTTTTAATTACTTTGACTGTTTAAAATATTTAATTTATAGGGTGGAGTAATTTATACTTGGGAGCAGCGACGAGCAACTTGTTTAAATTGCGTTTAAATCGAATATAATGCAATATCGAATACTTTGAGAAGTTTACAAAATTTTTTTAATTACTTTAACTGTTTAAAAAATTTTATTTATAGGGTGGAGTAATTTATATTTGGGAGCAGCGACGAGCAACTTGTTTAAATTGTGTTTAAATTGAATGTGACGCAATATCGAATACTTTCCACAATGTTGCATACGATATTTTATATATGTATGTTAATTATTGAATTTTTTATAAACGTTTAAAGTCGTTTTTTTGATAAGAATGATTATCTTGTCTTCAAACTTGGACCATTTCTACAATTATTAAAATTTTCGAAAAATCGTACGTTACATTTTAAATAACAGTCTCTAGTTCACGAATCAACAACATTTTTTTATTTTAAACCTCCTAGTTCTTGTCAACTGTGACAAGTCTAACGAACAATGTTTCACCAGGAGAGGTTCTGGGAATAGCGAATAACTTCGCCATTTTGTACAATGTTTACTCTCGCGAAATTGTAAATTGAAGTTAAAAGTTGTATCTATATTCTCTGAACAAAGACTACATTTTTTATTTAGTAACTACTTGAAAAAAAAATTCGTAAAATTTACCCATTTTTTGACGTCTCACACTGGTGTCTCCCCTTAATCGGCTTTTTTCTTTACAATAATTCGAACAATAATACACTCCGGTTTTCAAGAAACTTGTATCGATAAGTTTGTTCGAGAATAGTGCAACTACTTTCGTCAACCATATCGGTCAAGTACGACTGCTCGAACGCAACTAAAAAGGGGAATGACACAATCCGCTTGGAACTATGATACATCGTTTGCATTCGACTCGCTGTGGCTCGTTTCCCTCTGTATTCGCTACATCGTCGCCAGCGAGTATTTTTCAAGTAATCACTTACCATGTACTTTGTATCGATGATAAATCGTGCCTCCCGCTAACATTATCACACTTCGGGTAAATAAAGTGCAACGTTTCGTCACAGTTAAGTACGGTGTTCGATAAAATTTCTACCTGTAAAAGAACTAAGCTATCCTGCACGTATGATCGTATCGAGAAATTTCTAGTTTCGTGTACTCGAATCGCGCGATATTTTCAAAAGGCTCAAGGCGACTATTCGCCGACACGCGTCCGCAAGGTGTTAAAGAAAGGTACAACGGGTTTGGTTTGCAGTACCATCGATGCAACGCGAACACCAAGATTAGAAATTTCGACAATTTTGACAAAACATCGCGCGTGTTCGATCACGCGATTAAACACCACCGCTCGAAAATTATGGGACATTTATCCATTTGAACGAGCTTTGATTTTATAATATAAATTACTCGAATTATTTCGCTTCACTCTTGCGGGTATTTACCGACATGTGTCCGGTATTGACCAAGTACCGAAAAAAAAAACAATATTTAATCGCTCAAATGTTACGAGTAACGAGAAACGTGTTCGATTGAACAAAAAAACATTGAAAATCACAAACGAGACTGTGGCGGGTACCGCGAGGCGGTATCGAATCAAAAAGTTCTACTAAAACTAATCCCTGGGGTGTAAAAATTAGTGAAAACGGATATTTGTAGCGAGGATATAAAAAACGGAAAAGTTCCAATTATTGTTAACGACTTTGGTGATATTCACAATATTTTTTACTCTACGCGTTACGGCTAGTAGCGTGATATATTTCAATTTCCCGATTTGGTTATGGATTGTTTTTTTGGACGATTTTTGTTAATTCTTTTCAGGTCTTTGTGACATCTCGGTAAACGTCTTACGATTGTCAACCGGAGTGTATGTACAGGGTGTCCCAATCGTCACCGGTCGGTTTGAATTTCGCGCTATTTTTAAAACGTCGAACCGATCAACTCGAAACTTGACAGGTGTCATCCGGACAGATGGGAAATTGACTGTAGAAACTCTCAAGTTTCTACTTTTAAATAAGAAAAAAAAATATCAAGATTACTTAAACCGTTCGAGTTTAATCACAGAGTAAATCGACCGGTGACTATTGGGACACTCTTTACGAGAGAGAAAGCAAGAGTTGTCGTTTCGGGGATGTATTCGAGGGTGTATTCGAGGGTGTATTTAGTGGTGTATTTTATCAGCACGTTGTGGTTCGCGTCCGTTGTTCAAATACCCTCCTGTCTTCGTAATTTTTGCCAACGTAACGGTTTGATCGGGCAACTCGAGAAACGCGACCTGGAGGGTAACCGTAAGGACTCTGTAATTAACGTGGCCATTGTAATTGAAATAAGTTTGTTCGTGCATCCGAGAGGCGGCCGAACCGGGATTAAATTCAACGAGCGAGGCGCAAACCTCGTTGTAACGTCAAACGCAGGCCGTGCGCCGGGAACGCGACTCTGGATATAAAGTTGCGAAATTCTACCGATGGAAAGTCCTCGTTAACCCTTTAACCACTATTGGTGACTGTGGGTGTTCTGTCGATCGTTTCTTGAAAATGCTTACGAGCGTTCTGCGTGTACTGTACGACGCTGATAAGTTGGAACTTGGAGGAATCAGGATCAGAGATTGGTCCGTAGCCATCGATGCTGGAAAAAGTCATTGAAAGTCACAAGGGATGATCCTAAATTTGGAAATTCTGAAACTTTAGGAGTATGTAGAACATACATAGATACGTACTTTGCAATTTTTTTTTCTGCTCAAATTCGCTCTAAGAGGGAAGAGGGTAGAAATTGACCCTCGAATATTCGGTTGTTTTTGATTTTGTATTTGTAACTTGGGATATTCTACTTGTAACTTGTACAAGTACTCTACTTGTAACTTGCACAAGTACTCTACTTGTACTTGTAACTAAGTACAAGTACTATATGTAACGAGATAGAAAGAAAAGTTTTTACACAAGTTTTGCGCAAGGTATTTCTTGGAATTAGATCAATCGTGTGACAAATGATTTGTCAATGTTTTTAAACTATGAAACAAAATATTATCTTAGCAATTGGTGTTACGTTATAGTGTAACCGATAAATATTGCGAAGTGTCGTGTTAATTGCTCGACTGATTCCAAAGCATGCTCCATTTAATTGTAGAAATAAACTTTTCACATTTACAGTGAACTTTGGTTTCACATTTATCGCGACAACACTGAACATGGTGTATATAATCGAGTATATAAATCACACAAGGGACAATCCTAAATTCGGAAATTCTGAAACTTTAGGAATATGTGGAACATACATACATATAGTATGCAATTTTTTTTTTTTTTATTGCTGCTCAAATTCGCTCTAAGGGGGTAGAAATTGACCCTCGAATATTCGGTTGTTTTTGATTTTCTATTTGTAACTCGGAAACTGTATGAGATAGGAAGAAAAGTTTTCGAATTGAGATTATTTCCTGGAATTAGATCAATCGTGTGATAAATAATTTGTTAATGTTTTTGAACTATGGAATAAAATATTATCATTTATCTAACGGTTGGTTTTACGTTATAGCGTAACTGATGCCCCCTTTAGTTGGAATAAACTTTTCACATTTACAGTGGACTTTGGTTTCACATTTATAGTGGACTTTGGTTTCACATTTATAGTGGACTTTGGTTTCACATTTATAGTGGACTTTGGTTTCACATTTATAGTGGACTTTGGTTTCACATTTATAGTGGACTTTGGTTTCACATTTATAGTGGACTTTGGTTTCACATTTACAGTGGACTTTGGTTTCACATTTATAGTGGACTTTGGTTTCACATTTATAGTGGACTTTGGTTTCACATTTATAGTGGACTTTGGTTTCACATTTATCGCGACCACACTAAATCTGGTGTATATAATCGATACACCGGTTACTTTTATCTTCTTTACTGCACACTGGAGGCTGAGTGATTAAAGATAAAACGATAGTGAGTATTTGAGGGTCTCGGGTGCGCGAAGAGTGGGGATGGGCGGAGCGATCGGTTCGTTCCCCTTACCCTTGTCCCCTCCCGAGTTTCAACTAACCAACGTTACACAGTAGGTACTCTCCATACGCGAGAAGATCTTCCACAGACAGCGTACGCTTTGCGCGGAAGTTGTCCGTAGTCAAAAGGTTAATTCCCTCGCCGCGATCCCGACAATGGTAGATTATCTGTGTAATCCAGCCGTTCGATGACACGATAACGCTCGTTTATTCACGAGCTGCCAGTAGATACGAGACTGTGCGGTTATCCCCGATTTTGCTTTCGTCGGCGCTGAATCCGTGTTCGCGTTGCTTTTTTTTTCCATGAAAAATCTACTACGAAGGTAAACCATCGACTGATGGTATACACTTGCGTTTTCTTCGTGTAGAAAGCTGATACATCGTGAATCTTCTGAGAAGCTTCAAATAATCTACAGTTCCTTTTCGGTGTTGTGCTTAACTTATTTTAGACACTTATTTCAGTGGAACGTCTAGGCAGGAGGTAGATACTTTTAGATAACTTTGTGCATAAATAAAAGGTCGATAAAGTGATAAATAGACACTGATGCATTAATAAAGATGCGTTGATATCCGCGAGACTCTTTCCTGTTGCGACCTCTTGACATTAGAAAGGAACGAAATCCCTTTATCGTTCGTTAATAGTGAAAATACCAATGGTGAACGTATTTCTATTCCTATTCTTATTTGTACCGGTCTACGCACCTTTGAAATTAAATTTGAAGAAAAGACGAATTAATTTACAAGTATAAGTCCTATTCGTCCGCAAGAAGCAGGCAAACGAGTGTTTACATCAATACTCTGGTTTACTGTCTTCCAGTTTTTCCATCATCACACGTGTTGTCACTACTGGCCATTTAGCTCTACCAGAGCAATACATGTAACTTGGTTCATTTTAGGAGTTGAGTGATACACTTTTGCACATGTATTTCTAAGACTGCATCCTTTAAGAAAGGATGTACAAAAAAATCGAATTCTTTGGCGGATTACGATAGAGGATTCCCTTAATCTTCGATTTTAATTCGTATTTGCTTTCCCTGGTTAATTTTTCGCGACTGTCTCGATTATTTCTTTTTCTTTCTCCTCTTCTCCTTTACCTGATTTTTCCTCTTCACCTTCGGAGGACCCTCTTAACGGAGAATCTCAACGGTACGCGAAACGTTAAAAATCCTCTCGCATCGTGGCCCAAACAGTGTTATTTTTCCGGAAGAAATGTCAGTCCACGTCCAGCTAATCGAGTTACAGATTCCCGCGTGGGAATTACCCTCGTGTCGTAATATCGTGGTACTGTCTTTCGTCGGAGAAACGTGCTCGAAATCTTCGATAAGGTCGATCTTTCTTCGTCGAGAACGCTTCAACCCTGAATTTGCAATGTACCATACACGGTACATGTTCGAGGATTCGAAAATCGAACGGCGATTGAATTGGCGAGATAAATAAAAAAGGATACACGTCGCGTTCGATTCAAAGAAAACGCATCGTTCCGTCGTGGTGACTTTAAACAACGTTAACGTTCCTCCTACGTGAAATAAAATATCCAGAAATGCATCTAGACTCGCGATCTGCACCAAGGGACCATACACTAGCCATTGAGACCGAGTTCCGCGTCGTAGAGTCCATAGATAGCGAAACTTTTGTCTAGAATCTCATTGATCCATCGCTACCAGAGAATTTGACTCGGAATAGCTAGCTCTCCCCTTTGTATTCGAATCATAGAGAATGGGCACAAAGAACCTTTGACTCTGGTCTTCAGCGGTTGCAAGGATGTTTACTCTTGGATCATTTTTATTTCGTTCGTTTTACCGCGATTCCATTAGGGATACGATCCTTGAAAGAACAACAATCTTCCATACGAAACGTAAGTTCGTAACGCTCACACGTATCGTGACTTTCACTTGTGATCCCACTCGATCGAAGATCACGAACTACCAAAGTGTCCTTCGCTATCAGAAAGTTTCACTCGGAATGGCTAATCCTCTCTTTGTATTCCAATCATCGAAGATAATTACAGAGCATCCTCGATTCCAATCCTCAGTGTGCTGCAAGGATGTTCACTCTCGACTGGTTTGCAGTATTGGAGTTTAACGCGAATTGATCAGAGGAAAGACCGTGTACGGGACAAGACCAAATTCAGGTTACAAGGAGGGACGAGTAGAGGTTCAACGGCGAACTTTCGAAGTTTACGACAAATTTTTAATGCACGAAACAAACCTTGAACCGACTTGGGACACGTGGAATTGAATTGCGGGACATCCAAGCTGAAAGCCAGTGGTAATTGATTTAGAAGCGTCACGATCTACTCTACCCGATGCACCGTGGCGCGTAACAATGAAATACGCAAAGGTCTTGGGATTAAATCCGTAACGCAAGAAATAGAATGTCTACATGGTAGATACGGTAGACAAGATTGGAAAATCGCCCGAGCGACCTGGCCAACGAGCTATAGCTAGAGCAAATCTATCCAGAAGTCTTCTTCTCCCTTAGACATCTTCTCCGACCACGTAAGTTGTAATTACTATCCAACTTCCTGCCGTGGAAGCATCTACGCGACGTAAACGCGCAAGTTTTACCGAAAGTCTTCGCTGGAAAATTTGTAAAATTTCTCGAAGACGTAAAAAAGTAAAGTTCGTTCTTCGAGATTTGACTACTAGAAATATCGACGTTTCATTCTATGATGCTGGAAGAAAAAATTGTTCGAATCGTTCGACGAGTTCCATTCGTCACGTTACTGCCATCAAATGGTGCGAAGACTATAACTCATAATATTACAATGGTAATATTGGTAATAATGGTAATATATCGACCGATTTTTGAATGGATTTTTCTCGAAAACAGAGAAATTCGTTCTCCTCGAATTTCTCCCTTACTTCGGGCCGTAAAATCTCCCCGACCTCGTTTGTACCGGAAAATACGAACCACCCTGTACAAGAATGGTTTAGAACTCGAAACAGTCGGAACGTACGACGAACATTATAGAAATAGCGGTATAGTTCTCGGTTACCGTGTCGCGGCACGGATTCGAACGTCGAATTTAAATAAAACGATTTATGTCGCACTTGGAACGTTTCGCCAACGTTTTCCTCGGCAAAGTCCTCCGTTGGGATTTTTCGATTCTGTTTTCATTCACGATCTGACGATTGATGCGACTAACTCATTGTATGTTGGTTTCGTCTCGAGAAGGATATCGCACACGGTGACGGATATGTATGCACGTTGATTGAAACTAATCGAATAACGATCTACATTGTACTACGATAAATGCGCAACGAAACGCGTAGAAGCAGAAAACTCGTGTGATCGTTGATACAATTAGCGAAATATCGGTGCGAGTCGAAAATTACTCCGGCATGGGACTCGGAACTGCGGTAGAGGGTTCGATAGTAGTGATAAAATTTCACATTTATCGTGGACCTACGTTAATAGTTAGTGGCTCGAAGGGAACATTCTGACGCGAAAAAAAAACCTTTCAAGTTTATCGTGGACCTCGGTTCACATTTATCGGAAAATTTGTACACGAAAAAAAAACAACAAACCTTCCACGTTTATCGTGGACCTCGGTTCACACTTATCGGAAAATTCGTACACGAAAAAAAGAAATCTTTCATGTTTATCGTGGACTTTGGTTCACATTTATCGGAAAATTTGTGCACGAGGAAAAGAAACAAACCTTTCAAGTTTATTTTAGACCTCGGTTCACACTTATCGGAAAATTCGGACATGAGAAGAAAAATCCCACCTTCCACGTTTATCGTAGACCTCGGTTCACACTTATCGGAAAATTCGGACATGAGAAGAAAAATCCCACCTTCCATGTTTATCGTAGACCTCGGTTCACACTTATCGGAAAATTCGTACACGAAAAAAAAAAACAAACCTTCCACGTTTATCGTGGACCTCGGTTCACACTTATCGGAAAATTCGTACACGAGAAAAAGACAAACCTTTCAATTTTTTCGTGGACCTCGGTTCACACTTATCAGAAAATTCAGAGACGAAAAAAAGCAAACCTTTCACGTTTATCGTGGACTTCGGTTTACACTTATCGGAAAATTCGTACACGAAAAAAAACAAACAAACCTTTCACGTTTATCGTGGACCTCGTTTCACACTTATCAGAAAATTCGGAGACGAAAACAAAACAAACCTTCCACGTTTATCGTAGACCTCGGTTCACACTTATTAGAAAATTTGTACACGAAAAAAAAAACAAACTTTCCACGTTTATCGTGGACCTCGATTCACACTTATCGCGTCGAGACTCTACTCGGTTGCGCACACAGGGGTCGACGTGTATTCCTCGGTGCTGTTGCTCCAGTCGTTTTCGTCTCCGATGCACTCGTCGTCGGGCGTCGGTGCGCGGTCGTGGTTCCGTTTTACCCGTTTCCCCCGTCGGGAATGATAAATTCCAAACCCAATTTTAAACATCGCGACGTTGACAGACGTTTCTATTTCGCTGGCTGGTGGAACGACAGGACGAATTACACGCGCGACGCGAAGAAATCTGCTTTCTTTCTATTTCAACCCTTATCGACAGGCACGCTCGTTCGCGAGCGCGCGAGCGACCGACCTACCCGTGCTACCTTTGGGAGATCGAACTCGGAGCGGAGGTTACGTCTCGTACACGACAAGGATGGTGTAGGTGGAGAAGAGAGATCGATGAGATCGCGAACTGGACGCGGGGACAGGATAATCTTCGAATCGAACATAGGGTGGAGACGAAGAGAATCATTATCCGCTCGTTATAAATTGTCTTTTATCCGTTGATAAAAGGAAATTTCGAGAGGATTGAGAGACCATCTTCTTCTCTACAATTCTCTCTCCCCTCCCAGTCGCTCGTTTCGATTTGTAGCTGATTCTTATTTCGCGTGGTACGCGCACAACTTTCATCCTTCGTAACAAAGGTCCGTACCGTTCGCGTTTTATTAAATTCGTGTTCATCGTTCCGTTCCCCCCGTTGGAAGAGGGGGTGGGTTGGGGGGGGGGTCGTTTACCAACGTCGCATCGCGCGACGTCGTCGTTACCCATCGAGATAACAACGCCGGTTTCCGGATAATTAACATCAAACTCGCGTTGCGCGATAGTCGAGCACCCTCTATTACCTGCGAAGTGCATTCAACTATCGTAATCCTAATGTAATTATAGTAGAAGGGCCGCCACGATTGCAGCCTCGTACACGGACACGCGTGCTCGTTGGCTCTCGTAGTTAAATTTCCACGTATAATGCGCAAACAAACCCGTGCCGGTACGGTGGAGGGGGGGAAGGAGGATAAAGCCGTGCGAGTGGCGCGTTTCTCCGCGAACTTAAACATTTTCCCTCGTTTCTCACCTCGGGAAACTTTCGAGCTGAAAGAAAGATCGTTGCTTCTCGCTTGAGGGGGTGTTCCACTCTAGAACCTTGAAAAAATCGACTTTCTTTGCGATTTCTTTCTTTGAAAGTATACACGTCCGAGAATATTTCCACCATAGTGTATTACGGATGTAATACGGGTGTTACACTCGTTAGTGTAATAACGAAATTACGTAGGTGTTGTAATAGAGCAGGTCCATTTCGTGGAAACAAGGTGAGCGTCGAGGAGTGTCAGAAGAAGAGAAACTCGAGAGAGAAGATCGAGATATCGATACGAGAAACTTTAAACACGATTTTCTCGAAAGCATATCCTTCCAAACGGTTGCCACGATGTCTTGAGTTGTACTCGACCTATTGACGCGAAATTCAAAGAGAATCTTCAGCATATGTTTTATCGTATCGGAATTTTCTAAATCCAATATTTTGTACTATTTTTTGTTAACACGTTCGTTTTTAATTGTCATTATTTTCTCATTATTTTAGTACAGGGTATAGCCACTCTCGTATCGTATAAAATGGGGTCCGAGTTATTCATTTCGGATATACGAAACGGTTTGAAATCGTGACAACCGTTCAAGACACTTTTAGCGGAAGGGATTGTATTAAAGTAAAGTAAATACAGCGTCGATGCTCTGCTGTTACGGACACGTGGACAGATCTCCGATTAAACTGTGCAGAAGAATGTCAAAACGTGGACGTTGATCCGGTACAGTGGCCATCGTGCACGTGCTGCGATGTTAAGAAGGCGACAAGTAGAACGACAAATTCCCTCATTGGGGAACGTAATCCGAATCGAGAAGTCGAAGAGCGGATACTTGTCAGGGAGGGTCACGCAAATTTTTAACGCGTCACTCGCAACGTTATTCCAACCGAGTAATCTTCTTTGCGTTGGTTCTTCCACGAAAGACTAAAATCCGCTCGAATCGCATTAACCGTTTTATACCATCTACCGGTATTCTTGCGTTCCTTTTGTTTCCTCGTTGCTTAAATATCTGGCTAGTGGGTCGGAATTGTCGTGACTTTTTAGCGCGGGAAACCGATGTCTTTTCGGTAGATACGCGCGATATCGTTTCATCGGACACCGGAGACTCGTCCGCGCTTTTAAGCGGGGCGAAACCGAACGAATCGAGATCGGAGGGAGAATTTTGTTGGATTCGTTCACCGTATCGCGCATGACCGATCTGCGGACTTCTTCGACGGATAACTGTGGAGTAAAGTCTCTCCAGATGTCGTCGGATCGCTCACCGATCCGAACGTGGTAGCTAGAAAAAGAAGCTTAATCTCACGTACGAGGTACGGACGAAGGTAGCACGAACGGAGTGGAGAAAGTAACGGTTGTACCTATTGGTAGTGTTGCCGTGATAAGTGTGAAAAGCCAAGGTTCACGATAAATGTGAAATCTGGATCCACGATAAATGTGAAAACCTAGATCCACGATAAATGTGAAACTCAGGTTCATGATAAATGTGAAAATCTAAGTCGCGATAAATGTGAAAATCTAAATCGTGATAAATGTGAAAACTAGGTCTGTGATAAATGTGAAAACCTAAGTCCACGATAAATGTGAAAAGCCGAGGTCCACGATAAATGTGAAAATCTAGGTTCACGATAAATGTGAAAACTATGTCCACGATAAATGTGAAAAACTATGTCCACGATAAATGTGAAAATCTAGTCGTGATAGATGTGAAAACCGAGATTCGTGGCAAATGTGAAACCGAGGTCCATGGTAAATGTGAAAAACGAGGTCCACGATAAATGTGAAGAGTTATCCCCAGGTGTTTCTCCCTTGGAATCGTTAGAGCGACTGATGTGACACTAAACTATGCTCGTCGGTCGACCACAATGTAATACTAGGTAAAATAAACCCCCCCCTGTCGTCGACAGAGGAGTCTCACAGATAGTCCTTTATAAATGCGAACTTCGATCCCGAGGCTTTCACATTTATCGCGAACATACTGCACAAGGTACAACGGTATATTCAATTCGAACGCAAAACACACGACAACTTCTTCAACTGTTTCGCGCTGTGCTCCCCAGCTTCTTGCACACGGAGTTTATTTTTACAGATACTCTGAATCCAAGAGAAAGAGAGAGAGAAATATATATATATATATAAAGAGAGAAAGAGAAAGAGAAAGATATCGAAACGAGTTTATCCGTCTCGGTGATCGCGGGGAGTTGTCGCAGCCATGGAAACGGTTATGCGTCGTGGAGGACGCTATCGCCGGGAATGCACGTGAAACTTCGACCCTCGAACTTCTGTTTTCCGCAGTCACTCGAAAGTTATTCGAACGCTCGCCGCTTAAACTTTGCGCCCTACCCGTTCGGTATCCTCTGTGCGGCCCGCCGCGCGCGATCTTCCGAAATTGAATCGGCTCGGTTCACGGCGCTTTTAATTCGGTTACAGAGAACGTGGAATCGTTTCCATTACCGATAGAGTATTCGAGTATTCGATTCGCGTCGAATCAGCCCCCACTCACCCTCCCGTTGTGGGGTGCGTTTACGCGGAGACGCATTAGAACGGGGCTGGAGGAACTCTCTTTGGCAGCTGGAAACGCGATCAACCGTTTTCCAATTAAACGGAAAGATCTCTCTCTCTGAAAACGGATCCGGGCACGATCTCTCCTTCGTAATGAACTTTTTCAACGCGCAACCACCGCGATCCAACGTACCTACCAGCAACAGATGCAATTTACTCGAAGCGGAGCGGTGGATCGCGTCCACGCACGAAAACCCTTCGAATACGGGCACCTATCTACTTTTTTCCACCGCCTTTTACACACGGCGAGCGGTTAAGTGACTCTGTTCAACGTCGTTTCCAATTGCCAGAAATTAATGGGCGCACGGTGTCCGGTAGCGCTGGATTAAAGCGCGGAAACCAGATTGAAAGACAGGGAACGCGGGATCAGCGTAAATCTAAACGAACGAGGCGACGCGACGCGACGCGGCCCGTGTTCGTTCCGTAAATTGGCGCGTTCTGTCAGAAATTGCTATCTTGATTATTCAGTGCTCGATAATGACGCGCGAACAAATTCCGTTCGCCGCAATTACATTCGACCGGATCGCGTTCTAATACTTAACAGGTACGACCGCACGCAGCCGCGGTTCAACCGTATATCAACGTCTGTTTTCCAAAATCGCGGTCGAACGTTGACGCGTCGTTCAATATGGAGTACGTAACGTTTCGACGATTAGCTTTTATCGCGACGACACGACCGACGGCTTCGAATCGTTGAACATCGAGCGTGTCGGGTGTTTCAAGTATTAGTATTCCGGTTTTGGAGGTATTTGAACACGGAACGAGCTTCGAATCGTTGAACATTGAACATTGAACGCATCGGGTGTTTCAAGTATTAGTATTTCGTTTTTGGAGATATTTGAACATCGAACAAGCTTAGAATTGTTGAACATCGAACGTACCGGTTGTTCCAAGAATTAGTAATTTCTTTTTAAGGATAATTGAACATGGAACGAGCTTCGAATTGTTGAACGTTGAACATTGAACACACCGGGTGTTCTAAGAATTAGTATTTCGTTTTTAAGGATATTTGAACATCGAACAAGCTTAGAATTGTTGAACATTGAACGTACCGGGTGTTACAAGAATTAGTATTTCGTTTTTAAGAATATTTGAACATCAAACGAGCTTCGAATCGTTGAACATCGAACGTACTGGTTGTTCCAAGAATTAGTATTTTCTTTTTAAGGATATTTGAACATGGAACGAGCTTCGAATCGTTGAAAGTTGAACATTGAACACACCAAGTGTTACAAAAATTAGCATTTCGTTTTTAAAAATATTTGAACATCGAACAAGCTTCGAATCGTTGAACGTTGAACGTACCGGTTGTTCCAAGAATTAGTATTTTCTTTTTGAGGATAATTGAACATGGAACGAGCTTCGAATTGTTGAATGTTGAACATTGAACACACCGAGTGTTACAAGAATTAGTATTTCGTTTTTAAAAATATTTGAACATCGAACAAGCTTCGAATCGTTGAACGTTGAACGTCGAACGTACCGGGTGTTCCAAAGATTAGTATTTTCTTTTTAAGGATATTTGAACATCGAACAAGTTTCGAATCGTTGAATATCGAACGCACCGGGTGTTCCAAAAATTAGTATTTCCTTCTTAAAGGTATTTAAACACGAAACGAGTTACTCGTATTGTAAAATGAGAAGTAGAGAGGCTATTACTTTCTCGAAAATGGTTCGACTATGTTATTTAAATACATCATGAATTAGTGATCACTTTTTCTAAATTATCTATAAGTATCGTGTATTTTACATGAAAGCAAAGTAAAAACCGTTTGGATGTAATCGTCGTATTGTCGTCAACATTAAGATTTTTTTCTATTATTTGTAAAGATTCGAACTATCGTTTTATAGCAAAAAGAAATTTCGATATCTTTCCTACCACTTTCTCATCTATACCGTGTTTATACAATGTCCATAAGTATCAGGATTTCCTGTACGTTTCATGAAAACGGGGTGAAAACCGTTTAGATGTAAATCATTCTATTGTTGTCGATACTAAGACTTTGTCCATGCAATCTTTTTTCTATTATTTTTAAGGAAATATTTCGATCCTTCTCCCATCGCTTTTTCATTTACCCTGTGAACATTGGGATCCATTTCTCTTACCTTCAAAAATCCCTACGGTATTTCTTCTTATCTGTATAGGAAAGGGTCCGTTCTCATACATAAATATATAAATTACGACCTTCGAATCCTCGTTCCTCGTGTTTATCGCTGGTACACACACCTCTGTTCGTTACCAAGGCTGATACCGTCGGAAGAAAATTTACAAAACCAACGACGAATGGTACGTTCATTGGGACCAAGCCTACACGAAAAGCTGTGTCAATATTACGCGCAGTGTCTGCCACGGAATGACCGAGTTTAAACCCGTACGAGAAAATTATCCGAATTTCGCGCGTATTCGTTGGTCCGTTGCAAAGACAATACCAAAGAATTTCCAACGCTATCCCAGACAAAAGATGCACGAAACAAAGGAGCATGAATCGACGTTCATTTTTATGTAAACCACGCTGCAGGCGAACGATATCTAGGTAAGAATTTTAACGCGTTCGAACGGACATTTTCAATGTTACCAATCTAATATATTGTTTATCGAAGCTCGAGAGTCAAGAATTGGTAACAATGTCGGCTGAATGGCCGCCAAAAATTTCCGGAGAAATCTTCCCAATTTCCTGCAACGTATCCTCCCTTGCTTCGCTAAACCTGGGTCTTCTCGGACCCAAAGAGACTTTTGCATTTATTTCTTTATTTCTTTATACAAAGGGCGGTAAATGTACTGTTCGTTTGTGAAAAGAAGGCAAACGAGTGTTTGTATCATTACTTTGGTTTATGGTCCACCATCGTACACATTGCTGTTATTGGTAGAGGATTTCTCGTATGTAGATACATACACAACTTATATTTTTTTATTACTGTCCACTGCGGACGAATGTGCACGAGAATGTACTGTTCGTCCTCGAAAAGAAGGCAAACGAGTGTTTGCATCTTTACTTTAGTTCACGGTCCACCATCGTACACATTACTGTTAATGGTAGAGGAAGATTTCTCATATGTACACACATACACACCTGTACAACCTATATTTTTTCATTATTGTCCACTGTGGACGAATGTGCGCGAGAATGTACTGTTCGTCCGCGAAAAGAAGGCAAACGAGTGTTTGTATCTTTACTTTGATTCACGGTCCACCATCGTACGCATTTCTGTTATTGGTAGAGGAAGATTTGTCATATGTACACACATACACATCTGTACAACCTATATTTGTTCATTATTGTCCACTGTGGACGAATCTGCACGAAAATGTACTGTTCGTCCTCGAAAAGAAGGCAAACGAGTGTTTGCATATCCCTACTCTAGTATACGATCTCCCACCATTCTGCACATCGTTACTATTGGTCGAGGATGGACACGAAAATGAACAGAGATAACGAAGATCGTTTTCTTGTTTATCTACTATCCATCCGCGAGAAGAAGGCCAATTAAATGTACCGTGAAACGAGTATTTATATCCTCACTCTAGTTCACCGTACTCTAGATCTTCCACCATCGCGTATATTGTCGGTATTGGTCGAGGACGAAGACGAAGATCGACAGCGAGGACGGTGACGAAGATCGACAGCGGCCAATAGGGACAATGAATACAATAGTGGGGGAGCTAGTGGACCGTGAACTAAAATGGTGATGTAAACACTCGTTAACCTTCTTCTCGTGGCTGGACAGTAAGTAGACAAGACGTGAGAGGAACAACGTTTAAAACTAGCGCCAGAGACAGTACACAGAAATAATAATATTGTGGAATTATTTTAAAGTAATATATAGCGATAAGATTTTTGGAAATACGACTGACACACTCGAAACTCGATATGAAAAAAGTAGATTGAATATAGTATGACACATCTACTCTCAAAAAGCCATAGATTTAAACGACGTTGAATATATTAAAATTCATGGTTAGAAATTGGTTGATCTAATTTAAGGAGAGGAAAACACAGAAATCTGGGTTGTATGCCTTTTATCACAGTATTGTTTAATTACACTATTGGTACGAATTTCCTTAGAAATTGAGTAAAGTACTCTGTAAGTGTTCTGTATAACTTATATCGTATAATTGTTCGATTATATTGTTGGTACAACTTTCCTTAAAAACTGAGAAAAGTACTTAGTAAGTATACTGTACATTTTTTAGCATATCATTGTTCAATTACACTGTTGGTACAACTTTCCTTAGAAATTGAGCAAAGTTCGATGAGACGATACAATCTTTCTTCGAAGTGTTTTGGTAAGGTCCAATTACGGGTCCGTTTGGACCCAAGGGTAATCTCTCTTCTCTCCAGGTCGTTCGGTTAATTGCTCCGGAGTTCTGAGTTTGTTAACGCGAACCTTGTTTCTTAAGAAATCCTCTGAAATAGATGTCATTGTTTTTGTGTATCGAACGACTTGGAAACGCGGCTTTCGGAATTTTTGTCTCGTTGGGTCCACGCGTTCTTCGAGTTACGCTGGAGCATTTCCAGCGATAAGAAATTTCGCAACGTACGGAGTAGTGATCCTGAAGATGAAGTCCTGATCGTTGATTAATTTTCGTTATCGTCTTGGAGAGAAAGTATGGGGCCAATGACATCTAGAGCGGTGTACTCGGCGCCAAATCGTCGTTTTACGATAATCGTTCGCGAACAGTACACGGATTTTCAACAACCCCCCCCCGGTAACGACTATTCCGCTTGTCGACGAAGCCATTGAGGTCGACGGCAGCTTCGTCGCTCGTTATGACTTTTTCATGAAATTCAGGGTCACCATTAACGATGTTTATGATCGCTTCGCTGTATTCTCGGCGACGATAAATCTTCCGCGTGTCTCTGTTCCGCAATTGTAACATAACGAACGATCCGATCCTATCGAAGCGGCAGTCGATCGAGATACGCGACCGATTTTCAGAACGCACCTTGTACGTGCTTTAAAACGTGGTTCAAAGACCAGACTTCCTCGAAACCTTCAGCGACCGAGATTTCGAAACGAGCTATGCTAACCTATGCTTGTGTCAATTTGACACATTTCTCGCGAAAAAGATTACATTCTTCTGACGTTTGTGGAAACATTAATTCGAAACTTTGGGCCCTTTTTTTTTTAAACACGAAACGTTATATATTTATTACGATTAATAAGTTATATATTTAGTACGATTAATAAGAGAAACGTGCGACAAAAAATGCGACAACGTTTGTTACAGAAAGGACTCCGTGTCTCAGAATGACACACATGATTCTCACGATTTACCAAGTCCTTCGATGGATGGTTTATCGATTTGTAATTGTTACGTGATAATTGTGCATTAATTGTACAACAATTTCAGGTTGTATCTAGACACTTTTAGCCCTTTTTCGTACAAACTGTGCAAAGTCTTCGCGGATTTGATTCTTTCCTCTTCGGTGCAATTTTTATTATATATAATAAAATATCGTTCTCTGAAACGAGGTATTATATCGATGTTCTTTACCTAGTATTCACATTCCAATACTCGAAGAATAATTCTTCCATCCACGTGATTCTAAATTGCCTTATCGATACTCCTGCATAATGACGATAAATAACCCACCTGTTCGATGTTGCAGCAGTCGGTAATCTTCCGAATAATTTTAATAAAATCTGATGTTTTCTTCATTATCGTGTACATATTGAACGTGTATATATACATACATCATCGATCGAGCGATCAAAACAGTTCCCGTTGAATCGCTGTTTACATAAGGGTTGCAACTGACGCAGCAGTCGTACATTTCATAGCAGTCATCTGCATACAGTCCCGTGTATCTGCCCTTTTTCGTACAAACTGTGCAAAGTCTTCGCGGATTTGATTCATAGATGAAACATAGAGGCACGATATAGATTCGTATCTAATATACGGGGTGATATGTGAAAAAACATAGGTCTCGTACGAGACACTGAGGACCTCAAGGAATTACAACAAAGATACTGCAGCATTCGGTAATCTTCCGAATAATTTTAATAAAATCTGATATTTTCTTCACTATCGTGCACATATTGAACGTGTATATATACATACATCATCGATCGAGCGATCAAAACAGTTCCCGTTGAATCGCTGCTTACATAAGGGTTGCAACTGACGCAGCAGTCGTACATTTCATAGCAGTCATCTGCATACAGTCCCGTGTATCTGCCCTTTTTCGTGCAAACTGTGCAAAGTCTTCGCGGATTTGATTAATAGATGAAACATAGTGATATGTGAAAATACATAGGTCCCGTACGAGACACGGGGGACCTGATTGGATTACAAGAAAGAATCTGGAAATTCGTGTTCTCGTTGGAAGAATCGACACTGATTCGCGTCGACTTTAACGATGGAATTTATCCTTCCGGGTAACAAGGCCCGACGAGAAGTTCGCGTCGAGTAAAAGCGAAACGAGAGGCGCTCGTTGGGTCCCGGATACAGGAAAATCCGGCGACGAAAATACAATTTCCACACGGTTGACGCAAACTTCGTACAACGCGAAACGAATTAACACCGTTAGAAGGCGCGGGGTGGGTATATTCCCGGGCAATAAATTCCTTCGGGACGAAAGGTTCGAAGTTTCTAATAAAGGCTCGACTTGAAGCGCACAGGCTATGTGCACAGGCCGCGTTTATTTATGGAGATACCATCGAACTCTCTTTTATATCGATTCGACGTACAAAGATATACATACATATTGTTAATCCCGAGGTAAGCAGAGGGATGCTATCGATCCGAAAGTAAATCGAGGAAATTGCCGGGTCGAGGGAAAAATAAAAGTTCCACGGTTCTTTTAATGCCGCGAGAGTTCTCCTTCACCACCACCGCCGCCACTACCACCACCCCCTCCCCACCCTTGATTATTTCAAACTTTTATTCCGTGGTTCTTTCCACTTGGACGACGATTTTAGGCGCGAGGTGCTACGAATCGACGAAAACGATCGTTCTCAGGCGGAGAGGACGAAATGGCGGGAATATTTAATTACGTCGATTAAAACACGCGATTCGTTTCTCAGGGACGACTATACCGCAACTGGCTTCACCGTTCGATCGAGAACAACCAGACACCATCGAGCTCGCTACACCTTTAACGAGTTTCGATCTCGAAATTGCGCCCCCGGTTACGTAACCCGAATGTCATTAAATAAGCTTTAACTCGAGATATTCCGGAGTAAGTGTCTCTCGCGACGTAGTCTCCGGAGTACCATAATCTCTCCGACCTATACGACGAATACATTATCCCGTCTCCTTTAATCTGCAAAATAATATCGTTCCAGCGACGATCCGGTTCTATCCCGCTCTTTTACGTACTCGTGGATCGAGAACCGATTGTCGCGAGAGAACGCGATAAAACGTTTATTTATGTTCGCGAAATCGTTACCCCTTCTTTAACTAATTGCAAGTGACGGAATTCACGATGCTTTCGATTTTGTCTTCGAATATATCGTGGTATATGTATATTATACTTTTACTTAAATAATTATGGGTAATGATGCTTTCGATTTTGCCTCCTAATATATTGTAATATATGTATAATATATTTTTACTTAAATAATTCTGTGACGATGCTTTCGATTTTGCCTCCGAGTATATCGTAGTACATGTATACAAATGAAGAGATATATTGGTAAGTTTTCACTATGCAGAACTGTATAAACAGTCTTCTTTTAAAGTGTATAAACATTTTATTAAATTATATATTCTCCATTTTGGAAAACGAAATGACTCTACGAATAACCTAATAATATCCAGGTGATCGAAATCGTCTCTTCGAAAATTGAAGAATGTTGGAAAAAATTTGAAAATTTGCACAAAAGTGGTATTATTATCCGTATTAATAGATCTGTTGTTTATTTTGGCGAAGAAGCAATCCTAGTATTCGAGAACTCCCTCTTAAGAAAAATACAAGTTCACATATTATCGTAGACATCTTCCAAAATCATATAATCTATGAAAAAAAGTTCAATGCAAATTTCAAGTATTGATGTCCCATAAGCTGTAAAAGAATCTTCGAAAAACCAATTCGTCTTGAAATCGTTACAGTTTTTTTCTCATTCTTTTCTTTTCCCTTTCAGTTGTCAATGTTCGGTATAATTTTTCCCAAACCAGTATTTCTTCTTCTCTTGTACCGCAACGATGGTAGTACATCATCCATTGAAAATAAATAAGTAATCGTAGCTACGAAGCAAACCGGCAACGAATAGAAACGAATCGTCGCACCGATGCTCCGCGAGTCAGCGACCGTAACCTTTCGGAGTTCTCCTTTTTGCAGGTTTTTCCCTTTTCTTCCCACTCGTCTTTTTTCCACTCTGTCCAACGCGCGCCACGGTGCGAAAATCCAGCGCAATTTTCCGCGCGAGCAACGAGCTCTTTTGAATCGGCACGGTGAAAACGAAACGCATCGCGGGACACTGGATACCAAGCGCGCGCGACTATAGAAGACCAAGCGCATTTCTATCGCGCGCGAATATGTATCTCGATCGTCCATTGTGTTATACGTCGCGTATCTTCGCGGAATCGAGAGATTTCGCGCGCAATTTTTTCCGCCTCTGGAACGCGCTTCCGTTCTCCGTGCAGCTCGTTCGATCTCGTATCCGGGGTGATCTCCATTCGAAAGGCGCGCGCTTCTAACCGAGCCGCACCGGTGAAATCGTGCTTGCGAATGCGCTCGTTTCGCGAAGGAACGAACGTAAAGCTAATCCGATAAAGAGAAACGTATACGTACACGAAGTGGTCGCCAGAAACGGATTCTGATTCAATTATTATTTTCCCGTAGCGACCGAGTACTAGCCACCGCGGATAAATCTTTGGCAAAGTGAAATTGAGCTGCCCGCAACACCGGCCATATTTTATACCGGGACCGAGGCTCGGCCGGCGTTTCGTGGTTTACATTGTCGTTAATTCGAGCGGCGTTGAATCCCCGAAATCGTGCAAGCGAAACGTCGAAAAGCGCGACAAACCTCGGATTTTCCAACCGAGAGGAAACCGAGGGATCTCGCCAAGGGAGAAACATTTCCTCGCGGTAACGTATCACGGATATAATCCCGTGTTTCTCTTTTCGATCGATCCTTGTCTTTCTATGGCGTCTATCATCCACGCGCGTCTGTACATCCGTTTACAGATATCTCTCTACGAATCCACCTATCTCGACCGTATCTGTCCATTTACCCATCAATCTACCTATCCTCTGTTTATTATGCGTTATCGCGACGATGAAGCTAATCGTGCATTGTCGCTGGTACACGTATCGTAAAGATAGGTCGGTAAGAGTCTCGTAGAAAATTATTTATCGACGTCGCTGAAAGTGGAAGCTCGGCCGGCCGCGCTGTGTATTTCAAACGCAATTACCAGGGGTAATAAAATTCGTTAACCTTGTCTATTCGGTTACATCAGCCGCTTAACGCGCCGTCTTGGACGAGAAATCGCGTAACGTTTCAATTGAGTCGTTTAACGACGATTTTATCGAGTTTACAGCGCGTTCGAGTATCTACTGTGCGGAGATCGTAAGTTGCCGATGAATCGTCCTCTCATCGATTCGAATTAGTATTTTTGTTAACAAGGTGATCGCGTGATGTAGGTAGGCTACGGGTCATATGTACTGTTCGCTCATGAGAAGAAGGCAGACGATAGTTTATATTTGTATTTTCGTTTTGCTTTACATCGATTTTTCACGATGCATAGATACACATTTCTTTTTGTCTGTTGTGGTCAAATATAAGTGAGAATGTACTGTTCGTTCACGAGAAGATGGCAGACGATAGTTTATATTTGCACTTTCGTTTTGCTTTACATCGATTTTTTACGATGCATAGACACACATTTGTTTTGGTCTGTTGTGGACAAATATAAGTGAGAATGTACTGTTCGTTCACGAGAAGAAGGCAGACGACTGTTTACATTTCCACTTTTCTTTTGTTTACATCGATTCTTCACGATGCATAGACACACATCTGTTTTTGTCTGCTGCGAACGAATATGTGAATGTACTGTTCGTTCGCGAGAAGAAGGCAGACGACAGTTTATATTTGCATTTTCGTTTTGCTTTACATCGATTTTTCACGATGCATAGATACACATTTCTTTTTGTCTGTTGTGGACAAATATAAGTGAGAATGTACTGTTCGTTCGCGAGAAGAAGGCAGACGACAGTTTACATTTCCACTTTTCTTTTGTTTACATCGATTCTTCACGATGCATAGACACACATCTGTTTTTGTCTGTTGCGAACGAATATGTGAATGTACTGTTCGTTCGCGAGAAGAAGGCAGACGACTGTTTACATTTCCACTTTTCTTTTGTTTACATCGATTCTTCACGATGCATAGACACACATTCGTCTTTGTCTGTTGTGGATAAATATGCGTGAGAATGTACTGTTCGTCCTTGAGAAGAAAGCAAACTGTTTACATTTTCACTTTCATTTTGTTTTACATCGATTTCTCACGATGCATAGACACACATTCGTTTTTGTCTGCTGTGGACGAATATGCGTGAGAATGTACTGTTCGTCCCCGAGAAGAAAGCAAACTGTTATATTTTCACTTTCGTTCTGCTTTACATCGATTTTTCACAATGCATAGACATAATCTGTTTTTGTCTGCTGCAAACAAATATGTGAATGTACTGTTCGTCCATAAGAAGAAGGCAAACGAGGTTTACATCCCCACTTTCGTTTATAACTTACCAGTTCTCTTACCATCGCACGTATTGTCGCTATTGGTCGAAGACAGTGACAAATATTGACTGCGATCAATATCGACAATGCGTGTGATACTGGGGAGCTAATGGACTGTAAACAAGAGTGGAACTCGTTTGCTGTCTTTTCAAAGATGGACAGTAGGTATTTAACTACTCGGTGGATTCGGATCGGAAGGTTTATATCGATGCTATAATGTAAATATTTCTAAATAGAACAACCGTCAATTTATTAATATTGGTAATAATCTTATTAATTTCTAAATAAAAATTGTTAATACTTTATATATTTAAGTGTGTAATCTCCACGCTGGGGATTAACTTAGAATTAACTATTCGAGGTAATCCGGCAATTTTTTTAAAAATCCATCTTCGTGAATCTCTTTCTAGACCGAATTTCGAACTCCTCGTTTTCACGTTTCGATCAATTCCATGCCATGATTTTTCGTTCGAATTCAAATTTCCGTGATTGCAGCGTTCATTGCATTATTTTAATTTCATCAACCATCGCTTTAAATGATTTGTACACGTAACGTACGAATGCAATTACTTCTCTATTTCGAACAAAAACATCGTTAATAATCGAGTAATTTTAAAAAGAAATTCGAAACAGGTCAAATTGTACCCTTTGGTGGGTTTCTAGTGTTCGTACTGGCTTTTGCCAAGTTTTTTACGTGCAATTAATTCTGTCGTTGTTACGTTCTGAAGCGCGTATCGTTTCTTTTCCGCGTGCTTTCGAAAGCTCTTGTCCAGGGCTCGTACGTTGGAAAGCTCCGGCCGCGAAGGGTTGAAAGTTTTCTGTAAACAGCAATCGAGAACTTTTCTTATCTACGGTGTACGACGTAGCTAATTCGTGGGTCCACCGAACGTAAAGGTTTCCTACTAGCGAAAGACACTCGCATTGTTTTTTTTGCACAAGTCGATTATTCAACGAGCCGACAAACGATCGTAACGATACGGTTTACGACGCCACATAAATAACAATCGTGCATAATGACGGTATCGTAAAATAATTGCTTGTCACGGCAGGTGTCAATGTTCGCATAAATAACCGTGAGCTTACTCTTGCACGCGTGGCACGGTGGTTAGTCACCGATGGTCAACAGGAGCGTTTTCACGCGTGCGAATTCCACTCTGCGAATAAATTTTCAAATTATTAGGTTGTCCAATAAGTTCGTACGATCATCGTTCGATAATAAATTTCTTTCAACAACAATTGCCTGTCGGTACTGCATTACACAGGATGATTTAGAAATACGTGGCCATATTTCAGGGGATAAACCTACACACTAACAAGGGAAGAACACGAATTGTCTACCTTCGATTTTAACGCGCTTTTGCAGAACGATAGTGGAACGATCCGTTTCGATGTGTGTAAAATATTAGGCGTAAATAATCCATAGTTTTTAGGATAGAAATGATTGAAGATACGTAGCTCGATACACGCGAAGATGTATCACGATATAATCCTTGCGAATAGATAGATACAAGAAATTTATGAAACGTTAATACAAAAAGTATGTAAACTATAAATTATTCAAGCACGATGAAGAATAATGATAATTCACAGGCAGATTATGCTATAATGTTTCTTCTTTTTCGAAAGAAAACTTTAAATATACTTAATATTAAAAAGTCCAAAATTTATCGAATTTGAATTTGAGATATCGTCAGGGAGTTTGAAGATGTGGTAAACAATGGTGGAAAATATACAAGGTGCTTCCAAATTGGTGATAAAACCCGAAAGAAGTTGACTCTACACGAAAAGACAACTAAAAAACATAGAGTAACATTTTTTCGTACGGAGCTCCATTTTCGACTAAACCTTCGTTCGAGCTTACAAACAATACCAATGTCACAGTTCGTCATCGTATCCGATTCGGAAAGTAACTTTCTTTCGATGTTTATCCCGTAGTGTCTAAAATAAGAAATTGGAACGACAATTCGAATAGCACAGTGACATACCTTCGAACGTGGACACAAGCTAAGAACTCGTGATCGAATGCAAGTGTACGCGTGCTCTAAAAATATTCATTATCGACCTATTCGAAGACGAAGCCTCTGAAAAAACGTCACTCCACATTTTCGACTTATTTTTTCGCCTAGATTCACCCATTATCCGGTTACAAGTATCAAAAATTCGAAAACCTTCTCTACCGAAATAGATCAAAAGTTATTCGATATTTTTGGAGAAATAAAAATTCATCATCGATTTATTCAAAGACGAAGTCTTTAAAAAAACGTCACTCCACATTTTCGACTTATTTTTTCGCCTAGATTCACCCATTATCCGGTTACAAGTATCACAAATTTGAAAACCCTCTCTACTAAAATAGATCAAAAGTTATTCGATATTTTTGGAGAAATAAAAATTCATCGTCGATCTATTCGGAGACGAAGCCTCTAAAAAAACGTCACTCCACATTTTCGACTTATTTTTTCGCCTAGATTCGCCCATTATCCGGTTACAAGTATCACAAATTTGAAAACCCTCTCTACCGAAATAGATCAAAAGTTATTCGATATTTTTGGAGAAATAAAAATTCATCGTCGATTTATTCGAAGACGAAGCCTCTGAAAAAACGTCACTCCACATTTTCGACTTATTTTTTCGCCTAGATTCACCCATTATCCGGTTACAAGTATCAAAAATTTGAAAACCCTCTCTACCGAAATAGATCAAAAGTTATTCGATATTTTTGGAGAAATAAAAATTCATCGTCGATTTATTCGAAGACGAAGCCTCTGAAAAAACGTCACTCCACATTTTCGACTTATTTTTTCGCCTAGATTCACCCATTATCCGGTTACAAGTATCAAAAATTTGAAAACCCTCTCTACCGAAATAGATCAAAAGTTATTCGATATTTTTGGAGAAATAAAAATTCATCGTCGATTTATTCGAAGACGAAGCCTCTGTAAAAACGTTTTTTATATTATTTTTATATTATATATTTCATATTTTCGACTTATTTTTTTACCTAGATTCACCCATTATCCGGTTACAAGTATCACAAATTCAAAAACGCTCTCTACCGAAATAGATCAAAAGTTATTCGATATTTTTGGAGAAATAAAGATTCATAATCGACTTATTCGAAGAAGAAGCCTCTGAAAAAACGTCACTCCACATTTTCGACTTATTTTTTCGCCTAGATTCGCCCATTATCCGGTTACAAGTATCACAAATTCAAAAACGCTCTCTACCAAAATAGATCAAACGTTATTCGATATTTTTGGAGAAATAAAAATTCCACAATTCCTCGGAAATCGTACAAATATTATCGTACAAATATTACCGTACAACTCGATGCAACCTGTCTGGAAATTTTGACAGTCGTGGAAAAAGGAGCAGGTAGCCGTGCAATAAAACCGGAGTCACGAGTAAATTGGATTCGTCGGCCTTGAAAACGATGTCTCGCGATTCTCTTCGAGCGCGGGAACACGATCGCGCGACGCGACTCGGTGTAAATTTACAACCGCGACGAATTTTATTTACAACGCGGAACCATGCATCCGTGGAGGGGAAGTAACGAACGAAGAAACCCTGGTCGTACTCGTGGTCAATAATTTGATTCTCTTTGCCACTGAAAGGGTAATTAAAAAAGTGGCCAATTTTAAATTTAGAATGTTCCTTCCGGTTCTTGTCACACGCGACAGGTTAAACGCGAAAATTACAACCGTCGGCCGAGTTTTTATTTTTAATTGGCTGTTTCTCGCACGGCTTGCTAGCGAGATGGAAAAGCTCGTCTCCTCAAAGAGGAAAAACGTCGGCCCGGTAATCGGAAAAACGACTTCTCGAGCAATTTATTCTGAATTCATTGATGCATTTTACATTTGCATTTAAATGGTTTATTATTGCGGGCCGGGCAGTTAGGTAGGTAGGTACGGTACGGTACGTTATAAATTTGCGATGTTTCATCGGAATTTCATATCCGAGGACACCTTTATGTACCGAGTACTCGAAACAAGAAGAGGGGTGGAGTGGAGTAGAGAGAGGGGTGGGAGTGGGGGGTACGAAACCATTGTTCTCCCGTTCGATCTTCTTTGTAAGTGACGCGAAATCGATCTATTTTTAAATCGATACGATATTCGAGCCGACTCGAACGAGATACAATAGGCCGACCGTGGATAGGTGAAAGGGCGGCGAAAAATTCGTTCGTCGTGTTTGATACTTGTTAGCTCGGTTAAATACGATGCAACATGCTAACGGCTCGTACGGTTCGTAGCATCTATAGGAACGTGTAATTACACGTACACGAAGGGAATGGCTGGTGCCATAATTAACGATCCCCGTTCCACCTCCCCCTCCCCGTCACCCCCGTCAACTTTCCGGATACACGAGCGTGATAATACTCAAAGCGAAATAATCGCGCGTGTCGAGCAGAATAAATTTCTAATTTCTCGAATAACTGCGCCCCGACGGCTCGGAATTTATCGACGAAACACAGCACCGAACAAAACGATCGCGGGCCAGTACCTCTCGTCGATCGTCGAATTAAAACAACGAGACGCAACTCGTGCTCGTCGACCGATACGAATTTCGGTATCTTCTTTCGGCTCACTTTCTCCCGGATCGTTGTTTCGTAGCTTGGTACTCAATTGGAACGCAAGGCGAAACGATGAGGAATCGTTCAAAGTGTATCTGGTTATCGGATCGAAATTTAATTTAATTTATTCTATTTTCTATAGAGGCTGTTCCTTTAACGTACGAACGAATGATACAGTAAATATGGAAGTAATGATAAAATAGTGGTAACAAATTTTGAAGGACGACAAAGGACAATGTATGTTAGTCGAAAATCTGTATCCAACGATGTGCGAATACGTAACGTCGTTAGCGATGCTCGTGCAATGAAAACTACACCGATCGAGTGCCGAATATTGTTACATTTCGCGTTACGGTTCGAAGAAAAGTTTTCAATCGCAAAATATTGTGACATTAGCGACGCGATTTCCAAAGCTGTTCTTTCCTATTCTGTATCGTCTCTGCGAATAATCTACCGTTATTCTTTCTCTACAACATTCGAGTCACCGTACAATCGACGATATCGCGCTCCACCAGCGCAAACACCAAAAGGTAAACGGAACGGGCACGGCGCTTAACGCGTTAATCCACGGACGTAAGTCGATCCCATCCGGTTTACTTTCTGTTCGATGGAAAACAATTTTTTCTCGCGATACCGATGCGAACCGCGGCGAAAGAAAATACAGCGTGGGCGTCGAACTTGGCTGACTTGGACAATCGTAAAAGTCCGCTTGCGTGACGAGAAACGCGAACGAAACCGAACACAACAATGCGACGAAGCAACGATAGAATTCGCGTACGCTTCTCGAATACGTTTTAGCTCTCACTTTGTCGTGTTTTGTACCGTTCGCGTTCTCGTCACGCAGTGGATTTCTACGCTTGCCCAATTTAGCCAGTAGTAACAGTGCATCGCGTCGAGGTGTCACCGCCGTGTCACGACTGACGCTAGCAGTGTTGGGATACTGTCGGGTAGACTGTGACGTCACACCGGCCTTCGGATCACGTGACGAGACGGAGAGTGGTAAAAGTAGCAGTGGTGGGGAGGGCCCTAACGATGCGATCTCAACGCGATACGATATGCATACACGTACACGGTAATGGAAACGAAGGAACAATCGAAATTGTTACACATGGATCGATGTTGCGTGTATTCCAATTCGTTTTTATCTTCTTTGGTAACACGAATCGACCACACGTTTCCTCGTTACACTTCTGAAACGTTAAGAAAGGTACGTTACGTGAACGATACGTTTACGTTGATTGGTAAGGAGCCGTCACCATCCGGAAATCCGAAGTAACCCGAAGTAACCCGAAGTAACACCAGTGACACGATCCATCCGATAGTATCCCAACAGTGGATGCGAGCGGAACGATTCTCTCTTTTCTCTGTGATTTTTCAGCTTGTAGGACACCGGCCAACTTCTCGCGCGTAAATAATACGCGTACGCGTTAACGGAACGACGATTGATCACCGAGACACTAACACGTGCGCTCGAATTATACCCGGAGTTATGCGCGCAGCCAGAAGCGATTCTTTGGAATCCGCTTGTTCTCTGCGCCTGTCTTTGTTCCCGGCCCTCTCGAAACCGAGCAGGCCGCGATCCATCGCGGTCGCTCGTGTTTTATTTCCATCGTTGTCGGTTTAAACCCGCGATGACTCGAGAACTTGACTATAGAGAGCGAGATCGCAGGAAAATAACGTAGGAGAGGGCTTTTCCCGAGCCAAGAGGGACTGATTGCGAGTTGTTTAAAGGTAAGCTCGGCGAGGCGGTTGCGAGTGAACGTAGTTTCCATGCGTGTGGAAGAGCAAGTATGTATTGTTAAGGGCGATCGGTGCGAGCCGAGAATAGAGGGAGAGAGAAGAGCGAAATACGAGACAGACGGTATTCGAAGAATTCAGGGAGAGAACCTGCTTATCGTCGATGTTGTTTTTTTTTTTTTCATCATCGACGTTTCACAATGTACGAACGATCCGTTCGATCGAAATCGAATTGGCGCGATAAAGGTTACTGTATTTTCTCGATAAATGTGAATGTCTTGTGACCGAGATTCACATTTACAAAGAACCTTCTACGAAACTCTGCATCTCTGTCGACAATGACGACCGTAGAAGAGCAATAGGAAGTGTCGAGGTTAAAGATACTACGAATACAAGATAACATTTTCATTAAGAGAAAACTAGTAACGAAAAGAAACTTTCATCTTTGCATTTAATATCGTTTCACCGATACAAGTATTCATCTTATCGGATACGTTCTACCAAACCAGTGGTGTCCAGTTTCGGGAGAGTCCCCAGTAGCGGTGATAACGTTCACATTTATCGCGTACCACGGTTTCACATTTATCGCGTACCACGGTTCACATTTATCGCGCACCACGGTTTCACATTTATCGCGTACCACGATTTCACATTTATCGCGCACCACGGTTCACATTTATCGCGTACCACGGTTTCACATTTATCGCGGACCACCCCGGTTACAGATTTATCGTGGATCACCCCGGTTACAGATTCATCGCGACAATACCGTATCGATGAAAAAAGAAACGTTGGCACGACGGAAACGATAAATGGTAATAGAATCTGTGACACGGCGCGGGAAGACGAACCGGGGTACGCTTTAATGGTTGCATTTTAAACGGTTCACAGATACCAGCCAGCCCCGCTGGTTCGACGCGCGAATGCATTATGTAACGCCGATTGTGCGCGCGTCCCTCGTAAACCGTAGATGCACGACGTCCAACGCGCTTTTGTCAAGGAGGTGCATCTAAAGCCTTTCGCCCGATACAAGCCGGCTACACAGCTTCCTTTGGTAATGAGGCAATTTGAAAATTTCTCTTTCCCTTTCAAAGCGATAGGACGCGGTCGAACGAGCGTGGCCCGCTTTGTAGTCGTTCGCGTCGATTCTCTCTCAATGGACGGCCACTGCCGGCACACCGATAACACAATCGATGGCTAGTGTACGCCGCTGTTACCAGCAGGACGGTCAACCGATCCCGGCCAGCGACACGTTTCCTAAAACACGATCGCGAATCTTTCTTCCGCGGATCGGTTACCGCTATCGTTTACACGCCCCCTCGGGGAATAATATTCACCACCGATTACCCGCTTTGAAAACGAATTCGAATACCAGTGCCAACGAGGCAGTAGCACGATACCGGGATTAACACTTTGCACCCGAGAGGCGACTCTCGATCGCCACCTAATTCAACCCTAGATTCATAAACACACGTCTTTCGTACACCCTCGACTAAAAGAACTCTTACAGCTCATGGCGCGAAAGAGATGTATATAGATGCGTAGTTTGTGCCTAGAATGTTCAGATTGATTTTTGCAATTTTCTTTTTTCATGTTTAAATTGTCAATAAAGTTGTTTCTAAAATTTGTAGATTTTTTATTAATATCTCTCGTAATACTTAAATTAGGCGACCTTGAAAATAAGGTGTATCAGAGACATATGTTTATGAACAATGTAACACGATAATACGTAAGAATACGCGTAATATTGAAACAAACGAACATTTCGAACTGTACGATTCGAAGTGAAATTCTATTTATCGAAACAAAATTTTCGTTACACTTTAAAGAAACATGTTTCAGCGACGAATCGTACAATTGCAAAAATTTTAATTTTTCACGTTTTTTCTCTACCCTTATCATTAACGATATTTATAGAGTTCAAACGCGATACAAATCGGATGAACTTTTTCGAAATAAATTCGAATATCGCGAAAAAAATGATAAAAATAATAGCGGTAAAATTGCTCCGATTTGTACCGTGTTTGGACTCGTTTCAATCGGGAGAATATCGTCGATCCATCGACGCCGTTTTTACAAAGATAGAGCGAAGAATTTCGAAATTTTAATTTTTGTAATCGTTGCGGCGTTTTTTTTTTTTTTTTCGTAGCGTTCGACTTCGATCGTCGTCGCTTGGCACATTATTTCTTTCTCCCTTACCCTGGCTATATCTATTCACCGTCTTTGTGAATAGGATCGGATTACGCTCGGTTACGAGATACCGAGCAGCAGGGGGGGATGTTGGGGATTGGACGTTGCAATTTAGGCGAGACAACTCTATTGAAATTTAAGCGAGCATACTGTATTAATATTTCGAGTGCCACTTTCCGTACTCCTGGCTTCGTAAATAGATCATCCGGATATATTTTAATAACGTCCGCGCTTTAAAAATTTTATATCGTTCTTTACTCCGCTTCACGGTTGGAATATTGCTCGGTTATTCGATTTCACCGTGTCACCGTAATCTCTGCTATAAACTCGAGAGCGTTCGACGTAAGTTCTCACGGTTAGCGTCACGTGAACTAGGTTACCCCATATCGCTTTTTGACCATGACTAATCGTTCGTGCCGTCTTGTTTCAAAATTGTTGCCGCTCGAGTATCGTCGCCCCGTGCCCGGCTTATTGTTCGCGTAAGTCTTGAACTGTGTTGTTTCTTGCTCCGAAATTTTATCTCGCGTTGCCCTAAATATATCCTAGATGACGTCCAGGCATCGTTCTACCGCCACGTCATAGGAATTATAGAACTCTTTACGGTCGACTTAACCCTTCGTGCTTTTTATTAACGTTAAAAATCGTCGCGTTTCTTTATACTTAAATGATAAAGGGCGTGGCTTTATATATCTTACCATTGTTTTATCATTACTTCCATATTTATTGTATTATTCGTTCGTACGTTGAAGGAATAGCCTCTATATTAAATGAAATAAATTAAATTAAATAAATTAAAAATTCGATCGATAATTAGATACACTTTGAACAATTCCTCATCGTCACGCCCCTATTCTATTGGGTTGTTTGGAAAGTTATTTCGTTTTTCTTTGGTGACAATGAAACACGATTTTTTTAGAGCGTATAAACATTTTATTAAATTATATATTCTCCATTTTGGAAAACGAAATCACTTTCCGAACAACCGGATAGTTTTTTCGTTCGAATGTATGCTCGAACGTTATTGTCGAAAAAATGTTTCGAATGCACTGGAAGTGGTCCTTTTAACTTTGTAAATCACGAGCATTCATCCATTACTAGAGCTTCAATTATAGAAAAACAATGTATCGTGTTTTCGCTGACCTCTTTTCCTCAAGCTGATATCCCATCGTATCGTTTATGGCCGAAATAAATCGGCCGATCGAATTATCGCGAACGTTGATCTTTCTTACGATAACATCGACATTTTCGATTCCATCGACACCTTTGGTAGCCCAATATATCGTATCGATTGTCTATTCGAATAAATTGTTTCTTTTTCTTGCTCGTGGCTCTACGTTGTATTAATTACTTTCTACCAAAGAGTTACGGCCTGTTTAAAAAAAGAAATAAATTACGTGAATGCGAATGGGTCGAGAAAGACCCATGGAGAGCACTGGGGTTAAATTTTCTAGAGTCTTGCGTTAGTTTCGAGGAAAATGCAACTTTTGGACATAATGGGTCAAAAAAGACCCGTGGGGCGCATCAGAGTTAAATTCGATCGTCGACGTCAACTCTCAACGAAACCTTTCGCAATAATCGTAGTCCTGCAATGTCCTGTAACATTAAACGTGCACCGAAGAACGTTTACGTCCGTTGACAAAGGTTTACACGTTGCTATTGTTACTTTCTACCGAATAGAGATCCAAAGCTCTCGAGCACTGTCCAAAAGTCACAAATAAATAAAAAAAGACACGTGTAGCGCATCAGAGTTAAATTCGATCATCGACGTCAGCTCCAAACGAAACCTTTCGCAATAATCGTAGACCTGCAATGCCTCCGCGCGATCGTACCTCTCGATGTAACATTAAACGTGCACCGAAGAACGTTCACGTCCGCTGACAAAGGTTTACACGTTGCTATTGTTACTTTCTACCGAATAGAGACCCAAAGCTCTCGAGCACCGTCCAAAAGTCACAAATAAATAAAAAAAACCCGTGGAGCATCAGAGTTAAATTCGATCGTCGACGTCAGCTCCCAACGAAACCTTTCGCAATAATCGTAATCCTGCAATGCTTCCGCGCGATCGTACCTCTCGATGTAACATTAAACGTGCACCGAAGAACGTTCACGTCCGCTGACAAAGGTTTACACGTTGCTATTGTTACTTTCTACCGAATAGAGACCCAAAGCTCTCGAGCACCGTCCAAAAGTCACGGATAAAAAAAAAAAAGGGTACACGGAGCAACTTATTTGGAAAATCTCGTTCCACCGTCTGAAGAACGCTGCGAGAGCCGGAACGGTAACGCGGGTTCAAAGCGGGTGGGCGCGCGCTGGCTCGCGTCACGGTTAAACGTATTTTCAAAGTTATTTATATCGACGCAAAGGGGAAAAGGAGTTACTTTTTTTTTTTCATTCCTCTCTTTTTTTTCGAAGGGAAAGCACACGCGTGTACTGACAGCCACGGTGGCTGGAAAAGGGGGGCGAAAAGCAGCCTTCTCGCGAGACCCGCGCGCCGCTTCTATTCCGCCGCGTCCACTCGAGATCTCGCTCGAGATTTCTCATTGTCGCGAAAAAACCGATACACGAAACCTTCCGCCCTGCGCCCACCCTTTTTCTCTCTCCCTCTATTTCACCCTTCCTCTCCCCCGCAACCCTCTCTATCTCGCTCTCATTCTTCTTCTCTCTTTCTCTCTCCTTTTTCATATCTCCTTTTCTATATTCTCTCTCTCTCTCCTTTTTCATATCTCCTTTTCTATATTCTCTCTCTCTCTCCTTTTTCATATCTCCTTTTCTATATTCTCTCTCTCTCTCTCCTTTTTCATATCTCCTTTTCTATATTCTCTCTCTCTCTCCTTTTTCATATCTCCTTTTCTATGTTCTCTCTCTTTCTCCTTTTTCATATCTCTCTTTTCTATATTCTCTGTTTCTCTCTCTACTTTTTCATATCTCCTTTGCTATATCTTCTCTCTCTCTCTCTTTTTTCATATCTACTTTTCTATATTCTCTCTCTCTCTCTCTCTGTCTCTCCTTTTTCATATCTACTTTTCTATATTCTCTCTCTTTCTCTCTCCTTTTTCATATCTCCTTTTCTATATTCGCTCTTTCTCTCCTTTTTCATATCTACTTTTCTATATTCTCTCTCTCTCTCTCTCTCTCTCTCTCTCTCTTTCTCTCCTCTCTCTTCCTCGCAACAGAGACAACATGAATCAATTAAACGGCCCGTTTCTTTCTCCCTCGATTTCTTCTCGCGCCGCCTACATCCGGTCCCGTTCGCGGAATCCTCGTACGATCGATTCCCCACCTCTTCTTTCTTCTATTCCGCGTGGTCCCGTTTCCAACCGATCCCGCGCGTTTAACTCGAAAAGCGAGTCCAATTCGTCCACGGTACACCGCGATGCACCTTAATTCCCGTTTAAAGCGGGGTCGTAAAGCCGCGACCGAAGCGCAGATTAAGCACCGTTTCGCGTTCAAACGGCGGGAAAAAGCAAACGGACGACGAGTACGCGAGGTTTCGTTTAAGTCCGTTTTTGTCCTCCGGTTTCGAAGCAACGTTACCACGTGCCCCCCATTCCGTCACAATGGCCGCGCGATTAAACGCGATACCGGTTAATTTCCCCGTGTATCCCCTCCTCTCTCACCTTTCACCCTCTCGGTTTGTTGTTCCGTCGTAATACCCACGACCTTTAATATTGGCGCGCGTGTACAGCGAATACGACAGCCATCGGGCTTTATTGTCCATTTTCCTCGGATTTTACGCAGTGAGCGATACATACCGCGTGGAACACCGAATGCGTGAGGTAAACCTTCGAGTGCGCTTCGCTCGGTGATTCCCCGAGTGTGTTGCGCATGCGCATGCGCGTACACGGGATCGGAACGACGTCGCGCGACACCTCGATGTCTCGGTATCGGTACGTAAGTACTGTGCGCGGCTGGGAAGACGACGAACGGGTGCGATTGGTCGCAGTGGATTAGCCACGCCTCTACGCATACACGTGGTCTTGTAGAGGGGATGTACGAAGTGATCCGTACAGATTTGAACGAAATTCGGCGGGCTCGTAGGTTTACGTGTGTAATACGTGTAACTGGAATAGTACACGTGGTCTTGTAGAGGGGATGTACGAAGTCACCCTTACAGATTTTAACGAAATTCGCAGATGAACAGTTTTGTAAAAAATTAGTCCAAAGTTTGGAAAAATCGATTACAATTAATCGAGTATATTCCAATGGTAGAGTATTCTTATTAATCGTAAGTATGACATAGTGGCAAACGTGTAATATTTTAACACAAAATATTCCTGGTGTAATATACATTTATGTTTTCATTGTTTTAACAACGAATTTCACCCAAAATTCCCTACTTGCCACGATGTCACAGTTACTATTAGTTGGGATAACTTACCACTCAGGTTTACCTCACTACGTGATTTTTCCAAACTTTGCATTTAGTTTGCTCATAACTGACAGACGATCTGTGGCTATAATTCCAGTTACGATTGTCGTATACGTAAACCGACGAACTTGATAAATTTGATTAAAATCGGTGAGACTCTGAAATCACTTACCGAAATCACTTACTGAAATCACTTACTGAAATTACTTACTGAAATCACTTCTGACATTCCTCTTGTTAATTGTAGTCTATTATTGGCCGGAATGATTCTCATCGCTTGACGAAGGGGGGGAATGGAACGCGTTGAGACGAAGCGAAATGGTGCGAGGCAAACGGAGCGATAGTGCGGGTTATGGGAGAGTTAAAGATAGGGGTTAGGTGGAGTCAACGAGGTATTCTTCTCTGTGCTCATCTTTCCAGCAACGTATAGTATCTATCGTTCGTGTTTCTCGGGAGTCGAACCCGATAGAAGTTTCAATTAAAATAATCATCTTTTTATTTCTTTACCATTAGTATATTCTCGTACATTCAACTTCTCTACGAAAAATGGCGTCGCGTCGAACGAGGCGTCTAGACGCCGTGGTTAACGAGGAGACCTTACGATAGTGGAAATCGTTTTTGAAACGATAGTAGATGCAAGTTATGGTACATATCTAGTATCAAAAAACCCTAAACTAAGTTTCTTTAAAATGGACCTCCGTTTTCGAGATATTTTGATTCAAAGTTTGATAACCACGGAGTAAATGAATTATTTAAATCTTTTTAAAATAGCAAATTTTGAATAAATAGAGCGAGTGATCACGAAATTGTCGTATCACTTTTTCTTTTAGTACAACTTTGAAATGCAAAACTATATTTCATTCATATTTGTATTATATTTAACGTCAATTCTATATGACATCAATATTAAGACAAAAAACCTTAAACTATACTAAAAAATAAAAACTTTCTATTACTTGTAGATTCGTTTTTGCATTTCAAAGTTATACTGAACAAACAAAATAATAACAAGAGGCCAGAATTTCACTCCATTACTGACAGCTTCATAGTCATTCGCTCTGAATGACCAAAAACCAGCTCGATTAAAAAGATTCAAGTAATTAATTTACTCCATGCGTATCAAACTTTGAATCAAAGTATTTTTGATCTTTTAATACTAAATACGTACCGTAACTTGCATCTACTACCGTTTCAAAAGCGATTTCCACTACCATGAGGTCCCCTTGTAAGGCCCTCCCCACCACTTCACATTTACTACTTTTCACCTCGTCGCGCGATCCAAAAACCAGTGACGTCATACTTCAGGTTAGGTCCCAGTATCCAAACACTGATTGCGTTCGGAATAAATTTTAAAAGACGCCCGATATCCGCTCGAAACGTTCCTTCGCGCGACCAGTGAAAACGAACGGGAACCTTTTTACCATTAATTTTCCACTCGCTTCGTTTAACTTGGCAAAACATTTTTCGTCGATTTGAACGCTTTCTTTCGATCCACCAGGAGATTTTTAACCGTTCAAACGCAACCATACATACCTACACACACACATACATACGTACATCGACCGCAACACGTACGAACCGACCGCTTACTTCGCTGGCTATGCGACGGCAAATCCAATCGCGCGAAATTACGGCCAGGATCGTGAAAAATAAAGTGGCTGGCACGAGTTATCGGGAAATAGACGTCGAGGTTTCGCTGAAATTCCCCCCACTCCCCCCCACCGGCCCCGAATTCCCCCCACTCCCCCCACCAGCCCCGAATTCCCCGTGTCACAATGGAAAGAAAATTGTAATCCGTAAAAATCGACAGCCTCGACGGATTTGGTTCCCACCGCGAGTATCCAGCCCCCCTCCCCTCCTCTTTCGTATCCAGAACGTTGGTCGGCGTTCGGTGACCGAGATTTTCACGATCGAACCGAACCGAGATCGCGAGACGAGAAGTATCTTCGCAATTTTTTCCAAACTTTCGCCCCCTTTGCCTCGCGAACATCGAATACGTCGGGTCCTCGTTACGAAAAAGAAAAAAAAAACCCGAACGCGAGTTCCGCTCGCAACGAAACCTATCGAGCGGGGATGTTTTTTGCGGATAACGAATCGACGTTAAAATTGGCGGTAGTTTCACTCGCCGTTTTGTCCTACCAATATCGAGAGCTCGGTCGACGTGCTGCGCCACTCGCGATTACTCGAAACCTACGCGGACTTTACGCTTCGCTCCTCTTGTACACTCGGTGCTTAATACGAGTTCATATTCGATAATTTCAATAACGAACGGATAGAAAGAAGAAAGTAAGTATAATTTCCAAGGGGAGTGTCAGATGTGACAGTCGTCATTTTTAACGAAATTTGGCTGGTTGGTAGTTGTACATGTACAACAATCGCAACTGGAATTCTAATTTGTTGGAATACAACGACATTGAAACATGCAGTACTTGAGAAGTCAAGGTATGGTGCTCGATAACGACTTTCCTATTTTTTCCGTTGGTGTGACGACGTGATCGTTACGATCTGTTCAGTTGTTCATAACCATACTCCGCTGCATGACTGTAATATATTTATCTAAAAATAATTATCTAATTTTCTCTTGTGCTAAACAATTCCATAATCCCACATAATTGTAGATAGTCAGTTACGAGAGAAGTAAGTGTAAAGTTTGGAAAACTCGGTCGTGGAAATTTTTGTGAAATTCGATTAAAGAAACAATTGAAACATAAGTGTATATTACATTATGAATATCTTGGGTTAAAATAACACACGTTTTCTACTGTGTCATGATTACGACTAATGGGAATACGATCTATTACTCAAGTATACTCGATTAATTGTAATCGATTTTTTTCAAACTTTGCATTTATTTTTGTAGGGGCGAGTTTTGCGCGAGCGAATCGCGTGAAGTTTCGATTGAGTGAGCGACTATTTCGGTAAATCGATAGCTCATTGAAGCCCACTGCGAAAGACAAAAGATGAGTTGTAATGTAACCAGCGACCGATACGGACGTGAGTCGACCGGTATCGAGAAAAAGTTAAAAAAGACTTTTCGAGAAAACGTGTGTGTGTGTGTGTGTGTGTGTGTTCCGCGGTGCGAGTGGGTTTGACTTTTCTTTTTGTACGTGTCGTGACCTAACCCAGACCCTATATTTCCATCTGTAATTTAGAGGGAATATATTATTATAACAGAGGAATAGGCATTTTTTTCCTATACATATATATATTAATCTACATTTTTTACAAAACTGGCTGGTCATCTGTAATTCCGGTTAGGATTGTTAAATAAGTGAAGCTACGAGTCTGCAAAATTTCATTAAAATCGGTGAGGGTCACTTCTGACGCTTCACGAAATGCGACGACAGTGTCATGTGTTCTTTACCGCCCTCGATTTGGAACTAAACCCGAACGAAATGAGCAAACCTTCGTCCACATTACGGATGACCCTCTTGTACCAACATATATATAGCAGGGCTCTAAAACTGAACGCTATTGGCTATCGACGTCTGGCACATCTAACGTCATTGTTGTGTTCAGAGTATTTATTCTAACAATTCCTATTTTGACAGATAAATAATAAACGTAGAGATCTCGGAGTGGCGATCGTGTTTTATACTTCGTGGTACGCACAAGGTGTTCCAATTGTCACCGGTCGATTTGAATTTTGCGCTATTTTGAAAACGTCGAACCGATTTACTTGAAACTTGACACGTGTCATCTAGACAGATGGGACATTAATCGTGGAAAAGTACAGTGTGAAAGGACGCGTGAAAATTATTCAGGCGCGTTACGAAGTATTCGTAAAAGTGGGGTTTTTTCGACAAAATTATCCTCAGCGACGAGGCGCATTTTCGTCTCGGTGGTTACGCGAATAAACAAAATTGTCGCATACGGGACTCGGAAAATCCACGACAGGTTGAACAATTGCCAATGCGTCCAAATCGAGTCACTGTTTGATGTGGTTTTTGGTCAAAAGGCGCGATTGGGCCATTTTTTTTCGAAAACGATGATGGCCAAGTGGTTACTGTAAATGGGAAACGATATCGCGACACGTTGACTGGATATTTCTGGCATCGATCGATGGTCTTGACTTGGCTGATATTTGGTTTCACTAAGATGATGCTCCTTGTCACACACAAACGAAACAATGCTACTTTTGCAAATCGAATCCCGCAACGCGTAACTTCTCGAAGAGTTCATGTCAATTGCCACCAAGATCGTTCGATTTGACACCTTTGGAATTTTTTCTTCGGGGTCGCGTCAAAGGTAAGGTTCATTTCGACAATTTAGAGACAATTCCAGAGCCGAAAGACAACAACGAACGTGTCATTGATAAAATTGATCCAAGTTCGTGCAAAAATGTCGTGACAAATTTTGGAAAAAGATCGGTGGTCTGTAAAAAAAAAACCAAGGCTGCTATTTGGAAGATATCTTACTCAATTATTAACTCCCAAGTTTGCACTTTTAAATAAAAGAAAAAATATCAAGATTACTTAAACCGTTTGAGTTTTATTCAAAAAGTAAATCGACCGGTGATGATTGGGACACCTTCTACACCATTGCGTTCAAAGCTGATAGGTTCGGTTACGTATGGAGAAACTGTGAATAATTCGGAAACTCTTCCACTTTTACAACGATAGATTCCAAACAGCATAAAGAGATCTAACATACGTCCAAAGAATATCCGTTACGGACGTAGGTTGGGAGGACATCCCGAAAAGATCTACATAATTCCTGTACGTCCTCGTTAAGCTCTTTAAATGTCGCAGTAAGGCTCAGTTTACAAAGTGGATTCAGTTTACAAAGTGGGACGTTCCGCAGACGCATTGTATCAACATCCGGGGAACATTTTCCGAATGTAGGATCGCTTTTTAAAACGTCACGATGCCTTGAAAGGTGTACGAAACAGATTTTCCAATTTTTGAAAACATTAAACGCCTTCTGTACGTTTTATGAATTTCACACAGAAGGTTTCGACGATCAACCAGGTCAACTTTTATTCGTGTTAAATTCGCGTATTCGGATATTGTACGATATACACGATGTGTTTCGATAAGCTTATTATTTTTACGCTACGTTACAATGATTTTACTCGTTTACAATTTTAATAATCGTAACCACACAACTCGTGCTAATTTTGACACTATGGTGTAACATAGTCGAATAGAGAAATTAGCGAAGAAAATATCACAAGGAACAATATAACAAGGAACAAAATATCCATTTAAAATCTCGAAAGTGAGTCTCGAACACCTCGTTAATTGTCTCGCCGATAACCAACAGCTTTCTACCTCCATTTATCGACTCGGTGGAAATTAGCGGAACATAATAAGTCGTTAACAATATGTACTCTTCGGGAAAGGAGGTCGATAAACGATCCTTTCTTCTTTCATAAAATGTTTAAGGGTAAATAATCTCGACTTAACTAAATTGGTCAATTCTAACGCACCAAATCGGCCCACGAGGAATCCATTACTTTTTAGCCCTCTGCTCCTCGAGATTCTTTCGCACAGACCCTTTGAAGAGGATTACCACGCTTGCAAATGGCTTCAACGATCGTACTGACTTTTTTGCGCGTAACTTTGCTACGTTTTAAAGCGAAGTTTACGAAATACCGTGAAATTAACATTGTTGATCGATACGCGGATAATCCTCCAGCCTGTAAACGACCGATCGTAAATTTCTCTATGCTTTCATTTTATATTTTTTTCCGCGATTAAAGAGCCTCTGGTTAACGGAATGAAATTTAAATTACTTTTATTAGAACTGTACACTAAACCTTCGTTACGAGATTATTACACATTCTGTGTAATCGCGTTCATCCTTGGCTCGGTATTATATAGGTAAAGTTTTCATCGTCTCATTTTCTTCGATCACACCTTTTCACAATTATCGAATCCGTTTTGAAACGAACGATACAAATGTGACGAATTCTCGAGTGGACAAAGATTATTATTGTGAATCGAACATTTTGTGTTTTCGAATTAAACACGTTCGAAAAGTGATTTCCATTTTCAAAAATGGAGAATACATAATTTAATAAAATTATAAAACTCTAAAAAAAATTTTAAAAGCGCTAAAATGTTAAATTACACTCTAAAAAAAAATCAGTTTTATTTTCACAAAAAAAAAAAAAAAACACAAAGTTACTTTTCGAACATCCTAATATTTATATATTTTCTCGAGTAAATTACGCGTCAAACATATCGATAGTTTACGAAGAATGCGCGTTCAAGTGAGGCACGCTCGATCTTAGTTTCGATAATAGAGACTCGGCTACGAGTGATTATAACCGTGGCTGAGTATTGTTAGCTCGCGTAAGCAAAGTTTGGATAAACGAGGTCATATCGTAAAATATATTAAAATTTTTTATATAAGATTTTTCTTGAAAAAATCTATATTTCTAACCGATGTGAATCGTAAGTTAAAAAATTGACTCACCGATGTGAGAAAATCGATTTGTCGTAAAATCGATTCAAGATCAACGTCTCTGATCAATAGAAGTCCAACGTTCAAATTTTTCCAAAACGAGAGAAAACGATCCGTTTTTTCAAATTTCTACACGAGTTTCTTTCGAAAGAATCGATCGACGATAGATCGACGCAGAGGATAATTCCACCGATTTTGAAAAAATCGATTCGAGATCAAACTCCTCGTTTCGTAGCTTTACGAAACGTGGAGAACAGTGAGCTCTTCACCCGCGCGAGTTCTCCACGATAAGAGCCACTCGATCGTTGCTAGGCTCAAGAAGGTCCCAGTTACACAATATTTTATTTACCGGCCGTTGCCACACCGTTCTTCGAAATTACAAAAGCGTGGAAGTAACAACACGACGAGTAGAACCGAGAACGCGTCGAGAATCGCTTCTAATTCCCGTGTAACTATTACTTCCGTCGCGCGGCGATTATCGCGGACTCTCGTTCGTCCGATATTGATTTTCACCTTCGTTAACGTCATTATGCTCGGTATCAGGAAGTTGGTACTAGGTAAACGGAGGACCCGATAATTGGTCGATCGCGAGAGCCACTTCGGTGAAAACGTTTTCTTTGACCGTGGGTACCCGGTGATCGTGGAAACGGGAGCCTGGGGTGTGCTCCCCTTAGAAATCGTGGATCGGGAAACAGTATTCGAGTGCCATCGGGTTACAGCGATGGGAGGTGAGAGGACAGCTGCGAAAGGTAGAGAGATTAAAGTTTATCGAACGACGCGACTCGACACGACTCGACACGACTCGACACGACTCGACTCGACTCGACTCGACGCTTCGAGACAAGGTTCGCTCGGTTCTCTGGGTCGAGGGACGCTCCGCCCGGACGCGGAGGGCGTCTCGAGGAATTTAATTATTGCGGAAACGTTTCCCCGTAAATTATGTAGGAACGCGGGCGTATATGATCGTTAATTTTCTCCGAGTTCGTTTTAAAAGGGGGTCGACCCATTTTTCGACCGTGACGACGCGCCAGGACGCCCTCCTCGAGGATAACTCGCGACCCACGAACACAGGGGAGGAACGACCCTCGGTCTCGGAGTCGTATCGTCCGATCAATTTCTTTCCTCTTCCTTTTCTTTTATATTTTCTTTTTTTTCTAATTTCGCATTTTTCACACAAGAGGCTCCAACTTCCCGACCTTAATCTCCGTCGTCGACGAGCCCGCCCATCGATATTCAACCTGACCGTTTCACCGACCGAACGTCGGATACCGAGCCGAGTTTCAAATCCTCCGCTTTAAGCTCGAAATCCTCCGTTGTATTTTACGCGCGTCGAACTTTCTATCCGGCCAAGGATTTTCGAATTCGCTCGGCCAACGTCCGATCCGCTCCGTTGGCCCGCGAAGAGGTGGATACGCGTTCGTATCCGCCGCGAATTTATCGCGACCAACCGAAGCGCGTTAATGTTCGTCGATTAACACGAGCCCGCTGTATACGGAGTATACGGAGTGGGGAGGGTGGGCGGGGCTTAACGCGAATTTCCCTCGACGCGCGATCCATTGGTCCCGCGCGTTCGCGATATATGTCGCGTGAATTTCTACGCGTACAACTTCGCGATCTAGGATCGGTTTCGATCGATTTAGGAGCGGGTTCGCGCGAGTCTCCGCCCACGGAACACGGTGGCGGGGTTACGCGACAATACCCGAGGAAAAGTGTAACGTTGGGTTTGTTTTCTCCGACGGGGCGTCGTGTAATTTCCGCCTCCGGATCGAAGATTATTACATTAGCGGGGACGACATCCATCGATCGTTCGTGGCACCGGTCTAATGAGCCGGATAAACCGATACTTTTCCATTTAACTGCGACATCGTGTTCACGATGCTTCGCGAAATACTCGTACGCGCCGCTGAATCGACACCGTCGTCTTGGGATGCTCGAAACGAAACATTGGTGTTCGATAATTACTAACCGTCGCGACGCTGGTTACGGCGACCATTTTCCGCAGAGTCTGGTTACACGATTTTTATTTATTATTGTTGTTATTATTTTTAGTGCTTTATTTGGGGAGTAGTGAGCTATTTGAAATTTTTCAGGAACGATACGTACAATCCGGAGAAAGGTTACACGGTAATTGATACGTATGGTGGCAATACGGGGTGTCGGTACTCGATAAGAGTTACACCGTTGCTGGTAAAGTATTATCGAAATATCGTGTGTATTTTTTGTAAGAAACGGGTGAAAACTTTTCTTGTGTGACTCTCTTCGTTGATCGTGTGGAATGTACAACAGTTACCAAAAATATTGTTGCTCAAACTGTGTTTTATTTTCAGTTCTGCTGTCAATATCTCGAGATCGTTACACTGGTTTTCGTTCGAGAGATTCTTAGAAAGATCTTTTCATTTTGGATGTTAGAACTGTTGTTTGTTTCTCCTCTTAATATCGTTCTCTTAATATAATCATATCGTGATATTTATGAAATTTAACATAATAATTTTATAATATAACAATTTTAATGCTTATATCGATACATTATCTCATCCGATGTAATCAATTCAAGAATTGGAAAAATGCACTTTTGTGAAACTTAAAAGATAAAGTCGGTGAATATAATAGTTAAAAATTTATTCGTACGGAGCATTATTATAACGAAATAACCGATCTTTCCAACGGTAGAAAGCAGAAATAGAACGGTCGTTTAACGCTCTTGTTATTCGATCCTAAACAAAAGTGTCCCCTTCGTGTCACCTCTCCCTTATTTGCTCATGGACGGTTCTGGGGCAAACGTCGCGCTCTTTTCTTCGCGGTTCTGTCGTCAAAAGGCACCGAGTTCTCTCCCAATCACCCGGTTAGATGTTCCACAACGATATTTTTATTCTTCGAGCGATACAACCGTCCACCTACGAAACGTTTATAAAAGATCGTTGTTTTCTTCGTAGATCGAACCGTCAAACGAACGAACCTCTCGAGACGCGCGTTTTGAGACAAATCTAATTTATGTTCGCGAACGTAACGAATTCGAAGCCTGGAGAACCTCCTTCGAAATCGAACGGAGCTTCCTGTAAAAATCCGATGCTTCGGCCGTAATTTCATCGGGCCGCGAGGATCCCTCGCCAAATTGCCTCCGCGAATTTCGATGCCGACCCTTTCTCCTTCCCTCTCGTCTCGATTCCGCTTCAATTCCATTAAGGGCCTTTCTGATCGCGGCTCGTTTCGAACCGACCGCGGCGAAAAGTCTGCTCCGTTCGTCGGTTTCTCGTTCGAGCGAGCACGATCGCACGAGGCGCGATCGGGTCGTACGGAATCGCGTTAATCCGTAATTGGTAGAGATCGAAGGGATCAAACAGATTCCAGCGAATTTTATTGTCAAAAATTCAATTTACTCAGCTTTTTAACCAATTAAGAGGAAGACTCGTCGAAAAGTAACTTTCAGTCATTTTTCTGCAACGTAGAACCTCGATAAAAGTTCTCGACCGTAATTGGTAGAGATCGAAGGGATCGAACAGATTCCAGCGAATTTTATTGTCAAAAATTCAATTTACTCAGCTTTTTAACCAATTAAGAGGAAGACTCGTCGAAAAGTAACTTTCAGTCATTTTTCTGCAACGTAGAACCTCGATAAAAGTTCTCGACCGTAATTGGTAGAGATCGAAGGGATCGAACAGATTCCAGCGAATTTTATTGTCAAAAATTCAATTTACTCAGCTTTTTAACCAATTAAGAGGAAGACTCGTCGAAAAGTAACTTTCAGTCATTTTTCTGCAACGTAGAACCTCGATAAAAGTTCTCGACCGTAATTGGTAGAGATTGAAGGGATCGAACAGATTCCAGCGAATTTTATTGTCAAAAATTCAATTTACTCAGCTTTTTAACCAATTAAGAGGAAGACTCGTCGAAAAGTAACTTTCAGTCATTTTTCTGTAACGTAGAACCTCGATAAAAGTTTTCGACCGTAATTGGTAGAGATCGAAGGGATCGAACAGATTTCAGCGAATTTTATTGTCAAAAATTCAATTTACTCAGCTTTTTAACGAATTAAGAGGATGATTCGTTTGAAAGTAACTTTCAGTCATTTTTCTGTAACGTGGAACCTCGATAAAAGTTTTCGACCGTAATTGCTAGAGATCGAAGGGATCGAACAGATTCCAGCGAATTTTATTGTCAAAAATTCAATTTACTCAGCTTTTTAACCAATTAAGAGGAAGACTCGTCGAAAAGTAACTTTCAGTCATTTTTCTGCAACGTAGAACCTCGATAAAAGTTCTCGACCGTAATTGGTAGAGATCGAAGGGATCGAACAGATTCCAGCGAATTTTATTGTCAAAAATTCAATTTACTCAGCTTTTTAACCAATTAAGAGGAAGACTCGTCGAAAAGTAACTTTCAGTCATTTTTCTGCAACGTAGAACCTCGATAAAAGTTCTCGACCGTAATTGGTAGAGATTGAAGGGATCGAACAGATTCCAGCGAATTTTATTGTCAAAAATTCAATTTACTCAGCTTTTTAACCAATTAAGAGGAAGACTCGTCGAAAAGTAACTTTCAGTCATTTTTCTGTAACGTAGAACCTCGATAAAAGTTTTCGACCGTAATTGGTAGAGATCGAAGGGATCGAACAGATTTCAGCGAATTTTATTGTCAAAAATTCAATTTACTCAGCTTTTTAACGAATTAAGAGGAAGACTCGTCTAAAAGTAACTTTCAGTCATTTTTCTGTAACGTAGAACCTCGATAAAAGTTTTCGACCGTAATTGGTAGAGATCGAAGGGATCGAACAGATTTCAGCGAATTTTATTGTCAAAAATTCAATTTACTCAGCTTTTTAACGAATTAAGAGGAAGACTCGTCTAAAAGTAACTTTCAGTCATTTTTCTGTAACGTACAACCTCGATAAAAGTTCTCGACATTTTATATAGATATTCTTTAACATTTCAACGGAATTGCGTTAACCTGTGATTAACAAAGAGGGATTTAATAGATTCCAGCGAATTTTGTTATTGTCAAAGATACAATTTATTTAATTTCTTAATAAATTAAGGAGGGAGACTCGTGCAAATCGATACATTTTTATTTATTACAATTTACCGACTTTTTGCTACGTAATAAATGTTATTGGATCTTCCTATCTGCAATCCACTATCTTTCTATGTTGATATAAAATAAAAAAATCAAACCCGTTTTTTTTTCGTAATAGAGTTACGCATCGTATGAACCTAAATCCTGTTTATAAAATATAAAATGAACGATAATACGCGGCTCTGAAATTTCTCTCGAATTTCCAGAAAAATTTCAGAACCGCGTATTATCGTTCATTTTATATTTTGTAAACAGGATTTCAAAATACCGCAAAAAGTTGATAAATTATAACAAAAAAATGTATATCTTGCAATGTTAAAGAATATATATGGAAAATGACGAAAACTTTTATCGAGATTTCTCGTTATAAAAAAATGGCCACAAAATCACTTTTATTTTAACGTTTCACTCGAGTCTTCTCCATTAATAAGGATAATTCGCATCAGTTTTTTTTATAGTATCTGTATTTTAGATGTTACATTCGATCCGTGTAAAGTTTCTTACAAATACATTTGTATTTATAAAGATATCGCTGACACGTTCTTGCGGGACAAACTGTACGTTTATTTCGAGTCAAACCCAGGTAATGGCGGACACTGGAGAGAAAATCCAATTTTCGCGACATTTTCCAAAACTGTCGCGTTTACTCCTTTGGAAATTTTTATTCGAATTGTATCATTGTTAAGTTACGATAAAGTGCTGTCACAGTATCTACCATTGGGTGCAATTTCATAGAATTGAATTCATTTCGATAGAACATTGATTATCCGAATTCGATAGAGAATGAGTCGTAGATTTAAACTATAATGTAACAATCTTTACATTTTAATGTTTGAAGATACATACTGTCTTGATATTCTTACAGTATCTAAAATTCCACTAGAATTGTTAGATACAGATAAAAGTAGTTTAAAATGTAAAACTATGAGCGATAATGATAATTTATTCGTTTTTAAAGAAAATGCTAATAAAAATGTACCGACACATTACAAAATTACAACCGTACTGGATATTTTATCGCAATGGGTGAAACAACGAAGAGAAACACCTTACAATTGTTTATTTTCAACATTCGACGGTTGTTCGAAATTCGACGATATCAAAAAACCGATTAATTAGTTTTTTTTTATAACACATTTCTCTTATCGGGTATGTGCTCATTTATTTAATAAACGTTCGCAGATAAAAATTGTTTTATTTCCGGTCGCTCTTTGACGAAACTCGCATATTCGATTCTTCCGCATCGATTATTCGAAAAACTGTTTATCCGAACAGATTTGTCTCTCAATTGGTTCTGATCATCGACATTTTACCGTATATCGGTCGCGCAAGATTAATTCGGTTGCGTGACGCATGTCAAATTTACAGTCACATTCACCAATGATCAATGAGCAAGTAGATTAAGTTCAATTTTGTCCCAAATTTTTCCACTCTTCTCTATATAAATTGCGTAAATAGAAATGTTACCATTTATCGCCGAGGATTTAATATTTTTTCATCGTTTAATAGCTTTGAAGCGTCAATAGATTCGTGATTTGTTTCCACGCGATTGAATTATGTAAATTTTCTATACCGAAACGTTCTCTCGTTTATTAAATAGAACCAAAGCTACGACGTGGCAGTTTCATGATATATATTTATGTTGGCTACTCTCAAAGCCAACTTTCTTCCTTCTTCCGGAAGCGAGAGAATCGCTGGGAGAAGCTCGTGGCTTTTAAAGGGGACTACTTCGAAGGGGACATCGTCGCCGTCGATCAAGATTAACTCCTTACCAATAGAGGTCACGGTTTTGAACGTGTTTTAAAGTACACGTGTACAACGGACACGTGTACAACGGACACGTGTAACCTCTATCGGGGAATTAAAAAATACGTCTTCTTAAAATACACGTGTACCGTTCGTTAAGAAATTAAATATTCGTTTTTTTAATACACGTGTACCGTTTGTTAAGAAATTAAATATTCGTTTTTTTAATACACGTGTACCGTTTGTTAAGAAATTAAATATCCGTTTTTTTAATACACGTGTACCGTTTGTTAAGAAATTAAATAAACGGTTTTTTTAATACACGTGTACACGAAATGTAAATCCACGTGCACGAGGATCATTTCTTTATCGGCATCGCGTTCATAGTTCAGAATTATAATGTACACCCGTTATGTCCTTTACTGTGCTACATGCATTACGTGTACTTTCACTTTTTTTATTTGAAATCTGGCTTATTTTTCTGGTTACACTGGTAGGGTCTTATACATATTTTAGTACATTTATTTTCTTACCGATTAATCAACTTAAACATGCTAAGCATATGTATAATTATAATATGCATGTGACAAAATACATACGTAACAAAATACATGTGTAACAAAATACATGTGTAACAATTACACGCGTAACAAAATACACGTGTAATGAAATACGTGTATAATAAAATACACGTGTAACAAAATATACACGTAACAAAATACATATATAACAAAATGTATACATAACAAAATACATGTGTAACGAAATACGTATATAACAAAATAAAAATGTAACAAAATACACGTGTAACAAAATACATATATAACAAAATGTACACACAACAAATTCTACACGTAAAAAAATATTCACGTAACAAAATACACACGTAACAAAATATTCTCGTAACAAAATACACACGTAACAAAATATTCACGTAACAAAATACACACGTAACAAAATATTCACGTAACAAAATACACACGTAACAAAATAAACGCGTAAAAAAATAAACACGTAACAAAATACACGTGTAACAAAATACATATATAAAAAAATGTACACACAACAAATTCTACACGTAAAAAAATATTCACGTAATAAAATACACACGTAACACAATATTTACGTAATAAAATACATACGTAACAAAATATTCACGTAACAAAATACACACGTAAAAAAATAAACGCGTAAAAAAATACACACGTAAAAAAATAAACGCGTAACAAAATACACGGGTAACCCTGTACCAAGAATTACACAGTTTAAAGTACGGAGACGTTAATTACACCAGTACACGTGTGTTTAAACATCCGTGAAACGAGAATCTCTACTTCCCAAGCCACGATCCAGAGTAGTGTAGCTTTCCGGACACGGAAACGCGAGGGTGTCCTCGCGAGGCAATTCGATCGTTTCGCGGTCGATTTTAAGAAAAATTCGCTTACCCAACGTCGAGTTTTCGTATTCGAGTTCGCGCCATCGAGCGAATAATTTTCAAACGCTACTGTCGGCCCTTTGTGTCGACGATTCGTCCAGATGGCAGAGACGTGAATCGAAAACCGAGCCAACACGATCAACCCTCACACGATAGAGGAAACACAACGTTCTTTGTTTCGATCGCGCGACGCCCAATTGTTACGTACACCTCGAATATCTATACACATATATTACACGTACGTATACCACGCCGACAGCGCCAAGATAAAGCGACCATTATGCAGATAACGCTTTTTGCCCCGAGAAAACTCCGAGGCACCCCCGGTTCCTTTTAGGAATTACGTTTAGCGTCACGAAGCTGACCGAGTTTTCTCGACGATCCTTTTTCCACTTTTTATGGAACGATGCGCGCGCTCAATGGCTCGCGCGAGCTACTCGCCCGGTGGATGACCAAATTTTTTCAGAGTATACTGCTTTTTCCGGACCACGAAGAACATCTTACGAAACACGATCCCACCCCTGTGTCTCGTATCGAGGAATCGATCGTACTCGACGTTCGAGTGCTGAGTATTTCCGTATTGATAGTGTTGTCGCGATAAATGTGAAAACGAGGTCCACGATAAATGCGAAGAGTTTATTGATAGGAGTCTCCTTTAGAAACGATCGATAGTTCAATGTGACACCTCATCAGTATTAGTGACACCTCACTCCGTTGGTAATATTTTAATCAGTGAAAATTATTCAATTAATATTTTATTCAATAAATGAAGAATACTGAGTCAATATCACTTATTAAACGAACGAATATCGTCGAAATTGTGTTTGGTTTCGTTCTGATCGGAAATATCTTAAATATGTCGATAAAGATTTCACGTGAAAAAGAAAGAAAAATTAAGAAAAAAAGAAAAATGCGATCGTATCAATGTTGCACACGATCGAGCGATATTTAAACTCACATCCTCTTCTTCTTTCGCTTTTCTATGACCGTAGCTACCGATAAAATACCGATGGGAGTGTAGAGTTTCACGGTTGGTACTCGATAAATGTGAACCTCGAGGTTTTTCACATTTATCGCGGGAGCGCTGTGTCTCGTGGGTGGATCGGCACTCGACGGTCGCTCCGTTAACGCAACAGCGTTATTTAATCGCGACACGACGTTAACGTTAATGGTAATCGTAAAACGTGGGGTCATTTTCACGCAAAATTCATCGAAACGATCCTCGTTCGTGCGTTAAACGCGCGCGTCGTACATCGTGGAGATTTACCAACCAAGTGCTCTCACGGTTGTCGCGAAAAAACAGGAGAACCCTGGCAATGTTGCATTTGTAGCTGGGGTACAGAGCGAAGCGAATTTCCAGTTAAAACCCACTTCCAACCATTGCAACGTCTTTTCGCTTTAATTGCTCGCGATATATTCGCCGGTACGTCTGGTACCATTGTAAAGGACGTCAGTCGCCGCGAATAGCGACAATGTCCTGAATTGTACGGTGGCATTGTTTGGCGGAAAGAAACGTGGTTACATAGCGGGTAATCGGCTTGAAAAATTCCGCTCCAAGTTGCGAGAGAAATTGATTCGAACGCGGGTCGCTGGAGTCTACGCGATAGAACGTTACGAAATTTTTATGGAATTTCTACGCAAGTGTGGTTAGGGGATGGACGAATGACTCGTGGATCAATGGGAATGTACCGGGTTGTTCGAAAAGTCATTTTGTTCTTTTTTTTTTGGTGAAAATGAAACACGATTTTTTTAGAGTGTAAATATTTTTTTAAATTGTATATTCTCCATTTTGGAAAACGAAATTACTTTACGAACAACCTAATGTATAATATACGTGTTTAATTCGAGAACACGAAATGTTCGATCCGCAATAATAATATTTGTCGATTCGAGAATTTGTTAGATTTGTATCTTTCGTTTCGGTATATTTTGCGCGGTTTTTAACACGAAACACCGAAACGGACTCGATAATTGTGAAAAGGTGTAATCGAAGGAAATGAGACGATGAATACTTTATCTAATTAACTTTTAATATTCCTCGACTAAGAACGAGTACATTAGAGATACGGTACGAATGTAGCTTCAAAGAGATGTCGCTGCGATGAAAAAATAATTGAGCGTTATGCAGAATTTTTACTTTTCGTAGTTTTCGTGTTATCTGTTTAAAAATGGTACCGAGGCATTTCTTGGATTCTCTCGATTAAAACGAATCCAAACACGACACAAATCGGACTACTTTTACCTGGACATAATATATACAATATTATAAAATACGTAACGTGTCTTTCCTTTTTCGTTAGGACGATTTTCGTTGAGCTCGAGACGTTGAGTGGAAGGGACCGAGGGAATGAATCGCGAGGGGTTAACCGTGTAGATTTTAACGAAAGTTAACCGTGCATTACCGTAATGCTCGCTTAAATTTAACCCATTTCATTTAGCCTTATTCCGCGCTGACTCGGTGATTTTTTATATTTTACTTCAAGGTGCACAAGATGAGAGTATTATTATAGTTATAACCGTAATATTTCCTACTCGGTACGCAGAAATAGAAACTACGATTAAAAGTTATCCGACATCGACAACCACGAGTCTGACTAAAATTTGTCATTTTTCATTTAATCTTTACAACAATGATATAGACGAATAGACGAGATTCTCCCGATAAAAACGAGTCCAAACACGACGTAAATCGGACGAATTTTATTTGCGAAAAAATTCTAAAATCTTGCGTAGCAAAAATAATGTAACTGGTAAAATTCCTCCGATTTGTGCCGTGTTTGTACTCATTTTAATCGCAAGAACATCGCCAATCTATCGACACTATTGTTACAAAGATAAAGTGAAAAATGTAGAAATTAAAAATTTTGCAATCGATGCGACGTTTTTTCGAAGCGCTCGTGATCGATCGTCGCTGCTTGGCACGCTATCTCTTCTTCGTTTACATTTTGCTATTACCTATTCATTGTTTTCGTACGTATCGTAGAATCGGATTATGTTCGATTCGAGACACTGAGCAGCAAAGAAAGATGGAAATGGTTCGTCGAAATTTATACGAGCATTACCGAACCGTCTATAAAGAGAATGTGGACAACGTCGAGTAGCTTTCGTTTAATCGTAGGTCTTCGAAGACCGACTGAAACTTCGGAGCCAATAGCATTCTCGAATCTCGAGCCAATAGAATTCTTCCGGAGGTCAACTTTTCAGTTCTGCACAGTAGAGCACGCGTACTCCGCGTTTTCACCGAGTGCGCGCAGAGTGCCGCTTGTATCGATCATTAACCGCGATAATCGACGGTTCGTTCTCGCAATTACGCGGTCTCGGGCAACGTGTCGCGATTATTGCCCTAATTGTCGATCGTTCGCGCGAATAAATGTACCAACGTGTCCAACGAAAGGTACACTTTGAAATTTTGCGATAGAAAGAGAAAAATTTTATATTCGGAGAATCGAGTTTTCGCGATACTCGTCGGTTCGCACTGCTCGCGATTATTGCAATTATTTAACGCGAATTATTGATCGTTTACGCGAATGAATGGAGCAACGTGTCCAACGAAAGGTACACTTTGAAATTTTGCGATAGAAAGAGAAAAATTTTATATTCGGAGAATCGAGTTTTCGCGATACTCGTCAGTTCGCACTGCTCGCGATTATTGCAATTATTTAACGCAAAATATCGATCGTTTACGCGAATGAATGGAGCAACGTGTCCAACGAAAGGTACACTTTGAAATTTTGCGATAGAAAGAGAAAAATTTTATATTCGGAGAATCGAGTTTTCGCGATACTCGTCGGTTCGCACTGCTCGCGATTATTGCAATTATTTAACGCGAATTATTGATCGTTTACGCGAATGAATGGAGCAACGTGTCCAACGAAAGGTACACTTTGAAATTTTGCGATAGAAAGAGACAAATTTTATATTCGGAGAATCGAGTTTTCGCGATACTCGTCGGTTCGCACTGCTCGCGATTATTGCAATTATTTAACGCGAATTATTGATCGTTTACGCGAATGAATGGAGCAACGTGTCCAACAAAAAGTACACTTTGAAATTTTTAAACGTATAAGTTATTCCTCGAATCAGAAACGCTACCTATTAACGACACGACCAATTAATATTCATCGTTTCCGTAATTTTAGCGAACTTCCTTTTAAATTATTCCACGAGTAATTTTCGAACGTGATCCTGTAACAGTGGTCGATTTTCAAGTAAGGTATGTCGGTAGCTGGAACAAATATAAATTATTAATATCAATCCCGTGGAATCGTGAAACGTCTCTACCTTTAAATTCATTTTCGATTCTTCGATTTATAATTAAATTCAACCCGGTGTATTGTCTCGAATAACCGAATACAAGCCACGGTCTAAGACCACCTGAAACCAAGTGGTAATTTTAAACTTTTAACGTTGTCATTTAACTTCGATCTGGATGCCACGAGAGCACGAACAAATTACAAAGAAGACAGAACTGAGTGGTGAACATTTCTCAAAGGCAACGAATGTAATTGGTAAGTGGAAAGTGGAAAATGTTCATAGGTAAGCGTTTGTTCGAAATATTCTGTTCTACGCTTGGAAAAAGAATTAACAAAGGTCAATGAGCGCGTGTATAGCGTTCGGGATGGGATACCCTTGAAAACTATATTTGCGATTCAACGGTTTTATTTTTCACCTTTTTTAGAACAAAAAATCACGACACGGGGTAATTCCAGCCAAACGACCCTTTTTTGTTTGAAAAGTTCAACTTTGTTACAACGTAAACTTGCGTTTTCTCGATCGTACCGATGCAAAGAATGTTTCGAGTCATTGTTGAATATCGTGACACTAAGAAACGCGTAATTTGTTCGTATTTTGTAACATTTCTTGCTCGTGTATCTTACAACGCAGAGGGAAGAATTTCTCACTCGGACGATCGAGTTCTCGCGATACTCGTTGATCCGTATCGGTCGCGGGGCTAGATATTAAATTCCGCTTCGGCGGTTTTCCTACGTCGCGTTGAATTTAAATCGTTTCCCTTTGAATTTGATATTTGACACGATATTCGATAAAAGCTTCTTCCTTTGCTCTAGCTCCGGGGAAATCGAGTTTCCTTTTCTCGAGGAGGAGGAATAAACGACAAGGCGATACAGTAAGCTTTAATTTCGATTCGTTCCTTCGTTCGTTCTTTAGTTTCTTTTGTTTATTTTCGTGTCGACTGCTCGTTTAACGTTACGAGAACGGTCCGCGATAGACGATCCTCTTTCTCTTTCGTTACAGTGACGTCACCGCACGAAAGAATTCACTATAATAAGTCGTTCAGTAAGTTTTGTCGTTCGATGAAATTTCTCGAACAACCTAGTAGCACAAGACCCAATTACTCGACACTTCAAGTGTGCAAATTGATCGACCAAGAGTACAGGTTTCTCTATTTGTTATTATTCATTGTATTTATTCAAAGAAACAAATATTGTCATTTTCGAAACCGCTGTTATCGTTTAAAAGTTTGCCGTTCGAACCAAATGGTTAATATTCATCGCTGTCGGTCGAATATTAAATAAAAGTGGATCATTGAACGTGGATCGATTCGATCGTTAACAATCTAGATCTTCTAAAGGATTATATTTTATAACGTTGAAAACTCGAGTATCACAATTGTGACTTTTACCTTATCGTTGTATCCTCTCTTTCGCTGTTAAAGAAACTCGTTGTATCGCTTCTCCGGTCGGTTGGAAATTTTTTATCATTTTGTATAAAAAATAGTAACAAAAGAATTAAACGCTGTCTCTTCTATCGTATCGATCACACTCGTAACATTGGATTATTTTATACGGATAATTCTGTAAAGTTCTACACAACATTTTGATCGAAACAGCTTTTGGCGAGAGTAGTGTTGATAAACGGGCCCTTTGGGCTCCGTGTCCGCGAGCTTTGGGCCCTCTACCTATCGTTGAACACGTTTCTTCGTTATCTCGACTCCTCTGTTTCGATCCGCTCCTTTCGTCCGTGTCTCGCGATATCGCGGAGCAGGTGACATCAGCGGAACGGATAGGACCGAGGCAATTTGTACGCGAAGCGGAAGCGCAAAGAGGATTTCGACGCGGGTCTCGTCCCGCGGCGACGTGTACACGGAAACGAGACGTTACGTCGGAAAATGTACGTAACATCGGCCCGAACGATCGACTTAGCCGAGGAGTATCTCGAAGGCTATTGATTTTCCGCGTCGCGCGGCGCAAAGAAAACTTTGTCCCTCGCGCGTTTTTTTTTTTTCCTTTTTTTTCTTCTTCTTTTTTTTCTCGCGGCGGGTCGCAAGTTTGCCGATGAAAACTCAGCGTCCGCGTCTACCGTAGGACGAAAGAAATTTGCGAGAGAGGAGTTCGCAACTCGTGGACCGATTATTCTTGACTACCACGCGACGAATACTGCTCGTCTTGGGCCGTACGGAGTGGGGCGAGAGCAACTACTCCCCCCTCCTCCCCCTCCTCCCCTCCACCCTCGTTTAAAGATTCCGTTCGACCTTCGGAGACACGTCGAAGTGGCGTCGCGATCGATTGGGACCGACAAGGGAAACTTTCGATCTGACCCTCGTCGATTGCTATGAAATTTGACACAGCGATAGATCTATATATACAGTGAGATTTAATAATAATTGTAGCCGCAGATGACTAAACAATTCGGGAAAATCTCCTCATCGAAGTATGCATTAACGCGTTAAAAAAATTCGCACTGCCGGTCACCGTAGTGAGATGAAATATTAATTATTATCGGTTAAGTACAAATGTAATTTATTACATTTTATTGGCAATAATTAAACTTACCCCTCCTCAAAAAAAAAAAAAATGGAAAAATTCCCGTGACTAGATTCAAACCCAGAATAAACAAAATTTGTAACTTTACAGATCAAACGCTCCACTAATTGCAGAGTTTCTTCTCTCAAATTTTATATTTACTTTTTTTCAAAATTGGCCAATTGTCTATTAAAATTCTGTTAAAATATACAATTTTCTGTTAAAATTACAAAATTGTAATAGATATGGATATATCACTCTGCCAAATTTCATTGCAATTGACGAAGCTCACTTCGGACACTCCCCTCGTTAAAGAGTTTCCCCCGCTTCTAATCCATCACCTCGATAAAACGTCGCGTTAACCGGTGACGCGTGTTCAGTACCGTGAACGCTCTGTTTTTCCTTAGTTTCTTTCTTTTCGAAGTGTCCCCTCGCGGGAAACAATCAATTACAACCGTCAACGTTTCTCTGCGGTCAAGAGGGGGGCGGGGGGCGTGAGGTAGGGCACGGAGGAGTTAAATCAAGGATTTTGAAACCGCGACGAGACGCACTCACGGGGTGTAGGTACACGTTGGCGTAGACGCGGAACGCGAGCAACGTCGGATTAAAACGTTATGCAAATTGGCCGAGCGGCGAACAAGCGTGTCTCGCTGGTAGAACGAACGTCGTTTGTCTTGTTACTTGGCGGGCCGCGTAAACTCGACAATTATCGCGGAGCGGTTCCGCGAGACAACTTTCCGCTTCGTTTAGCAATGGTTCCGAGCCGTTCGTGTTTCACGGTCAGTTAATCGGCCTCAGGGCGCATTTACGCAGCTCCGCGGTGTTCCACGGAGCTCCTCGTTTCTTTTTCGGTTCACGGTCCCGCGATTCGTGGAACGGGGCTGATCGCCCCCTTTGTTTCTCGAGGAACCCGCGGAATACGGCTTTACCCGCTGGTTTATTAAAGTCACCGGTTGGTCAATCTCTCGCGGAGAAAACGAGAGAGAGAGAGAGAGAGAGAGAGAGACTCCTGGACGTTTGGTTCACCGAGGCGAACCTTCGCCGCAAAATTTATTCTTCCGTGAAATCCGAGGACAAGCAGAAATTACGGTACGCAACCGGATCCTCGAGTTCGCGGAACTCTTAACCGACCCTCCCCCCACTCCTACTTCCGACGGTGGGCGGAGCGCCGAGCGGCCCCACCCCTCCGCGGTGGTTCCCCGAGATTTCGGAAAATTCCACGCGCAATATCTCCTCGGTGCGCAAATACAATCTCCGAGCACCGTAGATACGCGGATGGAGTTTCGGCGCGACGAACGCGAGAAACGAAAACAAAGGGGAGGAGAGCTAGAGGAAGCGCGCTAACCGACTTATTTATAGGCGAAGTTCGTCGATAAAGTTTCCACGGTAGACGGGGAACGCGACACGTCCGTCGCGACCTTTTTAGGCGACGACCGATCGCGATGCTCGTGCCAAATTCGGGGACAACCCAGTTCGCCTCTCGAGCACCGTGAAAACGACGAACGGTATTAAAATCTACTTATGTTTGTTAATACTTCGCGTTACGAATTAGAGAGTTCAGTTTCCAGAGATCGTCGACCGTTGAACGAGACTGGGTACCCAGGGTCACGAACATCGTGGCCAGAAAAATAAGCCAAATCCCATGTGTAAGGAGTGGGAGGAGCCAATTGAAACACCCATTACTTTCTCCATTCCGTCGTACGGTGCTTCCCCAGTTCTTACACATGGGATTTGGCTTATTTTCCTCGTCCGGGTGAGGTCTAGGTTAGTTGGATGTACCGTTACACCTAATACCTGTGTACCAATGAAATAAGTACACTCGTTACTTCTCCTTTGCCCATATTGTCTCCTCCCACATGGTTAGATATGGGGTTTAGTTTAGTTCTCTGGTTACGTTGGTTTAGATTAAGTATGTGTACAATCATACTTCACATCTGGTATACCAATGTGACAGGTACACCCGTTACTTCTACCACTCCCCTAATTCTCCCTTATACACATGGGAATCAGCTTAATCTTCTAGTTACGTTGCTCTGGATTAAGTTTGGATTACACCATTATACCTCATATCTAGAGTGTAATAAATACACTCGTCACTTCTACCACTCTTCTCATTCTCCCTTTTCCCAGTCTAGACACATGGGATTCAGTTTAATTTTTTGATTACATTAGTTTGGATTAAGTACTATACAATCATACTTCACATCTGGTATACCAATGTGACAGGTACACCCATTACTTCTACAACTCCTCTCATTCTACCTTATACACATGGGAATCAGCTTAGTTTTCTAGTTACGTCGATCTGGACCAAGCCTGGATTACACCATTATACCTCATATTTGGAGTGTAATAAATACACTCGTTACTTCTACCAGTCCCCTTTCTCCCTTATACACACGAGAATCAGCTTAGTTTTCTAGTTACGTTGCTCTGGATTAAGTCTGGATTACACCATTATAACTCATATCTGGAGTATAATAGATACACTCGTTACTTCTACCACTCCTCTCATTCTCCTTTATACACACGGGAATCAGCTTAAGTTTTCCGGTTACGTCGGTCCGGGTTAGGTCCAGGTTAGTTGGGTATATCGTTATACCTAATACCTGGTATACCGATGCAATAAGTACCCTCGTTACTTTCCCAATTCCCTCCACTCCTTTCACATGGGATTCGGCTTATTTGTCCGACTGCCCTGATCGCGACTCCCATCCAATCATCTCGGTCGTGACGGTTTCCACGAACGGAACCAACCATCATTTTTACCTCGTTTGGACAATGCTCGGGAGTGATCTTCGCGTTTAAAATTTAACAACGAGATTAATAAGCAGCGCGATGACGCGCAACGAATCGCGTCCTCCCGGGGGAGTCATCCGCGATGCAATTATCCTCTCCAAGAAGCCATGCGACTCGCGATTGTTTGTTCGGATCCCTTGTGTCGGATGTATGTGTACGAGTTGCCCGAATTAAGCAAACGAGCGCACCTTCGTAAACATTTCCGGAACAGTTGCGGGCAGAGCGACGCTCCTCGTGTTTCTCCCTTGATATCTTGTATATGTAATGCGATTTAAATCTTAATTCCGTGAAGTTCCCTCTTTGTACAGGGTCGCATCTCGGTTTACATCGAAGGAGTGGGTACTCGGTCGACCTTTTGACCTTTTCGTACCTTTTATCGTGAGAATTCTCCTCGTCCGTTTTCGACGCGTCACGAACGAGAACAATGCATCACGGTGAACGTACTGCACGCGGTTCGCAAGATGTCCTCCAGGAGAATGCATCTCGCTCGGTCTCGTTTACATTTCTCGTCCCTTCGAGTTGCATACGATCGAAGAAATGTCCAAAGTGTCCACTTTGTTCTTCGAGATTTTTATTTCAACACCGCTCGAAGGTGCATCGTGTGTTCGATCGAAGCCAACAATGTACTGTGCAGTGTCAAGAAGTTGACCTCTGGATAAAAATTGGGAATCAAGACGAATCTAGACAAAAACGTGTCGAACGTTTCGATCGATCAACGACCGAATTTCGAAAATTGATAGCGCACGCGTTTGGACTAATTTCGATCGGGGGATCCTCGCCAATTTGTCAACACTGGTTGTTACGAAGATAAATTGGCAAATATGGTACTTTAAATTTTTGTAATCGGTGCGGTGTTTTCGAGCTCGATCATCGAAGGTGATGCTCGACACATTTCTCGCTCACTTCCACCGTATCCGACACTGTCCTTGTTCATAGGATCGGATTACGGCCGGCTCGAGTCACCGAGTAGCGAATAGATGGTGGGATGGATGGTTGAAATTCAAGCCGGACCATCGAAATTTAAGCGACCATTTGTAGCATTATATCGAGGTATCAAAAAGGTGAAAGAAATTTCCAACCCTGTATTACGTCTCGAGGTATCTAGCGACCCATGTATAAGCGACAGAGTAGAGTGGGGAGCCCGGGAAACGCGCGGAAATTCAACGTCGATTTCGGTAGATGGTTAATCACTGCTCTCGCACGAGTTTCGTGTAATTCTAGCCCCCGCGGCGGAGCCTCGTAGAACGTGTACGACACAACCGGTGGGCGTGACGTCGTAGGCGGTGTCTCGCGTTTTTTTACCAATCACGGGATCAACCCGAGGCAGAGCAGCAGCGGAGAGGATCGTTCGGGCGGCCGAAAGCGACTTTCAGGGACGAATCGCGGGCTGCCGGTGTCGGTGGGGGCTGTCTCGATAAAAGCGTCGTTAAGAAGCCGAAAGGAGGTCAACGCGGGGCGCGGAGTTAATTTAGGAAACGGTGAACAGACAACGTCGCGAACATTATCTCGTGGGAACACTCGCGGGGCGTACGCGAACGCCCACGGCGACGCGGATAAACAGCAAATATTAATTAGCCACGGACAGATCCGATCTCTGCTTCGGCGACTAATAAACGTTAACGACAACCCGGTGCCGGTGACACGGTTTCATTTGGAGCGCAACGATTTCGAGTAAACATTTCGCCCCGCTGGTTGGAATTATTGCGTCCGTTGGATCGCGAATAAAGCCACCACGGCGTATTATGGCGGCTGGTGACGATACGCGGTATTATTTCCGCTGGTTACTCTCCAACGGTCCGATTCTTTGCCCGTTGGCCGGTACACGGCCCGGTCGGTACCTGTAAAAGTTTAAACGGTGTTTGAAAATTTACAAGATCCCGTCGAGAGTCCCGCGGCGCGCGACCGAGTATAAAAATGATTCCACCTGAAGGGGAGCGGAATCGACCGAGCGTGCGCGGTCTCTCCTCGACGGAAACGGGGCCGTGGAAGTTACGAGTCACATTGTCCGAGAAGTTCGCTGCGATCGTGGAGAAAACCGCGCCCACCGAGACGGAAAGGAGTTGGACGGACTTTCGCCAAATCCGCCGCAACTACCTTCCCGACCAGGGGAACGCGAGCTGCTTCCTGGTCCTCTCTGAATTACGGCTACTGGAACCTCCTCGATCCTCGGAATCTTCGGTTACTTTCGTAAAATACTGCGCGGTGCTAACCGGACGACTGGTGGGAGGGCACTGGAGCGAGGGGCGGTACGCACGCTCCGCCCATCCCCACCACTCAGGCTCCCGTAGCCTGTTTCGATGCTGGAACCGTTAAAGGGTTGTAAGTTTCGAACGCCGGTCACCAGTGGCCAACGTTCATTTCATCGTTGACGCACTTTCGAAAAGTATTCGGAGCGTTCGAGCGTCAAACGTTGCTAGCAACTTTTAAAATTACTCGATTATCAACTTCCCTTTTGCCGGTAACAATTCGGTGACAATTTTCGAAACAGAGAAGTAGTTATGTTCGTTAAAATTTGATTTTGCGATTCAAGTTTCTCAATTTGAATAGTTTCTCGAGGGCTCGAACATCGTCGTAAATTATTTACGATTCACCGTGTGGCAGGAACGTTTAACAGACGCGTCTGCACGGTGTACATAAAATGATATTGTGTATTGTTTGTAAATTGGTGAATTATTCGAGAACTTTGCGACGGCGAGACTTCAAACGATGGAAATTATTATTCGATGCGATCGATTTCTGTAGTTATACGAACTGACAGTTACTTGTAAACATTTTTTAAAATACGCAAAAATTATTCGGCTAATTAGATCTTTCTTTCTTTTTGTCGTGAGAAATTAAACAGTGTAATTATCGTAATACGGTAAATATAATACGATTTTCAAAATTTTTAATTTTCCTCTTTACTGAACAGCAGGGGACGGTTTTATGAAAATTTACACAAAGGCGGTCCCTCCCCAGGTAAATGCAATAGTGGGGGCCACGGAAGAGTTAAAGACAGGCTCGCGATAAATGTAAACGTAAACAAGAACATTTTTGTTTCGCACGGTTATTGCCGACTACCACGATTCTCATGCCCTTTACTCCCTTCGTTCGCTATCTCTTTCCACAAAGAACATTGCCCACTTTCGCTAAAGTGACTCTTCGGTCCGTAGAAACGCCCACTCAAGGTGGGGTTACTGCGGTGGTGGGGATTACGTTAGAGTCGAAGGGTGGGGAGTTGGGCGGAGTCAGGGTAGGTACTCGCCTCCGTACCGTCCCACCGGTCATCATTCCAGCGACGCACAGTAGATTCTTGTTCGTTGCGGGACTTTCCCTCTCGCGTGGCGCGGAAATACGCGGCGCGATGGTTCCCTCCGCGTGACGGTCGCCGAGAAAATGATCGCGCGTCACGAATCGCTTGGGTGGGCGTGTTTCGAAATCTACACTCGTCGATCGATTCGGTGTTGCGTTTCGTTCCGTGAACGCTTTGGTCGCGTGTCCCGACGAGGAGGACGTATCGGGCCGACGATCGGCTCGCCGCGAGGTCGATCCGATGTGAAAATCCCGCTCGAAACAAGATTCGCAGCACCGTTTCGAGTGTAACGAAATTTGTCCGTTTCCCAACCGTTAGGGATTCTCCGGTTGTACGAGAAATTTCATTTCCGCGGGCGCGCGGTGGGCGGGGCGGTGGAGTGGGAGGGTCAGGGGAGAGGGAGAGGCGGAGGAGTAGCTCGCGCGCGCGAACGTGTTGGGAATACGTTGGTATCGCGCGTGCCATCGAGGGGCCTAGAAACGACCGTGGCGAATCGAAGCTCGGCACCGTGCGAACCTCTCGTCCGGCGATTTACAGGATTACGCTCGAGCCGTCCTCGGCGTCGTAGTCGACGCGACGCGTTTACCATTCGCGTTATGAATATTTACGAGCGGTTCGCGACTGATTTCGTGGCCGGTGCGCACCACTACCGACGCGAACGATTCGTCGTGCAACCAGCGAACACGTCCGAAATTGACTTCGGGAGCTTTTCGGCCAGTGGTTAATCCCTTCGCAATTTAATTCGCCGAGGTTACGACGAGGTGTCGGGGCGGAGGATGGAGGAGAAGGAAAAGGAGGAGTCAGCGCGACAACTGTGGGAGATGATTGCCCACCGTCGTCGTCGACGATGTATTTCAATTTCGATAAGACTGGAAACTCGGGAGGAGGGAAGTGGGTGGCGAGAAAAGAAACGGATCAAAGCCAGTGGTAAAGTGTCTATGTGTGTATGTGTGTGTGTTTCGTTTGGCAAACCGGAACCAACGGAACGAACGAACGGCATGGAAAGTAATAAACGTGCCCCTCTCTAATTACTTCGGCCAGGATTTGTTGAACAAATGGCCGGAATAATGGAACCACTCGGCTTCTCGAATTATTTCATCGGGTAACCGAGTCTCGACGTCGACTCCCATCGTGTACCGCGATTCTTTCACTCTTTCTCTCTCTGTTTCTCTATCTCTTTCTGTATTTCTCTCTTTCTCTCTCTCTCTCTCTCTTGCTCTGGCTCTGACTCACCGGCTGGCAACTTTCTTTCGAATGAAAAGGGGATTCCGTTGAAAGGGAGCAGCGCGTCGCGAACAATGCCAAGGGCCAAGATCGGGCGAGGTAGCCACGCGTTTGTGTAAAAAGAAATCTTCTTTGAAAGGGGGCAATTGAGCGCGGCCCCCGTCTCCCGCCCGCAACAAACGAGCTAATTCCTTCCCCGGACTGGTAACCGGTTAACTTTTAATTAGTAAGATCGATTTCGTGCGCGGCGCAGCTCACGGCATCCTCGTCTCGATTTATTTCGACAATGGCCGGTTTCGAGCAACCGGAGCCGGTGTACAGTATTTTCACGATTAATGTAAAAACCTCCGGACCGAAATGCACATTTATAAAGGACCATCCGTGAAACTCTACACCTCTGTCGGTATTTCTGCGGCAACGATGGATGTAAAGAAGAAAGTGAATGAGGGAACGAGCCTCGAGGCAGTCACCGACGTTTAAACGCCACTCGATTGTTCGTAACATCGATGCAATAACATTTTTAGAATTTTTCCTCGTTTCTCTCGCGAAACCTTTATCCACGTATTTGTGGGATCTTCCCGATCGAAACGAGACCAAACACGCGACGTTGCTCTCGTTTCAATCGGAAAGATCCGTTAAGAAACATTTTCGTTAAGAAAAAACCGATAATGGAAAAAGTTCATCTCTGCATCAGTATTGTTTCGATATAAGTTACAAGTGTGGTAGAGCGTCGAGCACACGTGAAGTGTCGCATTAATCGTTCGATCGCTTCCAAGAGAGATCTCTTCTAATAGTGGGGATAAACTTTTCACATATATCGCGAACCTCGGTGTCACATTTATCGCGACGATGTTATATTTCGCGGTGTAACGAGTCGTTCGAGGCAAGAGTTTTGCGGTGTTTGTTTTTCAACTCGCCGACGGAATCCACAGGATCGTTCCTTGTCAAATTTACGACGCGGGGAATTCTTTCGCGAACTCCCACCGAGGCGTACAAATCGCCACTCTCTCTTGACTTCCGCCTCGATATACGACCGGGCGATGGCTGTGATTTTTGAAAATCGGACATTCCATTTGCTTCCGGACGATCGTATTTCCGCGAGCCAGTTTCGCAACGGCACGGCGACTCGTCGATTCGACGATCAAACGTTTCCAACGACGCGACAGCCGTTTAATTACCTCGTCGACGTAATTAAATTTTCCGAATCATTTCGCCGACGCGCGTTGTCCGGGGACTCGCGTCGCGTCGCGTCGCGCTGTCGTAATCGCGTTTTCGCGCGATCGTTTTCAACGGGAGGACCGTTAAGACCGTTCGAAACCCGGATTAGTGATTTTGAGGATCACTGGTAAAAAATAACGATCGCTCGAGAGATCGAAGCCTTGGAGGTTGCTTCGTTATGGTAATATTTTCAGGCTCCCAACGATCGAGAGCAGTTTTTGTTAGATTCATAGTGATCGATGTATCGTGAATTCACGAGAAAATACTTGTCGATAATTGCCTCGAGCTCGGGATTCTGGACCCAAGTCCCAGCACCGCCCACCTCGAGGTCCGATTACCCCCACGCGCGACGCGGTGGGCAGGGATCGACGTTTCGAAGGAACCGCCCCCACGAGAGGGAACTCGTCACTGGTTTGACTAATCGGGTCACCACCCATTCGTACGAAACGATGTACAGAGTGAGTCGATGAGAATCGCTATCCGAAATATCTTATCCGATGATTCAATCGAAAAACGTTTCAATGGAAATATATTGTATTCGAGGGTGTTCATCGAAAGAATGCCTCTTTTGTGTTTTATTTTTTATATTTTTAGAGACATCGGGGCGATCTTGAATCTTTTTAACGTCGTTCGGAGAAATCTAGACACGCCCCCTTTCGGACAAGCTCCCTTTCGGGCACGCCCTCTTTTATATTCGGCGATCAAAATGGGAGACATGTGAGATGATATTTAATCGCGTATCGAGCATTCGGTGAACGGAGGAATGAAGACAAAAATGTAATATCGAGTATAGAAACTGCGGCATAAATAGAAAAAAAAAAATTTTACGTAAATATGACAGCGGTATAAATGCTGATGTTATTTGCCGAGTTATGTCGAGTTGAAAACAATGTTGCGGAATGCCCGTGGGTTGAGTCAGATCAGCATCCAGTACATTTTTCTTTAATTCTTCGTAATTTGATGTACGAGGCTTGAAATTTCTACGTTGTAACAATTTTAAGAATTTTATATTGTAGTTTCTGTTTCCTCTTACATGTGTAGTTTCGTCGAGTTCTGTATTATCGATCTGTAACGAAGAATATTTTACGGATTGAAAATTTGGTAAAATACAGAAAATTGAATTGTCAATGCGCAGTTAAAGATGTCCACCCTATATACATTTTTCGTATAATAATAGCTCAGACTAGTCGTCTGACCATAGAGGAGGGCATACTACTTGCCTGACCACGGGCGCGGGCCATACTGCTTGTCTGACAATGGACGGGGATCATACTACTGGTCTGATCACAGACGAGGTAATACTACTTGTCCGACTACAAACGGGACAATACTACTTGTCCGACCACAAACGGGACAATACTACTTGTCTGACCACGAACGGGATAACACTACTTGTCTGACCATAGACGGGACAATACTACTTGTCTGACCATGAACGGGGTAACACTACTTGTCCGGCCATAGACAGGATAAGACCACTTGTCTGACCATGTGTGGGATAATACCACTTGTCTGGCCATACACGGGGCGATACTACTTGCCTGGTCATAGACGGGGGTCATACTACTTTTCTGACCATAGACAGGCTAATACCACTTGTCTGACTGCGTTAAAAATCACCTAACTTTATTGCTCTTGCATAGTCAGACAATTACAGATGTATGGTCAGACAAGTAGGCATGCGGTTGTGTGTTCAGGAATTTGACCTTAACGGGCATCCTCGAGTACAATGTACTTCGTACGAAACGTTTTCCAATCCAACCGGTAGATAAGGTATTTTGGAATAACTCTTATCGGCTCACCCGGTAGAAGAACGGATCAGAACTCGAGACGACTGGAATCGAAAATAGTCGGAACGGTGTCGAGTATCGTTGAAACGGCGATACAGTTTTTTCGATCACGGTGCCGGTGCTAGGTAGCTCCGAGAGTCGGATTCTCGATAAAGAGTTCGATTTTGTAATTCGATGTTTCAGTCGTTAGTTCCCTCGGCGAAGGTGCTCCTCCTTCGATCTCATTTTTCAATCTTGTCGATTAGTCTGCGTATCACGTGCAAGCGCGACCAGTTTCATCGAGCGTGAGTTTCGTTCGTATCGGCAATGGCTACCGAAGGGTTTCTCTCGTAACCCGATTGATCGGAGATCTCGACACGTAGAAGTATCTACCCTTCGGTAAAAGGACAATCTACAGTTACCAGAGGATTCGGCTCGTAATACCCGGCCCTCTCGTCGCGTTCAAATCATGGAGGACTGATACGGAGAACCCTAGACTCCAGTCTCCAGTTAGAAGGATGTTTGGGTTATTTTCACCGCTGGAGATTAACGAACAATTCCATTAGGGATAAGACCGTTGAAAAAAAAGAACAGTCTCCTACATCTATCGGAGATCACGAACTGTAGGAGTATCCACCATTATCGGAGGCTCCGACTCGCAATAATTAGTCCTCTCATCGTGCTCGAATCATCGAGAACATGTTAGTGAACTTCTCCCTTGGCGGTTCTGGGGTAAGTGCCGTGTAGTTCACCTCAATCCTCTTACCAGAAGGCAGCACGACCTTCCTAGTTCCGTGGCCAGATCCTTCGGGAACGGGGTCTCTATTTTTCATCGATATTCCAAACATACTTTCCTCGGATGTATAATCAGTACCGTGACACTCGATAGTTGAAATACCCAACGTGATTATCAGTCGTTGGCAGCCGTTAAAACCGTTTAGTTTCGCTGATTCGCAAAACCAAATACAATCCGGAGCTCAATCGTAAAGCCATCAATAGCAGATTATCGTTCGATCGTCCGACATTGACTCTCTTCAAAAACACCTAGCCGCTAACGGAGTGGCGACTAAGCCATTCCAATCTGCAAGTACAAGGATGTTTACTCTTAAAGCTGCTGGAGATTAACAAAATCCTATTAGGGATAAGACACTTGAAAAACAAACAATTTGTCTGCATTGAATGCGAGTTCAATGCCTCATCGTGACATTTCCCTACAATGTCCATTGATCGAGATCGCGTACTATAGAAATGTCCGTCATTAACCGAGTGCTTGATTTTGCTTTGAAGAACGCGAATTATAGAAGTATTCACCGCTATCGGGCGGTTTGACTCGGAATAGCTAGTTCTCTCGTTTTCGAATCATCCAGGACCGGTACAAAGGACCCTCGACTCCATTCATCGGTTGTAACGATGTTTACTGTTGGGTCATTTTTGCCGCTGGAGTTTAACGAACAATTCCATCAGGGGATACGATGCTTCGGGGATACGACTCTTAACCTATTGACGACCGTAAGCGTACCAATACACTTTTCACGACTGTTCATCGATGGCCTGTGTGTATCGATACCTCTCTTGTGACTAGCAAATCAATTCGTAGTGTTCACGAGTCAACACGTAGTTATTGATGAACACAATTCAGAGAAGGTTTCAATATAACGAAGTAATATTTCTTCGATAATTTAATCAGTTATCGGTTTCTTCCCACTCGTTTAGAACTGATCGATATGAGAAATCGCTTGATTTATGAAATACAAACGTGTTTGCTATCCAACAGTAGTGTTTATAGTCTCTGGAGCAAGTCAAAGTGTAGGAAACATAGTTTCTAGAGAAAGTCAATAGTGTTCACGATCTCCGGAGTAAGTCAACGCACAGTGTTCACAATTTCGGAGCAAGTCAACCCACCATAGTGTTCACAGTCTCAGGAGCAAGTCAACGCGTAATGTTCACAGCCTTCGGAGCAAGTCAACGCACCACAGTGTTCACAGCCTCCGGAGTAAGTCAACGCACAGTGTTCACAGTCTCAGAAGCAAATCAACGCGTTGCCATAGTCTCCGGAGTAAGTAAACGCGTAGGAGCCATAGTTTCCAGAGCAAGTCAATAGTGTTCACAATCTCCATAGAAAATTACTGTACTGTGTTCACGATTTTTTGAGCAAGTCAACGCGTGGTGTTCACAGTATTAGGAACAAGTCAACGTGTAGTATTCACAATCTCAGGAGAAAGTCAACGCATAGTGTTCAGTCTCCAGAGAAAGTCAACGCGTCGCTATCGTAATCTCCGGAGCAAGTCAACGTGTACCTATAAACTTCGGTCAAGTCCACTAATGGCATACTCGATCTTCAGTGCGAGCCAACACGTAGTGTCCACATTCTCAGGAGCAACTCACTGTATAGTGTTTACAGTGTTCACAGTCTCCGGAGAAAGTCAACGCGTAGTGTTCAGTCTCCAGAGAAAGTCAACGCGCAGTGTTCAGTCTCCAGAGAAAGTCAACGCGCAGTGCTCGAGGTATCCGGAGGTATACATTGGAACGAGAATCTTGGATCCTGAGGCTTCCAACGAAGGGTTGAGAATTTCGTAGAAATAGAACGAGGGAAGTACACGTGTTATGGGAGGATCGAGTGTACTTTTATACTTCAAAACGAGGAAACTGCCGGTGTTATGGGAGGGTCGAGTGTACTTTTCAGTCTCCAGAGAAAGTCAACACGTAGTGTTCAGTCTCCAGAGAAAGTCAACGCCTCGCTATCGTAATCTCCGAAGCAAGTCAACGTGTAGCTATAAACTTCGGTCAAGTCCACCAATGGTACACTCGGTCTCCGGAGCGAGGCAACACGTAACCCTCGAGTCGTCAGCCACCATTGGTCGACGACCAATCCCACGACAAACGGAACCAACGGAACGTAAACGTCCGTCGTTCCGTGCCCATTGGCGAAAATATTCGCAGCTCGTCGAAATGTTCGCGTAGCTGGTATACACGTCGGTTAAGAAAACGGAGTTCCTTGTCGCATATTGTTTCCGTGGGTGACGTATTTGTTTGGCCGCGTCGCGTCGCAACTAGGACAGCTATCTTCCACTGTGCTCGGCGGAGTCGTCTCGTTTACCGAGTCGCTGGCTGCCACCGCCGAATATGTCCGTTCCCTCTCTGTCTGCGCATTGTAAACACCGCGAGTAACACCGAGTCCGGTTAATAGCGTCGACACACCGCAGTACAAAGGACGTCGCGTCGCGGTGAGCTCCGTTGGTCGTTCGAGCTCGCAGGTTGCCGGCTAAGACCGCTTACGAGAAGCGACGACGTCTCTCTCTCCCGCACCTGAGAACCTCGCGGACTCGAAACGGTGGATATTGTTTACGAGAACGTCTCGTAGACGAGACGAGTCAAATTGCCGGTGCTACCGTTGTTTGAAAACGGTGCGACTGTTCCGCTCGCAGATGAAATTTTCGCGTTCGTCCTCCCTCCGGCTACCGGGTTGCCCCGTCAAGTGTGACGTACGATCAGACGTCGTAGCAGGTAAAGCTCGAAGGAACCTCTGCCTTTCAACGGACTGTTTGCTGAAACGAAGAAGCCTCCACCTCGGGGCGAATTTTCGTCGTACGCTCGAACACCTTCCCCGGTTGGTCATTTCCTTCTCGCTGACGCGTCACGACGTTACTCGCGGATCGAGTTTACCGTAGTCATTTTCACACGGTGGATCGACGCTGCCCGACGAAATGCTTTAGGCTATTTCGAGTTTTCACAGACTCCGCGTTCTCATCGTCGTTCCCTCGTCCACCGAGTGTTCAACTGCGACAATTCTCGGTGAACGTTCTCTTCTTAACGTTATCGTCACCGGCTCGTTCGTGGAATTGACGCGTTGTCACGTCGCTCATGGTACGAGCTCCAGAGCTAGTCGGCTACGAGGTATCCGGAGGTATACATTGGAACGAGAATCTTGGATCCTGAGGCTTCCAACGAAGGGTTGAGAATTTCGTAGAAATAGAACGAGGGAAGTACACGTGTTATGGGAGGATCGAGTGTACTTTTATACTTCAAAACGAGGAAACTGCCGGTGTTATGGGAGGGTCGAGTGTACTTTTATTTTTCAAAACGAGGAAACTACCGGTGTTATGGGAGGGTTGACTGTAGACATTTGGGAGAAATTGAGAGTCGTATCGGTTGGAACTCGTTGACCTTCGAAGGCCTGTGACTTATAGTGAGTACACTTAAGTTTGTAACACGGGTAGTGTTCTTGTTGCTTCGATCTGGAATATTGTTTAAGTAGAATCTTTCGTAGGTATAAATTAAAACCTCGACAATCTCGTATTTAAGCTTCTATTGAGGTCTGAAAAGGATTCTGAAAGAAAATGGAAATACACTCAACCCTGTAACACAGGTAGTGTTCTTGTTGCTTGGGTCTGGAATATTGTTCGAGTAGAATGTTTCGAAGGTATAAATTAAAACCTCGACAATCTCGTATTTAAGCTTCTATTAAAGTCTGAAAAGGATTCTGAAAGAAAATGGAAGTACACTCAACCCTGTAACACAGGTAGTGTTCTTATTGTTTCGATCTACAGAATTCTGAGGAAATAGAACAAGGAAACTACACGTGTTATGGGAAGGTCCAGTGTACTTTTATTTTTCAAAACGAGGAAACTACCATTGTTATCAGAGGGTTGACTGTGGACATCTGGAAGAAATTGAGGGTCGTATCGGTTCGAACTGGTCGACCTTCAAAAGGCTGTGACCAACAGTAGGCAAAAATTGCTCGACCCTGTCAACGTTCATATATTACACGATACTAGATTCTTCTTAATCCAGGAGTCATGCTGTCAATTTTAGACTGTACACAATCTACGAGACAGGGTACAAAATTAACACGAAACTATTCGTGGAACGTTAAACATCTTTGATCGTCTAGAACTTGAAGCTAAGGTGTACAGAATATACGTTCTTAGGATATTTTTTATTGATCTTAGTATATATTGAATTGTTGGGAAAGTGAGTTTGTTTTCCAAAATGGAGAATATATAATTTAATAAAATGTGTATACACTCTAAAAAAATTGTGTTTCATTTTTACAAAAAAAAAAGGAATGTCTTTTCAAACAACCCAATAGAATAGATTCACCTTCTGAAGAAAGGGCATGACTATCTAAATTATCTTGTATATATTAATACAAATTTTTCTCAACACACGTGTTCACTCTTTGGTGTCTGTAATAATAAGGGATGAAGAAGGAACAAAGGGAGTCGACAATTAGTAGATTTTTTCCATAGAAAAGATCGATACATCGGTGTGTTTCATCGCTAACTTTTCCACTAAAATGAAATATTGTGTTGCTCGAAAAGTCATTTCGTTTTCCAAAAATGGAGAATGTAGAATTCAATAAAATGTTTATACACTCTAAAAAAATCGTGTTTCATTTTCACCAAAAAAAAAAAAACAGAAAACGAAATGACTTTCCGAACAACCCAATCTTTTCGAAACGTAATATTTTTGTAGATCGTGAAACTTTTAATCTCTCGATCCTTTCGTAGTCTTCGTCCTCTATTCGTGATCGAAGTATATAAACATATAACAGAAGACAATAGGAAAAAACGAAAGCGCGGGAATCTTGGTCGCGTTTACCACGCTCGATGTCCGCTTAACCTCGATCTCTCTTTGTCCTTCGTATCCACTCGACTCGTTCTTATCCCGCGACAATTAGACGCTACTAAAGCGGGATTTCCCCGCCGGTGTTGGCGCTTTCCCGACAACGACTTCGGTTTCCCTTTCGTACGCGCACGTAGCTACTCGAGCGAACGCGACGCGATGACGATCCTCGTTTCGCGGAGATTTTCTCGCGACGTACGACGCTACGTTTCGATTAACCGAGTCGGGGAATTGTTCCACCCTCGGAGCGCATAATCGCGTGGGAAAGTCCTCTCTGCGTTCATTTCGCGCGTATTAACTCGCGCCGGGAGGAAACGAGATCGTTCTCTACGGAACGAACTTTCCAAGTCGGAGTTTACACACGATGCGAGCGTGCACGTGTTATTTTTGGAAGATGAATTTCAACAACGGGTATAACAACGGTGGTACAACATTCGTTTACGAGAATGACTACGAGACTACATTTTTCAAACAGAGACACGTGGTAGATTTCGAACGACGAACGTCCAGTACCGAAGATCGGTTCGCAGAGCTTCGAACAAGTATTGTTCGGCTGCGAGAAGAAGATTAACTAGTGTTCGCACTTTAGATTATGGTCTACCGGTTCCCCCACCATTGTACGTATCGTTCCTATTGGCTCCGGGATCTTCGTCACTGTTATCGACCAAAGTGACAATATGTGCGATGGTGGGGGAGCTAGTGGACCGTAGAGTGGGGATGAAACGGTCGTTAGCCTTCTTCTCATAGAGGAACAGTAGATTCTTGCAAATTTGACGTCAGGAGGTAATGAAAAAGATATAAGTTGTGTAGTGGTATGTATGTGTGTGTGTGTATATGTTGAAGAAGTCGATATTCATCATTGTCTTCGTCCAAAGCCACAATATGTGCGATGGTGGGGGAACTAGTGGACGATAGAGTGGGGATGAAACGGTCGTTAGCCTTCTTCTCACAGAGGAACAGTACATTTTCGCACATATTCGTCCACAGTGGACAATAATGAAAACATATAGGTTGTATAGGTGTGTATGTGTGTACATACGAGAAATCCTCCTCTATTAATAACAGCAATGTGTACGATGGTGGACAGTGAACTAAAGTAAGGATGCAAACACTCGTTTGCCTTCTTTTCATGGAGGAATAGTACATTTACCGCCCTTTGTATAATAAAATAAAGAAATAAATACAAAAGTCTCTTTGGGTTCGAGAAGACCCAGGTACAGCGAAACGAAGAAGGATACGTGCCAAGAAACAGTACATTTTTGCATATTTGGCGCAAGGAGGTAATGAAAAAGATATAAGTTGTATAGGTGTGTGTGTATGCGTGTATGAAGCCGATATTTATCATAGTCTTCGTCCAAAGCCACAATACGTGCGATGGTGGGGGAACTAGTGAACTGTAGAGTGGGAATCAAACAGTCGTTAGCCTTCTTCTCACAGAGGAACAGTACATTCTTGCAAATTTGACGTCAGGAGGTAATGAAAAAGATATAAGTTATGTAGTAGTATGTATGTGTGTGTGTGTATATGTTGAAGAAGTCGATATTCATCATTGTCTTCGTCCAAAGCTACAATACGTACGATGGTGGGGGAACTGGTGGACAGTAGAGTGGGGATGAAACAGTCGTTAGCCTTCTTCTCATAGAGGAACAGTACATTCTTGCAAATTTGACGTCAGGAGGTAATGAAAAAGATATAAGTTATGTAGTAGTATATATGTGTGTGTGTGTATGTGTAAGAACTCGATATTTATTATTGTCTTTGTCCAAAGCCACAATACGTGCGATGGTGGGGGAACTCGTTAGCTTTCTTCTCGTGGACGTATCTAGCTATTACGTGTAAAATAAAAAAAAAAAAACAAAACAAAAAGACACTCGTAGTTTTGCAAAAATTTTCCGATCGGTGTTCCACGTATCCCGCAGAAATTATTCGGATATAGTTCAAACCACATACATCGAATATACAAACAATGCAAATGGTCACTCCTCGATATACAAACAAGTTTGTGGTAATTGTGTAAATCAATGACGGTGACTATACGGGCTATCGCGTACGCAATATTCGATCGTTAAATATATTATTCGCGAAAAATGTAATTTTACACAGGGGGAAATTTGTTATTTTTAACGATCAAACTTTTTTCACACGTGCACCGACCCTGCACAGTTTGCTCAGATTTCGAAGGGACTTTTATCGATAAGTTTATTTGGAAATAATGCAACCACTTTCCCGTGCCGTTGAAGTTCGAGAAGGTAAATGACACGATCGTGAAAACTACACAGAATTCATCGCTTACTACGACTTGCTGTCGCTTGTTTCCACGGATTCCTTTTGTCTTCACCGTGATCCTCGCCAGCGAGTACTTTTCAAGTAATCACTCGAATCGTGCGCTCTGCGTATCGATGAGATATCGTTTGTTAAAATTCCTCCGACTGAACGATATGCAATGTCTCGTCGCCATTGTAAAAAATTCACTCCGTACTTAGCTACAATTTATCGTTACACCGCGTCCGAACAATTGGTTCTCGTATACGAGAAATTATTTACTTGCAGCTCCATGTGGACATTTTTGGCGTATTCGAGTAGGTATACGAAAAGAATTTTTAATAATTGTTCGACTTCCTGCGAGGAAAGGACCGTTTGAAGCACGAGTGCAACGCGCGCGAAATGTTTCGTGGCTGCATTCGAAAGAGCCGAAAATGTCGGAACGGTTGCAAAGCGTACGAGAGAGTCGAGAGCGTTCGTGAACAAGTGGGTGAGACGATTCAAGGACGCAAAAACCGTCGATGACCTTCCAGAACGCTATACGAAGCGAAGACCGGAAATGTGAGAGGATAAACCGATCGTGGACGCGTCTTCGAACGATAACTACGAAGCTCGTTGGGGCAGGGAAAATTGAAGAAAATGGCTATCGAATAGTTCCTGTGACATTATGGCTACAGGTTTGCACGATCGCGACGTAAAATTCCAATGTGTCGTTAAGAAACCGTTACTTCTCGAACGATGCATCGAGAACAGAGTCAGAGGATAATATCAATCTCGATTCAAGTAACGTGATTTTTCTCGGACGAAGCTTCCTTTCTTTCGGTTAAGAACTTCCACGGTCAGTCGTTCTTGGCCTGCTGTAAAAAAAAAAAAAAGGTTACTCGTGGTCGACCTAAGCCCATCTCGAATCGCTCTCTTTCAACGATCGTGGAGAATTCGCTGGAGGTAAGTACACTCGACCCTCTCGTAAATACGGTATTTTGAAAACATCGATTTACGTAAGAGGATGCGAAAATTTATTTATTTACCGCCATGGACACTTTGACGTGGCGATAAAAAGAAATAGTGGAAAGACAGGTGCGTGTACTGTTCGTTTGCGACAAGAATGCAAACCAGTGTTTACATTCTTGCTAAAATTCGCGTTTACTTCCAAAGAGACGTAGATTCGATCGATGTCAAGTGTGAGAAAAATTGTGGTCCAGAATAGACAATTACAGATTTAATTTAATAGCAACGAAATATAGAAATTTCTGTTTTGTACCTTCTACCGTATTACACAAGTTCTCCTAATATGGAGACTGTACAATGCTGCAGTATTACATGGATTTAAGTAGAAGAATGCGAAAATTTATTTATTTACAGCCATGGACACTTTAGTGTGGCGATAAAAAGAAATAGTGGAAAGACAGTTGCGTGTACTGTTCGTCCGCGAGAAGAATGCAAACCAGTGTTTACATTCTTGCTAAAATTCGCCTTTATTTCCAAATGGACGTAGATTCGATTGATGTCAAGTGTAAGAAAAATTGTGGTCCAGAATAGACAATGACAGACTTAATTTAATGACAACGAAATATAGAAATTTATGTTCTGTACGTTCTACTGTATTACACAAGTTCTCCTAATACGGAGACCGTACAGTGCTACAGTATTCTACACGAGACCGCACAAGTGAACAGTATCGTGATTACATTAATACCTCTAGAATGTCTCGAAGCTCTGGTAACGGAACTCGAAATTTTAAGCTCTGTAGATGTAATATCGGGGACATTACAGTCGAAGAGAGATTGGATGAAAATGTGATACCGAAGTCTATGACATCGTTGAAATAACGAAGAGTTATCGAGAGAATAATCGAATTAGTCAGAGAAATGAATTAATTATTTTGATAAATTATGGGATAACTCAATTCGGCTCGTAACATTGTTCATAATTCCAAGATCGATAGGTCGTTCGTTGTAAACGTGATGAAAAGTAACTGTCCTAGGTGAGATCTCTGATGAACATTAGAACTGACATTCATCCTGTTAGCCAAGGAGTCACCGGATCTAAATTACAATAGTCCTGTAACGCGATATTCTTGGGACACGGTTTCCATAGGGCACGGTTCGATAAACTATGACAACCCTCGCATAGCGCGAACGTTTCCATTGAACTGTCCGAGTTTCCCTGGATGAGGGGCGAATTAATAGTGTTGTAGGAGGGTCGAGTGTATCCTGAGATTCCGGCTGAGTCTTCGGGAACGATTCAACACGATTAGTATGGTTGATGCGGAGTTTATTTAAAATATCAATTCAAATTTCCTGCAAAAATATCTTGATTCGTACTTCGAGTATTAATCGAAGCTATGTTCCAAAGAAAATTGAAATATTATTTTTATTTCACTTTTTATATAGTTTTTAGATAACTGTATAAACCTTATGTAGAATATATTTTATTTGTACAGTTTTATTAATTGTATTGTATTTGTTAGATAACTGTATAAAGCTTATGTAGGATATATTTTATATAGTTGTTAGATAACTGTATAAAGCTTATGTAGGATATATTTTATATAGTTGTTAGATAACTGTATAAAAATTATCTAGAATATATTTTATATAATTGTTAGATAACTGTATAAAGCTTATGTAGGATATATTTTATATAATTGTTAGATAACTGTATAAAGCTTATGTAGAATATATTTTATATAGTTGTTAGATAACTGTATAAAGTTTATATAGCATATATTTTATATAGTTGTAAAATAAATATATAAAGCTCCTATAGATTGTACAGTTTCGTATAGTTTATATAGGTTAGAAAATATGCATACAGAAGGAAGTAGAAACGAATCCATTGTAATCTAAAAGGAAGCAATAGATACTACTACAACTACTACTACTACTATACATTTCCTACAATAAACCACCATAAAAAACCTCCTCTCTTTAAAGCAAACAAAAGAAGCAAGACCAACTGTGGAAACCCGTAACACAATCGACGCATATGATGAAACGTTGCGTACACATACAAGTGTTTTATCCGTAAGTGACAATTTGTTCTCGAAATCTCCAGACAGTGAATTAACTGTTTCTAGTACATACGTGACGAACAGTAACGATCTTGCATCAATTTCTATTCGAACCACCGAACCAGCCACTCTCGATGAACATCCACGATGCGCGAAGTGACGAACGTGTTAACGGAATATCGAAGCGCGGAACAGTTTCCGCACAAACGACGAACGAGATCGAAACAGAGCCCTGAACTTAGAAGGACAAGATGGCTTTCGGTGTTCTTTCGTTTCGTTACACGATCGTTCGCGTAATCTCGCGCGTTTCCCTCCGCCGACGAGGGGGAGTCGAAATTAATAAAATACACGGCAAACTTTGCGTAAGATCAATATGGTTCTCCCAGGAGGTGGTACCCGTAGCGTCTAACGATTCTCGAGAAGCCTCGCTCCTCGTTAAACCCATTAATTCTGTTAATCCTGCTGATCCGGAGATCCTATCGAGGACAGCGCGGGTTGCCCTCGATCCGCTCGGACCGCGATCGCTCGATAACGTTCCCGAAATATTAAACGGACTGGACCAGCTACGTCGTTCCTAATGAACGTCGATCAGTTGGCACGGCAGACCATCCTCGAGGTGTTAACAAGGTATTACGCGTCCTCGCGCGCCCAATTTCTGCGAGGGACGAGCGAAGGAACCGGTATATATAGTACACACTTGTGTGTCTGGGTTTGGTCTGAGTTAAAAATTGTCTTTATAACGTAGAGGTGTCTGGGTTAGGTCTGAGTTAAAAATTGTCTTTGTAGCGTAGAAGTGTCTGTGTTAGATCTGGGTTAGATATTGCTTTTATATTGTAGAGGTGTCTGACTTAGATTTGAGTTAGAAGTTGCCTGTATAACGTAGAAATGTTTGGGTTAGATCTAGGTTAGGAATTGTCTTTATAACGTAGAGATGTTTGGGTTTGGTCTGAGTTAAAAATTGTCTTTATAACGTAGAGGTGTCTGAGTTAGGTCCAGGTTAGAAATTGTCTTTATAACGTAGAGGTGTCTGAGTTAGGTCCGGATTAGAAATTGCTCTTATATTGTAGAGGTGTCTGTCTTAGATTTGAGTTAGAAGTTGCCTTTATAACGTAGAAATATTTGGGTTAGATCTAGGTTAGGAATTGTCTTTATAACGTAGAGGTATCTGAGTTAAAAATTATCTTCAAAACGTAGAAGTGTCTGGCTTAGGTCTAGGTTAGAAATTGTCTTTATAACGTAGAGGTGTCTGAGTTAGGTCTGGATTAGAAATTGCTTTTATATTGTAGAGGTGTCTGACTTAGATTTTAGTCAGAAGTTGCCTTTATAACGTAGAGATGTTTGTGTTAGATCTGGGTTACAAATTGTCTTTATAACGTAGAGGTATCTGAGTTAAAAATTATCTTCATAACGTAGAAATGTCTGACTTAGGCCTAGATTAGAAATTGTCTTCATAGCGTAACAGTGTCTAGTTTAGAAATTGTTTTTACAAAGTAAAGGTATTTAGAACAAAATTGTATAAAACTGGACGTGTCGTAGCGAAAAGAAAAATGTCCATTGTACAATCTCGGAAGAAATTGGACGTCTACTTTTGGAAGAACGAAGAAATTAGAACTAAACATTGTACGGTCACCGGTGACTGACACGGCCCAAATGGAATGTGTACAGGCAGCCACTAGGGACTGACACGACGCTTAACACGTGAAGGAGTGCTGGCGGACGTAACTTTCTCTGCAACGGTTTCAAAGGCCAGGTGAACCTAACGGTTTCTTTGGAATTACTCCTCGTATTGTGCGAGTCAAATACGACGAAGACCAGTTCACAGCTGTACCAGCGATAAACGGATTTCCAAAGTGTTGGGTTAGACGTAAGGATTGCGGTGAGAAATTTGGATATCGCACGGTACTCTACCCAAAGACTTGTGTTACCGTAACAAACTATACAAATCTTCGAAAGCTTGTACCTTTTCGAAGAATCTTCAAGTACAAGTTTAATAACAATATCTCATCTACTTCGATAATACCTACCTGGTAATAAGTTCAATCCTGACCTTTCTACACACTCTATGCACAAGGATCGCGACGAGTACTATGGATAACTTGTGGAAAAATTACTCTGCTAAACGCGTGTATTGCCAAGGTAGGATAAAAACACGGAGAACATAAAAAAGAAACATAAAAAGAAAGAGTGTAACGCTAGAGGCGTTGCTTCTTGCCGACCGTAGGGAGATTGCAGTCCCAACGCAAAGTCTTTCCACTTATTTCGCGCCGAGACACCGGTCCAATTGTAAACAATAATCCCGTTGAACGCAGCGCGGTGACGATTAAAGCAGATCGCGACGATTTCCAGGTGTCCTGGTACCGAGCGTACCCCACCGGTGAAGCGTATTTCCCTCTCGGTGATTGCTCGTCTCGCGCGAATCCGTCTTGTTTTTCCGCGTCGGGTTAGGTCTGGATGGTACCCGCATTCGTACAGGAAGGGAACAATCTCGTTAGGAGCGAGGCGGATGCCGCTGCATCCTCGCGGGATCGCGTTCCCGCGTTATGGGTGTTGCGGCTCCTCGAACTTTATCTATGGCTTTCGAACACAGCCGCGCGTTCAACCAGGTTATCTCGAAACCCCTCTCTCTCTCGACTCTCGACTCTCTGTAGCTGCACCCGCGTGTCGGAGCACGCAACCTCCGAATCGATCTTGCGAGTAATTTCGATGCTCCGTGTCCTACTAAATCTATTTCATCCGGGCCGTTTCAACGGTCCATCGAATTACCCCAGCCACCGGGACCGATTACCGTGAATCGTGTACGCGAGGATAACGCTTCTTTTTTTTTTTTTATTGGCGACGAAGCGGAATACCACTTTTCCACGACATCTCGTTTCACTCGCGCGAGGTATTCGCTGGAATTCGGATGGGAAAAAAGAACGTTGATCCCTTAATGCAGAGTACGGGGTAGCGTTTAATTATACACGCGCCTTCTGCGACCTGTTTTCTTTCGTTACTGGTTTCTATGGACGAATGTGGGCGAGAATGTAGTGTTTGTCAGTGAGAAGAAGACCAATGAAGGTTTCCATCTACTTTGGGATTTATTAGTTCCCCCATTATTGATCGAAGAGGATAACAAAGGTTTATAGAAGCCCTTAGCTTGCTGCGGATGAGTGTGTGCGAGAATGTACTGTTTGTCAGCGAGAAGAAGGCCAACGAGGGTTTCCACTCTGGGGTCCATCAAGTTTTCTATTATTGGCTCTATTAACCTGCTACGGATGAATGTGTTCGAGAATGTACTGTTTGTCAGCGAGAAGATGGCCAACGAAGGTTTCCATCCACTCTGGGGTTCACTAGCTTCCCCATTATTGGCTCTATAATCGTTATTGGTCGAAGAAGATAACGAAGGTTTATAGAAGCTTTTACCCTGCTACGGATGAATGTGTTCGTGAATGTACTGTTTGTCAACGAGAAGATGGCCAAAGAAGGTTTCTATCCACATTCTGGGGGCCATCAACTTCCCCAGCATTGGATCTATAGTCGTTATTAGTCGAGAATAACAAAGGTCTACAGTAGCTCTTAGCCTGCTACGGATGAGTGTTTGTGAGAATGTACTGTATGTCAGCGAGGAAAAGGCCAACGAAGGTTTCTATCAACACTCTGGGGTTCACTGGCTCCCCCATTATTGGCTCTATAGTCGTTATTGGTCGAAGAGGATAACGAAGGTTTATAGCAATCCTTAGCCTGCTACGGATGAGTGTTTGCGAGAATGTACTGTTCGTCAGCGAGAAGAAGGCCAACGAAGGTTTCCATCCACTCTGGGTACCATAAACTTCCCCAGCATTGGATCTATAGTAGTTATTAGTCGAGAATGACGAAAGTCTACAGTAGCCCTTAACTTGCTGCGGATGAGTATATGCGAGAATGTACTGTTCGTTGGTGAGAAAACGGCTGACGAACGTTTACATCTCCATTATACATAGTTTATAGTTTATTAGCTCCTCTACTATGACATATATTGTCGTTATTGACTTCTAGTAACACACAGACATGCATCCATACAATTTATATTTTATTTATTATTACCTGCTGTGAACGAGTGTGTGTGAAAATGTACTGTTCGTTCGCGAGAAGAAGGCTAACAAGTGTTTACATTTCTGCTCGTGGTCTACCAAAGTGGAAATTGTGAACACTCGTTGGTCATTTTCTCGCTGACGAACAGTACTATGAGTGATCTTCGTCACTGTTCTCGACCAATAGCGACAGTGCACAGTAATGGGAGAGCTAGAAGACCGTAACCTAGAGTGGGGGGACTCGTTAGTCTTCTTCTCGTGGATAGACACTATAAAAGAACAATTCTGAAATATCGAAGTGTATTTAAACTTTCGGTCGACCACATCAAGATTACCTTCGGCCGCGTGGACTGAAAATTAAGATTATGGTCGCCCTGCGCGAAGGGTTAAATGTTTGGTAGTGTACCGTGAAAGGTCAACGCTCCAGCTGATCTTTGATTTATGTACGAAGCTATCGACCAGTCTGTTCTCTCCGTATTAACTAAATTTCTACGCTTCTTTACGTCGCTCGAGAAATCGTATCCACTTCCATCCTGAATCTCGGCTCATGGTACATGGGCCGATATAACTTAAGATTATCCTTGAATATGGTTCCCTTATCCGTGATCTTTATTACGAGCATCGCTCCGCGTTAATCGAGGGCACCCAACATAAGTTTCTTAGTCTTGCATTGTATTTAATGGATCTTTTACGTTCGTTCTCCGTCGTCTATTATGATTTTGCCTCGCTATCTTTCGCACGAACCTTGCAGTTTTATTCGTGTGTAAAAATTTACCGATCGTTCCGTTACTTACCCCGAAATTATGGACAAATTTATTTTTCGCGCACCGGGTACGTCGCGTAAGAAATCACTACCTTTTACCTCACGACTCTTATCGAGGACTCTACGGTTATCGCAACTGTTTGAATCGTCTTCTCGTAATTTCTAATCGCTATCGCGTCTCTATTGACTTCTTCGATAAATGGTATTATTCTTTCAAGTACTCTTGCTCCGATTGCTGTTCGTGATTCCAGTTAGCCTCCTTTTTTTCCTTTTCTCCCCTCTTTCTTCCTCATTTTATCTTATTGTTTCACTTTATACTCTTACATTCCACATAATATATATTACACTATTATCATTATTACTAAAATTAACCTTCCTTTCAAATCATCGTTTCACTTTTCTTTTTTCTACTTACTTACTCTCTATCATATCTTCCTTATATTGTGCGTACATTTGCATAATTAAAATGTGTAATTTATATTACACATAATATATATTACACTATTATCATTATTACTAAAATTAACCTTCCTTTCAAATCATCGTTTCACTTTTCTTTTTTCTTTTTTCTACTTACTTCCTCTCTATCATACTTCCTTATATTGTGCCTACATTTGCATAATTACAATTTTTCTATCATTCGTAACACAGTACCCACTAATACATAAATAAATATTCTTCTTTCTATTATTATACTCGTTTAAATTCCAATCGTTTGATTCTCTTCGTGTCTTCAACCTGCAGTTTTCATAATAAAGTTTTCCATAATACACTATTATTACTGCAAAAAGGATTCTCCATTTCGAGTATTCGTCGTGCAAGTATAAACGTCATCGTCGTTCACACATTCGCTCCGCGAACAAGCTACGAAATTCGCATCGCGCGAAAATATCGTTACTTTAGTGTTTTGTTTCCAACGATAAATCGATCTTCGTTACTCGTACATTTTCTGCCTAAATCCGCGTCCTCGACTCGGATACCTCCTTTGAGCGCAAGTTCCAAGCCGTACCGCCCATGGGCATTCGAGCTTTTCGCCCGTAACTCCATTGATCCGAGATCACAAACTATAGAAGCATGTACCCCCTGGTGTTCACCGCTATCAGAGGGTTTCACTCGTGATAGCTAGATCCTCTCGCGTTTGATCATCGAGGATGGAGGACCCTCGACTTCGGTCTCCCGCGGTTTGCAAAGATGTTTACTCTTGGGTCATTCTTGCCGCTGGAGTTTAACGCGGATCCATTTGCAATAAAATCCTTAAGAAAAAAAAGAGAGAAGCAACATTCAACGGTGAATTTTTACCACGGAAGTTTAACGGTGACTCCATTAGGAATACGATCTATAAAAGAAAATAACCTTTCCCAGTGAGTGCGAGTTCCGTGCTCCAGCACTCATGGGTACCCTAACCTTTGCTTCGAAGATGGCGGGCCGTATATATGACTCGGAATAGCTACTATTCTCGCGATCGAATCATTAAGAAAGGGTACGAAGGACCCTTGACTCTAGTCTCTTCAACTGTTGCAAGAATATTTACCCTGGAGTCATCCTGCCTGGCTGAAGATCAACGAACACGTTCTTAATCGAACACTTCATTACCTAGGATAATTAAGCAACGAAATTGACTAACCCATCGTGTATAAAGTGCTCGTGGTAACCTTGACAGTTGAATTTAAATTCTTTGCAGGAAATGAAGAGTTCGTTTGATCTTCTAAAGAAATATAAAGAATAAACACCCACGCACATCTATTCAGGCCGTTGCAATATCATTGATGGTCGTTGCGCGATTTTAAGCTCTCGTGTAGGGTTAAGCAACGAACTGAAACAATTCGAGCGAGTGGAACGCAACACTGATCTCAAAAACCCGAGATTACGCTACAAACTACCGCGAACTATATTTGTCCGTGAGTTTCGAAACGTACCGCCTCGAAACGCGATCGGTTTAACGCGATAGTCGACCATTGTGTCCTCGAGGTACTCGTCTGCAACACCAATGATCAGCGCTCGCGAATTATAGAGTTATCCACTGGCGGGTGTCCATCGTTATCAGAGGGTCTGGACTCGAAACAGCCAGTTCTCTCGTGTTCGAATCATTGAGAACCGGTTACGAAGGACCCTCGATTCCATTCTTCAGGGGTTGCAAGGATGTTTACCCTCGAGTTTTTTTTTCTTTTGCCACTGGAGTTTAACGAACAATTCCATCGAGAATTTCTCGTCTGGGGCACCATCCAAGAAACGTTTCGTATTTGGAAAAAAAAAGATCTTTTTTCTATTATCGTCGGACGTCTTTGGTCGAAACACCGAATCGAGATCTGATTATTACAGTTTGCTTTTTGGGACACGATTACCTAGTTCTTTTTCATAGAATTGCAATAACGGTCTTAATTTGCACGGAATATTCTTTATGATTCGAAATGTTACGTTTAATATTTTTGCGAGCGCTAAAATGAAAATAGTTCGAAATTTCAAAGGTACAGCAGCGATGTACCTTTAAAGAAAAGCAGCTTATACAAAAACGACCATTTCGTCCTTTCCCCATGGATTCGCTTCAAACTTTGAGCATTCATAAAACTATGCGGTCGTATATAGAGTGTTACTGAACGAACGGTACCATCGGGGATGTGGTGATTCTATGTGCGAAAATAAACCGAGAAAAAAACGTAACATTTTTCCCTTTGAGGTTTCGTTTACGAGAAAAGCAGGTTTGATAATTGTATTACAATTATTTACACTTTCGTTTTCGTTGTCTTACGTAATATTTACATTCTGTCTTCGGCTACCGACTACTCTTATCGTATATATTTATAGTGCACGGTGCAGTACATTATACATAGTGCACGGTGACTACCGTAACGCAAATTTCAATAATATTCGTTCGATAGGTTGAAAATTAGAAAGTTCAAGTTTTAAAAGGAATTTTTGTTCGTCAAAATCGAATGATTTTCAACGGAGTTGTAGCATTTTTAAAATTAAGTAAACTTTACGGTGTTCGACTTTTCCAGGGGAATATTCGCGTGTCGTCGGTGTCGGTCGGGTATCGTCGGTTGTCGTCGTGTTCGTGATCCGCCGCCTGGTATTCGTACGTTCCGCTCCTCGCGTCGAAGCAGGAAATTATTAGAAGCTTTTTGCCGTGGGAGCAGAAGTTGGTAAAATTATTCAAGTTCCGGGAGCACTTTTAAATTGCCACGCCCCTTTCGAGTCGAGACGCGCTCGAGCGCAGCGAGCGATTCCTTAGAAGCGCGGCCCTCGAGTTCGCAATTGCTATCGGTACGCGAGGTACAACTTCTTTTCGAGTCTCGAGGCGCGGCAACTTCGGGAAGACGGTATTCGCGCGACTGTTCCCGAGACCTCGATCCTCTCGTAAATATTGATTTCGCGGGAAATTGGTTTCGGTCGAGCGGACCACCCTGTACGCGCGCCGCGTCGCGTCGCGTCGCGTCTATAGTCGTCGTCCAGGACGCTATCGAACTCGATTAGCATCGACGTTAATTGATGAGCACCAGACGTGTAATTATATTTCGCCGCGATCGGACCGAACGAACTCTGCGTTGAAAATCGCGTTGCGTTTTATTAACGATCGATCGGGAACGTACCGACACTTAACCGTCTCGAAGTGAGTCGATTCTCGCGGATGACTCGACTCGATGAGACGAGACGGTAGCGAGATGGTTGCGAGATGAGACGAGACGGTAGCGAAATGGTAGCGAAACGGTGGTGAAACGAGATCGTGGCGAGACGGTAGCAAAACGATTGCGAGTTGAGGAAGTAGCGAAATGATGGCGAAATGGTGGTGAAACGGTAGCGAGGCGATGAGGTAGCGAAACGGTGGCGAAACGATAGCGAAATAGTGGTGAAACGGTAGCGAGGCGATGAGGTAGCGAAACGGTGGCCAAACGATAGCGAAATAGTAGTGAAACGGTAGAGAGGCGATGAGGTAGCGAAACAGTGGCGAAACGACAGAGAAATTGTAGCGAAACGGTAGCGAAACGGTAGTGAAACGATATCGAGATGCGAAGGTAGCAAAACGGTAGCGAAACGGTAGTAAAACGGTGCCGAAACAGTAGCGAGGCGAGGAGGTAGCGAAACGGTGGCGAAACGACAGAGGAACGGTAGCAGAACGGCGGCAAAACGGTGGCGAAGTGGTAGCGAAACGGTGGCGAAATAGTAACGAGGCGAGGAGCTAGCGAAACGGCAGAGGAACGGTAACAAAACGGTAGCGAAACGATAGCGAAGCGACAGAGAAACTGTAACGAAACAGCAGTGGAAAGATAGCGAAACGGTGGCGAAACAGTAGCGAGACGAGGAAGTAGCAAAACGGTAGCTAGACGGTGGCGAGACGAGAAACAAAACTGTAGCGAGACGAGATGAAACGCTAGCGAGACAGTAGAGAGATTAAATCGCAGCGAAATGAGATGGAAGTTAGGTGAGACGGTAGCAAGACAATTAGAGAAGGTGGTGAGACAAGGCGGTAGCGAAACAGTAGCGAGACGGTAGCGAAATAGTAACGAGGCAAGGCAATAGCGTAAAAGTAGCGAAACGGTAGCGAATTCGTAACGAGACAAGACGATAACGAAATGGCGACGAGACAAGGTAATAGCGAAACAGTAGCGAGATGGTAGCGAAATAGTAACGAAGCAAGGCAATAGCGAAACAGTAGCGAAACGGTAGTGAATTAGTAACGAGACAAGGCGATAACGAAATGACGACGAGACAGGGTAATAGCGAAACGGTAGCGAAATAGTAACGAGGCAAGGAAATAGCGAAACAGTAGCGAAACAATAGCGAAATGGTAACAAGACAAGGCGGTAGTAAAATGGCGACGAGACAAGACAATAGCGAAACGGTAGCGAGATGGTAGCGAAATAGTAACGAGGCAAAGGAATGGCGAAACAGTAGCGAAACAGTAGCGAAACGATAGCGAAACGATAGCGAAATGGTAACAAGACAAGGCGGTAGTGAATTGGCGACGAGACAAGGCAATAGTGAAACGGTAGCGAAACGGTAGCGAAACGATGGCGAGACGGTGACGAGACAAGACGAAGCGGTACCGAGACGAGATGAAACGTTAGCGAGACGGTAGCAAGATTAAACCACAGCGAGATGAGACCGTAGCGAGACAAGACGAGACGAAACGAGACGAGACGAGATGAAACGAGACGAGACGAAACGAGACGAGACGAGACGAGACAAGACGAGACGAAAATGTAGCGGGTCGAGACGAAACGAGACGAGACTGTAGCGAAACGAACGTCGAGGCCTCGTCGCGATATAATCGATACCCAATTACATTATATCGTTTTAGCGCGCGAAGCAGTTGCTCTCACGATATAAGACGATTAAACGTCGAATTAATGGAGGACACGCGCAACGAAGCTTCGCCCCGAAATTAAACCGTCTGAAGAAGCACGAAATCCGCTTAATATTCCGAGACGCGGAAGATTCGAGGGGCAACGAACGCGATAAATATATCCGTGACTACTATTCATACTCGGAGTATCGCGAGTCTCAATCGCTACCTTTACGTCGAGTAATCGCCCTGCCAAACTTTTATTCGTAATTTACTCGAGTGCTACAATAGTCTGTCCATGTTTCTCCAACACTGAATACTGAATACTGAATTCGATACAGAAAGTAACAAATTTATTTTATACCAAAATCCTGAAAATATTCTCTCGCGATACTTCCTCGCAAATAAACGGTTACTTCGATACAAATACTATAATTCAAATATCTATAATTACTTCTTGAAGCAATACATCGAGATAATTCAAATTCAATCAATCGTCGAATAAATAACAATATCGCAAAGAAGGTAGTCCCGTAAGAAATAAATCGTACGGAAAAATTTCCACGTCGAATCTCGATCGCGTGGAAAGACACACGGAAACGTGTTATTATATATATTTTTCTTTTCTTTTCGGTAACCTGTACGATGGTTGTGTCAGTTGCTCGCGAGCTCGTGGCGAGCATTCTATAAATCGATAGGATCGAATTAACCGCGTGCAAGTTTTTTTTTCCAACGAGTCACGAACTGGTCCGGTTCGTCTTCGATCGCGTCGAAGCTACTGCAAACTGGGGGACAGCGGATCGACCCGAGCTCGCAGCTGGATGCCAGGACCTCTATAGAAAAGCAATAACTCTTGCTCGGAGGAAATGAGCGATAGGCAATCGACTATTGGATATCGAACCGAGGATTTGATATGTAACTACGCCGCTTGTCTCTCCTAGTAGGTCGGTAGCCAGCCACTTGTCCGCCTCTGCCGGTTGTAACTTCGTAGATGTAGGTTGATTGCTTGCCCGATAGGGACGCGTCTTTCTTTCTTTCCGCTTGCTTTACGATCGGAGAAAGAGAGAGAAGGAAGGAGATCGGTGGGGTGCGCCGGTGCTCGAGGACGGTCTTGATTTTCGCCAGCCAGAAATCGTTCTCCCTTTATTTCCGATAGGCTCCCTCCGAGCGGGCCGATTCGTTGCGAACGATCATAGGAAAACGTCCGCGTACCAGATCTGTCGGAAAGTTCTGTCGTTTTTCAACGGGCAAAGCGATCCCGAAACTCGTCCCGGGACCGACACGATTTTCATTATTTTCCACGATAATTTTCATCCGCGACCGAACATGCCCGAAAATGGCAATCCCGGTTAAAAGGTGTCGAAACTTTAACGAAAATCGTTCAACCCGCTCGTTTCCATATTAATTCCACGGTCTGCGGTCTTAATTTCGCGAGCGTTCCCAGAATGAAAAATTTCACGTGGAACTTTAGTTGGTTAGGTTACCGCAGCGACGTGTCACCGAATCGGATTATAGAATATTGATCCTTCATTTGTACGGTGATTGTTTTATGATTGTTTATTTGTAAACGGGCCGAAGGCTTTTGTATATAATGTTTGTGTATTGAAGGTGACTTGAACAAATAAGGGACGTGTACAACAACGCATTGCGCGAAAGGAATAGCGTTAATTAATTATGTTACGTGATTGTCTTTTAAAGGTGTGTAAAGATGCACAGAAAAAATCTATACGATTGTAAAGTGTGTTAGAATCGATAATGATATGCATATGTAGATCTAGATTTATGTGTATAAGAACCAGCACTAATGTAATTGTTTATTAAATTAAAAATAATGGTCAGTTATTCTTCTACGTGCAGATAATGTATCCAAGTTGATCATATGTTTCTCTCTAGTCTGATTTCGTGATTGGAGGTTTTCTGGGACTGCATAATTGAAGCGTATTCTAATAGTGGACGAACAAGGGTAATGTATAGCAATTTTATAGTATAGATTGAATGAAAGTCAGAGGAGAAACGTAGAATGAAACCAAGAGTTTTAGAAGCAGAGTTAACAATTTGAGAAATATGGATGGAAAAGTCTAGGTTAGAGGAGAAATAAGTTCCCAAGTCCTTTGTTATTTAGTCCTTTTGTTATCAATGAAAGAATACAGTTATTGAGACAATAAAGATAGGTTTTGTCACATGGAGATTTTGTGGAGATTCTATATAATTGTTTAAATAAATATTTCTCGACATTTTTAACGAAAAAAGTCTAGTGTCGTGAATTACTCTCATTAATTTATTAAGAAATCGACTAAATTGAATTCTCGACGATAAGAAAATTCATTGGTATTTAAGAGAGACTGGCTTCACAGTTACGGGTTAATATAATTTTGGATGACCTACCGAGAAAGATATTGAACGCGTCTGTAATGCGAATTACAGCGAGGACAAAAGAGGAGAAGAATAGGTGCAGCGTACCGTGCGCGAAGTGAGGATAACACTGTGAATGTGCTGGTTATTACTGTGGAAGTTGTATCTGTGACCACCGCGAGTCAATTCTGAGACTTGGAATTGGTATTTACTTAAGATAATTGTACCTATTTCTGTGATTCGATTACGATCGTAAAAGAGTTTTCTTATCTGTTCGTGATCACTCGAGGAGAACCGCGACTGATTTACTCTTCTTTTATAAGGTAATCGGTAACGATGTTCGTTGCACTCGACTTCCGCGAGACGGTAAATCTCTATGGCCCCGTGAGATCGTTTAGGTTACGAACGTTTCTCTCGCATCGCTGTACATCCTTGCGCGTTAATTCGTATCCGGTAAATTACAGGTAATACGGTAACGCTCGTTTAAATTTCAATAGAGTTGTCCCGTATAAACTTCAACGAACCACCTTCATCATTCTCCCACTACTCGGTGTCTCGTAGTCGAGCGTAATCCGATCCCGTGGATAGAGATAGGGAATGGACGTGCCACGAGCGAACGAGAAAGAAGTAGTGTGCCAAGCAGCGACGATCGAGCGTTTCGAAGGAACGCCGCAACGATTACAAAAGTTCAAATTTCTATGTTTTTCATTTTATCTTAGTAACAACGGTACAGTTACATCGGCGAGGCTCTCCCGATTAAAATGAGTACAAACACGACGCAAATCGGAGAAATTTTATCATCGGTTCGTTAGTAGCGTCATCTGGGATATTTCATTCATCGTGAACAAAGTTCGTCCGATTTACGTCGTGTTTGGGCTCGTTTTTATCGAGAGAATCTCACCGATTCATTGATGCTATTATTAAAAGGATAAAGTGGAAAAAATGAAAAATTTTCATTTTCATAATCGGACGACTTCTCGAAGCACGCGCGACGTCCTTTGAAACGCTCGAGATTGCTTCTTTTTTTCTATTTGCTTCTTTCTTGCTTGCTTTCGCTATGTTTATTCGCTTTCTTCGTCAACGAGCCTCGAGACTCGGCTCGAGACAGTTCCTGGAATAAAATCGCTACTTTTCCACGACGATTTCAACGCCAATCCCTGATTCACTTAAATTCAAGCGGACATTACCGCACCGCGAATCAGTATTGTGCCTACTCTTTTAGATTTCTTTCTATAGCAATTTCTTCGGAAATTCGGTTGAAAAAAATGTTGCAAAATACGCGACGAGTCCGATGTAGAAGCGTTCGCGTCCTACACGGTTCGCGTTTACGTTTAATTACACTAATGGGGGACCTAGCCCGTTTATCGTCGCCATTTTCGTTAATAAAGATGATTATATACACCAGAGGCCAAAATTCATAGTACAAACGGGGTCAGGGAGATTCAGTGGCTCGAAGTATGATGAAAATAGATAATAATTACGTTGCATCGAAAACTTCGTTTTCGAGAAAAATGCATCATTTGCAGATCGATCTTGTACGTCTGCAGCTAAACGATGATTGACTAAACTGTGATTATTCATCTACAAAATACAATGGTCTGCACTGTTCACTATCAGGACTATTATTTACGCTATCGACGGTAACTGTCAGTCTCTTTGAGAAGTATACAGATACGATTCTTCTATCAGGAGTGTTGCATTCGTTTCTTTCGTTCGTAAATTTTTACAACGATTTTTCAGAGATAAATATCGGTAACGAACAATATCTGATAGTGTACCTTAGAGAAAAATAATCGCATCCGTAATACCAGGCATCAACTATTGTACAATACCAGAAAAATGCATTGACTGGCATCAAATCGATAAATAAATTAATCAGCCTAGTGGATTTCAATCGAAACATAGAATTTGTAATAATACACAAGAATGTGAACGACACGAATAGATATTCCCTTTGAAGATATTTCTACAGTGTACTACGGATCGATCTTCGAATGCATTTCCCCGGAACACGAAGTCGCAGATGCAATTTCGTTGTCCTTTATTTTTGTCTTATTTCGAGCCATAAAATCTCCCTGACCCCGTTCCTACCACAAATTTTGGCTCACGGTGTATATACAGAACGACCGAGCTAAACGGGATCACCTAAATATCTGGCTTATCGTTCACTGTATGAAAAAAGAACTTCCCAGGACAAAGTTGCAACGTTCCAATAGCTGGGTACAACCACCGGAAGAATTCTTTTCTCTCACGGTCATTTTTTCATGAGATTTCAAGGACATCGGTACTATCTTTAAACGATACTCTGTACTTGCGTTCTCTCGTGCTTATAGAGCGTAAAAAAAAAAAAAATAAATAAATAAAACAAACGTTCGTAAGATTTGTTCTCGAGATATTTCCATTGGAAGATTCTATTTGAACTTTGCGAAATATTCAAGCGGCAGCTCGCACATAAACACTGGCTGTACGCTCCATTTGCAATTCTCGAGACCAGAACTGACCGAAATGGCGACCATCTACTTCGACGCGTACTCGAAATCTTTCAATCAACTCTACGTGCACGTTATCCAATTCCTGCCCGAGGTTGCACATGCAGCTACAATTCTTTCCTTCGTATCGAGGAATTGCGGGTTTTTCACGGTAAACGATATTTTTCAATTCACCCCACGGATAAAAAGCTAACGCAGTAACGTCGGGAGAAAAAGATGACCACTCCACGGTTCCCCATCGACCGATCCAACACGCCCGTTAAACATTCTATTCAATTCTACCGCTTGAATATTTAACAAATTTCCAATACCCGATACAAATATTCCGAGAGTGCCAGGAATCGTTACCACGACGCTTAAATTAATTGTTTCTACGTTCCGTAGGAACAAAAGAACAACACGGAAAGAATATCGTTCGAAAGAATATCGATAACCTTGAAATCTCCTAAAAAAAAAAAAATGGCCTTCAGAGAAAATTCCCTCCACGGTTACGCGTTACCCTCGAAACGATGCCACGCTTCCGTCCCGAGGGCTTTTGTTTTGTTTTGAAAAACAAACCGGATATTTATGCGACCCCATTTAGTCGAGACACTCGTTGCATAAAAAAAAACAAACAAAAATCGTGGAGTTGCACGAACAATCCTAAATTCGTTACGGAAGCAAGAAATACGAACGAGGTAGGGAACAATGGAGAGCGCGCGCCGAGTGCTTGTGAAACGTCCGCGCCGCGTTGGGGGATCGGACGCGAGTAGACATTCCGCGAAGACGAATTTGCATAGGGAACGCGCGCCATCGGTTTAGCTCGTAACGCGAGTCGGCCGTCGAGAAACCGCGCGAGGCGGTGGTTTCTTTGTTTCTCGTTCTCTACCGTTTCTTTATTCTTACCTCGCCACTTTCCCTCTTGTTCGTTCCGCTTCGTTCGCGGTTCTGGCCAAGAACAACGCGCGACCGAAATCTCGACATTGGGTTTCCCGCCGCGAATCGAGAAAGAGAGAGAGAGAGAGAGAAGGAGAGAGAGAGAGAGAGAGAGAGAGAGAGAGACGATTCGTAATTTTCTCGCGTCTCCTCGGCCGCTTCTGTCGCGCGGTTGAATTTTTTTTTTTCAACGAAGGCGAGACTCCTCACGCGGAACGACATACGTGCATATACACACGGAGACGATGATTTTCCTCGCGAATACGCGTCCGGTGAGAGCGCGTTTCTACGTATCAGCTCGTCTCCCGTAGTTGGTGTCGTTTATTTCTCCGCCGTACGAAGCATCTTATTTTCATTTTTAATATTTTCATCTTACCCACGAACGTGATACAGCTTCGTCATCGTTCCGATTTTACTCGAATATCTACGTACACACGATTTTCAGACGTTCAGCATTTGCGTGATTTCTCGCATCGACGAACTCCTCGTTTCGTTCACCGGATTACATTGTTCGTTTCAATGAGCGATCGCTCTCGGAGAGATATGGTTTTAACGCGATAAATGTGAATTTTGAGGTACACGATAAATGTGAAAATCGAGGTGCACGATAAATGTGAAAATCGAAGTACACGATAAATGTGAAAATTGAGGTACACGATAAATGTAAAATTCTAGGTACACGATAACTGTGAAAATCGAGGTACACGATAAATATGAAAATCGAGGTACACGATAAATGTGATAATCGAGGTACACGATAAATATGAATTTCGAGGTACACGATAAATGTGAAAACGGGGTATACGATAAATGTGAAACCGAGGTCCACGATAAATGTAAAATGTTTATTCTGGCTACTAGGGAATATCTTGGAACCGTTCAAGCGATTGAATGTCGATTTTGTTAAAACGATTGTTAACTTTTAATTGCTACGGTGGGGGGAGAATTAAATGGTAGATGAAGTCAGCGAAATATTCTCTTTGCTTCTGTGTCGTCACGTTGATCATCTTTCCAGCAATGCTCAGTAGCTTTATTTACATCTCGGATGAAATTGAATTTACAGTTGAATTCTTAACTGATATGGTTATTTTGTCACGTATAAGGTATGGTTGTATAAGGCAGTGTAATTGTTTCAATATTTGTGGACACTTTGAAGAAAAACGATCTGATTTTGTGAATTGTTCCCATTGATTTATTAAGAACTTTTGGCAGTAATAAAATTGCCCGGTGTCTGTCCATCAGACCCCATCTTATCAGCTCCAAGTTAACAATTGTAGAGAACGTTTCGTATGCCTTGCACACCGATATCTTCGTTATTTTTCCCGATACGGGAAAAATCGAAGAATTCTAGGCACACGAATATGAGTTTTCATTATTTAATACTACGTTTTCCTTTAACGTCGAAGAAACTAGAAGAAACATTCGAATGGAATCGATCGATATCCACTGCAATACACTAGTAAAACAAAAGTACAACGGAGTTGGTGTTCCAGTTTTTCGTTTGTATTCGCCGGAACATTTTATCGAAACGTTGCTGCAAAAATTTTGATAGTGCTCGGTGGTACGTATGTACCTACGGGAACAATTATTTTAAAGACCAATAAAGACCTCGCCCACAGGGTGAAATTAACAAACGGGTATTTAACATCTACGTTAAAATTATCGATATCGCGTAAAATTACAGCCGACATTGTTAAAGTAATTTCTGCTCGATCTTTCTAGTAAAAACAAATATTAATTCTCTCGTGTTTAACGTACTATTTTTCATTTTTACAAGTAAGCGTAATTCAAGAGAAAAAAGAAAAAAAAGTAACTCACCGAATCGTGGACATCGTTCGAGACGTCCCGTTTTTTTTTCAAAATTTCATTCGGTGGGACGCGTTTTCGTATATGAGTTTGACACCACCGGTGCGGACTATCGACCGAACAGAAGTTACGACTTGTCCGTGCGAGAGAATTCGATGCACGGAGCTCTATCCTTCGAGGTGGATATCTCGCGTAGATCCCGGAAGACACGGGCGTCGGAGGAGTCACCGGGCAAAGACTTCAAAGCGAAACGCGAAACAATGGATCGAGCGCCGCTTAATTAAGTAGCGTTCTAGAGGCATACGCGCGAAACGGAGATCGTTTAAATCCGTGCAAATGGATATTAATCCGTTGAACCGAGCGAGAGGGGATGAAATTATTTTATCCTTTCGCGTTTAACGAGATAATTATCGAAACTCTCCCGACTGCGCTCCCGTTTTTCGACGATCGATCGGAGCGTTCTCGTTCGATTTCAACGCTTCGAAAGAACCGTGCGCGCGAGCGGACAAAAAGTACGCGCCCGTTGTTACGAGACGAGCGAATCGCCAAGATCTTCGAGCGGAACGAAAATCGAAACGACGCGTTGCCCTCGCCGAATACACGAATTCCATATCACGGAAAGGTTAATGGGTTATTCTGGTAATGCAACCGAAAAACATCGACTTCTTCCCCGAATTTTTCCCAACGAAACCGTCTCGTCGAATAACACAGCATTTTGTAACTCGAGATATCACCGTCCGTAACGTTGCATTAGCGAAATATCTCGTCCGTACTAGCGGAAGAATTTTAAGGAAATTTGTACCGACGGTACAACCGAGCGATGTGAAAGTTTCTCTGGGTCCGAAACGACCCGGGCGTGGCAAGACAAAAGTTAAAGTAAATTTCTTGTGTTTTTAAATTCGAAGGGACTCGAGCATAGTAAAGCGAGAGTTAAAGTAAATTTCTTTATTCCCCGGGTCTGAAAAGACCCAGGCGTTGCAAGACAAAAACTAAAGTAAATTTCTTTATTCTTTAAATTTGAAGAGACCCGAGCACAGTAAGATGAGTGTTAAAGTAGATTTCTTTGTTCCCCGGGTCCGAAAAGACCCAGGCGTTACAAGTCAAGAGTTAAAGTAAATTTCTTCCTTCTTTAAATTCGAAAAGACCCGAGCACAGTAAGGCGTGGGTGAAAGTAAATTTCTGTATTCCGTGGGTCCAAAAAGACCCAGGCATAGCAAGACAAAGGTCTTGACAAAGTAAATTTCTTTCTTCTTTAAATTCGAAAAGACCCGAGCATAGTAAAACGAGAGTTAAAGTAAATTTGTTTATTCTCCGGGTCCAAAACGACCCAGACATAGCACGTCAAGAGTTAAGTAAATTTCTTTATTATCCGGGTCCAAAAAGACCCAGGCATAGCGTGTCAAGAGTTAAGTAAATTTCTTTATTATCCGGGTCCGAAACGACCCAGGCGTAGCAAGGCAAAAGTTAAAGTAAATTTCTTTCTACTCTGGGTCCGGAATGACCCGAGCGTAAGTGTCAAAATTAAATCGACGCACTATTTTTAACGCTCGCGATCAAATGTTGCTCGCGAGAACAGTTGAAAACGGTCGTTCGTTGAACCTACGTGGTTCAAGAATTGGGGAACCCGTAGGGAACGTACAGGGTTCATGGGTTCGCGAGTACGAGGTATTATCGGCTTAAGGGAGAGCGTGATGTACGCACCTTCACGATTGCAGTGCGTCCGTACACGCGTAACGCGTGCGTAGTTTCGCGCGTAATCTCAGCGGTGGTCGATCGATGGGCGTCGTAACGCGGTACATTAGAGGAGCAACGTCGCTCGGAGAGCGAGCATGCGGTTGCCTCGCGCAACCAGACGCATTTAGCGAAATTACGCGTCGCTCGGGGCGAACGCTCCGATTCTTTGCGCGGGACGATTTTTAGGGTTCACCGGGCTCGTTTATTTATACCGAAGGATCACGGTCGACGGGGCCTGGTGCGCGCGACGCTCACCCTGACGAGGAATCCGTCCTCGTTAAACCCCTATCGGCTCCAGGGAAACTTCATTTCCCCGTTTTCGTCCCGAGGAAATTCCACCTTCGTCGGAGATTCTCTTTACCCGGTCACCGTGTGTTCCTTTTGGACGCGTCATCCTAATCGAGCGATTTCTTAAACGCGCCGACGATCTTTCCGCGCGCACGTGCCCCCTTTGTTGTTCCACGAGTGATAAAGGAAATGTACGTTCTACGTGAAACGGTTAACCGCCATGCGCGTGTCTCGGGTTTTTTTTTTTATCGTTTTTCTGCGATCAAAATGGAGCTTGAAATCGTTTTGAAAATAACCGTTTCAAAATTTTATACTGGGCGATGGTTATGGATACGTGGAACATATCGTGGGTAAATGACATAAAAATAAGAAAACAAGTTCTAGATATAAAGATAAGAAGAAAAGTTCGGAGAGGAAATTGTAGAGAAATTTGTTTTAAGGTTGCAGCTTATTTTGCGTTGCAGTTGTTTTTTATCCATCTACGAAGGCACTGCTAAAGAAAACAGGGCCGGAAATAACCGTTTCGAATTGTTACAGTAGATGATGTCTATTGATATATGGGACATACCGTAGGCGAATGGGTTCTAGACATAAAAATAAGAAAAACTGTTCGGAGAGGAAATTGTGGAGGAATTTGTTTTCATGTTACAGCTTATTTTGCGGTGCAGTCGTTTCTTATCTACCTTCGAAGGTACTAATCGAAGCAGAGCTTAAAACCGTTACAAAAATGTTGGTTTGTGAAAATCATCGTAGTTGCAGTAATTGTAGACGTAAAAAGAAGAAGAAAGTAAGTACATAAATACGAATAAAATAAAATTTGTATGTGTTTCTAACCGTTTGAGTTCCAGGAGGCATTGAAGAAACACTGTCGAGGAATCCTGAACAGCGCAATCGCGCTACTTAGAACTCAAAACATTGGTCAGATTGTAGGATAGCGTAGTCATTTGCCTTTCAAACGAGCGGGAGAGAATTAAAATACGATGATTTTAACGATGTAATAGCCATTATAGTAGAGCAGACTACTCGTCTGATCATAGACGAAGTAATACCACATGTCTGACCACAAACGGGACAATACTGCTTGTCTGGCCATAAACAGGATAATACTACTTGTCTGACCACAAACAAGATGATACTACTGGTCTGACCACGGGTGGGATAATACTACTTGTCTGGCCATGGGCGGGATAATACTACTTATTTGACCATAAGTGGGATAATACTACTTATTTGACCATAGACGGGATAATACTACTTGTCTGGCCATGGACTGGACGATACTACTTGCCAGATCATGGACGGGATAATACTACTTGTCTGGCCACGGACGGGTTAATACTACTTGTCTGGCCATGGATGGGCCATGCTACTTGCCCGCCCATAGACGGGGTAATACTACTTGTCTGGGCAAGATCGGAGACATACTACTTGTCTGACTACATACGGGGTTATACTACTTGTCTGATCATGATCGGCGCCATTAGTCTGGCCACATACGAGGGTTATATTACTTGTTTGACTATAGATGGGTAATACTACTTATCTGGCCCCGTCTATGGTTAGGCAAGTAGTATTACCACCGTGTATGGTCGGACAAGTAGTATGACCCCCGTATATGGCCCGACAAGTGGTATTTCGTCAGTTTATGGTCAGACAAGAGTAAATGCGAGTGTATAGTCAGACAATTATGGATGTATGGTCGGACAAGTAGGCATGCGTGTGTATGGTCAGACAAGTTGATATACTTGTCAGAAATTTCACCTTAATAGCGTGCAAGAAACCGGAGACAGAACCTTCTTTGTTTTCCGTAGCTCGTGTCGTTCGTCTGTTGAACGAATTATAGAAATCTTGAATCGTGGTTTACGATAAATTGTTCCATTCTGTTTTAAAACGTTCCGTTAACTCTTCCACATTGTTAAGTTACTTTTCGTTTGCGTACACAGCTCGCGGTATCATCTCTATTATATTTAGATCCGGGGAATGCGCTGGCCATTCCGAAACGGGAAGTTTTTCTTTAAAAAAATACTCTTGTATAACTTTCGCCGTATACACAGCATTATCTCGTTGGAATATGTATGTATATTGCGAGCCAGAAGTACGTTCTGCATACCTATGAGTTTGGTTTTTGATTAATTCGAGATGACCGTCACTGTTCGATTTACCCGTACAAAATTAATTTCTGTCCTGTTGAAAATCATCAATAAAAGAGGTTCCACACATTATTAAAAACATTATTAAAAACACATACTATTTTATTCTATTTATGTACCTATAGTTTATATTACATAAAATATACATAGTTTATATATAAGTTATCTCTACACGTTCGTACTAAGTATTCTCCAAGTATAATTAACAACTTTTATAACAATTCTAACACGAGAAATGAAAAATCTCACGTGCGTGCTATCTTTTCGTCCAATACTGTCTCACGGCGATAAGAAAGCAAACACGAATATTTATGCTTCCCACTTTAATTTACAGTCCACTAGCTCCTCCTACAGTGCCGCTATTGGCCGCTGTTGACCTTCTTCACCGTCCTTGGCCAATAGCGACAACTCGCTAATACTGGTAGGGGAATTGGTAGTCCCTATACCAGAGTGGGGATGAATGAATCCTCCTATGACTTCTTCTCACGGACAAACAGTACATAGTACCAAGTACTCCTGATAACTCTCTAATGAATTATATCTCCTATAATTAAATAAATATTAAATATTCTTTTAATTCTCTTGTTATATCGTAAAGTTCAAGACACGAGTTTTGTATTTTTCAGCAAATTGTTCACCTAGAGTCTTCTTTAATTTACACTCGAGAAAGCTTCAAGTTCAGAGGTTTCGTATTTTTCGATAAATTGTTCACCTAAAGTCTTCTTTAATTTACACTCGAGAAAGCTTCAAGTTCGGAGGTTTCGTATTTTTCGATAAATTGTTCATCCAAAGTCTTTTTTAACGCACACTCGAGAAAGCTTCGAGTTCAGAGGTTTCGTATTTTTCAACAAATTGTTCACCCAAAGTTTTTTTAACGCACACTCGAGAAAGCTTCGAGTTCAGAGGTTTCATATTTTTCGATAAATTGTTCATTCAAAGTCTTTTTTAACGCACACTCGAGAAAGCTTCGAGTTCAGAGGTTTCATATTTTTCGATAAATTGTTCATTCAAAGTCTTTTTTAACATACAATCGAGAAAGCTTCGAGTTCAGAGGTTTCTTTCGAGCTCCTTTCGAGCTCCTTTCGCAGCACCGTTCATCGATCCGTTCGATTCGCTCGAAGTCGATTCCAGCCGCATATATTATTATCCCGTTGCAATCGTCTGTCGGGGCGCGGCCGCGGAAACTTTTAATTTCGGCCCGAACTTTCGTAAATTCACGGAAGAACATCCGCCCGCGAATTTAAATATTTGCGCAGGGACGTCTTCACTCGTGGCCGAGCCACGGGTCTCGAGCCTCGACCGAGCCACAAAATAAGATTAACGTGACGTAATTCATCCGGTTGTTTAGATTATAATTTCAAAAATTCACGAGAAACGAATCGAGTAATTGGATGGAACAAGCCTGCTTGAATTATCTTAATTCGGTTAACATTGAACGTAACGTTCTGGCGGGCATTGACTTCGCACGTGTAATTCACGGAGGGGTAAAAATTAATAACGTAAAACGAAGGGGAGTCTTTATAGGATGGGTAAAAATTAATAACGTAAAAGGAAGATTGTTAACTCGAGTGCTTGCGAGGAAAAGTTATTTTTATCGTTCCACCCTGTCTTTACTATTATTATTATTATTATTTTTATTATCATTACTATTATTGTAATTGGTCAACATTATTCTTACAAATTCTTTCACAGGATTCAGAAAATATAGCGGTTGCCTATACAATTCTCGATTCGTATCTATATTTGCAAACGTCGAGGATTCGGATCGTCGAAGTGCAGAAAAGGTTGAGGGGCGTATAAATTTGTTATTCGCGGGAGGAATTCCGCGTGTGGTCCGAGAATACGCGAAAGCAGTTCCTAAAGTGCGGAAAAATACCGTCGACGTGGTAGTTCGCGGCCAATACGAAGAGGACGTGTCGACCCTCTCGTCGATCGACTCGGAGACTGTCCAAAAGGGGAGGAAAAATCGGGCGCAACGGCGAGAGTTATTTTTACACGGGAATAAAAAAAGGTGGCAGCGATTTCACCGATGGTACAGCAACAATACGCGTTGTTGCGGCGTCACGGCGTTAACGGACGCCCGCGGAGCGTTATATTTCCCCGGGGAGCGAACGCTAGGAAGAAAATGTGGCCGAGACGCGACAACCGACTCGCGAATTTAAACGGGCGCATCGCTCCTACGGTGGTCCGCGTGTTCCGTGGAAACCAGGGAACGAAAACTCGACCAAGGCCACCTGACGCTACGCGAAAAATATCTTTCACGACTTGTTTCGAAAAAGAGACGACACGTCGCCAGACCGAGACACGAGTCGTACACGTGTAGGTGTTACCTTCGAACGTACTTTTCACCAATTTGTCCAGTTCGACTTGGATTATAATAATGGTAATTCTTTTAATTTACGGGTGGGGAATATCCTTGGTATTTTTAACGATTTGTCGAATTTGACAAGTGGATGATAATTGTTTAATTAACGGGTGGGGAACGTCCTTGGAATTTTGTTATCGATTTGTCCAATTTGACAAGTGGATGACAATAATGATAATTTATTAATTAACGGGTGGGAAACATCCTTGGTTTTTTTATCAATTTGTCGAATTTGACAAGTGGATGATAATTTTTTAATTAACGGGTAGGGAACGTCCTTGGTATTTTTAACGATTTGTTGAATTTCACAAGTGGACGATAATAATGATAATTTATTAATTAACGGGTGGGGTATATCCTTGGGATTTTTATCGATTTGTCCAATTCGACTTGCATGATAATAATGATAATTCTTTTAATTAACGGGTGGGGAACGTCTTTGGTACTTTTCACGAATTTGTCCAGTTCGACGTGGATTATAATAATGATAATTCTTTTAATTAACGGGTGGGGAATATCCTTGGTATTTTTATCGATTTGTCCAATTCGACGTGAATTATAATAATGATAATTCTTTTAATTAACGGGTGGGGAATATCCTTGGTATTTTTAACGATTTGTCCAATTTGACAAGTGGATGATAATAATGATAATTTTTTAATTAACGAGTGGGGAACAATCTTGGTATTTTTGTCGATTTGTCGAATTTCACAAGTGGATGATAATTTATTAATTAATGGGTGGGGGACATCCTTGGTATTTTTATCGATTTGTCCAATTCGATTTGCATAATAATAATGATAATATTTTTAATTAACGGGTGGGGAACAACTTTGGTGTTTTTAACGATTTATCCAATTCGAGATGCATAACAATAATGATAATATTTTTAATTAACGGATGAGAAACACACTTGGTATCTTTATCGATTTGTCGAATTTGACAAGTGCATGATAATAATGATAATTTTTTAATTAACGAGTGGGGAACAACCTTGGTATTTTTAACAATTTGTCCAATTCTACGTGCATGATAATAATGATAATTTTTTTAATTAACAGGAAAGGGATACTCTTGGTATAAAATTCGGGTACAATTTGTTATTCAACATCGGATGGTCGTGTACAAACAAAGTTTCGTCTGGATTTCGCAAAAGAAGGAGAAAAATCTGGAGAATCGTACTTGTTGATTTTAACGAAAATACGGTTCAGAGAATAAAATATTATATAATATTGTATCATTATATAAATGGTACAAAGTCACCATACGCGAGGGTATAACGTTGCGAGTGAAATACAACGAAGAGAAAAATGGAAAGTGGAAAAAAGAAAAACGGAGCACTGGTGGAAAAATGTCCGCAAGATCGGTTATAACTAACAGCAACAATACTGTTCGATTAAAGGTCACGATGAAAATAATAATGCTGCGATAGGGGAGTATGGTGACACATCGACGCTTGGGAAAAATTACTTGAAAACAAGCCGGTATTGTTGCATTTACAACGTTGAAGAGATTTTTAAACAGTCTTCTACTCTCCGGTTTACTTTATTCGATTTTTAAAACCACTATCTCTGCATCCAGAAACGTAAAGAAACTATCTGAAAAATGTTTCCCCATCGATCGATCGAGAAATCTCACCGATCGATATTTCTCTCTTTCTTTCGATCGTTATTATCCTACAAATACTCTAAACTCGCAACTTTGTATATAATAAAACTGTTTCGTTAAAATGACATTTTTGTCGAATCTTCCAAGTAAAACTATCTTTTAGATATAATGTAAAACTGAAAGCAAAATAATAAGTCGAAGTGATGTCTACGGTTTCTTATTCGCTTTAAAATATTGTAACGAGAGCGTGCCAAAATTTCGCTCGCCCATCTCGGCTGAACGCTTCGACGAAACAATTGCGAATCATTGTGAATTGATCGATTGGATCGAGAATAGATGACATCGCGCGGAAGATTGGTATAAGACGAAAACATATTTCGGATATTTGATCGATCGGCATTAACCGTTGATCAGTATTCTCTCATAATAATAATAATAATAGTAGGAGTAATGGTAATAGTAATAATAACAATAATAATAGTAATAGTATAATATACAAAAGGGTATAATAATAATAATCATAAAAGTAGGAGTAATAATAATAATAATAATAATAATAACAGTAGGAGTAATAGTAATAATAATAATACTAATAACAGTAGGAGTAATAGTAATAATAATAATAACAATAATAATAGTAATAGTATAATATACAAAAGAGTATAATAATAATAATCGTAACAGTAGGAGTAATAGTAATAATAATAATAATAATAACAGTAGGAGTAATAGTAATAATAATAATAATAACAGTAGGAGTATAATATACAAAAGAGTATAATAATAATAATAATAATAATAACAGTAGGAGTATAATATACAAAAGAGTATAATAATAATAATAATAATAACAGTAGGAGTATAATATACAAAAGAGTATAATAATAATAATAATAATAATAATAACAGTAGGAGTAATAGTAATAATAATAATAATAACAGTAGGAGTAATAGTAATAATAATAATAATAAAAATAATAATAGTACCGGTATAATGTACAAAAGAGTACAAAGCAAATTGTTAAAGTAAGGTAAAATGAAAAGAAAAGAGGGGGAAAGAACGAAAGGAAATGGTTAAAGGGAATCACGAACAGTAATCGGAGCAGAGTGCTTAAAAGAATAATACCAGTTATCGATGAAGTCAATAGAGATGCGATAGCGATTAGAAATTACCATTGCGGTAGTTGTAGAGCGTGTTCGACGAGACTCGAAGAAGAAAAGAGCACGTTTCTACTCACGTATGAAAAATAAGTACGTCTCGATTTCGAAACAGGTAACAAAATAATTAACGGTCATCGATCGTTGAATGTGTTTTTCATACGCTCTGTAACGATACGGGAACAAAAAATACAGTATATCGTTTGAAAATATCTCGATGACCTTGATATTTCGTTAAAAAAGAAAAAACAACCTTGAGAAAATATTCTTCAACCTTCGAACATTGTAACACTCTATAAGAAGTTTTTCTACACGTTAGCTAATAAGGCAGATATTAGTCGATTTTATTTAGAAGAGACACCCTGTACAAATACAAAATTTGTTTGATACGAAGATGCTCGAGTAAAAAAGTGGTCATCCAGGAACGCGAAACGCGGAGAAACGAGCAACGGTTGAACAATGAGCTCGTATCGATTCGCAAGGTTATCGAGTAAAACGGCGACGATGCACCCAGAGAGGTGTATCGCGTGGCTGCCCGGTGTCCAATGCATGCAAAGTATGCACCGTGCGCGCGAGCGCACTTTATCGAATTTTCTTGGAAAAACCTAGCGCTTCTCGTGCATTTTTCTTTCTCTCTCGGAGATTTCGACGAACGTGGATCGAAACGAGCCGGTAAATTTCATACTGAACCGAAAAGTAACGGAAAAGCTATAGTGTATAATATAGTGGATATGAAAACTTAGTGGAAAATTGCACGCTTGCGTGCTTTATCGAATTTTCTTGGAAAAATTTGTGCTTCTCGTGGATTTTTCTAGCTTTCTTAGAAATTTCGACGAACGTGAATTGAAAAGAGCTGGTAAATTTCATACTGAACCGAAAAGTAACGGAAAAGCTATAGTGTATAATATAGTGGATATGAAAACTTAGTGGAAAATTGCACGCGAGCGTGCTTTATCGAATTTTCTAGGAAAAATTTGTGCTTTTCGTGGATTTTTCTTTTCTCTCTTAGAAATTTCGACGAACGTGAATCGAAAAGAGCTGGTAAATTTCATACTGTACCGAAAAGTAAGGAAAAAACTATAGTGTATTGTGGAAAATTCCACACGAGCGCGCTTTATCGAATTTTCTTGGGAAAATTTGTGCTTCTCGTGGATTTTTCTTCCTTTCTTAGAAATTTCGACGAACGTGAATCGAAAGGAGCTGATAAATTTCATACTGTACCGAACAGTAACGGAAAAACTATAGTGTATCGTGGAAAATTGCACACTCGTCCTCTTTATCGAATTTTCTTGGAAAAACCTGTGCTTCTCGTGGATTTTCCATCAGACGTATATTGTATATACTCCAAAGTGTAATACATAATTAAAATAATATCGAAATTTTAATTATTTATATCTTTAAGGCTATTGAGTATCTACATCTAATATTTTACATGCATAAAAAGGGATCACTCTACTATCATTCTGCAAAAACACGTTAAAATCGAAGTTAAACAATTCATGTCCTTCCCTTGTAAAACGAGTAACAAATGTCCTCCTATCTACCTTAGTTTTCGAGTAACAGACGATCGAACGAAAATATCCACCCATTTTGTATCTTTGCTCGCAGATCATCTACAGTTGGCAACTGAAAAGATGACTTCTGAATTAAGTGGAATATAATACCATGTTACAATGGTACGTGAACATCATCGAGAAATTTTTACTCATCGATAGTCGTAGATCTTCAAAGATCGATTAAAATATCCGAGAATTGAATCAATCGTGTGACAAATGACAGAAGAAAAATATCGACATATATTTATCACTTTTATTGAAGCAAATTGACAAGACATTTATCGCGCGATAGATCTGGTTCGAAAACGCAACTTTTATTTCATCTCGTGCAGTTTCCAAGTTACAACTAGAAAAATAACCGAATACTCGCGGATCGATTTCCACCCCGTAAAGTGAATTTGACCAGTGGAAAAATTGCGCGATACATATCCTCTGTATAGATTCTACGCACTCGCAACGTTTCAGAATTTTTCGAATATCCCGGTCGGGTATCGTCCCACGTAAGTGAAACAAACAAACTCGTAGAAACGCGAATAGGAAGTACTCGTCCCATATTCCGGGTCGAAGATGACGAAAAAACAATTAAGCATCGAGGAAATTCGCGCGCGGACCTTCGATCGATCGATATCGCTCGCTCGCGTACGTACCTCGTCTATTCGGTGCATCGAAAGAGCGGAAACTGTGTGTGTGTGTGTGTGTCTACGAGAGAGAAAGAAAAATAAAAAAAAAAAAAAAGAACGGGGATAAAAGGGGCGATCGTTTTAGCGTGCTGTGACCCGTTTGTTAACCGGTCCATCCCCTCTTCGTCCTCCGGCTGCAAACGAACCAAAGAGAAACCATAGTACCCGCGATACGAGTTCTTCGGGAGAAAAATGAAGCGAATTTACTGGACTTGGGTGGGACGATGCGTCCTGATAATTAACTATGGAACACGTGTCATGTTTATACCATTTCCGTGAAGTGTTTTCTCCTACTTGTGACGTTTACGTAGTGTACAAAAAAAAAAGAAACGTGGTACTGTTTTCGATCGAGGATAAGAAAAATCACGCGGGACGATGAACGGACTTGTGAAGCACACGAGGGACAACTTTCGTTTCACGGTGAAAAGTTCCGAGCTGTGAATTCGTCGTCCCTTCCGTCGCGACGTCCGCGAAACAAAATCGAAGGTCGTCGAAAGGAGTCGAGGTAACCGTCCCGACGAGCGTCAGAATCCGTTAAACGCGTCTCCGTTAAAGGTCGCCCTGGAAATTCGTCGTATGGCGGTGAAGGGGAACAGGGAAATCCTTCGTTGTTTTCGTATTCATTCGATGCACTTTACACCCGTCAACCCTTTTTGCCACTATTTTATTCTCTCTTTCTCGTTGGGTACGTCGTCGCCTTTCGTCGCACGCGTATTTCCATTTTAAATCAATTGGATATATTTCGCGCTGGAAACGGTTCCCATTGAATATATATACATACGTATATATATATATATATATATATATATATATAAAAATTCTTCATCTTGCCTCTACGTTAGAGTTGTCATTTTTCTAAACTTTACGCTTATTTTTTTCATAAGTGTATTTTTATCACGAGTTTGTTTTTATCGATTGTAAAGGATATCCAAAAACGATCTATAATTTATATTAAATATTACTCGAGCAAAGTTAATGAGAAAAGATCCGTTTAAAAATTCTTTATTTTGCCATTAAGGTAGAGTTATCATTTTCCTAAATTTTACACTCATTTTTTTCATAAGTGTATTTTTTATCATAAGTTTGTTTTTGTCGATTGTATAAGATGCCCAAAAACGACCTAGGATTTATACTAAATAAATATATAGCATCCAGGCCAAGTTAATGAAAAAAAATTCGTTTAAAAATTCTTTATTTTGCCACTAAGGTAGAGTTATCATTTTTCTAAACTTTATGCTTATTTTTGTCATAAGTGTATTTTTTATCGATTATATAGGATGTCCAAAAACGACCTAGGATTTATACTAAATATCACTCGAGCCAAGTTAATGAGAAAAGATTCGTTTAAAAATTCTTCATCTTGCCACTAAGTTAGAGTTATGATTTTTCTAAACTTTACGCTTATTTTTTTCATAAGTGTATTTTTTATGAGTTTGTTTTTATCGATTGCATAGGATGTCCAAAAACGACCTACAATTTATACTAAATATCACTCGAACCAAGTTAATGAAAAAAGATTCTTTTAAAAATTCTTCATCTTGCCACTTCGCTAGAATTATGATTTTCCTAAATTTTACACTCATTTTCTTCATAAATGGCTGTCCATCCAAGTTAGAGTTATCATTTTTCTCAACTTTATATATCTATCTATCTATCTATCTATCTATGTATCTATCTATCTATCTATCTATCCATCTATCCATCTATCTATCCATCTATCTATCTATCTATATACATATATGTATACGTATATGCAAATGTATATACGTATATAGGAATATACGTAAACGATGTTCGCGTTATCGATTTTACGATAAACGAAACGAGAGAGCGTATACCTACTCGGATCACTCGGAGTCGATCGACCCTTGGTATTGTTTCGTATTCGCGAATTCGCCAACGACGTTGGTCGACGCTCTTGAAAAAGGAAAATGGCGAACGTACGATCGGACCCCCCGGTGCCTACTAACGGGTATAAGTTTCCAAGCCGGAACGGTTGCCAAGAAAATAAGCCGGAAACTTTCGAACGGCCCGGCTCGTAAGGCGAGTTTTCCACGATTTGAGGTCCGGTTCCGTTACTATCTATAATACATCGACTTTGGAAACTTACGTTTTAGGGTCGAGGGACGAGTTATCGTCTTCTTCCTCCTTATTTCTTTTCTTTTTTTTTTTGCCTCCCCCGTTTTCGGTTACGCGTTCGACGAGAAACCGGGGTTTGGGCGAGGATCGGGGCAAACTATCCGTTTTCGATTGTCACGTGCTCGGTACGGGTCAGGAGGGCTCCAGAATCGGGGACGACTAATTAGGCGTACGCTGGAATTCGAAGTCCAGGTAACGGTCGCGCGGAAAGATCGTTGTATCCCCGAGCACGTGCCGGTAAAGTAAATAAACCGGGTTCGTCGAAGCCAGAGCAATCAAACGCGAATTCGTCGAGAGCTACTCCGCACACTTTTTCCCGTTCCAACGGACCTAACAGCGTTTTGCTTCGGACACGGTACCGATAATAGAACTGCTTTTTTGTTTTGGAAAAGAGCCGCTCAATTCGAGCACGTTTGCCAAATATTTAGAAACCTCTCCCGAAACGGTCAATTTACGCGCCGATTTAAAGATGCACCCGGCCGCCCTGCCGATCCCAGGTCCTCGAGTTTGGTTTTCTATCGGTTGTACAGGATGTTCATAAACGACATAGGATTTATATTAAATATCACTCGAGCAAAGTTAATGAGAAAAGATTCGTTTAAAAATTCTTCATCTTGCCATTACGTTATAGTTATCATTTTTCAAAACTTTACACTTCTTTTTATCATGAGTTTGTTTTTATCGATTGTATAGAATGCCCAAAAACGACCTAGGAGTTATACTAAATAAATATATATCATCCAGGTCAAGTTAATGAAAAAAAATTCGTTTAAAAATTCTTCATCTTGCCACTAACAATAAGTTAGAGTTATCATTTTTCTAAACTTTATGCTTATTTCTTTCATAAGTGTATTTTTTATCATAAGTTTGTTTTTATCGGTTGTACAGGATGTCCAAAAACGACCTAGAATTTATTCTAAATATCACTCGAGCAAAATTAATGAGAAAAGATTCGTTTAAAAATTCTACATTTTGCCACTAAGTTAGAGTTATTATTTTTCTAAACTTTATGCTTATTTCTTTCATAAGTGTATTTTTTATCGATTGTATAGAATGTCCAAAAACGACCTAGGATTTATACTAGATAAATGTATATCATCCAGGCCAAGTTAATGAAACAAAATTCGTTTAAAAATTCTTCACCTTGCCACTAAGTTAGAGTTATCATTTTTCTAAACTTTACGCTTATTTTTTTTATAAGTGTATTTTTTATGAGTTTGTTTTTATCGATTGTACAGGATGTCCAAAAACGACCTACAATTTATACTAAATATCACTCGAGCAAAGTTAATGAAAAAAGATTCGTTTAAAAATTTTTCACCTCACCACTACGCTCGAGTTATGATTTTCCTAAATTTTGCACTTATTTTTTTCATAAAGGGTCGACCATCCGCGGCTATAATTCTGGTTACTATTGTTGCACATGTATACCTGTGAGCCTACCACATTTCGTTAAAATCGATGAGAGCCACTTCGACGGTCCCCCTTGTAACTTTTACTCTGCATCTCTTCTCGTCTTTGTACCTTTTTTATACACTCCAGTTCATAGCGGTACCGTTGCAAATAAAATACGTCTAAACGTATACATGTACAAAAATTCGCCTCTTAGGCGAAATATACACGAGGTCGATCTACGCGTCGAAGAACTTCCGCGAAAACTCGAAGTACTTACTTCACGCTGTAGAGAAGAATTATGGGACTCGTGAAAACTGCATCTGATACCCTCTTCTACACTTGACTTCTGTCTCGGTTCCAGCAAGACCGATGTACCTTCCCGTGCAATAAAACACAAAGTAAAATACCGTACGTTACAGTTATTTCTTTTAACAACCCGTAACACCCAAAAAATACAATAAACCTTTACCTCCTCGTGTACTAATATTCCAAACAGAACCTTCAACGATATTTTTCTTCCGTAGTTTTATTTTCGTTAAAAAATTTCCTCAACGAAGCTTCGAGTACAAGAACGATGAAACGTTCTCGATGAAAGAAGCGTTACGTTATACGAACCGTAGCTGGATGCACAAGTCGTATCGAAAAATTTACTAGTCGAATGTTAGGCGAGTTTCGTCCCCGTTCCCCGATCCCTCGAAACGGGGAATCACGCGCGGAACTTCCCCGTACGGCGTTCCTCGCGTATAAGTCACGATCCTAGCGCATCGTACGTCGAGACCCGATTCAACTCCGACGCCGAGACGTCGAGACGCAAAACTATAACGGGGGTAGCAACGACGCGGTTTCGTACCGCATTCGAATGCAAGCTGCATCCCCCGACGATCTCAATTGCCGACGTAAACGTTATCTTTGTGCCTCCCGGCGCGGTTCGGAGACATGGTAATTACCACGACCGACCTAACCGCCTATCCCGAACGAAACTTGCGAACTTGGCGGCACAGAGTCCCGATACTTTTTCCGTATACGCTCCCCTCGCGTCTACTCATCGTCTCAGCTCCGTGAGCTACGTTTCCCGGTTCCCTCGCCAGCTAGTCGAACTTTCCTCCGCCTTTGTCCGATGATCCGCGAACCGAAGCTGCGCCACGAACCGCCTTGTTCTCCGTTAAAGTCCTAACGGTGTCGTAATCTCCCCCCTACGGTGGGACATTCCGGTACAGAGTGAGGAAAAAAAATGTTTCACGACTGAAATCGCATTATTTCACTCTTATCTTTTCATTTCGCGCGAAGAACGAAGAGGAGTTGTAAAAATTTTTATACGCAAAACTGTGAGGAAAGAATTTAAGGTTTCGAGGAATTGTAGCACTCGTCAAGAAGAACGAGAAGTGCACGATGTACTGTTCGTCCACGAGAAGAATGCAAACGAGTGTTCGCGTTCTTAGTTTCTTCAATATCGCACGTATTGTCCCGCGATGGTGGTTGATGACAGTGACATGGATTGATAGTACCCCTATGGTGGGACATTCCGGTACAGAGTGAGGGAAAAAAATGTTTCACGACCGAAATCGCATTATTTCACTCTTATCTTTTCATTTCGCGCGAAGAACGAAGAGGAGTTGTAAAACTTTTTATACGCAAGACTGTGAGGAAAGAATTCAAGATTTCGAGGAATTGTAGCACTCGTCAAGAGGAATGAGAAGTGTTCGATGTACTGTTCGTCCGTGAGAAGAATGCAAACGAATGTTCGCGTTCTTAGTTTTGCTTACGGTATGTTAGTATCCTCAATATCGTACGCATTGTCGCGTAGGTCGAGGACAGTGACACGGATCGACAGTAGGAACGATGTGTATTACTATGGTGGAGATGGTAGATCGTAAACTAGATTGGAAATACTCGTTTGCCTTTTTGTCGGACAGTAGCTGCTTCGATCGATCCTTTCGGCGAGAAATTAATTTTCATTGTTCGCGATAACATTCGATAGAGATTGTTCGATGATCCTTGGGAACTGATGCTCTGGTCCGCTCTCCGTTAACATTCTAACGGAGCCATAATCTCTCGTTGCCCCACCCCCTACCCACGGTGGGACATACCGGTGCCAAAAGAGGATAAAATGTTTTACGAGCGAAATCGCATTACTCGACTCTTATATTCTCGTTTCGCGCGGAGCAAGAAGAGAAGTTGCAAGGTTTTTTTTTTTATATAAGGTCGTGAAAAAAGAAAGACACTTCGAAGGTGTTGGAGTACTCGTCGAGAGGAACGAAAAGTGTCGAATCGACGCGGACCGTACAATCGATCCTCTCGGCGTAAAATTAACTTTTGTTATTTACGAACATTCGGTATCCTCGGTGAGTCTCTTCGCGACAAATTGAAAGTAAACAGAGGAATCGATACCGGGTGAAGGTTCTCGCCACGAAACCGTTAATATCGACGAAGATTATTTCGCAGACTCGAACGTAACACGAATTATCTTCGGTATTCGTTTGGTATTAACCGCGATTAGCGTTACTCGGGGATCATTGACAATGTCTACTATATTATTCCAACATGGAATCGACAAATATATATGTACACAGTTTCTTGGCAATGGAAACTTTGGCCTCGTGTAGGACCTAATTATAGCGTTGTCGCGTTAAATGTGAAACCGAGATTCACGATAAATGTGAAAAGTTTACACCCACTATTAGGAGAGCTCTCTCTTGGAAAGTGATTAATGTGACACTTTACGATACTTGGCACTCGATTACGATGTAATACCAGCCGACAAGATAAACACTTGTATAGGTGAAACAATACTGTTGCAAAGGTAAACTTTTTTCATTATTGGCTTTTTGTTAGCGAAACTGTTATCGTTATATTTGTCAGATGTTTGAGACCGAATACGTTACATGTGGATCGTATTTACATACATAGTGAACGATGAACGAGAAAATACGTTAGTGAGTAACAAATAAAGCACACGAGAGAGAAAGAGAGAAAAATAAAAAAAACAGATTATTGCGAATCGAGAAGTTGGATCATCGCGAAATCGGATAAAGACGGGCAAAGTTCTCGACCAAGAAAATTATATTTTGTATTAATACCAGCTTAGGCGTTTTAATCGATACTGATCGTCCCCTATCGAAACTCCCGAATTCTTTGAAATATCTTCTTTATCCTTATCACCACCAAAAGAAACGATTCTCTATCCTCCTTTGAATACGATTTAAATTTTTTGTCGACTCTCTTTGGAAGACCAGATAGGTATCAAAGGGTTTACGACGAGTCTATTTATAAATAAAATAATTACGTAACGCTTAACAGTGCCCAGGGCCACCACGTGCCCCCGGAGGCAACGCTTCGAGGAACAATTTACCACCCCAACTTCGCCCGGTAGCAGCCGGTAGAGGCCAATTCCTTTTTTTCTACGATAAATTTCAGGCTTCGCTCTTTCCAATTACGGTAAAAGGATCGTTACGTTGTATCGCGTTCGTCTTAAAACGAGGAACGAAAATAATTATATAATTGCCTACAACTGAGAAACAACCGGTGGTATCGAGGTATCATTTTCTTTTTCTCCCTTCTCGTAGGGGATACCTTCGCCAAGACTCCCGATCCCTTGGAACGAAATTGGACGAGCGTAGATCGAAGGTGTAATTCGAAAAAATTCGAGCACGTATCCGACTCGTCCAATTCCGTTGCTCGTAGAGTTTAATTCCGAGAAACAACCTACGAAACGTTTATTAAAATTTTCGCCATATTGGAAATCGACCAACTCGGTACAATCGAACGTCGATGGAAAGTTCTTTCAACGTAAGCAAGAAGGTTAATCCCGTTAAATATACTTTCCCGAATCTCACTCCTGGGTCTCGTGATTTATTTCGAAACGAACCTGCCTGCTAGGACTGTTCAACAGTTATGGCAAACTTGTGCGCGCAATTGTTGCAAAGAAAACCACTGTTTCGTGAACCAACACGCTACGGTTGCCCACGGGGAACGAACGAGTATCAAAATTACTTCGTAATTTGCTTTAAGTTCTGTGTTTACGTAAATTAGCCGAAACTATTCCCACCGAATACGGTAGCCGAACGCTCGAAATATTGTGGCGAGCGTAACTCGTCGAAGTTCAGTTCGGCAGAGAGTACTCGCGCGTGGCAAGACTCGTCGTTTCCACTCAAGGGGGTTTTCAAACGAGCTTTTTCAGCTTTTGGCAACCGGAATGTCCCGTTGTGCGCCACACAGCTTGGAATTTCCGCGTTTCTCCGATGCATCGCTATTCGTTCCTTCGAACACCGATTATACGTGTTTGCGGTAACGCGTCGAGATTCGAGGTGAATCGAAAGAAATTATAAACGAGATTACGCGCACGCGGGGGAAACTTGGATTTGGGAAAAAGAAGATTAATCGACGTTACCGGTGAAACTCGAATTCCTTTGGGCGAATCAAGGAGTTTCGAAAAACAGTCGAGGTTACTCCTTTACTGTGGATGCACAACTATCGTACGTTTCTTCTGACGATTAACCGTGTTCTTACAAGGACGATTGGAAAACCTAGATGGATGACTTTTTGGAGTTCTTTTGGGTCGATCGATGTTTTGCAAATAGGAATATTTGAGGTTATCGTTTGGAGTAATCTATCCTTCGAATTTAATATATTATTCTTGTATAATAATTGTAGTATCGGATTTTCGGCGTCCGCTTAGGCCTGCTTCGAGCGTAGGCCTAAGCAAGATAACGTGCGCGATTGGACTTGAGTTAAAGTAAACATTTAGCGCCGATCGGCCCGCTAGCTTTCCTGGAAGGCACGAGTATCCTTTACAGGGGGTTTTGTGCGACGACCGAGCGTGAGAATGCATGGGGATGAAAGGAAATACATGTGGTTCGGAGAAAGTGAAGAGTGTTTAGAAAAGACGGGCGATTGGGATGGCCGAGCGTGGCCGAATGTCTGAAGTGAGAGAGACTGAGGATTGGAATGAAAGAGAATGAATGGGAATGACTATATAGAGCGCGAGAAGAACGCAGTATGGGATAGTATGACAAAGTATGACGACGAGAGTATGTCCGAAGAGTGTGTCGCGGACAGTATGACTAAAAAGACGATAAGACGAGACAACTAAAAGACGTATCCAGCGAAACTAACCACTGACACTACATCTAACACTATCATCATTGTAATATATAATATTATTAAATATACTTTAATATACCACATCAGAGCAACAGTTATTTGGGGGCTCGTACGGGGATAAATCATTCAAAGACCTCTTCTCCAGAGATCCAAGTGATCGGAGGAGAGAAAAGAACAACATAATAAGAATAGTTTATCTACGAGTTTGAGAGTCCATTTGGGTAAATAGATAGAGAATGAAAGATACGGGTAAAGAATTTTACGTATAAAATTTAAGAAACTTTAACGATCGTTTTAGAAAAAATTATCGTAGAATAAACGATGTACCGTAATGCTATGTATAGCGTATTCGAGTACCTGGGTCGTTCAACATTGAAAATTTCGGTTGCGCACACAACCGGTTGAAACGTTGGAAAAGAAGCATCGACGAGGACGAAGACGAAGAGACGACGTCTCGGGTGTAATACCGTGACGATGAAGGCTGTATGTCACTGTTAACGTATAACGTGCTCGGATAATGTTCTCCATTCTCGTAGAATGGGTTTCGCGTGTCCTTTCCAACCCACAGATGCGCTTTCCTACGAGGTGTCGTTTCGTCGATACCGTATCCCATTTTCTCGTCATTTTAAACGACACTTCTGGAAAAGTTATATTCACCTCTGTTTGACATCGATAAACATCGAACGTGTCGGCTACAGGTTCAATAAAAATTTCAATGGTTCGTTGAATGCCGCGCGACAACACCTGTGCTAAATACGAGGGGACTCCCCGAGGAAATTTCGCCACGGAATGTTCGGTTATCGCGACTATGATGGTCGGTTAGGACCACCGTGGCCGGAAAAATACGCTAAATCCCATGTGTAAGGAACAGGGGGGTGAGAACACGGACAGAGTGGGAGAAGTAACAGGTGTACTTATCGTATTAGTGTGCCAGATATATGGTGACACGTTATATCTAATTACAATAGAATAGGAACGTTAAATATTTCTTTCGTCTACGCCTATGCTACCTTTTTCTATTTTTTATACATAAGATTTAGCTTATATTTCTGAGTAGATTAGTTTCGTATTATTCAATTTTAAAACGTTCCGTTTGTTTCATTTAACGAAAAAATAAGCGAAAATATGCCGAATCTCATATGTAAAGAGTGGGGGAAGCTAGCACAGACACAAATGTCCCTATTGTACTGAATTTAAGTACACTGTTATACCTGGTGTACCAATACAATAGAAACACTCGTTGCTTCTTTTACTCCGTCCATGTCATCTCCTCCTCACTCTCTCTTCTTTACACACGAGATTCAGCTTATTTTTCTAGCTAAATTAATTCTATCCTACTCAATTTTAAAGCGTTAATTTTAATTTCTATTTCCTTCTTTTATCGTCCAGCTAGATTCGTCTCGACCAGTTCGATCGACACAATTAAAAAGTACACTGAATCTCATACGTAAGGAATGAGAAAAAATAGTACAATCGGAGTGGGAAAAGTTACCAGTGTCCCTATTTTATTTTCATTAGATATATCATTATACAAGTACACCAAGATGTACCAATACAAGAGAAACACTCGTTGCTTCTTTCACTCCGTCCATGTCATCTCTCCCCACTCTCTCTTCTTTACACACGAGATGTAGCTTATTTTTCTGGCTACGTCAGAATTTTAAAGCGTTCTATTACTTTCTTTTATCGTCCAGCTAGGCGAACCTCGACCAGTTCGACCAACGCAATTAAAAAGTACACCGAATCTCATGCGTAAGGAGTGAGAAAAAATAGTACAATCGGAGTGGAAAAAGTTACCAGTGTCCCTATTTTATTTTAATTAGGTATATCGTTATACTTTCTATTTTGAATACCAATACAATAACGTTACCAGAAAAACAAGCTGAATTCCACGTATAAGGAGTGGGAGAAGTAACGGGTGTTCCTATTGTACTGCACTTAGGTACACCATTATACTTTCTACCTGGTATACCAATACAATAAATTTACCAGAAAAACAAGCTGAATCCCATGTATAAGGAGTGGGAGAAGTAACGGGTGTTCCAATTGTACTGCACTTAGATATACAATTATACTTTCTATTCAGTATACCAATGCAATAGATGCATCCATTACTTCTCCCACTCTGACTTATCTCGTTCCTTCCACGCGAAACTCGTCTTATTTTTCTCGCTACGTTGATCAGAACAGCTCGCAATAGTTATCACTAAAATTATCCGGTAAATTTCCAGGAACACAAATCTCGATAGTTTCGCTCTTTCGACGACGATCGCCATTCACGAATCGCAAGAAAATTCGAGGTCCAGGTTTACCCGTTTCTATGGTCCAGCGGTAGGTATCGTAGCCACAGTGCAGAGGAGGGGGAGGGGGGCGTAATCGAGTTTCCTCGTTAATTAAAATCTCCACAATTATGTGGATCAGTTTCGAACTCGGGTTTCCAGCGCGAAACAAAGACTCGTATTGTACGACGAACAGTGGATTAATTAGAGTGCCGTTGATCCAAGCGCACTTGATAACGAAAACACCGAATACGAAACGCGTACGCGTGCGCAATAGTGTACGCTCGGTCTGGGGATTTTTTTCGGAAAAATTCAAACACGCAACAATCTAACCGACCACCGCTACCACCAACGAGCGGAGACGATGTTTCGCCAGCGGAGGACACCGTTGGCCTGTAAATCTCGTTTCGATAAATTGGCCATTGTACGCTCGAATATAAACGGCACGCGCCAGACGGTTCCGCGCACGGTTGACGTTTACGACTACGCAAAAACATTTTTTTTTCTATTTTTTTTTTTTTTTTTTTTTAAGTGTATTTCACGGCGGATGGACCCGATGAAAGATCAACGCGGTCGAAACGCGAAAACAAAACCGTTCCCGGTCGAAGTCCCGTTTTGTGTTGCGATACGAACGACTCTTTTTTGCGTCGATGAAATCCGTTGTACGAGTTTGTTTTCCTTTTTTTTTCTTCTTCTTTTTTTCCGTTCTCATCGGTAAATTCCGAGATTTCGGAGAGAACATTCGGTTACGCGGGACGCAAGATCGTTTTGCGAAGAATCTCACGCGTCGTTCTTTCCCTTCACTCGATATTTCGTTGAATTATATTTCCAGCGATCGTTCAGCCTCGAAGAAGATTGTTCCCGGACGATCGAGTTCGCTCGACGATGCTTCTCAAAACAAAAGTTACGTACAATTTCGAACGTGACTCTTTTACCTCAATATTTCGTAAAATTTTACATTTTACAAGACATCTCGCGCGACGCGGATGCTGCTCTGAGCTCGTACAGGCAACCGAGAGTCGCCTTTCGAGCGGAAAGGGTTAAAATACTTTCGAACATACTCCATAGCACCGTTACCGGGTCACGTACCCGGAGAACATTGTACAATGTACTTTAAAACCGATATTTTTCAGGAAGCCACGTTTCACGGAACATCTCGTCGATACGGTTTTCAAGTTGTATTTACTAGAAGAATAAGTGGGTGTAAAAGTACGTTTCAGAAAACGGACGCCTCGGAGAGTACAATTCTGTCAATGTTCGGATCATTTACGCGAGATTGGGACGTAGATTGAAAACGTGAAAATTATGTTTATTAAAGATAGAGTAGAATTGAAGTTTCGTTAATATCTGAACACCCCGCACGATGTTCTGTGCTATTTCGCTCTATTACTTTTCAAATCTGTTCTAAAACTACGACTCGGATTACGACTCAGACTACGACTCAGACTACGATTCAGATTACGGTTCAGACTATAACTCAGACTACGACTAGGATTACGATTCAGACTACGACTCAAACTACGACTCAGATTACAACTCAGACTACGACTCAAACTACGACTCAGACTACGACTCGACTACGACTCGACTACGATTCGACTACGACTCGACTACGATTCGACTACGACTCGACTACGACTCGACTACGACTCGACTACGACTCGACTACGACTCGACTACGACTCGACTACGACTCGATTACGACTCGACTACGACTCGACTACGACTCGACTACGACTTAAATTACGACTCAGATTACGATTTTCTTTAGTCGTAATTTGTCAGAATTGACAGATTTCTGACAAATCTGTCAGAATTAGTTAGATTACGATTCAGATTGCGACTCAGTCTACGACTCATTTTGCGACTCAGTCTACGACTCAGACTACGACTCAGTCTACGACTTAGACTACGACTTAGACTACGACTCAGATTATGACTCAGTCTACGACTCAGACTACGACACGACTACGACTCGACTACGACTCAGACTACGACTCAGACTACGACTCAGACTACGACTCAGACTACGACTCAGACTACGACTCAGTCTACGACTTAGACTACGACTCAGATTACAATTCAAACTACGACACACTAAAACTAAATCTACAACCCAAACTACCTCCTCCCACGTTGCATTCGTCCTTAAAACCCCCCACACACGCATACACTCACTCTCATACCTTACGAAAAAGACCACTCACACTGTTCACTCAAACATTAGAAACAAACACAAACTGCCTTTCCTGCACAGTCCCATAGACTTCACTCCTCACATGCTTCATCGACACCAGACCATGCTTTACACTTTCATACCCACACCACACGTCGCACCTAAATTAATTTTTTTCGAAACGAGGAAGCAACGAACAACAATCGCGGGACTGTTCGAGGGCCTGCCCCGGGGCAAATGCCCCGTTTTGTCCAACGTTAAGGGCGGTACCGGTGCGTTGCATCGTTATCGCGTTATCGTACCGATCGACGTGTGTCCCACGAGTCGGTAATACCCGCGTAACGAATTCGGTTATCTCGTGGCGAGGGTACGGGTCAGGGCGCGAGGGATTTCGTGTAAAACCCAGAGCCAAAGAACAGAGACGAACGGGACGGATTTCTTTCGATCGTCCCTTTAAATCCAGCCGCCCCAGATCGGAGTCGAGGGGAGGTGGTGGAGGGCTGGACGGACGAGTGGAGTTAAAGCGGCACATAACAGCGAAGGGTGAAGTGGCTAAGAGCTTCGAAAGGACCGAAGCCCTCGACGGGGTTGAACTTTCAAATTCCATCGCAAACATCTCACCCCAGGTTCAATAGGAACACCAGCCACGGGGAGACGAGGGAGGGTCGTTATAGACTCGGAGAGACAGCGTTGGCTAGCGATGGCCATTCGCTGGTTCCTCGATCGTTTCAACTTTACGAACGAACCTGCTCTCTGCGACAAAACGACGCGCGTATTTTTTTCTTCTGTTTTTTTTTTTCTTTTCTTTCCTTTTTTTCCCGTAGAACTCGCGAACCGAAAACACGCGATAACGATTTTTTTTTTGCCCGCGAAGCTCACGAACCGCATTTTTTTCGTAGAGCTCGCGAACGGAAGATGATTTTTTCTCTTTTTTTTTCGTCGAACTCGCAAACCGAAAACACGCGATGTGTTTTTTTTTTTTTTCTTCTTTTCGCAAAGCTCGCGAAAATACACACGGTGACGATTCTTTTTAGAAAGCTCGCGAACCGAGGACGATTCTTTCGGTAAAGTTCGTGGAATGAAAATACGATGATTTTTTCTTTTACGTAAAGTTCGGGAATTGAAAATACGCTACGGTGTTTGTTTTGCAAAGATCGCGAACGAAAATACACACGGTGACGATTCTTTTCGGAAAGCTCGCGAACCGAGGATGATTCTTTCGGTAAAGTTCGTGGAATGAAAACACGATTATTTTTTTTTCACGTAAAGCTCGCGAACCGAAAACACGCGACGATGGTTCTCTTTTTTCGCGAAGCTCGTGAACGAAAATACACACGGTGATGATTTTTTTTCGTAAAGCTCGCTAAGGAAAACACATCCGGTGACGATCCTTTTTGTAAAGCTTGCGAACAGAAACATACAATGACAATTTTTTTCGTAAAGCTCGTGAACAAAAATATACAAAGACGATTTTTTCCGTAAAGCTCGCGAACGAAAATATACAATGTCAATTTTTTCCGTAAAGCTCGCGAACGAAAACGCGCAACGATGATTTATTTCGTATAGCTCGCGAACGAAAATATACAATGTCAATTTTTTCCGTAAAGCTCGCGAACGAAAGCATACAATGTCAATTTTTTCCGTAAAGCTCGCAAACGAAAACGCGCAACTATAATTTTTTTCGTAAAGCTCGCGAACGAAAACATACAATATCAATTTTTTTCGTAAAGCTCGCGAACGAAAACATAAAATGTCAAGTTTTTCTGTAAAGCTCGCGAACGAAAACATTCAATATCAATTTTTTTCGTAAAGCTCGCAAACGAAAACATACAATAACGATTTTTTTTCGTAAAGCTCGCAAACGAAAACATACAATAACGATTCTTTCCCGTAAAGCTCGCAAACGAAAACGCCCAACTATAATTTTTCGTAAAGCTCGCGAACGAAAACATACAATATCAATTTTTTTCGTAAAGCTCGCGAACGAAAACATACAATGTCAATTTTTTTCGTAAAGCTCACGAACAGAAACATACAATAACGATTCTTTTCGTAAAGCTCGCGAACGCAAATGCACGTTAACGATATTTCTCGTAAAGCCCGCGAATCGAAAACGCACGATGACGACATTTTGGCGAAAAAGCTCGCGACGAATCTCACGTCCGCTCGACGCGGTTTCCGCTGGAGAAACGCGTTCGCGTCTCGAAACTCGGCCTCGATTCTTGCCGAGACCTCTCGAGACGATCGGTTCGCTGGTGGTTGCCGCGCGAGACCGAGAGATCGAGTAGGAACCCGCTTTCCCGAAACGATTCTCGAAAGCGATCCGAAGCGTCTTCGTTCCATCGCTAGCTGCTCTCCCGGCTATGAATTGGATCGTGTGCTTTTCCTCTTCCTCTTCCTATCTCGGCTCGAGTGTTATTTGCTCAAATCTTAGCGCCGGGGCTCCAAGAGTTACAGCTTTTCGACCGAAAGCTTGAGCGCATACTTGCATAAACGATCCACGAGGGGATCGTTAATCACCGTCTCCCGACGGAATAACGATACGGAAAAGGGTTCTCTGAACGAACGAACGAGAAAGCAAGCGATCGCCTTCGAACCCGGTGTCCTCGTTGTCGTTGAATCGGGCAAAGAAGGACACCGGGCCGCGACCAAGTTAACGAGCTTTCAACGACAAATTGCGCGAACATCTTGACTCGGGGCGTTGGACTTTAAAAGACCGAGAATGCAACTCCGTCGACGCTCTTTTGTTCGATGGGGGGTCGCTCGTCCTTGAAACGTTCGCGTCGTAAATCACGTCGCCCAGGGACCGTGTCTTCTATACGATAATCGCTCCGCTCGAGTTACACACACCGTTCTCGCGTTCAACCGTACCGAAAGATCGACGTAAAACACACGATGCTATCTTCTCGAACGTGTACACGAAAACTATCGGTTACGATATTGCGAACCGACACGATCGAACATAAGAACAGCGTGATTCAGAAACACGTGTACGTGTATGGGCTAAGAGGAGCGAAAAATGTCGAACGTTTAACGTATTATGTATCTTGATTCTCGAGTCGTGGACGATCGAAGGGAATGATTTAAATCTAATGTATTCGAAGTTTCGAAGTAAACACACTATGTACTGTACGGAGCTGAGAAGATGACTTCTGGAAGAAATTCGATCCATTTCTTATGAAGAAATATACGATAATTGCTACGCTCGAGTTACACACGTTCTCGAACGTGTACACGAAAACTATCGGTTACGATATTGCGAACCGACACGATCGAACATAAGAACAGCGTGATTCAGAAACACGTGTACGTGTATGGGATTAAGAGGAGCGAAAAATTTCGAACGTGTAACGTATTATGTATCTTGATTCTCGAGTCGTGGACGATCGAAGGGAATGATTTAAATTTAATATATTCGAAAGAAACATACTGTGTAGTGTACGGAGCTGAGAAAATGACTTCTGGAAGAAATTCGATTTATTTTTTTGTTAGATGGTACTACGTCCTTTGAGGGAGTATTCGGGTAATCAGACCTTCGAGAAATCAATATTCTTTTGTTTCTGACTGTCTGAACGTTTTATACTAAACCGAGGTCTAGGATATGGGTTTATAGGAGACTTTCCACGTGTCATCGGACATTTTCGAAATTATAACTTGTAATAATCAAATTGTACAATCTTTGATCTCGAATATAGAATCCACACGATCGTGACCTAGAAGAGTAGTGTATTTAGAACAAGTGCTTCGTCCTTGAGTCGATACACCATTGGCCGACACCATAGCGTTAGGGTTACAGATTGGCTCGCGTGGACCTCTCTGTTAGAACGAAAACTTTCCAGATTCGAAGTAGGACGCTCCGATCGCGCGTTTATCCCTTTTAAAAGACCTTTGGTCTCGCTATCCGATTACAAATTTATTCGTAGTTTCGTTGTGTAAACGGTCACTCCGAAAACATTACGCGCGCGAGACTCGTGTTTCGCTCTCGCCCGCGTTATCGAATCGAGTCGAATTTTCGTGCTTTTAAATTAACATCGGACAAACACAAATAGCAGTAAATTGCCTCTCTTAATTGCAATTACGTTACAACGTCGCCAAATAACATCCAAGCTTTTAGCGGGAGCCGCCGATCGAAATTGCGAGACATCCAATTAATCGGAGTAATTGTTGCGTTATTGGATCGCGCACGTTTGCGAAGAAATTTCGTTCCCCGTTCAGGCGAAAAAGAGACGAGCGGGGTAGAGAGAGGGGGGTTAGTAGAGACGAACTAAGAGAAAAGCCGGTACTTGCCCCGAAGCGAGGGATTTCTCGGAACAAGCTGAAAGATAGAAATCTTCGTTCGAAAGAAATTACGTTAGCTCGCCGTAATGACCGTGATTGCTGGAATCGAGCGCTTTCTTCCCTTTCTCTCACGGTTTCGCGATAACCGCCGGGACCCCGGGATACGATAAATCGTGTCTCGGCGTTTCGACGCGTTCGATCGATTCCCAATTTAATTAATCCCAAGTACGTTTTATCCGCGTCGTTTAAACGGATAACGCGGACCCGACTCGATCAAAGAAAATATCGCCGAAAGCGGCTCGCAGAGCGCGCCAGTCTCGAACACTAATCGATGACTGAGAAAACTCGGAGACTTGCACCCTCTGCCACTTCTCTCTTGAGGAGAATGTTTCTCGATCGATACGAAAGTCCCACGAATTCTTTACATTTTTTTTTAACCGATAGGATGCGGTCAGGAGAGACCCTAATGAATTTTATTATCGTCGAGAAGTCAATTTATTTGATTTATTAATGTACCACTCGTCGATGAGTGAGAAAGCTCGAAAAGCTACACCCTCTACCTCTTCTTTCTTGAGAAGAATGTTAGTCGATCGATACGAAAGTCCCACGAATTCTTTACATTTTTTTTTAACCGATAGGATGCGGTCAGGAGATACCCCAATGAATTTTATTATCGTCGAGAGTTCAATTTATTTGATTTATTAATATGCCACTCGTTGATGCGTGAGAAAGCTCAGAAAGCTACACCCTCTGCTTCTTCTCTCTTGAGAAGAATGTTAGTCGATCGATACGAAAGTCCCACGAATTTTTTACGTTTTTTTTTTGATGATAGGTTGGGGTCAGGAGAGACCCTAATGAATTTTATTATCGTCCAGAGTTCAATTTATTTGATTTATTAATATACATACCACTCGTCGATGACTGAGAAAGCTCGAAAATTTGCACTCTTTACCACTTCTCTCTTAAGAAGAATATTAGTCGATCGATACGAAAGTCCCACGAATTTTTTACATTTTTCTTTTGGATAATAGGATAGGGTCAGAATAGATCCTAATGAATTTTATTATCGTCGAGAGTTCAATTTATTTGATTTATTAATATGCCACTCATCGATGCGTGAGAAAGCTCGGAAAGCTACACCCTCTGCTTCTTCTCTCTTGAGAAGAATGTTAGTCGATCGATACGAAAGCCCCACGAATTCTTTACACTTTTTTTTGATTGATAGAATGGGGTCAGGAGAGACCCCAATGAATTTTATTATCGTCGAGAATTCAATTTATTTGATTTATTAATGTACCACACGTCGATGAGCGAGAAAGCTCGGAAAACTACACCCTTTGCTTCTCTCTTGAGAAGAACGTTAGTCGATCGATGCGAAAGTCCCACGAATTCTTAAAATTTTTTTTTTCTGATAAGACAGGGCCAAGATATACTCCAGTGAATTTTATTATCATCGAGAATTCAATTTATTCGGTTTCTTAATAAATTACTAAGAATAATTAGTCACATCGAAAAGAAAGCTAACAGGGAAGAACCACTCGAAAATGATTTACCTTTGTTCGCATAGAAACAATTTAATAACGAACGAATGGTACTAAATTGGTAATAATTATAAAAATAATTCGCGATAATTGATCATCTTAAATGGAAACGTACACTGGCGAGCATTCCACGTAAAATAGACCAATCTGAACCGGGCAAGATTCATAATTATTATGACTCGCTAATGAACACATTCAAGGTACAGTCGCTTGAACTTCGTAGAACCGATGCTGACCTCTATTTCCTACCTAAGGTCATGCATGGGCATATCGATAACTCGCTCGTAACTTCCTACGTAAACTTTAATGCCTCTTCACGGTCTATCAAATATTCTCTACTTTTTAGACTTTCCCTTTATTCTTCGTCGTCACGGACGATCCCCTTAATGGAATATCTACGCTCGCTGATACCTAACGCTTCTCTCGGAATGTAAATTCATTCGAATTCGAATACGAACATTTCTATAGTTACTTCGTGCACGTTATTTCGTATGATTATAATTTTCTTAATATGATAATATACCTTTTCCCTTGGATATTATTTTTGGTGTATTTTGGTTACTTTTAATCCTGCATCGTTTTTAACGTGTTCGTTGTCGTTCTTGCATTGTTTCTATACGTTCGGTGAGTTAATGTGTAAATAAAGAAATGAAAGAATATATAAAAATGATGATGAAAAATTATGATAGTATATAAATAACAATGATAATGAATAAATGAGAATGATAATAATGAGATTATAGACGAGGCTAACCGTTCGGTCTGTTCGTAACAATTCTGTCGTTCAAAGGGAATAAAAAAACGATCGAAACGATAATAATTTTCACAGCGACTGAAACGAACGGACACTGTTCCTTTCTTTCCTTTCCCCTTTGTTCACCTCTGCAGCTCAGAACAGACTTTTTTAATCTATATTTTTGTAATCTTTGTGCGCCGCATACTTTCGTGCTATATACAGAGCGAATTGCGAGAAACGGGACCTCGAAGTATCTCCGTTATTTATCGTCGTATCGTAAAACTTCTCGAGACGAAGTTTCGCTGTACGAAAAGATACAGCGTACATTGAGGAAGAAAATGTCAAGGTTTTTTAACGGTATTTCAAGGTCATCGGTAGTTTCCTTAATTGAATAGTATATTTTTAATTATACCAAATCTCAGTACATAGAAATTCATTGTTTGGCTATTTTACGACCTTGAAGTGAGATTGGACCCAGAAATTTAGAAATCTTAAATCAACCATAAGGAACCGATAAAATCTTGTTAAAAAAAAAAAGAAAAGGAAAGAAAAGAAAAGAGAACCCAATCTTTAAACAATTCTTTTTCCCCACCCCTATACCAATTTCTTGTCTCGAATGGTTTTTCGATACGATCATAAGTAACGAATACTATATTTTTAATTATACCATATCTCAGTCATTACAAATTCATCGATTAATTTTTTCATGACCTTCAAGTGACATTGGATCGAGAAATTCAGAAATCTTAAATCAACCATAAGGAAAGAACACCGATAAAATCTTGTTAAAAAAAAAAAAGATAAAAAAGAAAAGAAACAAGAACCCAATCTTTAAACAATTCTTTTTCCCCACCCCTATACTGATTTCTCGTCTCGAAAGATTTTTCGATACGATACCATAAATAACGAATATATATTTTCAATTATACCATATCTCACTCTATACAAAATCATCGATTAATTATTCCATGACCATGAAGTGACATTGCACCCAGAAATTTAGAAATCTTAAATCAACCATAAGAAACCGATAAAATCTTGTTAAAAAAAAAAAAACAAGAAAGAAAAGAAAAGAGAACCCAATCTTTAAACAATTCTTTTTCCCCACCCCTATACCAATTTCTTGTCTCGAATGGTTTTTCGATACGATCATAAGTAACGAATACTATATTTTTAATTATACCATATCTCAGTCATTACAAATTCATCGATTAATTTTTTCATGACCTTCAAGTGACATTGGACCGAGAAATTCTGAAATCTTAAATCAACCATAAGGAAAGAACACCGATAAAATCTTGTTAAAAAAAAAGAAAAGAAAAGAGAACCCAATCTTTAAACAATTCTTTTTCCCCATCCCTATACCGATTTCTTGTTTTGAAGGATTTTTCGATACGAGCATAAATAACGAATACTATATTTTTAATTATACCACATCTCACTCTATACAAAATCGATTAATTATTCTATGACCTTGAAGTGACATTGGACCAAGAAATTCAGAAATGTTAAATCAACCATAAGGAAAGAACAATAACATCTTGTTAAAAAAAAAAAGCAAAAAAGAAAAGAAACAAGAACCCAATCTTTAAACAATTCTTGTTCCCCACCCCTATACCGATTTCTTGTCTCAAATGGTTTTTCGATACGATACCATAAATAAAGAATATATATTTTCAATTATACCATATCTCACTCTATACAAAATCATCGATTAATTATTCCATGACCTCGAAGTGACATTGGACCGAGAAATTCAGAAATGTTAAATCAACCATAAGGAAAGAACACCGATGCAATCTTGTTAAAAAAAAAAAAACAAAAAAGAAAAGAAAAGAGAACCCAATCTTTAAACAATTCTGTTTCCCCACCCCTATACCAATTTCTTGTCTCGAAGGGTTTCTCGATACGCCCCTAAATAACGAGGTCTCGTTTCTCGCGGCTCTCTCCGTCCAAAAAACACTCTACACGATGCTGGCACGGATCGTACAATGTACCCTGTTGCAAATCGGATCGAGCTTGAAAATCCACGCAGCCGGTAAGCGATACCCGATGGATTTTCCGCCCGGTGGAACCGTCGCTTTTAAGACGGGCGTCGGTCGAATTTGCATTAAACTCGAACGCGAAGATTCGGAGCCCGGTTGGACTCGATACGCCCGAATACGACGACGACGACGCCTCTACGAGTCGATGACGTCACCTTTCCCCCATAGCCACCAGCCAATAAATCACACCCCTTCCGTACCCTCGATTTTTGTCTTCCGGTCCAACGCGACGACCGAGAGAGACCATGGTAATTTTGCCCTCGTACTCGCGTCTCGTTTTTCGCGAACACTGCGAATCTCGTGCTTCGAAAAAGCATCCTTCCACCACGGAGAACAGTGCTCGCCAACGTTTCGTTTCTACCAGCGTACAGTAGTAATTGCGAAACAAGTTCGCGCGTCTTGTTTTTCGCGTAATCGCGACGGACGCAACGCAAACCGTAGGAAAACTCGGGGAATTCGAGAGAAACGGTAAATCATTCGCGACACGAATGGAACCGGCACAGCTGCGCGTACTAATTTAGCATTCTCATTGAGAGTCGGACGCGTTACGATCACCCGGAGGAAAATTATCGTCCTCGCTATTATTCCGCCGACTTGGGCTCTCTCGTCACTCCCCCCTCTCCTCCCTTCTCGTCTCCCTCAGATCGCGCGGGCAGCGTCACTTCCTGCGTCGACGCGGCGATTTAACTTACAATTAGATCGCGACTCGATCAACGCGACAAATGGAACGGCAATTAACGCGGCCCGGCGCGAATCGATGGCAAACAACGAACGTCGAGGAGGGTTCGATTTTCGCGCCGAGTCAACGGCGACCTTCGTGCGCGTGCCGTACCAGAGACTTGTAAACGGCCGGGGACAAACCAGGGATTCTCATCGAAACGAGGAATTATACCGTATTGTATCGGGGAATTGCTGAAGCGAAGAATCGATTTTTATTGAACGATTTTGCTTCACGTCGATGGAGAGATTTCTTTTATTGAATTTTTTTTGAACAATTGTGTCGCGAATCGATTTTTATTGAAAGATTTTTCTTTGTATTTATAGAGAAGCTTTTCGTATTGAAGTTTTGTTGGCCAATTGCGTCGCGAATCGATTTTTATTGAAAGATTTTCTTTTACACATATAGAGAAAATTTTTTTATTGAACTTTCGTTGAACAATTGTATTACGAATCGATTTTTATTGAAAGATTTTCTTTTGTACTTATACAGCAGTTTTTTGTATTGAATTTCTGTTGGCCAATTGTGTCGCGAATCGATTTTTATTGAAAGATTTTCTTTTGTACTTGTAGAGCAGCTTTTTGTATTGAATTTTTGTTGACCAATTATGTCGCAAATCGATTTTTATTGAAAGATTTTCTTTTGTACTTGTAGAGCAGTTTTTTGTATTGAATTTTTGTTGGCCAATTGTGTCGCAAATCGATTTTTATTGAAAGATTTTTTTTTGCGCCTATAGATTTGCGAGCAATTGTTTGTATTGAACTTTCGTTGACCAATTGCGTCGTGAATCGATTTTTATTGAAAGATTTTCTTTTACACATATAGAGAAAATTTTTGTATTGAACTTTCGTTGAACATTTGTATTACGAATCGATTTTTATTGAAAGATTTCTTTTTATATTGATAGAACGATTTCTCGTATTGAACTTTCGTTGACCAATTGTGTCGTGAATCGATTTTTATTGAAAGATTTAACTTTTGTACTTGTAGAGCAGTTTTTTGTATTGAATTTTTGTTGATCAATTGGGTCGCGAATCGATTTTTATTGAAAGATTTTATTTTGCACCTAGAGAGCAATTTCTTGTACTGAACTGTCTTTCGCCAATTTCGTGGAGAATCGATTTTTATTAAAAGACTTTTTTGCATCGATAGAGCACGGTGTAACGAATTTAAGAGCAAAAAACGGATCGATTCGGAAGATAAACGCATAATTTTCTCTTCTATAATAATTTGATCATACGTATACGTAAGATTGGCTGGTCACATACCGGTCTTGAATAGATTTTTGTATCTAAGTATTTTAGACACATTTTTACGAATTTAAATTCGGTGGAGAAGAAGCAGAAGCCACCGGAAATATACGTCGTGCATTCGGAGAAAATACTTTTAGCCACCGTGAAGCACAATTTTCACTTAAAAAACTAAATTCCAAGAGAAGAATCTTTAATAACCGAAAAGACGTACGAACTTATTTAACCCACTATTTTACAAAACTATTGAATTTCCCAAAAAGAGTATACACGATTTGAACAGACTTTGGGAGAATTGCAATGGGAATTATTTTAACGAATGAAAATCATTTAGTCGAGAAGATTATACTATTTACTACTATATTATTATTATTAATTTACTATACCCCGTCAAAGGAACGCAAAAGCATTCCCCTAGACCGAATACATCGGAGTAGAATATATTTATTTCATTTTCTGTTCTTATTGTCGATTATCATATCCGTGTGGTTGTTCGTAAAACTAAAGAAACATAAATAATACGAATGGAGCTCACGTTCGGGTCCGAACGGACCCAGTGCCCGCGTTCAAGTGATCGCAAGACAGCTCGACGTTCGAGTGGTTAACCGTGGGAACGAAGAAGCTCGAGAAACAAGATGGTTAATGAAACTCAATCTTCTCGACGATGTGGAAAAATAAAGAAGAACCGAATGCTACGAAACACCCGAAAAAAGAATAAAAAACAACATCGACGAGGTCGTCGAATAGTGGAAGGAACGCGATACGATACGTCTATCGTTGGAAACATTTACGATAATAATAGTTTATCGATATCAACGAGAGGGACCCTCTGTTACGAAAAGTGTACGGTAATAACGATACGATAAGAGAGAATCGCCGCGGTGAAATAAGCCGAGACGAGTTTCGCGAACGTCGTAAAGGGATTATCGAAAGAATCAAAAGTATCGCGAGAACGATTAGAATTGAAAAGCGATTTAAACGGTCAGATCCGGAAAGGAAGAGGATTAACGTACGCGAAAGGAGTTAAGAGAGACTCGAACAGATCCAATTGTAATTTAAACCAATATTTGAGATCCTCTTCCCCAAAGCCACCGTTTACTGCCCTGTAGTGTATTTACTTTTATTTATTTATCAATTATAGATGGTCGACCGGTTTAAACAATAAGATACATTACAATACGAGAAGAAACGGTAAATATTATCGGTTCGATTGTTCCGGTTAATTAAATTTATCATCGACTTATTACATATTAAAGTAACGAGTACAAAGAAGCCTCGAAAGAACAAAGCGAAGAGGATCGATAAAAGGGTAAGCGTTGTTATAAATTAATCGTACGATTGTAGCCAGTGTCACGCATAAATAGAAAATTTGCGTAAATTTGTACGTAATTTTTGGTGTCTCGGTCGTACATAACGGACGTTCGAGTAAAACGCTTACCGCGACAATTCCAATTATTAATCGGGTAAGAAAAATCCAACAAAATCGAATCCGAATGGAAAAACGATCGCGTTAATTTCCCGCAAGGTTGCATCGATGAATCAATTTACGAGCAACGGAATTACAACGGGACGATGCGTGTTTGTTTACCCGAAAGTAGGGAATAATAACTGTTATTACAGGAGAGCTCGTTACAAAATGGAGAACGCGAATTCGCGCGAATAAATACTCGAGTGCGTTCGAGCAAGGAATAATCGAATAATCCGTAATTAATTGTATTCGATCCACGGTCGCTAATGAGGGCCGCGCGTTCGAAACGCGGTCGAATTTTCATAGAAATTCGAGGACCGAGAGAGATTTCAACGCGAGGGCTGCGCACTTTTTCTCGCCGACGCGTTTTCGATCGGTCCTCGTTCGATTCGGCGCTGGCTGGTGTGGCGAAAAAAAAAAAAACCTCGTTTACTCGAATTGGCACCGGAGTCGGCGAGCTACGAAAAACCGAACGAAATTGTAACTCCGGGCACCAACGAGATTCACGGTTTATGAAATTGAAAGCGTCCGCAGGGCTGACTCCGCTACGTCATTTTTAATTAATTATTCGGGATTCGGAAAGTGCCGGGACACTTTCGACAGGCCATTTCGACTCGCGTCCGAGAAAAACTTTCCAAACTTTGCACTCGAAATTAAGAACTCATATCACCGGGTATGTTTGGATTCGGGTAAGAGGAACACGTACAGCGAGAGGATAGGGAAACTATCCTTTGGATCCTTTTTTACGGTCGCTTGAATCGTTCGATAGGATGTTCCCGCGATAAATGTGAAATTCTCGGGATGAGAATTCACGTTTACCAAGGATCGTCTATGAAACGCTATGCTTCCATTGGCGTTTCGTCAACGGCCACGTAAAAAAGAATTGGAAGCTAAAGATAAAGAGTTTCGTCAAGAGTGGCCCTCTCTTTTTTCGCATTTATTGTTTAATAAATAAGTAAATTGTGTTATAATAAGTAAGTCTAAATTATAGAGCCGATAAACGTAACGATAAGATTTCTCTTAATAAAAAGTCAATAATAATAAAGGTTCATGTTTGCATTAGTATTGTTTCATCAATACGAGCATTTATCTTATCGGTTGGTGTTACATTGTTGTAAACTATCGAACATCGTGAAGGGAAATCGATTCCAAGAAACACCCTCCTTAATAGCGGGGATAAACTTTTCACATTTATCGTGAACTTCAGTTTCACATCTATCGCGGACCTTGGTTTCACATTTATCATGGTCCTCGGTTTCACATTTATCGTGAACTTCGGTTTTTCATTTATCGCGGACCTTGGTTTCACATTTATCGTGAACGTTGCTTTTCACATTTATCCTGAATTTTGGTTTTTACATTTATCGTGAGCTTTGCTTTCACATTTATCGTGAACTTCGGTTTTTCATTTATCGTGAACTTCGGTTTTTCATTTGTCGCGGACCTTAATTTCACATTTATCGTGAACGTTGCTTTCACATTTATCGTGAACTTTGGTTTTTCATTTATCGCGGACCTCGGTTTCACATTTCTCGTGGACTTTCGGTTTCACATTTATCGTAACCTTCGGTTTTTCATTTATCGTGGACTTCGGTTTCACATTTATCCTGAACTTCGGTTTTTCATTTATCGTCCATGTTGTATCAAAACCGTATTAAACGAAATCCAAACCAAACACTCAAGCCGACTGTACGACAGACTCATATTACACAAGAATCGTTAAAGTTGATCAAGTCGTGTTACAGAACCGTCGCAATTTTTGCGCAATGTTACAACAAAACTGTGTTACAAGAGAGAAGAATGTACTCACGTTCGACGAATTGTACAAGATCGGTCCAAGATTCGGTAAATATCCGAGTTGGACGATTTTCTTGCGGCGGGTCGCGATCGAAGAGCGGATAATTCGTAGGAAAAATCGCAGCTCGTTAGTTTGGAAAAATTCTATTACCCCGGGATCGAGAACCGTGCCACGTTATCGAATCCAAGTAGACAATTCCGAAGTTCCGACTTATTTTCGAAGTCTCGTATTTCATCGAACGCGTCGTTTGTAAGTTTATTCGGTCGCACGGCGAATCGCGTTGGTCGACTAAAGTGGGTCGTGCAAATAACTTGGACGGGTTGTTCGTCGTTGGTCTGGGTACATCGAAAGACCGACGGATCGAGCAGGAGGAAATTTATCCCGTGAGTAGCCACCCGTCCATCCTCGAACTTTCGACCGACGTTGTACACGAGTACGCGTGCAGGTAAAGCGCAACCGGCAAGATACACCGGTTTGCGGCTGAGGTAATTGCGTTAGCGTCGTTATTGTTGTTTCTACGCTCGGTTACTCACACGTGCGAATTAAACGTATCCGCGGCTCGAGACGCGTGCAACGAGCAAATCTTTTTCTCTCACCTCGAAGCGTTCTCTCGTTTCACGATCGAAATAAAAAGAATTTCCCGAACGCGTGACACTCGTGTTTTTAACTTCATTACAAAACGAGACTACCAAGAAAATACAGAAGCGCACAGAAGCACGACAATTGAAACAAAACAATGTCCCGAATGCGTGAAACTCGCGTTTTTAACTTTGTTGTGAAACTAGTATAGAGGATTTCGCTTATTAGGATCACTTTGAGGCTGGCGATTTTTTTATAAAAATAACCAGTTGGTAATGTTACAGAGAGGATGATGTACGTTCGTTATTAAACTAGATTTAGCATGATTACGACAGTTGTGCTCGAAGTAACGCAATACAGTCATTCTACGTTTACGATATATGTGCACTCGTGTAACAGATAAAAAGTACAAGTTAAAAGTGAATTTTGAAGAGATGTTTTCGGTACGTACGAATTTGTTTAGATCCATATCGTTCGTCCCCGAGTATAATTATCACAATTGACACCGATAACCGAAGTTTGATCAGGATAGGCGAATTGTTTTGAACTAATTTTATCAAAGGGGCTTTGGGACGGACCGATTACGATAACAATAGCCGATCGATAACATTGCCTATTAATGACCACACTACGAGTCTAGACAATCGCGACTTAATCTTCCACATCTCGAACATCGTAGAATTCTAACTACCCATTTTACGACTGCCACAACTGTTTAATCGTGTTATTATTAATGTAAATAAGTACAGCAAAGAGATAATCTCTTTCGCTCTACCAACATCTTCGAGCGCCTTGTTACGCTACTTTTAAATTCAATTAAATCTTGTTAATTTACATACTTTTCATCGTATTGTGGACAAATAATTTTCATCGAGGGTTTATTAATACATTAAATGAAATTGTATTAACGAGTTCAGTAACCACCGGGTTCGATCGTGGTTTCGATTAGATATAAGGACGCCATGGGTCGAAAGAGACCCGTAAAACGCACCAAGATCAATCGAGATACGATTTATTATCCAACTTTTGTACTATCCGATTAAGAAAAGGTCGCTTTATCGCATTGAAAGGTACTGTGACCTTTTCTGAGAATAAAAACAACGCAGTACGTCAAAGTACGGATGTACTGTTCGTCCGCGAGAAGAATGCAAACGAGTATTTTTAGCTCCCCCACCATCGTACGTATCGTTGTTATTGGTCGCTGTCGATCTTCGTCACTGTCCTTGGCTATTATCACACGATAGTATATGCGATGGTGAAAGTACTGGTTGATCGTAAACTAGAGTGGGGATGAAAACACTCGTTTGCCTTCTTCTCGTGAATGAACAGTACATTCTCGCGTACAATCGTCCACAACAGAGAATAATAAACAAAATATAGGTTGCATAGGTGTGTATGGGTTACCAGAAGTCGATCTTAGTCATCATCCTAGGCCAATAATACGCGATGGTAGAAGAACCAGTAGTTTATAAACCAAACTGGGGATATGAATACTTGTATGCATTCTTCTCACTGGCCAACAGTACATAACAGACAATAATAAACAAAATATATGTTGCATAGGTATGTATGGGTTACCAGGAGTCGATCTTAGTCATCATCCTCGGTTAATAATATGCGATGGTAGAAGAGCCAGTAGTTTTTAAACCAAAGTGGGGATATGAATACTTGTATGCATTCTTCTCACGGGCCGACAGTACACAACAGACAATACTAAACAAAATATAGGTTGCATAGGTGTGTATGGATTACCAGAAGTCAATCTTAGTCATCATCCTCGGCCAATAACACGCGATGGTAGAAGAACCAGTAGTTTATACACCAAAGTGGGGATATGAATACTTGTTTGCATTCTTCTCACGGACCGACAGTACACGGCCAATTTTCTCGCTCGGAGTGACGTTTCGTGCCGACACGGCGTTCCGTGTTTACACTTTTTTTTCCCCTCCATCTCGGCCGATTCTAACACAATCCAGACACTTCCAAAGTTCCGAACTATGAAACGGTAAACCGAATTTCCTCTCGCCTGCGCGCAGACTCTTTCCCGCGCAGTTGCGTGGCGAAACTCGATTTTCAGCTCGCGCGAAACTTCAGCCCCGTTTAAAAGCACGTTCTCCCTTCCACGTTCCCTCGTTCTTCGCGGGACTACGAACAATTTAACGTTTCCCTTTCGTGGTGGCGAATTTCGATTCAATTTCAACGTTCCGGAAGACCGAGGAAACCAGAAAAGTTTCGCGCGACGAACGCCTAGCCAGCTAGCGAGCTGACCAGTTGAAGTTGGCCAGTGGTCGAAAGTTGGTCGTTCGGGACGAATTTCGTCGAAAAACGGTCGTCGAATTAGCAAGGAGAAACGTCGACGATGCATTCGCTCTCACCGGGTAGTTTTTCTGCGGTGGAGAGACAATTATATTAGCGAGTTTACCCGTACGGATCGATACTGCACAGCCACCGAGTCAAGGTGAGCTTCCTCCCGTATACCTGTCCCTCTCTTTTCCCATTACTCGGCCCGCGCGTCGCCCTTCTTTTTCTTCTCGGTTCTATCAATCTTTCTCGACCCTCCCTTTCTTTCCCTCACCGTTTCGTTTGAGCAATTGCTCCAAATTCCCGCCCCGCCCCGCCCCGCCCCGCCTCGCCTCGCCTCGCCTCGCTCCGCCTCGTCGCGCGTGCCGCGAACCGACTAAGGGCTGACGTACACGTGCGATTTTTTACCTTACGATCGTGTATGTCCGTCTTCGTTGTTTACAATTGAAATGTTGAAACGATCAACGCTACTTCGACGATATCTAGGTTAGGTATTGAGATACCAGGTTAGACGCCATTTTTTAAAATTGCAATCGCGTGTGTTTGTCTTCGTTGTTTTCAATTCAAATGTTAAGACCATCAGGAGTACTTTGACAATATTTAGGTTACTTGCGATTTTTTACACTACAATTGTAAATGTCTTCGTTGTTTTCAATTTAAATGTTGAGACGATCGGCGCTAGTTTGGCAATTTTTAGGTTAGGTGCGACTTTTTACATTGTAATGGAATCTATTTGTCTTCGTTGTTTTTAATTGAAACGTCAACACGATCAAAAGAACATTGACAATATTTAAATTAGTTGCGATTTTTTACATTGCAATCGTATGTGTCTCTCTCCGTTGTTTTCAATTGAAACGTTAACACGATCAGAAGTATTTTCACAATATCTAGGTTAGTTGCGATTTTTTACACTACAATTGTAAATATCTTCGTTGTTTTCAATTTAAATGTTGAGACAATCGGCGCTAGTTGGCAATTTCTAGGTTAGGTGCGATTTTTTACATTGTAATGGAATCTATTTGTCTTCGTTGTTTTCAATTGAAATGTTAACACGATCAGAAGAACTTTGACAATATTTAGGTTAGATGCGATATTTTACATTGTAATCGTATCTACTTGTCTTCGTTGTTTTCAATTTAAATGTTGATACGATAGGCGCTAATTTGCCAGTGTCTAGGTTAGGTGTGATTTTCTTCCGTTGCAATCGTAAATATCTTTGTAGTTTTCAATTGAAATATCGAGACGATCAATGGTGCTTTAACAACGGTGATTTAACAATACGTTACTTGCAATTTTTCTGTTGCAATCGTAAATGCTGGGTTGTTTTACGTAAACACGTCAAACAAAATATTGAGATAATCAGCGACGCTTTGACCACGTCACCACCCAGCATGGAAATATTAATTATCGACCCCCCTAGTAGATCGACACGCAGTGTACAACCCGAACGAACGTTGTTCTTTCGTTCGTATCAAATGTTGCTTTGTTTCGATCGTAATCCTTTGTCGTGCGTGTCCCTGAATGCGTCGTAACGCGATATTCCCTTTTCGTTTGTACTACAACACAATTAATAATTTTTCCACGCCATCGAATACAACTTTCAGCGCAAAATTAAATCAATTTAAATGGGAATACAAACTCGTCCCCTATCGATCGAATTTCTTTCAAACTCCTCTTAAATATCGAAAAATTCGTTCAACAAGAGACCAAAAGTTAATTCGATGAAAGAAAGAACATTAATTCGAATGCACACGAGAAGCTAATTTTTATTCTTCAACCGTAAATATTTCAATCTTTCTTAACATTATACATTTTCATCGTCACAAATTCTATCACATTGCTAAATATAACTACCGGAAGCCTGTCCAGTTCTTGGTACGTCCCCGAGCCTGACCGTGGATTCGCGAACCGGAAACGCGAACCAAATCGGCCGAGTTCGGTCGCGATCTCGTCTCTCGCGCGTTATTTCCACCGGATCCACGTTGAAAGACTCGTTACGTGGATCAATAATACGGGGGGTAAAGGTTACCGCCGCAACAGGAAACGCTGCTGGTCACCCGCGTCCTTTCACGGACGTCCTCTGACGATTTATCGGCGAGGATGTGCTCCTCGAACGAGCGAACTATTATTGCCTCGACGAAGCTGTAGGTCGCGATTATCCGCGGATCGATCACGCCTCGCACCGAACGGATGGACCCCCTTTTCTTCCGCATCGTGTGTTACCACGCCTCCCCTCTCCCCGGTCCAACCTTTCGACCAATCGAACCGATCACCGATCGCTTTTATCCAAACCTGGAGCGACGTTCACCAACCGATGGAACGTAACGTGAATTTTCCAATTTTTTTCCACCATCCACTTTCGCGTGTCAACTCTAGCCCCGTTTACGTTTTAAATGTGGGCAGGTCTGTTTGAAATTTCGAATAATCGATTTCAAAATATTGTAATTTGTAATTTGTAATTTGTTGATTGTAATTTGAAGTTTTCAAGATAAAAGTGAAAGATTAATTCGAAGTCTTGTGAATAAATGTGAAAGGTCTCGGGTTTTTCAAAGGAAGCTATTTTTGGAGGTACGGAGAGCGTAACAGATTCGTGTACACGCGTGTTGCAACGAGTTGGCTCACGTTTGGAAACTTTCAACACGTTTTTCTCGATAATACCTTTTCAGAAACTGTGTACAAGGTACCTCGAATTCTGGCTAACCGATTACTTTGGATGTTTGCAGATATCTTTACTGTGACGATTGTCAGGAAATAGCAATTTTTAACAAATTTTAATTATTCTGGAAAACGTAAGAAAACGTAGAAATTTTTCGTCCAAATTCGACATCTCGGATACAAATAGCTATCGTTTTGAAAATTTTCATAAAAATCGAATTGTTCAAAGATCAGTCCCCAGAGAGTATATTATAGTTTCTAGTACTTTTTGAATGGTTGTTGTTCCTAGTCCCTGTGTTTGGCTGTGAATTTTGCACACCGACAGGCCATATCGAAAAATAATCATTGAAAGCGACGTCACGAACATGAACAAGAATAATTTTTCAAAAAGTTACCCTAGCTTTTTACCACGATGTCGCAAACACACACAAAAATTAATTTTTCAAAAAATTACCATTGTTTTTTACCACGGTGTTGCAAACACACACAACAATAATTTTTCAAAAAATTACCATTTCTTTTTACCACGATGTCGCAAACACACACAACAATAATTTTTCCAAAAATTACCATTGCTTTTTATCACGATATCGCAAACACACACAACAATAATTTTTCAAAAAATTACCATTGCTTTTTACCACGATTTCGCAAACACGAACAAAAATTAATTTTTTCAAAAAATTACCATTGCTTTCATTTAATATACAATAGTATATTCGTACTATTGTCTATTAAATAAAAGAAACTTATATCGTTTGTCTCGGTGGAAAGTTTCGTTTAGGTGTTGGTTTAAATATATTACTTTTTAACGCGTCGAAGAGTCCTGCCCCCCTTAAAGCGTAATTCGTTGTCGGCCATGTCGCCTCGTAAAAGCCACGGTGGTTCGACGTATTTGGAACCGCTTGATAAAATACTCGGTAAAATCGGCCGCGAGCCAGGATACGGGACACCACAGTGATAGTGCATTAGACGATCGTAAATCAGTGGACGTCGTTCGGCCAGCCCCGAAACCTTGTCTCCATCCTTCTCGATCTTCTCGTTCGAATTCCCGTCCGATCTTTCTACGGATGCACGGTGTCGCGCTGCAGTTTCCAGATCTCCAGAAGGTCCAATTCCCCGTGGACCACCACCAATTTGGTTCGTAACGGGTAAGACTCCTCCGCCAATTAGCGACGACAAGAGAAACCCGACTCGTGACCGAAGACGTTAAATCTTTGATAAGTGGAGCCCTCGTGACCGATTATCATCGCGAGTTTTTAGTTTAATTATACTTTTCCTCGAGTTAGATGGTAAACTATGCTTTCTTGGCTTCTCGTGTCAATTTTACGACGTATCGACTATGAAATCTTTAACGAATTGATTATGCAGATGTACTATATTTTTGGAGACACGTTTACTTCCTCGATAACTATTGAGTCGTTCGGAATGTCATTTCGTCTTCCAAAATGGAGAATGTATAATTTAATAAATTGTTTATACGCTCTACAAAAATTGTTTTTGATTTTCACCGAAAAAAACGTAATGACTTTCCGAACAATCGAATATTTACTTAAATAGTTACTTCGTAAGTTTTCGTTCGAATCGTACTTTTGTTACGATGCGATAAACCGTTCTTCTCGCGCCAGTTTTACGGCGCATCGACTATAAAATCGTCAGGGACAAGGCTATCCGGATTTACTATATCTTCAAGAATACGTTTATTCACTCGAAACGTAAATGCAAAATCTAATCGGATCCTCAATGACCATTTTCACGTTCATCTATTCGCAAGTTTTTGCTCAAATTGTAATTTTCTTAAGATATTATACTTTAAACTTCTTTCTTTTTCCTCGAGTTTTACATCCTATCGATAATGCCATTGGGGACAATATTATACAAATATACAATATTTCCAAGTCCACAATAAATCTCATAGAATATACAAAATCTAATCTCGACAACCATCCACCATTGCAAGTTTTTACTCAAATTGTAATTTTCTTAAGATACTTTAAACTACTTTTTTTTTCCTCCAGTTTCACATCCTGTCGATAATGCCATTGGGGACAATATTACACAAATGTACAATATTTCCAAGTCCACAATAAATCTCATAGAATATACAAAATCTAATCCTGACAACCATCCACTAGCCCAAGTTTTTACTCAAATTGTAATTTTCTTAAGACACTTTAAACTGCTTTCTTTTTCCTCGAGTTTCATATCCTATCGATAATGCCATTGGGGACAATATTACACAAATGTACAATATTTCCAAGTCCACAATAAATCTCATAGAATATACAAAATCTAATCCTGGACAACCACCCACCGTCGCAAGTTTTTCCGTAAATTATACTTTTGTTAAGTCACGATAAACTGCTTTTTCTTCTTACGCGAACTTCTTTACGTCATTAGCGACGAGCTTACGTGGATGTACTTTATTTTCAAGGAATATATTTATTTCCCCGAACCGGGGACGCAAAACCTGCTCGGATCCTCGACGACCGTCCACCCTCGCAACTTTCTACATAAATTATATTTTTGTTCAATTACAACAAACCGTTCGTCTAGCTGGTCGAGTTTTACGTCGCATCGATTGCCAGGTCGTTAGCGGCCGAGTTATCCGTACATGCTATATTTTCGAGATCACGTTTATTTCCTCGCGGAAGTTTATCGCGTTTCTTGTACGATCGTGAGCCCCTAGAACCGTGTCTGAATTTAGCGTGTTGTATTTTCGTTCGAGCGATTCGGTTTCTCTGCACACGTATAGAACACGTTCGGTCGTTAATATTCGATGACGATGGCACAGCTAACGCGGTAGGGCGGCTCCGATTTCTTCATTAAACGTTCGTGTATAATAATCACGCTATCGGTTGATAAAAATATCGTATTATATAATGAACCGTTGTTGTCGTATATATTGCGTGCAATTTCATACTGGTACAGTCCCGGTAAAAACGATCATCCATCGAACATTTCTGTTCGTTTTTCACCCAAGTTCCAATGCACCGAATATTTGATTAAAAATATAGAAAATTGCTCTCGCGGTGCGAAAGACTTACGAAAATTTTGGAAATGAAATATCGACAGTTACCTGATACTAAAATTAGCAGAAGCACCGGTACGGATAAAATACGATTTTATGAATCAATAATTTGTACAATGTTGTAGAGAATTTCAACTTTCTTTCGCTAAATTTCCACCGAACGTATCGGTATTGATTTTGTGGAATTTCTTTTTCGCGGTAAATCGTACCTTTCGTATAATTTTCGATTTTAATTTTCTCTCGTTATCTCGTATCCTTTCTCTTCTACAAAAACAATTCTACTTCGCGGTGAAACGCACCGTGGTCGTCGAATTTTCGATTTTAATTCTTTCAGCGTCACGTGTCGCTTTTCTTCCACGTAAACATTTCCAACTAAATTCGTCCGAACGTTTTCCCGTATATTCGAATGGTTGACCCGGCCGGGCGACCCGAAACTTTTATATTTTTCGAATGAAAATAATTTTGCACGCGTTTAGCCGCATGGATGGGTTATCTTTCCGGGAAATCGAATTTTTCCCGTGCAACGCGAGTGGCATGTTTTTTCAGTCGTCCATCGATTAAAACCATCTATTTCTAGCTGTTCGTTCGACCGGTACCAAATTTAGGTTTGTTTTGTCGCCGTGACCAATTACAGCCCGCGATACTTTCCTCGTTTGTCAGCAACTCGAATTCTTTTCTCGAATCGCGACAAGAGACAATTTTTCAAATGAAACAGAAATTTATTAATCGTCAGTTTCGTTACAAACATGCAAATACCATCCAAGCTGTTCAAATTGAGTATGGACACATTTTTCCAATTTCTAAATATTCTTTTCCGAATAGAACGTTAAACAGGCTTCGATTTTCGATTTTTCGAATGCTCACATTTTCAAGATAAGCAATTTTACTCGTTACATCCTCAACCATTCTTTTTACTCGTTACATTCTCTGCTTTAACGATTTCTCTCTCTATCTCTCTCTCTCTTGGTCTGAATCGTTTTAAAACGAAAAGGTTCTCGTACAAGTGACAAGATGTCTTCCATTTTTCATAATTTTTAATATCAGTTCGGTACTATTTTCCACCACTTTCCACTTCCATCGACGAGTTTCGCAATTTTCAATGTGAAACGGTTTTACGTGTTCCGAGAATTTTGGTTTTACTCGACGAACACGTTTAAAGTGAATTGAAAAACAATACGCGACGAGATCGCTGGAGAATCTCCCGTGCACTTCGACTTTCGTACACACCTTGGCGGAGACTATTAAGAAATTTCAAACGGGCAAACGTCTCGAGTGTGCTGTCGTTTTAGCTTACGTTGACATTTCATTTCGTAAGTTCCGCGAGCCACGCGTCTTCGAGAGCGATTTTCGGTACGCTTAGCCACGATGTGACGTGCGATACGTAGAGTAAAAAAAAAAAATATTCTTCTCGTATAAGTGACAATTGGATAACTGGATGAAACGATCTACCGCGTAACTGTCCGTTCATCCCCACCACCGAGAGGAACTCCCCTCGACGATCGAGCGATGTAACCCGATTCGAACTCAAACATACGACGACACTAACGCAACCAGGTGAGGTTTTATTTTTTTTTTTAACGAAATATTTACCAACGTATCTGTAGAGTTTTATTTGTTTAAATGAAACGTTTACCAATCGTGCACCCGTGAGGCTTTATTTAATGAAATATTCAACAACGTATTTTCAAAGTTTCTCTGGTCGAAACGAGACCAAACGCGATACCATATTTATTTGTAATAATAATGTATTATATTTATTTAATAAGTAACACGAGATTATTATTATTCGTTGAATACATAAATACGAGCCAAATTGTTTAATTTCATTCTAATCGGAAAATCTTCGCGAATACAATGGTGGAAGTTTCATTCGAAGTAAAAGTAAAAGTTACACGGTTGCGTTCGTTCGTCTCATGAGTGTTTTTTTTTTTTATTTTTTATTTTTTCTCCCCTCGATTCACGAATCTCTTTCTCTTTCGTTTCTCTTGTTTTTCGTTCGGTGCGAACAAAGGCGAACTTCAAAGGACGGTTCGAGTCGTATCGGGTTTAAAAATCGACACCTTTGTTGGATAAGTGCTCGACTTGGGTCCCAATTTTCGTGCAGTTATCGAACTTCGAGCGTATTTGGGTGCAGAGAAAAATCATCGAGGGTTTCGTCGTTTTGTCCGAGAGTGTACATCACGGAAGATTAATTCGGCGTGTGACGTGTGTCAAATATTACGTTTGACACGAAACAGGCCGCGTGTTGGTCCACACTCAGCGTACGGAGATGACGAAAAATCGTGTCCGGAATAAAACGATCGAGCTGTGGCAAGAATAATTACCATTTATACAGGGTGTCTCGGGTATGGATGACACGACCGAGAAGAGGACGATGAAACGGTAAAATCGAACACGTTGGAATTAAATTTGCGTTCGAGGTTTGCGTTTTCGAGAAAATCGACGTTTAATGGTCCACGAGTACACGTGTGCATTTGTTACCAGTTTCCATCGATCTCTCGTACAGATAAGATACCTATAGTGATCGAGAATATTTTTCTTGCATTGGGAGTGCGTGGTCCGTAACGAGTCTACCGCAAAAATTGCAAAAAGAAAAATATTCTGAGTAAACTTTACAAATTACTTATTTTCAATTGTACACCGATTCTGAGCGACCAAAAGTAGATAATTATACGTAATACCGACAAGATATCATACATTACCTGTACTAACGATAATTGTAAACAACACAATATTTTTCTTTTTTAATAGGTTTGTATTAAAACTTCTTCGTTCGCGTCGTAATTAAATACACGCGTGCTTAAAGAATATTCAAAATTAATTTTTTAACGAATTTTTTTCTATATTATCCACTTGTTTCTTCACGATAGAATCATCCTCTACTGGTATCATCGATATTGAGACATCACCTGTATAGAAATTAGTCAACTTTTTGACTAATTACGTTATTATACGTACAAATATTGCACGAACGAATTAAACGCTACGACGAGTCTCTTCGCGCGCTGAAAACGTACCGTAAGTTCAACTTTTGTAATATTTTCTTTGTTTTGCAAGAATCAAACGTGTATTTGGAATATATAGAAAAGGAGAAGGGACCACGAAGTCAAAGTTTCTCGTTTCGGGAGAATGGCGGAACTTTTAAACGCTCCCGCGTAATTTCTGCCCGCGCGACGATACGACGTTTAGGTGTACCATGGCGTAATTCTCTTAAATTTTCGCAAATTAATGGGACAGGAAGTTAATGGGGTTCGAAATAGCCAAATATCGAGAAATGTTTTTCGATGCGGTACGTGTTACACGAGCACCATTCCCGTGTTCGTGGGAGGAGATCGATCTCGGAGTCCATCGTGCGAGAGAAACTCGACGTTGTTTCGGCTCGATGGAATATCGAGAAAAAAATCGCGATACGAGGAGAACTCGATCTCGTTGCGAACCAGAGCCATACACCGGCCTCCCTTTCGCGAGGGAAACACGTCGTTAGTTTTCTTGGGTAAAGGCAAAGGAAGAGGCTCGAGATTATTATTATTATTATTATTATTATTATTATTTATTCTTAAAGAAGCGAAAGCCTTTTGTATTTATATTGCAGTGTATAAATAAAAAAAAAGAGAAAAAATAGAAAAGAGAAAGGGGAAGGAAGATATAACGAGAGAAATTTGTAAATAAGGAATGAAGAAAAGACTCGTAGAGTAATGCTACGAAGTGAAAAATTACCGAGTGATATATCCTCTCATTTGTCTTCTGAATATGTGTAACAAAGCTGAGCAACGATGTACATGGTATTGAAGTCACTGTTAATAGTCGATTAGATTCCACGAATTGTATGTATCTAGATTTTGATTTGCAAAATTAAGATCTCGATTTGTGTATACGTTCCGGAGCGAAGAAGTTAATTTGTCGAACAATTGAAACAATCTGCATTCTCTCGAACATAATTTAACAATACGGTGTTTATGTTTCGATGCAAAAATTGCGAGAGTTTTATAGGGTATTTCGTGTAAACGAGATCACCAATTTTTTATTTCCAGAGCTACGTGTAACCACGCAAAGAATTTTTCTTCCATTAAATTTCAAGATTTACGATACTTTCTCAAACGTTACGATCAATTACACAATTTTCGACGTACGCTACTTTCTTTTCGCAATAGTAGACGAGACGATAATCTTTCGACAACTGTTGCAATTTTTGCATTGAATTGTACTGTTCAATTAACCCTAATGCACCGTATCGTTCAATTAACTTACGCTCCTTCTATCTGCTAATTTTATTTCTTCTTCAGAGACCTACGCGAAGAATTTACCATAACCGCTAAATTTCAAAATTACCGATATTGTTTCAACCGATACGATCGATTGCACAATTTTTATTCCCTATCGCAACCTCTCGACGTACGTTACTTTCTTCTCGGATTCAACAAACGGAAATTTCGAGGGAGAATGATTTGCGATGGTAGGCGAAACGATAAAACTCCTTCAGTGCCGCGCTAACTAGCGTTCACTTCCACACGAAATCCGTTTCCCTCGGTGATAAAATGCAGGCACGTGGCTCGAGCTATCATACTAGAAACGGACGTTCGTTACGGTCGAACGCTACGAGACGCGCCGATAATTTACCTATTCCACTGGAAGAGTTCCCGTTGGCCGGACTCGACGTTCGACGTTTGCGGGTTGCGAAAGTGGGACCGTACCGTGCAATTCTGGGTCCGTACGGACCCTACATCCATCCAATCACCGTCTCGCGCCTTACAGAAAGTAAATAAACGTGCGTTCACGATGCACCGAAGTCGAGAAGTCATTACACTCGGTGTTAACGATCGTAGTATAGAGACATGTGCTCCAAGTGTCGTCTAACTAGAGTCTGGGTCAGTACGGACCCTACATCCATCTACTCACTGCCTCGTACCTTACAGAAAGTAAATGAACGTGCGTTCACGATGCACCGAAGTCGAAAAGTCATTACACTCGGTGCTAACGATCGTAGTATAGAGACACGTGCTCCAAGTGTCGTCTAACTAGAGTCTGGGTCAGTACGGACCCTACATCCATCTACTCACTGCCTCGTACCTTACAGAAAGTAAATAAACGTGCGTTTACGATGCACCAAAGTCGAGAAGTCATTACACTCGGTGTTCGCAGTGAACGATCGTAATATAGTGACGCGTGCTCCAAGTGTTGTCTAACTAGAGTCTGGGTCAGTACGGACCCTACATCCATCCGCTCACTCTCTCGCGCCTTACAGAAAGTAAATAAACGTGCGTTTACGATGCATCAAAATCGAGAAGCGGTCACAATTGGTACTAACGATCGTAATATAGAGACACGTGCTCCAAGTGTTGTCTAACTAGAGTCTGGGTCCGTACCGACCCTACATCCATCCACTCACCACCTCGCGCTTTACAGAAAGTAAATAAACGCGCGTTCAAAATGCACCAAAATCGAGAAGCGGTCACACTCGGTGTTCGCAGCCAACGATCGTAATATCGAGGGGCGTCTGGGTCCGTACGGACCCTACATCCATTCACTAACCGTCTCGCGCCTTACAGAAAGTAAATAAACGTGCGTTCACGATGCACCAACATCGAGAAGCGGTCACACTCGGTGTTCGCAGCCAACGATCGTAGTATAGTGACGCGTGCTCCAAGTGTTGTCTAACCAGACTCTGGGTCAGTACGGACCCTACATCGACCGAGCATAGTCGCTCAATCAGAAACGCGGCGCAAAAGTAAACCGATCGCTCCGATTCGCGGAAAAATCTAAACCGTGGGAAGCAATGATTTTCCAACCCGGGAACGATCGTAATTCTTTTTCGATAATTGAAATGGATTTTGAGCGGCGAGGGGAACGAAAGGGAGGGGCGGAGGGGGGGGGGGAGACTGTTTTCGTTACGACTGTTTCACGGAAATTGCATACGCACCGGTTCCGGTGCGGGATCGCGATCGTTTTAAATCGTCGGTACCGTTTTAAAATATTAAATCTAATTTTCCGAAAGGTATTGAAATATCGGGTACCAGCCGACGAGAATTTGTTTATTGCACCGGCCGGTCGACTCGTGCCGCCTATTTACGACTTCGAGTTCCCCTACACGTCACGATCGATTACCATCGGGCGTCCCATTGAAATTTTCCATGGAATTCACCCGGATAACGATATCGACGAGGGAGGGCGGGCTTGATGTTACCCGATGCCCGTTTATAATTTTCGAAAAGATCCACCGGGTTCAGATCCACGTATTTCGGCCCGGCATCCAGCTCGCCCGCCATTCTTCCGCTTCCGCGATCACCGTACGAACGGGAAACCCGCGTCTTCTCGAAAAACCGCTGAATCGTACCTACCAATAATAATCTATCTCATTCAACTTCTCAACCTGAAAACGTCTATTTAGTACGAAGTCATTGATTTCAGATACGAGACGCGGGGTTATTTATAACGCACCTCTTGCTCCGGAGCGTTCCTCGAGCACACGTGTATAGCTACGTATCTATCTACCGGTAGCTAGATAGGTAGATAGGTAGATAGGTAGGTAGATAGGTAGATAGGTAGGTAGGTAGGTAGGTAGGTACCTATGTACATAATACGCGTTACGAAAGAATGCGGATGGTGCGCTTCGATATTTCCGCGCGCGACGCAACCATCCCTCCCTTATTTATCGACGATTGTTCGCGTTTTACGAGCTCCCGGAGCGAGCGGGACCGCCGTTAACGATGATACTCCGCGGAGAAGAAACATTTCCGAAGAAAATCGACCGTTAATTCGGCGAAACCAGCGAACGGTTGCTCGCTCCGATGGGCGGAGAAAGAAGCGAGATCCGAGCGAACGAAACCGCGAAACGTCGTCGGGAACTACGAAGAGAAATGGTCGAATGTTTATAGAAGACTTTGTTCGGTCTATTTAGGGTCCGTACTGACCCAGAGTCTAGTTAGACAATACTTGGAGCACGTGACACTACACTACGTTTGTAACTGCGAGCATCGAATGTAATCGTTTTTCGACTTTGGTGCATCGTGAACGCACGTTTATTTAATTTCTGTAAGGCGTGAGATGATGAGTGGATGGATGTAGGGTCCGTACGGACCCAGACACACCTCGAAATTACGATCGTTAGCTGCGAACGCCGAATGTAACCGCTTCTCGACTTTGGTGCATCGTGAACGCACGTTTATTTACTTTCTGTAAGGCACGAGTGGGTGAGTGGATGGATGTAGGGTCCGTACGGACCCAGACACTAGTTAGACAACACTTGGAGCACGCGTCACTATACTACCATTGTTAACTGCGAACACCGAGTGTAATCGCTTCTCAACTTTGGTGCACCGTGAACGCACGTTTATTTACTTTCTGTAAGGCACGAGTGGATGACTGAATGGATGTAGGGTCCGTACGGACCCAGACCCTAGTTAGACGACACTTGGACCACGTGTCTCAATACTACGATCGTTAGCTATGAGCATTGAGTGTAATCGGTTTTCGATTTTGGTGCGTCGTGAACGCACATTTCGATCCTTTAGATGAAAGAAAATCTAATTCTATCTTGTTGTATTTTCTTACAATAAAATTTTCTTCCAATAAAATTTTCTTGCAATAAATTTTTCTTGCACGCTACACACGATTTTCATCCTTACTACCGATAATAAATTCGCGATAATAATTACAATTGCTATCGTTGGAAACCGAAACAAAAATTGAAAATGTAATAAAATTCTAATGTTTACGCCGAAGGAAACCATAGTAGAATCTACATCGATTAGACACTTTTTATTCCTACGAGTGATACGACCCCTTGATGCGTCCTAAACCCTTTTTGTTTACTATTTTGTATTCCATGTTTGGAACAAAATATTGAAAGCAATATTTCTCGATATGAAAATTGGCTCCTCGAGGAAAACGATTGGATAAATTGAGAGGAAAATTCTAACCTCTCGATCCATCGATTTCGGATCAAATCGAGACATGTTATCACCTGAATTTGGACTCGATGAAAATTAAGATCTCAAATAATGAGAAGAATTGGGAAAGGAAGAATCCTAACCTCACGATTTATCGATTTTCATAAATGCGTTCCGGGGTTAATTAAATTCGGTACAGTGTTTTTCTTCTGTTTGTCGACGACCTAAAGATTTTCAAAGAGACACGGAATCTTCGGTGCTCGACTAGGAAAAATACTTCTTTTATGGGATCATCGCGGAGTTTATGCCCGGTGGGGTACGAGCACGAACTCGCAACTTGGTTCAATGTATCTCGGGTTCGGGGGTTCACGAGCTGGACGTCCATTACTACTCGTAATTAAACTTCTCCATTGGTTACCAACGAATCATTAGGAACGCGTACAGAAAACTAGGATTTGTCGCGCAACGTAGACACATTTAACTTTGCCAATCCTCGTACCATCGAACCATTATACCGCACCCTAGTTAGACCACAGTTGGAGCACGCGTCGGTCGTTTGATCGGCCAATCGTTGAAAATATAAACAGCTCGTTGACGAGAGGGCGTGGCACAATTTTCTCAGCTTTACGGGCCATAATTACAGCCTAATTACATACCAACCGAATCCACGATCTCTCGGGCCGAGTAGAACCGTGGTTGATTTACTTTTCCTTTTCAAGATAATTGATAGCGTTGTTCGTTGCCCTCGACGCCTCGAGTCGATAAATCTCCTCGCCCCCTTTCCTCTCTCGCGAGATCGTTTAGGTTTATACAGACATTTCTCTCGCGTCGTTGTACATCCTTTCGTGTTAACTCGCTTCTGGTAAATCGTCCACATAAAAACCGAGAATGGTACTATTTTAGATTCCTTCGATAACAATGTACGTTCTTTGGGTAATTCGATTTCAACGATTTTGTGAATTATGCAACGCGTTCGTTGCACAGCTGCTCGAGTTCTGTGCAAACATTTCACAAGGTAATGATGTAACAATAGCAAGATTATTTTAATTTCGAAACTAATGATCTTTTTAACGTAAATATGTAAATATGTTTTCTACAACTCATTTGTAGAAAATAACGAGCTGTTACTATAATTACTGCATTGGTATAATTCTGTATAAATGAAAATTATATAGGATTCCATTTAAGAAAATGCATGTCAACATCGTATGACCTCTACGTGTCCACTTACACGCGTAAATAATTTTTCATACACTGTGTAGTTGATCAATTCACATTTGTAAATGAAAATTGGACACACTGTATATATTCTTTATAGTGAATTCTGAAAAGAAAATTCTCAAAATAATTCTCAGCGAGGAAAATCGTGTACCCCGGTCGATCTCTTCGGGGATGCAACGATGCACCGAGTTGAATTCGCGAACCGAAATTTCCACCGTTGGCTGCAATTAACGACGAGCGGAAAAATGAAAAAAAAAAAAAAAGAAAAAACCTAACCCAGAATTGTGAAACCTGTAGCAACTTCGACCAAATGGAAATCTGGCAGCCACCGAATTACCGAGCGAGGAGAAGTCAGAGATTAAGTAGCCATCACCGAAGTAGAACATCGGAATGGTTTTCGAAAGTAAAACTAACGTTGGAAGTTCGGCAGCCAAGAAATTACGATTTCTTTCTAAAAGTGTAGATTCGTTTATTTATTCGCGAATGGAAATCTCACTCGAAAATACCTGCAGAAAGAAATAATGTAAAGGTTAACACAAACAAAGATAATGGAAATGAAAAAAGAAAAGAAAAAGGAACTTGAAAGAATTCATAAATGAGAATCTTCCGAAGGAATTAATAAACTGAAGAAATTCAGTACCTCGCAGAATCTATTAGTTGCCACGTATACAATATTAATAGGGTCGAAGTGTGCAAAATGGAATGAATAAACCTATAGGGTAGCAAAAAAGTGCTGAGAAAGCTGGAAGATCTAGAGGGAGCAAACATATTAATAAACGAGGGGAGAATCGGATCACGTTTCGTGCTATTTAAATTTTTCAACAAGAACAAACAATCGGCAACCGCTCTACGGATCTCTGGGGACTCGAGGTTCGGTTCGCGCAAGATTGAACCGTAATTATGGTCGAAGAAAGACACGAAATGACTCGATAGATCTTATATTGTCATTTCTTGCAATAGGTATTTTCCATAAAGCAGACACGAGTTGTCGTCGACGATAAAATTAGCTCGAAACCCCGATAAAAGTGTTTCAAGACTCTGAACAGTCGCGAGGTATTTCGTTGTTACAATTATCGATCCAATCTTATTGTTTTTCTATCGTTTTTCTACAAAGATATCGCGACTGGTTGCTTTGGTGTTTCCCCCAGTAGTGTCATCGTGTTGAAAAAGTTTGAAACTCGAGTGTCACGCGTTCGGGACATTTTCACCTTGGAGAATTTGCGTGTACGGTCGTAGAAAAGAACGCTCGAAGGTTAAATAATAAAGTTCTTATCGCGTGTACATAACGAGTGTAACAATTTTCTTGCACGTCCTAACGATTCGCGAAAAATGAAGTCGGCGCGCGAAGTACGCGTTTGCAACTTCGAGTAAATCGCTTTCGGGGAACACGTGTACTATACGGAGCTGAACGGTTCACCTCTGTAGGGAATTGCAAATCGTGCGAGCTATATATTAAGAAAAAATTACTATACGCTGCCTACATTCCTCCTACACACGGTCACTTATCCGTGAAAGTACAGCTAGTATCAGGATATTCGATATTTTTCATGAAAACGGGGTGAGAACCGTTTTTGTCGTTTTGGTGCAACACTTTCGGTCGCGTTACTTTTCAAGTTTTAAATCATCGTTTTATATGTAAAAAAATATATGTTTAACCCACCTTAAGGGTAACACGATTCTTAACACTTCGTTCTAACGGATTCACGCGCGATGATTACATTTTCCGATGTAAAACATCAAACAAGAAAATATTCCTTCGAACAGTCCATCGATAAGTTTGCAACAACAAATTATTTACAATTTTAGATTATATTCTCGCGTTCAAATACTTGAAACTGTTTAAAGAATCGTCGTATTTCACCGCGTTTTATCTCGTCGCGTTCGTTCGCTCCTCGAGGAGTAATTTTCACATTTATCGTGTACCTCGGTCTCACATTTATCGCGACGGCACTGTACCGCTCCCGTCGAAGTTGATTTACGACGCACCGTTATCCACGTAGCCAGTCGCGTCGATTTCGAAGGAGACTCGTCCTTTTTCCACTCGAGAAACTAACGAAGAATTGCCAAGTTAATTAGCGGGACGTCGAACGATTTAACGGGACGTATTAATACGTCAGCAGGTGCGCGTAACGTCGATAAAAAATCCTATCGTGCCGCGAGAGTTAAATTGAATACACGGCACGGATACATCCGCGCGGACATTTGTACGCCGCGCTCGTAGAAATGGAAATACGCGAGGATACACGATGAAAATGTTTTCCAAACGGTGCAATTAACAAATTATGATTGTCGTTGGGAAACGATGTCGACGTTCTAACCGAACGACACGGTACAAACTTTCGACGAGGAACTCGCGTGTTAAGTGCTCTCTTTTCGATCGATTAACATCGTTATCGTCGATTCTTTTCGCCCGTGGATGCTTTCGAAGCCGATCTCCCATCGGTGGTGTGCAATTTTCACTATAGCTGAGCTCACAATTACGCGCGAAACACAACGGTGAAACGTTTGCGAATTCGTGTAACCCGTGAACGGAGCGGTCCAGTTGAAATTTTATCAATGATTTTTCGTCGGTAAACGATTTCCTGTTCGATCGTTGAACTCGGTGGCACGATTTCGACGAGAAAAAAAAATAAAAAACACACACACGGACAGCGAGAGAACTCTGCTCGATAAACCGAGTTTCGTTTTCCCGTGCTATCCTCGGTTTTAATATCTCGAAAGTCGATCGTTCGTAAAGACAGAAAGAGAGTAACGTTTCCTTTTAATATTTAATACGAACTTGGTAATCGACGATGTTCCATTCGTAACCGATGTCGAGGGGCGAGAACCCGGTGAGGTATTCGAGAAATTACAATTAAAACGATAGACCGAGAGACTGGAAGACTCTGGTCGATGCAGCTTGTTCAAGCTGAAAGTATCCGCCGCGCGGAGACGGAACAGACGCTCCGGAAGAAGAAACGTTCCGTTCGAAGCTTTGTCCCATAGACGTTGCTTCTCATGGCAAAAACACGTTCCAACGTCTTACTCGGATTAAACGGAGTACCGTGACTCTCAAAGGGGCGGTTTCGTATCTACGTTGGGTATCAAAAATCCCTCGAGCGTGTGCGTGCCGACCTTTTTTTACGAGGGTTTACGAATTTCGTCCCGAATGTTTTTCCGCGTCCGATTCAGCCGCTGTCGGTGAAAGACGGAATAAAATGTGCTCCGGCAATTCTCCATCCGCGGGCGAAACGTTATTTTCCGTCCCGTGCTCCTCGCTTTTAGTGCTATTTTACGAAGCACATCGTTTCTTCGAGGGACCTACTAACCCATATCCTTAAAAAGCTAAATGCGACGTTTAGCTCGCGCCGAGAGGTGATTCTCGATACATCGATCGGGGGCGGTGAAATTTTAAAAATTGATCGCCCGTTCGAGCGGCCATCCACGGAATATTAAACGCGGAACCGACCTTTTCGATCGTGCCAACCAAATGGACACCAACGAGCGAGTACACGTGTGTACGTACGTCTTACGAACGCGTTTAAATTTCTACACGGCTTGGCAAAAATAAATGGAAAAACCCCGTGGTACGATTCCGTTCGCGAAGGAGGAAACGTATTCCCCCGAGATGCGAACGGTACGCGTTAAAACGAGTTCGATCTACGAAACGGATACGAATCGCTCTTTGTTCTCGACTCGCGCGGGAACAAAGAGACAATTGTTAATTTTTTCGACGAGAAAAGAACGGGTGTTTCTTTGTTCGACTGTTTATCTATTTGTTCACGTACGAAGTACTGGGTATATATTTCAATATGTTTCGTAACGACGTTAATAGAACGAATAAGTTTAAGTTTCTTAAAAACGATAACTTTTAGGACAACTGTATCTTAGAATTGTTTGTATTTGGAATTTACTATATCAAAATTGTGTATAAAATAATGGTCGTTTAAAGATAGGAGTTAATCTTTGTTCTCGATTCGCGCGGGAACAAAAAGACAATTGTTAATTTTTTCGATGAGAAATGAACGGGTGTTTCTTTGTTCGACTGTTTATCTATTTGTTCACGTACGAAGTACTGGGCATATATTTTAATATGTTACGTAACGACGTTAATAGAACGAATAAGTTTAAATTTCTTAAAAATGATAATTTTTAGGACAACTGTATCTTAGAATTGTTTGTATTTGGAATTTACTATATCAAAATCGAGTATGAAATAATAGTTTTATTTCAAAATAATTTAAAGATACGAATCACTCTTTGTTCTCGATTCGTGCGGGAACAAAGAGACAATTGTTAATTTTTTCGGCGAGAAAAGAACGGGTGTTTCTTTGTTCGACTGTTTATCTATTTGTTCACGTACGAAGTACTGGGCATATCTACCAATATGTTACGTAACGACGTTAATAGGACGAATAAATTTTACTTTCTTAAAAACGATAACTTTTAGGGTAAGTGTATCTTAAAACTTTTATACTTGGAACTTCGTATATCAAAATTGAGTATGAAATAATAGTTTTATTTCAAAATAATTTAAAGATACGAATCACTCTTTGTTCTCGATTCGTGCGGGAATAAAAAGACAATTGTTAATTTTTTCGTCGAGAAAGAGGGTGTTTCTTTGTTCAACTGTTTATCTATTTGTTCACGTACGAAGTACTGGGTATATATTTCAATATGTTTCGTAACGACGTTAATAGAACGAATAAGTTTAAGTTTCTTAAAAACGATAACTTTTAGGACAAGTGTATCTTAGAATTGTTTGTATTTGGAATTTACTATATTAAAATTATGTATAAAATAATCGTCGTTTAAAGATAGGAGTTAATCTTTGTTCTCGACTCGCGCGGGAACAAAAAGAAAATTGTTAATTTAATCGTCGAGAGAAAAACCGGTATTTCTTTCTTCTACTGTTTATCTATTTCTTCACGTTCGTTTTTATCGTTAAAAACGATAACTTTTAGAGTTACCGTATCTTAGAACTTTCAAACTTGAAATTCACTATATCAAAATCGAGTATAAAATAACGTCGTTATTTGTTTAAAGAAACAAACTCTGCCTTTGAATTTCCTCTTCGTGTACTTCCATTTGTAAGAAAATCATTGTTCTTACTATCTCATATTGTTTCGAATAAGGAAGATGAATTCGGTTGGCGAGAGACGGCGCCGAGTATTTCGTGTATTTCCAATAAGTACAGGGCAGGTGGCCAAATGATACTTAAGGAGGACGATGTATTTACGTATAGAAAGAAAATGGTAACGCGCGCGGAAAAATACGAGGCTCGTCGAGACGGAACGTGATACGGGAGAACGCGAAACTCTCGCGGTAAGTGAACAGTAAACGAATCAATGAATCGCGAATCGTTAACCGAGTCGATATTCTCGGAATCGTTAACCGCGTCGATATTCTCGGAATCGTTAACCGAGTCGATATTCTCGGAATCGATCAACTAGCGAAAAACAACTCCACGCGGACAAGTAACGCGAAAAACAACCTCTTCGTTGACGCGATAAACAACGCCGTAACTCGCGGGCCAACTCGCGCGGAGTTTCTTGCAACGCTCGTTGATTCCCCGTTTCGGAACTGTACGATTCGATCGGTGTTTCCTGTGTTTTTCATCCGTCGATGGAACGACGAGACTATAACGAAATCGAAATACGTACGAGTACAAATTGGTCCGGTTATTCGAGCTAATATTTTTGCATATAGCGCGTAAACCAGCCGCGATACGCACGATATCCAATATGTAAATTGATTTTACGGAGATTCTATGTGCAATATGTTCCGCGGCAATGTTTTCCGCAACGAACGAACCCGATGAATATGCAAAACAAAAATAAATTAAACTGTTAAGATTGCCCGACCGGGGTCAATTTTAACCGCGTAAATTCAACGAGAGACGAAAGAGACCGTGTAACACCGAACAGCTCGAAGAGAATCCCACGTAACGGGATAACTCGATTACGATCGATTAGGTGAAACGAACGGCGGGTGCAGGTCCTTCGCGACTCTGGGCGCGCTCTGCTTGCGAAAATTCCCGTTTCTCCGATACGGGGTGCATCGTGAATTATTGTTGTAGGATCGCCACTCGGGACCGGGTAGAAGCTTACAGCGTGTAGGACGCGAATGATTTGGTTGAGTTTGTACAATTTCCGTTTAGGATAAGGGAGAAGTTTATAACTTGTATAGTGCAAGGAATTCAGTCGCTTTTATACGGTAGTGTCTCGTTCTACGCTCATCACACGGGACCGGGCAGAAGCTTATATCGTATAGGATGTGAATGATTTGGTTGAGTTTGTACGATTTCTACTCAGGATAAGGGAGAAGTTTACAAGTTGTATAGTTCAAGAGATTTAGTCACCTTTATACGGTAGTGTTATACAGGACTGGGTAGAAGCTTACAGCGTGTAGGACGCGAATGATTTGGTTGAGTTTGTACGATTTCTACTAAGGATAAGGGAGAAGTTTACAAGTTGTATAGTTCAAGAGATTTAGTCACCTTTATATGGTAGTGTTATACGGGACCGGGTAGAAGCTTACAGCGTGTAGGACGCGAAAGATTTGGTTGACTTTGTACGATTTCCACTCAGAACAAGGGAGAAGTTTACAAGTTGTATAGTTCAAGAGATTTAGTCACCTTTATATGGTAGTGTTATACGGGATTGAGTGGAAATTTACAGCGTGTAGGACGCGAAAGATTTGGTTGATTTTGTACGATTTCCACTCAGGATAAGGGAGAAGTTTGCAACTTGCATAGTGCAAGGAATTTGGTCGCTTTTATACAGTAGTGTCTCGTTGTACGCACACCACACGGGGCAGAAGTTTACAGCGTGTAGGACGTGAAAGATTTCGCTAATATTGTACGATTTCCACTCAGGACAAGGGAGAAGTTTACAACTTGCATAGTGCAAGGGATTTGGTCGCTTTTATACGGTAGTGTCTCGTTGTACACTCATCACACGGGATAGAAGTTTATAGCGTGTAGGGCGTGAAATATTTGGCTGCCTTTGTACGATTTCCACTCAGGACAAGAGAGAAGTTTACAACTTGTATAGTTCAAGGGATTTAATCACCTTTATACGATAGTGTCTTGTATGCTCGTCACTACCAACTAAACAGAAACCTACAAAGCATAAGGCGCATAAGATTTCACAGAACTGAGGAATAACTTACAACGTATAGGGCACGAGGGATTTAGTTGCCTTTGTACGGTAGTGTCTCGTACGATTCCTACTCGGGACTGGAAAGAAGCTTACAACGTGTACCGTGCGAGGGATTTGGTCACCTTTATACGATAGTGTCTCGTATACACGACACTGGAAACTGTGCAGAAACTTACAAGATGTAAGGCGCGAACGATTTAGTCGCCTTTGCACGATAGTGTCTCGTACGATTGTCACTCAAATCCGAGGAGAAGCTTATGTAGAACGTCTACGATTCGAGCGATTTGAATACCTTAATACGGTAGTGTCTTCTACCGTACACTTCTATCGCCACTTAGGCCTGGGGAGAAGCTTATAACAAGTACAGCTCGAGCAATTCCGTCGTCCTTGTACGGTAGTGTCTCGTTGCACAATCGTTACTCAATCGCACGAGAATGCAACGAGCTTTCTCTCACGTCTACAGAAACGTCAAACCAAACTTTTGAACGTTGCTTCTACATTGCTCGCTTTCCGTTATTATAGACTAATATGTTGAAATGAATGCAACAACGATCTTAAGGGTGGCAGATGTCGATGTCAGTTTTAAGAACTGTCTTCGTATTGGCGCCGTTTTCCTTTCTGGCTTTTCTTTTTAGTAGAGTTCCAAGTCCAGAGTCAGAAAGACCACACGACATTGTCATCGTTCACATCAAGACATATCACTATATACGCATTTCTTCGAACTTTATATTCTTATATATACAATTACTATACTACTGATACGCGAGATCCCTGCATATTATAATAAACTAGATATTATAATCTGAACTTTACAACATAATAAATTAACGGTAAGTGTTAGCGGCAAATTAATAGGCGCTGGTTGGTAAGCCAAGTCATCAAAAGTCCGATTAACGAGCTACCGGTTGATGAAGCGTTAAACCCTTACCGTACTTTGAGTAGTCCAACTCGCGATAACAATTTTGAACCAATACACGAATATCACAAGTCCTACACGTGGTGTGTCGAATACAGACCGTGAACTCGACGAATCCGACTCGTGGAACGAAGATCGAGTCATATAACCTAAAAATAGTGTACCCATTCGCGTTTCGACTCCTATTGCAACTGTTCTCACGCATATAGTAGCTCCAGCCCGCTTGGTCCGCGTACTCCCCTACCAGAACACGGACTCAGATTTCGTCAAGCTGAATGTTACTTCAAACAGTTAAATTTCAACGATGGTCTCCTTTTTCATACCCCCTCGATAAGAGTATCACCCTCTCGTAATTCTGTGCAACCGTGCAACGTCACGACCGTACACCCCGTTAGAATCAATCCAAGACAAGCAATACACTCCCCAGATTCACTAACTCGATCCACTTACCTCGGTATCGTTCCACCACATGTGCAGCCGATAGTTCCTCAGCACCGCGGGGTCCTCGTTGATGTGGTCCACGGCGAGCTTCACCGAGGGCATCACACCGCGGCCTACGTGGCTCTCGGGCACGTGGTTCCCATAAGGGAAGAATCCTGCGATGTAAACGTCCCGTCTCTTCGCGCCGCCGAGATTTATCGGCTTCTGTCCGCCGCAGCTCAGAATACCGTCCAGCCACACGATGGACGCGCACAGATAAGCAGCGGTTAGGAGACGACGCCAACAACGACGGTGTCGCTGCCGTTGAAATTTCCCGGGCACCTCGTGATGGTCCTCGGCCACCATTTTGTCGCTGGGTGTCTCGCGGCGCGTCCGCGAAGTCTCTCGATCCTCGAACCACTCTAATTTCACCCGGACCGCCACCCTCCCCCCCGTTGATCTTGGCTAGCCCCACCGGGCTGGTACTATCTCATCGCGCGGGCGTGCATCGAGAACGACCGCTGCTTAAACCTAATAGCGTCGTGGTTTAATTGACTGTATCGGATCGACGGCTACGCCACGTTCATTTCGAGCACCCGCGGTCTGCTTCTCGGTGTTCCTCGCGAGAACGATTCGTTTCCGGTCTCGAGAGCGTGCTCCACGCGCGAGTCAACCCGCGATGGTCGAATTCCTCGCGCGTCTCACGATTTTATCCCTGTGCTGCCTCTTCTGCTGCTTCTGCTGCTTCTGTTGATGGTGTTCGTGCTGCACCATTTCCATCAGGTTGGTCTCTACCGTTTACGCGAACGAATCACGATCATCCAATGGCGTGTGCGACGTGTTCTCGTTTCTTCGTCGGTTCCAGCCGCTTCGAACCAGGAGTTCCATCAGCCCTCGCGAGTGACGTACGATGAAAGAGGACAACGATCGTACGAAAAGATATATATATGTATGTGTGTGTATATATATATGTGTATACGTTACGTCGTAACAAGGAAGATCTCGCGCGCGGCACGTTCAACGGACCGGCGACGAAAATTTACCTAAACTTTGAAAACGGTAACAAACAATGTTTTTATGCGCTACGCGTCGCGACGCGACTCTCGTTTCGATGTCGTGGGGGCGATCCTCGCCGACTCGACGATATTCTCATCGCTCGCCCCTCGCCGATTCGCGAAGCGATCGACGATCTCGTGTACTGGATCTGCAACAGAAATAACGACTGTTTTGAAGGCGACGATTTCGAACGGATTATATGACGCGTTGGAACAACGTGTGTGGTTGGAAACGTAGGGTAGGACAACAGTGTGGTTAGGTTTTATTCCCTAGATCGTCGACTGGGAGGAGTGGGAGGAGCCAGGATAGTGGGGACCGCCCCCCTTGCGCGTATCGTGCGTTGGAAGCATTGGAGTGGGGGTAAGTCGCGAATCTCCCAGTCAGAGGGCGCGAGGAGAAGGAGTGGGGGAAGCATGGGCGGAGTTGGAGAAATAACGAGTGTAACTATTACATTGGTGTATTAGGTAGAAGATATACGTAAGTAGGGTACATTAGAAACCTAAAAGTGTTTCTTTTAGGCCATGTTGCCTTTTCTTTCTTTCTTTTTACACATTTGATTCGGTTTATATTTCTGGCTACGTTGCATGCGACGATGCTTTATAAATGTACAGTAAATTTGGATAATTGCAAGAAACGACCTACAGTACTGTTTCATCACCCACCATGTAACCCAATCCGAATTCAAATATCGATGACACAATGTTAATGTAGCGATAAAACTTTTTCGTTTTTTTCGTTTAAACGAAATTTTTACCGACGTACCAACCTGGTTTATTCGATTAAAACGAGACGAAACGTGAATTAATTTATTTATATTAATCCTCCGATCGGTCGAGTGCGGTAAACGATATTTAATGAATTATTAAACAAGTAAATATAATTCAAATTATGACACGTTTGGTTTCATTTTAATCGGGAAATCTCCGCAAAATACGATAACGGAAATTTCGTTTAAAGAAGGCCGAAGGTAAAAAAAAGTTTCATCGTTCTATTAGCATTATCTCAACCGATAAGTTTTTTTCTTTTACGCCTCGGACCTCTTTTTCTTTCGCTCGTCCCTTTCTACGCTCGGCGCAAACAAAGGCGAACTTCGAAGGATGGTTCGAGCCGTATCGGGTTTAAAAATCAACACCTCCTTCGGATAAGTACCCGACTTGGGTCCCGATTTTCGTGCAGTTAACAAACTTTATAAATACGGGAATATTTGATTAAAACGGTTAATTTTCTCATTTTTCATAAGCGGAAAATCTGTACGATACGGTAACGTTTTCACACGCGACCTACATATTAATAATTCTAAAACCGAGCGAAAAAGATTACACGTGCATCGAGAAAATATTAAAAAAATCTATTTCTTCGAAATTCCAAAAGGTAATATACGAATCCTTGAACATGGATTCCGAGCGATCAGGGAATTTATCGTCCCCCCGGACTCATCGTCGCCGAGGAAAACGCATCCACGCGTTGAAAGTTCCCGCGCTAATTCCAATACGCGGTGCACTGCTCCGCGGATGCAATTGCACCGAATGCACCGCCGGAGCCAACATTGTCGCGCGAAACTAAACAACTTGTGTCCTCCATCCAGGTAAGTTTGTTCTAAAAATCCGTTTGCACAAACGAGAGAAATCTCTCTCTCTTTCTCTCTCTGACGCACACGTACACAAACACAAACACACCTCTCTTCCTTCCTCTCTTTCGAGTCAAAACTTCGAGTAAATATTTTTCGAAGAAGCGATTCGAACTTGTCGACATCTCGACCGTGTTATCGGAAGTTCTCTCGACTCTTTGCTCGGGAAATTCGGTGAAATTTTCGTGCCGTAGGTGGATAACGCTTTCGAAACACCGAGTCGCGTTGACATTCGACGCGAGCCGAAAAAAAGTAGAAGGTAAACATCGTCGAAATAAGCGTAGCCACGAATGGCGAACCGGACGCTCGAGGGGGAAAAGGTCGTGAAACGAAAACCGTGTTGGGCGAGTTTGATAATTTTCGAACCAGGTCGCACACGGTATCGTTTCCGTGAAGAAAAATATTATTCCACCCGTCCGTGGAGATTTCTCGTGCGACGAGTCGTAATCACGTACGTGGCTACGTGTTCCGAACGCGTTCGACGTCTCGCACGCGACCATCGAATCGAATTCGTTGCTGACGCGTCTCCTCGAAACGCGCACGGTTGAAAATCAAGCCGCGGGAGACGCGTCCTTTCCCATCGCGAATTAAAATTACACGGCGCGGGGCTCCTCGATTTTTCCACGTCCCGCGGAACGTGTTTTATCTCGACGAGAACATTAGATAGACCACGCGCGACCGGACCACGCGAGTTTTCGCGAAATAGAAAAAAAAAGAAAAACGACGAAGGAACGAAGAGAGAGAGAGAGAGGGAGAGAGAAAAAAAATATAATTAAAGTATCATCGGTGTTTTTTCCCGCCGAACTGACAATTTTTTGCAATTTTTGTACGTAAGAAATGCTTTCTCTCTTGACGAATATAGTATTGTGTCTCTAATAAGAGGAGGGGTACAATCTGTACCCCTCTAATTTTAATACACTTTGCAGAGTATAGATCTCTGTTGATACAGGTAGAAAATTAAATGTATATACTCGATAATTTTAGAGATGTAAGTAATTCAAGTTCAATATACGCCATATGTATAATTAAGCTATCAATTTCGCCGTGGTTCCTACCTAAATAGGTAACAATCTACCAAAACAGATCGATACTCGCTCCGTGCGAGGCATGTTGCGTACCCCTGTGACTTTAATTATTTATATCTTCATAATTATCGAGTATATACAATTAATATTTTTTGACCTATCTACCATCATTCTAAAAAACCCTTCCCTCGTAAGTGATGGTTTCTGGTTACTCTATAACTGACACTCGCTATCTCCACTCCTTGGATTGGAACAACTGAATACATGTACTGTACCCATCACGCTTACCCCTGTGACTTTAATTATTTATATCTCCATAATTATCGAGTATATACAATTAATATTTTTTGACCTATCTACCATCATTCTACAAAACCCTTCCCTCGCAAGTGATGGTTTCTGATTACTCTACAAGTCGCTATCTCCACTCCTTGGATTGGAACAACTGAGTACATGTACTGTACCCATCACGCTTACCCCTGTGACTTCAATTATTTATACCTCCATAATTATCGAGTATATACAATTAGTATTTCCTGACCTATCTACCATCATTCTAAAAAACCCTTCCCTCGTAAGTGATGGTTTCTGGTTACTCTATAACTGACACTCGCTATCTCCACTCCTTGGATTGGAACAACTGAGTACATGCACTGTACCCATAACGCTGATAAGTTGGAACCAGGAAGGAAGCAGAGTCCTCAAGATGTTCCCATTTTTGGAATTTTATAAGTATGCGAGAATAACGTCTAGATAACGTCAAAACAGAGACCGAAGTAAGATGATCCGATAGGAGCCAATCGGCTCATTATTTTATATTGTTAACGAGTGTGATCGAGTTTTACGGAGAACTCGGTCGCACGTTCCGCGAAAAGGTGGGAATGGGTGGCGTTACGGGAAAGAGGACCGGATAGAGGGTGCACAAGGGGCACGAGATCGGTTTGCTTCGGAGCTCGTACTCGACCGGAACACTCGAGTCGATGAACTTCGGATGATCGTAAAGTTAAGTGTGCGGAACCTCTAAACCTTAAGCACCCAATTACAATAGCAGCAGCTGTCGATAACGTTCCTTACAACGGACGACATCGTACGTACCGAGAAACACTTGTTTCGAACGATAAGATATCACGGATACCGTGAATCCCGTTTGGATACCGTACGAACGGCTCACCCGATATATTTTTCGAAAGGTCTAAGGTAAAGTATCTTTAAAAGTGGAACGACTTTCTAATTTTCGAACATGTTTGCAAGTTTGAATATGTAATAAAATGATACGATGCGACTGTATATCAGATGTAACGATGTACTTCTAGTAAACAACTTTTTGTAAAAGTGTAAATATAATTCAGAGGAACTACACAAATTGGTACTCTTTTAAAGTTTGTTGGTAATTTATAATTATTTGGAGCCGAATTAATAAATTGTATATCGCTGTATTTGAGAAACTCTTCTCTATTTTAGAAGATTAAGTAGAACTTTCTAGCTTTTTTACTTGTCTGCAATACTTCATTAGTGTCGAAAATTCTGGGTTCTTGCAAAAACTCGTATTTTTCGAAAACTGGGGGTGATATAGCAATTCTTTTAGGTTCTTGTTTAAGGAGCGTAATTAATATTTTGCTTTTATGTCCGCGGTATTGCGTTCCAATTCGTTATGGTTAGGTTTCGTTGTGTTTCGATATCTCTCGTTCGCAACATTCGATACATTTGTGTATACGATCGTTTCGGTCAATAAGGAAAATGTGTGTAATTCGATGCGTGTTTGTTCGCAACTTACGATCTCCGTATAGTGCAAGTTTCGTAATGGCTCGGTAAATAAGCCAGATATTTTGCCGAAATTTAACTTATTAATCTCTCTGTTTCGTTCTCCCCGCCTCTCTCTCTCTGTTCCACAAATAGAAATCGCATCGAGCAATGTTTGTGGCCGAAATAACTCGGTTGATCGAATTATCGCAAACGTCGATCTTTAACGCGATAATATCGACATTTTCGACACCTACGTGTATAATGCGCTGTCGTATAATCTCTCTATCGGATTTTTCACTTTTTTTAAATCCCCTTTGTTATCCGTGTCTATCGTAAAATATCTACAAATATTTGTACTGCGATTAATAACGTAATTCAAGTTCCGTTAGTTTAAGCAGCAAATACTTCACTCGTACTCGAGTTGTTACGATTCGAGTAGGTCTTTTGAATATTTTCGTTTATTTATGTCTATCAATTATTTATCAATTCAGTTAGTATTTATCAATTCAGTTAGTATTTATCAATTCTAACTTTACCCTTGTTCGTTAAACGTACGCTTTCCTCTCGGACAGAGGAAACATTATAGAATAAATCGTTTCTTTCTTTTTTTTTATCGTTGTCCCGCGTTAATTAACGCGTAGCGAAAAGTTACAGTTCGTTTAAATAAATAAACTTCGATCCGAACGAAAGGAACCCTCGTTACTGCATCGAAAGTTTCGAGGATCGTTTCAGAGACCGTTTCCGCCATTCCACGTCCGCAGGTACGAAGCGATTAATCTTCGTTGGCACGGAAAACGTCGAGGAGACGCATTGGCAAGTTGCGAATTATTTTCAACGCTCATGAATCGACGACGGTCCAAAACCGATATTCAACCGCGTGCACTTGCTTCACCAAAGACGCGGAGCGGAACCTTTCCATTTTTTACACCGATTAATAACGAGTAATTGGCCCTCGCCGCGCGTGTCGTCGGTTTAACGTCTTTTATATCGGGTGGGCGCGAAAATTTTGATGGATCCTTATTGAACGAATATCTAAATCGGTGTCTTTTTGCGTAAAACGATCAACGATATTTTAAAATTCTTTTGCGACAACGTTATACTGTTAATTGTTACTTGTTACCGAAATCGGCTGTATAAAGTCAATAGTTCAAAGGTCACTAGAATACTCCATGAAAATTTTAATGGATCCTTATTAGACGAATTTCTAATTTGGTGTCTTTTTGCGTAAAATGGTTAACGATCTATTAAAATTTTGTTGCGACGTCATACTGTTAATTGTTACTTGTTACCGAATTCGGTTGTATAGAGTCGATAATTCAAAGGTCTCTAGAATACTCCATGAAAATTTTAATGGATCCTTATTAGACGAATATCTAATTTGGTGTCTTTTTGCGTAAAATGGTTAACGATCTATTAAAATTTTGTTGCGACGTCATACTGTTAATTATTACTTGTTACCGAATTCGGTTGCATAGAGTCGATAATTCAAAGGTCACTAGAATACTTCACGAAAATTTTGATGGATCCTTATTAGACGAATATCTAATTTGGTGTCTTTTTGTGTAAAACGATCAACGATATTTTAAAATTCTTTTACGACAACGTCATACCATTAATTGTTACTTGTTACCGAAATCGGCTATATAGAGTCAATAGTTCAAAGATCTCTAGAATACTCCATGAAAATTTTGATGGATCCTTATTGGACGAATATCTAAATAGATATCTTTTTACGTAACATGATTAACGATCTATTAAAAATTTTTTGCGACGTCATACCGTTAATTGTTACTTGTTACCGAAATCAGCTGCATAGAGTCAATAGTTCAAAGGTCACTAGAATACTTCACGAAAATTTGATGGATCCTTATTAGACGAATATCTAAATAGATATCTTTTTACGTAAAACGATTAACGATCTATTAAAATATTTTTGCGACGTCATACCGTTAATTGTTACTTGTTACCGAAATCAGCTGCATAGAGTCAATAGTTCAAAAGTTTCCAGAATACTTCACGAAAATTTGATGGATCCTTATTAGACGAATATCTAAATAGATATCTTTTTACGTAAAATGATTAACGATCTATTAAAATATTTTTGCGACGTCATACCGTTAATCGTTACTTGTTACCGAAATCAGCTGATCGAGTCGATAGTTCAGAGAATATTCTCCAGAATATTCCACGAAAATCGTTTTTTAATTAATTCATCACGATAACTGTCGAGCTGAAATAATACACCAGAGGGATGAAAACGAAAAGAAATTTGTGGTATGTAAAATCGAACGAACAGAAATTTACCTTTCTTTTTAATACTCTTTCCAAAGTGTCTCTTAGCACGTGCACACTACGACTTTTACCGAAACAAGTTTCCTCAACGCTCAAGCGTCTCTCCGACTCACTCGTGTCAACTTTACGACCGAGCATTCTACTCTCGTACTCGGGCATACCGGCAACATACGAGAGAAGTACACTTTCTCAACAGTTTCGTTGAAAATTAATACCATTCTGGTGAAAACAATACACGATCTGTTAAAGTTTCTCCATCCGTGTACGGCAACGTGATATCGTTAATTGTTATTTATAGTAAAAATCAACTGCCTCGAGTCGACGATTTTATTGGAAATTAATATCGAAAATAAATAACGTTGGATATCGTTCGCCCGTTAGAACGATATACGAGTTATTCCGTTGGAGGAAGAAACGTTAAAAATACAGTGTAAAAAGGTTAACAACGTATCTCCCGAGTCCGTTGATTCGATTCTAAATTCAAACACGGTGATTGCAAACTTGCTGATTTTTAGATCGTCGACGATGATATTTCGAACGATTCAACGTAGGAAAATCCACGAATTTCGAAGAACGATATCGTCGATACGTTAAATATTCGATACGTTAATATCGATAGATCGATCGCGTGTAGACACCTTTGGAAAATTGGTTATCAAACACGATCTTTTCGTTCGTACCTGAACCGATGAAAACGTCAATTTAATTAAATTTATTAACGGGTTGTTTCCCCACGTATGCAATTATTACGGTCAAATTTGTAACAATAGAGAATATTTCGAATAGAAACAAATTACGATAGTATACGATTCGTAGACGATAGTGAGAACAACTTACAAAATAGTTAATCCAATTTCCAAACTGCATGAGAAGTTGGCATGAAAAGAAAAGAAACCTGACCGCGGAATTTGTCGATATTTATTATTATAACGTTCATACGATTAAATTTCCCGTATACTGATCGATTAATCGAGTAGTTGAAAATCCACGTAAAATGTTTCACCCTTTTCCAAGCACTATAATATATATTCACTCTGGAATTTTATTTTCTAATACACACTAGGTATTTATACATCATTATGTATTTTTACAATAAAGTAAGATTAAAAGATCGATTAAAAAATTGAACCATCGTCGTTTGAAACAATCGCGAGCAATGGTGATTTCAAAGGACGCGGAAAAACCGCGTAAAATCGAATCCGTGTTGTTCGAGGGTCGATTGTATCGTCTTCCAGTGGATAACTTAGGTGAGTTTTGGACCCAGTAATTAAAAGGTCGGTGAAATTGAGTCAATTTACCGTGCGTGTGTACCTAATACGTGCACGATGGACGTGGTGCAAGTAGTTGTGGTTACGACGATCGGATACGGAGGGTAGGTAATTATTAACTGCCGTTACAGAGTTAATTACGTCAATATGCAATTAACAAACGACGCACACAGAGAGACGAGACGTACGCAGGCGCGTGCCTGCTCGAATCTCGGACATCTCGGATCGTTTCCTCCAAGCTCGTGGTCGAACGCTTCCGGTCTCGATTCGCGCCCAATTAGTCGCTTTTGTTTGTTTTTAAACAACTTCTTCGACGATTCGTTCGGCTCTTCTATGCAGGTTACTCGTGTTGGTCTCTTTCGTGACTCTCAACGATCTATCGTTTCGTTATTACCTATTTTTAAATAGTATCTCCTCGTTGGCTTGTCCTTCTCGCGGAGATTGACCGTCTCGCCCGAATTTGCCCTCTTTCGCATCTCGAGATCTTCCTCCTCGCTTTTTTTCCCGCGTCTTCCGTTTTTTGGCGCGCGAAACTCGTTCTCGTCCGCCCAGTTCTCAAGATTCTTAAAACCAAGTGTTTGAACTAGAAGTGTCGCGCGCGAGACGACGTCGACGACGTTCAGACGCCTCGAAAAAAAGCGAGGAGGGGAGAGCGAGAGAGTGACTCGGAGAGTGAGCGAGAAAGGGAGAGCGTGACAGTGGGCTGGTGAGATCGAGAGAGTGAGTGAGTGAGTAAGTGGGTGAGTAAGTGAGTAAGTAAGTGATTGAGTAAAAGCGAAAGAGTAAGTGAGTAAGTAAGTGATTGAGTAAAAGCGAAAGAGTAAGTGAGTAAACAAGTGAGTAAACAAGTGAGTAAACAAGTGAGTAAATAAGTGAATAAACAAGTGAGTAAACAAGTGAGTAAACAAGTGAGTAAACAAGTGAGTAAACAAGTGAGTAAACAAGTGAATAAACAAGTGAGTAAACAAGTGAATAAACAAGTGAGTAAACAAGTGAGTAAACAAGTGAGTAAACAAGTGAGTAAACAAGTGAGTAAGTGTGTAACTAAGTGAGTGAGTAAAAGCGCAAGAGTAAGTGATAGAATGAGTGAGTGAGTAAACAAGTGAGTAAGTGAGTAAGTAAGTGAGTGAGTAAAAGCGCAAGAGTAAGTGATAGAATGAGTGAGTGAGTAAGTGAGTGAATGAATGAGTGAATGATGAGTAAGTGAGTGAGAAAGTAATGAGTGAGTGAGTAAGTGAGTGAATGAATGAGTGAATGATGAGTAAGTGAGTGAGAAATTAATGAGTGAGTGAATAAGTGAGTGAGTGAATGAGTGAGTAAGTGTGTGAGTGAGTGAGTGAGTAAGTGACCGAGTAAATGAGTGAGTAAGTGAGCGAATGAATGAGTGAAAGCGAGAGACACAATAAAAACGTGTCAACTCGTGTAAACTGTTACGTTGTTGTGATCAACCACGGTGTAACGCGTTGCTTTCGATCGAACCTTAAACGGTAACGTTCTCGGTTAACGATCCCAACTCGACCGTGGACTCGCTCGTAACGAACAACATTCGAATTTAGAGATACACCGGAAGCGACGTTAACTCGTATCGCGAGATTATCCAAACAACCTTTACGACCCGCGCGAGAATTGCTCGATTTTCATTTTGTCCTCCACCTCCGCGGAGTTAATTCCTTTCTCGCTCGTTTCTTTTATCGCGGTCGGGACTCGCGCCTCGCAACTTCCTTCCACTCCGCGCAGAGTAGTTCTTCGTTCGTTTCTTTATCATGTTCATTGACGAGAAAAAGGAAAATGTACAAAGTGTACGACGAACGTCATTTGGCGACGCGGTACAAATTATCGAACTCGTAATATATAATATAACGCTGGTGGATATACCGCCGGAAGGTAACGAACGAAACTAAAAAAATCTCCATATAATTACAATGCTTATTAATGCTGACGTTAATGCGGATGATCGGTTTATAACGAGTATGCAGGATAATACAGAAATATATGTCCATATTTTAACGGCGAATTTACACACTAAGAGGAAAAAAATGTTCTACGAACGTATATACTACAAACCTTGCTTTTCGAATTATGGATGATCGAAAATAAATGTTCAAAGTGTCCCTTTTGTCCTTCCATATTTTTATTTCGAGATCGGTTAAAGTTTATTGTTCATTGTACTGTGCGCAGTACAAATTGACATCTGGAAGAAATTCAATCACCTAAACTCCCTTTGGAGGAGTTACTTTGACAATCCAATTTCGAAAACTCGTTTCTCTTTCTTAAACTCAAAAATCAAGGTACGATACACGATACACGTTCGTAGGTCACTTTCAACTCGCCTGAGTGCGCAAATTCGCGCCCATGTATTTCTAAATCACTCGGTACAAAGTGGTACGTTACTTTCAACGTAATGTGCGATACCCGATGCCCGGTTAAAGAGTTCCACGAGAGCCAAAGAACTCGAGTGTCTCCGTACACCCGACTACATCGTTTAGGATATTACACGGGAACGTAAGCTCGCTGGTGAGCTCTCAGCGTTCAAGGGACACAAGATTGGAGAGTCTCGGTTAACCGAGTATGGTCGTGATCGTAAACAGACACGGGCCAGTAGATCTCTCTGCCAGAAAGATCTTTCGTTTGCGATCGAACGGAGCCCCGTAACGATTCCTTTCTGTCAATCGACACGATTCGAGGATCGAGTCCACCTTCTCCACGGGCGAACGATTTTTCGATACTTTTAATTCCGGAGACTCGTTGGCCCCTACGATCGCGTTCGTTCCATCGGCGTTCTTCACGCGACCAACTCCGAGAAATTGCCTCGCCTGGAATCGTTTTCGGTAGTCCCGGATTCTTTTACCTTACTCTCGGTGTGCCCTCTCTCGAGGGAGGTGTTCGTCTTGCAACGGTTGCGAAACTTCACGGAGGAAATTGTTCGCGAAACTAATGGCAGTCGCCAGGTGCCGTTGACCGATGCTCGTTCAGCATCGAGAGAGAGACGATCGCCGGTCGCTCCACCCGATCGATGGTTCCGGTGTGGCTGGGGCCAGGAAAACCACCGGTTTACACCAAATGGTCAGTGAGAGGGAGAGAGAGGAGATAGATAGATGGAGAGAGATAGAGAGTCAGGTGGTGGTGGACGTACCGTGTCGGTCTGTCAGGTTCAGGAGTAGCGTCGGTTAACGTCCAATGGTCGGACGTTGATCGGGTTAACCAGCTGTGACTTTGGAGGAACGCGGTGGGCTCGATAAGTTGCGATCCATCCATCGGGCGAATCCGACGTTCCGCGTCGTCCCTTACCGCCTTGGTCACCGACCGAGAATTCGGTTCGGTGCGTCGGAATCGGTCGACGAAACTTCGGCAAACGGGTCTCAGACGGGTCAAAGACGGATATTCTGGTAATCCAGCTTCCAGAAATTGATTTTCTTTTTCTTCTCGTTTCTCTATGCTTTTACCAAGTCTTTGAAAATATACAGGCGAAACAATTTCAATTTCCTCGAGTTCGTCGATATGGACCTAACCCGGATTTCAAGGACAGATTCTTCCTTCTTTGGTAGATTTTCGACAAATCTTCGGAAGTATCCACGCGAAAGAATTTGGTCGGATTTGTAGAACGAACGAAATTACAATAGTTTCATGGGGTATTTCGGTAACCTGGATTTGAAGAAAAGATTCTTCGTCCTTTCGTAAATTTTCTGTCTTTGAATACGTTCTTGCGAAACAATTCCTTCGACTTCGCGAAATTAATGAAATTACGAACGTTTCATGGGGTATTCTGGTAACCCGGATTTGAAGAATAGATTCTTCGTTCTTTTGGGTATTTTCGCGAAATCTTTGAAAGTATTTACGCGAAACAATTTCCTCCAGTTTGTAAAACGAACGAAATTACAAACGTTTCATGGGGTATTCCGGTAACATGGGTTTGAAGAATAGATTCTTCTTTCTTTTGTAAATTTTCTGTCTTTGAATACATCCTTGCGAAACAATTCCCTCGACTTCGCGAAATTAATGAAATTACGAACGTTTCATGGGGTATTCCGGTAACCCGGATTTGAAGAATAGATTCTTCGTTCTTTTGTGTATTTTCTCAAAGTCTTCGAAAATATCCGTGCGAAACAATTTCCCCGAGTTCGTGGAATTAACGAAGTTACAGACGTTCAAAGAGAGCAGTGCGCGGCTCCCAGGTTGCGCAGTGAAAACGTTTTTTAAACCAGCTGACAGTACATCTCGAGTTCTAATTATCGCGTGAACCACGGATTTCAACGTTTTATCTTTTCTTTTATTTGTTCCTGGCACGCTAAAGCTTCGAAAGTCTTCGTTCTTTCGATCTTCGAGATTTTTTCCCTCGTCGTTTACGCCGAACACGCTTCGACTTAAAATTATACAACTCCCGGAATTTTTATTATTTTCGTTTGCAAAAAATCGTGTACCCGTCGTGAACACGGATAAATAAATACGCGAAAACTGCGCAGCGAAAAGTCTTGCGGTTCCTGTGAAAAAAAATCAGAAAGAGTTGGTATTTTTCGGCTAAATTACCCGAATAACCTAACGGTTTCGATAAACGCGTTTCTCCTCTACGTTTATCGCGCGGGAGAAGTCCCGCAAGGCTCACACCTAGTTCCTTTCCGATTCGTCCGATTCGTTAACCGATATACGATGAATTCTTGCTCTATGCCGACGACCTAAAACTATTTCCCGAGATCGATTCCTTCGAAGATGCCATGCGTGTACAGAATGACCTGGATCGTATCTGCGACCGGAGTACAACGAATATGTTTTACTTTAATATCTCCATGTGTCGTATTGTTGGGTTTACGCGTACAGAGAACATTTTACGCTCTCCTTGTTCCATACATACCGTGCCCTTACTTCCGATAAGATCCACGGTTTAGCTATAATCTTCTCGTCCTCTTTATCCTTTGTGCGCCGCGTTCAACGTATGAGAAATGTAACTACCGAATCCCTTAGCTTTGTCTTTCGAAGCTCCACGGATTTTCAAAGGCTCGCGATGCTGGAAATATTATTTCGAGCTCTTGTTTCGCGTTGTTTTAAATACGTTCGAGTGCCTTCTCAACGTTACCTCATCCATACTTAATTGGAAACTGCGGTGCAAGTTCTCGAGGTACGTTTCTTGCAAACTCGATAGTGTCTGTAACTTGTCACGATTGTGACGATACACTCGATCAGTTTTTTTTAATCTCGAACGAAGAGTGATGGTCAATTTAACGTTAACGTGTAAACATTTAAATAATATTATCGATTGTCCCGTTACGTTAGTACTGCTCGAGTTTTACGCGTCGAAAAAGTCAGTTAGAGCCCTAACAGGTTCTCCATGCTGTTCCTTATCGGACCTCTTTAGATGCGAGTAATTGTATTAATAGACTAGACACATTGGCGAACGATTACTGCGACAATATTGACCCTTTTCGTGGAAAGATATCCTTTAAAAGCTATTTCTTGGCTGCATTACGGAATTAGGTTAAATACCGATTCTTTCCGTACTTTGTACTTATATATTTCTTTCTGTGTACTTTTACACCGAATATTGCACGACTTGTGTCCGTTAATAAAGTATTATTATTTTGATTTCTCACGTTTGTAAGCTTTTGATTTTTTCCACGTCGTATATTTTTTTTCACTGTCGTAGCGTTTTTCTCACTATTGCTGTTGTTTTCAATTTGTTCCTATTGTTTCCAGTTTTGTCGTTTTTCAACAGCGTCCCTTGACGATTTTATTGACCCAAAAAAAGCTTCGTAGAAAGCAAAGATCAACCGAGTAGATTAATTTCCGGATGGAAATAATTGACATTCGTAATCGTTCGATTAATGCAATTAAAATATCCGGGGGCTGCACAATATTGTTCGATATGGAAGAACGGGAACCGTCTGGGATACTCTAGCTGATACATCCAAGGAGAACGGTTCAACGATAATTGGTAACGGTACAAGACCTTTGAATACCTTACTCGCAAACGTAACATAAAATATTTTTCTTCCATCGCTTAATGTCGGTAGACTTAAGTTGCAAAGTACGGGGCTTCATAGTTATGCGACGTTATTGGTGCAGAATAACTGCCGGGTTTGGCAGCAAAACGTTGAAATTTATGTCGAATACTTTCAATACCTTCTCGGAGAGATTCGTGATAAGTGGACCAAATAATATTGCTCCAGTGCATTATACGTTGTATTCCAAAAGTATTGGTATCCTTAAGAAATATTGAAATCTGTGAACTAGTGTCACAGATTTAACTTTCGACTGACACGGTGGTTATTTTAGCACATTTAGGGTAATATTGGGTTTGTGGATTTCGTATAATTGTTTAAACATTTTTAGGCACTTTTAAGAGAAACAGATTTAACTTTCAATTGAGACGGTGGTTATTTTAGCACATTTAGGGTAATATTGGGTCTGTGGACTCTGTATAATTGTTTAAACATTTTTAGGCAATTTTAAGAGAAACAAATTTAATTTTCAACTGACATTTTAGCACATTTATGGTAAGATTGGGTCTGTGGACTCCGTATAATTGTTTAAACATTTTTAGGCACTTTTAAGATAAACAGATTTAACTTTCAAATGACACGGTGGTTATTTTAACACATTTACTGTAAGATCGGGTCTGTAGTCTTCGTATAATTGTTTAAACATTTTTAGGCATTTTTAAGAGAAACAGAATTAACTTTGAATTGATACGGTGGTTATTTTAACACATTTACTGTAAGATTGGGTCTGGAACTCCGTATAATTGTTTTATACGAATTACTCTTATTAACTTATCACGAAACCGAATAAATTCAATTTTTGACGATAACAAATTCGACAGGGTCCGTCAAACTCACACCTCATCGGTTACCTAAATCTTTAACATCGTTCAGCGCTGACAACAGACAACATCGTTTAGAGAATTATTAAACAAATATTAAATTACTTCTCCTACGACTAAATTCAACGATGAGGTATTTTTAAAAATTCGAAGATAATTCATCGAGTGTACACCGATTCCTAAAGTATGTCAAGACCACCATTCTGCATCGAAGAAGCACACATTGAATTACGAATGGAAAGTTAAACCTTAAAGTCGCATAATATGAATTTAGCATAACGGAACACTTTAGAAATATCGTTAATGAATAAAATAAAAGGTTCAAGGTGAGCACTTGGGGAAGAAAAAATTTTCCACGTTCGAGGATCATCGTTTCTTAGCTCTTTATCCTTTTTGTCGACAACTTTTCTATCTTTTTTTATACAGATGGAGACTCCAAGGCGTTGACAACCGGATAGGGGATTATTCTATACGTAAAAGTCGAGAAAAGGAAGGTCCACATTGTTGAGAAAGTCCAGTCGGAAAATTGTATCGACCAGTTTTTCCATCACGATGAGTGTCGATAATACGCTTATTAACGTGTACGTTTCTTCGCGCGTAAGTAAGTACGTTATCGAGTGAATCTTTCGAGGCAACAGCTTCGTCGACGACTAACCATCGAGTACAAATACGAAACGAAAGAAACTGTTTTCAGTGGAACGATTAAAGTGACCGACGTTGCTCGATGGAATTTTCCAACTCGATTTTCTCGAAAACGAGGCCTCGAGGAAAGAAATTGTATCTTTCCTTTTCGATTTCTTCTTAAGTGTACAATAATCCACCATCCGGTTGTCCCCGGCGTTCTCGGTCTTGCGACGATGATTTAAAGTTTTATCGAATGAAACTCTTGTTACAGCACGACTTGGACGACAGACTCTCTCTCTCTTCCCGGTGTTCGCGCAACAAACTTAGTTTTAACGTATCCAAGTGTCGTATAATCCGCTTTGGTCGCGAAGTTAACGCAATTATTTATCCTTGTACTTCGTATAATGCACCTTTATCTGCTGTCAACGGCGTACGTGACTTATTCTGTTTTCAAATAAACCGTCGTTTCGTACTCGTTATCGGAATACGGTTAACTCCGCGTTTTAAAACTCCCGCCATTGTTCGTCGTATCTCTAAGCGCTTTTCTAATAATCTCCGTCTCTTTACAATTCTTCGTCTCGTTCTACGTTCGAGCATGTATTCGATTATCTACGTAGTATTGGGTCGAGACGTGAGTAATTGCCTTTTTCTTCCGTACGGACATTATTTATTTCTCTACTAAAAGAGTTCTTCGAAACAAGTCTAAAACACGTTCACCGTTATCGAATGTAATTGTTCACCATTTATTCGATAACTTGTCGATACGGGACAAAATGAGCTCCTTTCGATGAGAAAAACATTCGAACAACCACCTGCGCTCGTCGTTATTGAATTTACGTGCGTTCGAAGAATTTTCTAGAAAGAGATGATAATCCGTGGAGACTAGGTGGAGTAAGGAGGACGAGATAAAACGGGGAGCGTCTCGATGCCAAAATTTTTTCTTCCTCGATCTCTGCCATATGTGCTGAACTTACGACATTTAGATAGCAGAACATACGTTGGTACATTTTTTACTCATCTTAGTGTGTAAATTTGCCCTCTGAAGTATAGACATCGATTTTTAAATTCTTCTTTATAGAATCTTTATACATAATTAGCTACCAATTCTCGAAAAGGATCACCTGGCCAATATATACGTAACAAAATAAGAATAAACAAAGTGTGTCGTTTGGAATTCTCTGAAAAGTGTTACAAATTCTATTTCTTTAATTTTTCAACGCAGGCTCCGTTGTTATAGCAGCCGAAGAAATATTTTTCGTACCCGTACACTGATGATTTTTTAACCGTATAATAAATAATTGAATTACTCACAGCCCGATTCCTGCCATATGTGCTAAACTTAGGACACTTAGATAGCAGAACATACGTTGGTACATTTTTTACTCATCTTAGTGTGTAAATTTGCCTCCTGAATTATAGACATCGATTTCTAAATTCTTCTTTATAGAATCTTTATACATAATTAGCTACCAATTGTCGAAAAGGATCACCTGGCCAGTATATACGTAACAAATTAGAAATAAATAGTGTCGTTTGGAATTCTCTGAAAAGTGTCACAAATTCTATTTTTTTATCTCTATACACATGCTCCGTTGTTATCGCAGCCGAAGAAATATTTTTCGTACTCGTACACTGATGATTTTTCAGCCGTATAATAAATAAATAATTAAATTACTCACGACCCGATTCGATAAGCATCGTTTCACATCGATCGAAAACGTTTCAGCATGGATTTCTTCGTCCTGTCTCTTTTCTAATACATCAATGTCTATTCACGATCGCAATTACCACTCTATCGTACCGCAGTTCGGTTTAACGATCTTCGAACAACACCGTAACGTCGCCGATCTTTTATTTATATACACAGTTATCGAAAAGTCTATCTCCTTTCCGGACATTCCGTGCCAACCAAGTTTCCGTACTCTCGCGTCTGTGCTCTCTTTTTTCCCCGAATCTCTTGATTCTTTTTAATAATTCCTTCACTTCGTTCCAACGTTTCGCTGTTATGGCGGCAGAAAAACGCGTCCTGGCTCATTTTACGTCAACGTTTCCGTCGTATCGTTATTAACGTACATTTCTCGCAACAAAGGATCCTTCTTCCCGGTTAATACCGTTAAACGTAATAATTACCATCGTGATCATTATTTTAATTAATTTTCCTTCTAGAGGAACGCCGATTCTTTGCGAGTTTCGATCGTGAGAAACAATCGCGTACTTTTCTAAGAAATCGACCAGCGATCGATTACACCGATTGCTCCGTCTCGATGGATTATCCACGGTGAATCGAACGATCGTTAATTCGCGGGTGATCTTCGATATTTATATCGGGAGTGGACAATCCGCCTGGTTGCACCGTACGAGTAATCCAATCTATGGAAAATTTACGAGCAGACGACCGATAGACTGGAAAATTGGATTACGCGTAATATGAATTTTACCGTAGCTCCTTTCCGTCGTCGCTCGATTCAAATATTAATGCAACGATAATACGTTTTTCATCGCTCGATCGCAATAAATCGGTGCGCTATTTTTAACAGGGTGCGATATTAACACCCGAACGCGCGTTGCGTTCCTCGCGAACATGGACTCAACCGATCTGAGAACTCACAATTATCGAAAACTCGAAAGAATCGAGTAGTTCGAACAAACCGAAAACTCGAAAGAATCGAGTAGTTCGAAAACACCGAGTAAGTCGAAAGCACCGAGTATTTCGAAAGAATCGAGTAGTTCGAAAACACCGAGTAAGTCGAAAGAACCGAGTATTTCGGAAGAACCGAGTAGTTCGAAAAAACCAGTGATTCAAAAGAACTGAGTAGTTTGAAAGAATCGAGTAGAACGAAAAAACCGAGTAGTTCGAAAGAATCGAGTAATTCGAAAGAATCGAGTAGAACGAAAAAACCGAGTAGTTCGAAAGAATCGAGTAATTCGAAAGAATCGAGTACTTCGAAAGAATCGAGTAATTCGAAAGAACCAAGTAGAACAAAAGAACCGAGTAGTTCGAAAGAATCGAGTAATTTGTAGGAACCGAGTAGTTCGAAAGAATCGTGTAATTCGAAAGAACCGAGTAGTTCGAAAGAATCGTGTAATTCGAAAGAACCGAGTAGTTCGAAAGAACCAAGTAATGCGAAAGAATTGAGTAATTCGAAAGAACCGAGTAGAACGTAAGAACTTATTAATGCAAAAGAACTGAATAGTTCGAAAAAACCGAGTAATTCGAAAGAACCGAGTAATGCGAAGGAACCGAGTAGTTCGAAAGAATCAAGTAATTCGAATGAACTGTGTAGTTCGAAAGAACCTATTAATGCGAAAGAACCGAGTAATTCGAAAGAACCGAATAATTCGAAAGAACCAAGAACTAAAGGGCTCTCTCTCTCTCTCTCTCTCTCTCTCTCTCTCTCTCTCTCTCGTATATAAATTACCTGTACATAAAACATCGTTATTACAAAATATCTCGGAAGGTGTATAGCCTTCAGAAACATCCGAGATAGTGGTATCGCGCACGATCGGAGTACACCGGAACCGATTGATTCGCGCGGTTGGATATTTTCGAGTTGTTGGATGAAATCGGATCGGCTATCGCGAACGATCGTTCGACTCGGTCTGTTCGAGCATTCGTACACGCCTACCGAGCGGTCGATTGTCTGCCGTCGCGGCACGGCGGTCAAAGTAATAAGGTGGTCTCGTACAGTATTCATCGTCGACCATGTCGCGGCAAGGTTGGGCCTTGGCATAGTGACATAATTCTCGGTTGTATCGCGCTACTAGCTGGTAACACGCTAGCCAGCCAGTCAGCCAGCCAGCCAGCCAGCCCGGCCAGCCAGTCAGTCAGCCGACGGTGGTGACCGTGAGTCTCGACCGGAATAACCGACCGGCGGTTGTGGCGGCGATGACGTCGACGGTTGATAGCGAGCACGGTGTGGCGTGTTCCCTTCGGTTCATCGCTTGATCGATGGACTTTACTTTCGAGCCGGGAAGGTCGTTCGCTTTCACCTTACGAGGCAAACTACCGTGGAACACGAAGAAACATCGAAAGTGCCAGTAGCACGGGGGGAGATGGCTGAGGGTGGGGGAGGGAGCCTTTAGGCTCGCGTGCCGATAACGTCGCCGCCAACGCGACGCACCGCCCCTCTCCCGCCTCCGTTGCTCCTAATGAAAAATTACGACCAATTTGCTCGATAGGGGAAACGATTTTCGTCGAACGCGCGGAAAGTCAGTCGCGATCGACGAACGCCCGAGCAATCCTCGTTGTATCGTTGTATCATCGGTTGTATCGCTTTCGTAACGGATCTGACGCTAATCTCTATGCAAACGATGCACGTTGCACTGTTTGTACCTGGTGAAAAATCGCGAACAATTTGCTCGATAGGAGAAACTATTTCCAACGGACGCGCGAGCTATTATCGTGGAGTACGATCGCTTCTTCGCGCGCGTGTAAGCGGGTAAGCGAATCTCGGTTGTATCGCTTTTGTTGCGAATGTGGCGCTAATCTCTCACGGTGCGAACAATGCGCGATGTGTTTGTATGTAATGAAAAATTAGGATTCATTTTAACGAGGAATGCACGAGCAATTATCGTAGAGAACGCTAATTTCTTCGTGGGTGCGCTGGATAACCGAATCTCGGTTGTATCATTTTCGGTACTAACTTGGCGCTAATTTCTCAAGGTGCAAGTGATACGCGACACGCTTTATTTGTTTGTAAAGTAAAATTACGATCATTTTTTTCGACGAACGCGCGAGCAATTATCGTAGAGAATGCTAATTTCTTCGCGCATATGCACCGTATAATCGAATCTCGGTTGTATCATTTTCGTTACAAACTTGGCGCTAATCTCTCGCGGTGTAAACGATGCGCGACGCCGCGGTTTCGGTCGATCGACGTTTCGGATGAGTCGCGGGGAAACTGGATCAGGTTGCTCGGGGGTTAGGCGTTCTACTTTTTCGAGTGCGGGGTAACGGCGACGCAAAGAGCACCACCGACGACGACGAGGAGGGGCGGTGGTGCGGTTGTTTTCCGTTAAAAATGCGACCACTTGCCTCGCATTGTCTGCCCCGCGGAGGAGACATCGAATAGCGACGTTCGGGCGAAACATCGGAAACGTTTAAACCCGATTCGTCGCCGAGTGACTCGAGATTCTCGGGGCCAACTGTTTTCGCTCTCGGAGGAAATTCGCGAGCCACCATCCTCCCGATCGGAATACTCGCTTTTGGTCGTGCTACGAGACTGTTCCACCGACTCGATTTCTTCCATTTTTTCTTTTTTTTTTACCATTTGTTTCCCCGGTCGGTCGATCTCGAGAGTTCGGTAATCTCGATATCGGTCGCGCATCGAACACGTAAGCGAACCGTCGCAGGTATATTCTTTAATGGAAAGTTCATGTTGCCTCGTACGCTCGGTATCCTTCATTTTTCCGGGATATACGGAACCGCAGCGTCGTCGTAGCACGGAAACAGCTTTAATAGAAAACGTTCGCGAGCCTGCCCCCATCTCCTCTGGTGTTCCTCGTCGAGCAATCGCGAGAGCTCCCGAGAAAAAGAACTACCGGAACATGGTAATCGTCGTATTTCGGTAGTCCACTTCCCCCTTCAACCTCCTCTGTGAAACGTTCCTCGCGATTATTTCCCGTAACGCGTAAAAACGTCGGGAATTACCATTCTCGTTAGCTAGCCCAAGAGCTACGTTCTTATGACGTAGCTCGAGGACATTTCGGGCGAAGTTACCGTTTAAAGTTTCTCACCGTGGTATTATCCGGCCATCTCGAACGTCTTAATCTCCCGAGAATAATTCGGACGTTTCTCCCCTATTCGCTAACGGTGAACTTTTACTCTACCGTCGTCATCGGGAAACTCTACCGATCGCTGGAGGCACGGCACGAGAGAGATCGTCGTTACGGGCACGAGGACGTGGGGAAATTCGGTCTACGTTGGAAACCATCGATCGTTGCGTCGTCGACCTCGCGCGTGTGTTACGCGCGATACGATTAATACCTGCTGGTACAGTTGTCCCTCGGAGCACGCGGTTTTCGAATACGCGATTTCGATCGAGCGCTCGAGTTATTCGCAATCTTCGAAATCGCGGATGGAAAAATGAACCGAATCGGAAACTGTATTCGTTATCGCCCGTCGTTGTTCAATCCAAGTGGATTTTCGAGCCCGGTGAATCTCCATCGTTGGAAAATTTCATCTCGCATAGGATACTCCGGTAATTATGCATTGATTGTTTATCGTAATTTTTCCGTTATGAAATAATGTGAATTTTTGTCATCGATTTACATTGTCTCGAAATCTATGAGAAGACGCGGAACGTATTAATTCGTGTACAATGTTTAACGTGCTAATTTGTATTAAATGTTAGCTACTATTATCGGGGTCTACGAGCACCTCACGTGGTTTACGTTCCGGAAGTTTACGTGGGAAATGTTTGCTTAAGATTTTCGTTTCGATCGATTTCAAACGAACGCGAGTAGGTAGTGGAGTGTGTGTGTGTTGATTCGCGAGTTATGCGTTGCCCAGGTTTGTTACGGTACTTTCTCGATAAATGTGAAAACCTTGGGAGCAAAATTCACATTTATAATGCACCGTCCACGGAATACTACCGCTATTGTTAGCAACGGACATAAAAGAAAAGTATAAATAAGTAGAAAGTGAGTGTTGATTCGCGAGTTATGCGTTGCCCAGGCTTGTAACGGTACTTTCTCGATAAATGTGAAAACCTTGGGAGCAAAATTCACATTTATAATGCACCGTTCACGAAATACTACCGCTATTGTTAGCAATGGACACAAAAGAAAAGTATAAATAAGTAGAGAGTGAGTGTGTGTTGATTACTGTAACAGTACTTTCTCGATAAATGTGAAAACCTTGAGAGCAAAATTCACATTTATAATGCACCGTCCACAAAATACTACCGCTATTGTTAGCAACGGACATAAAAAAAAGTATAAACAAGTAATCACCATCTGCATTGTATAGTGTTCGGTCTCATTTTAATCAAAAAGGTAAGACAGATGTAACATTCGGACATCAGGTTCACATATATCGTGGACCTTCATTTTTTCACATTATCGCGAGCCTATATTTTCACAATATCTCTCTAGTTTCTACAACCTCTAGTTTCACAATGTCAAGGACCCCTGGTCTCGCATTTATCGCGGACCTCGCGTTCACATTTATCGCGGCAATACAGTACGGAGAACAATAGAGTCGCGATCGCGGCGCTCGGCATTTCTCGATCTGCGGAGGCTCTTGACACTCGAACGGATAAAGAAAAAAAGAAGGAGAAAAAGCATCGGGGCTCGCATCGCCTTTTTAAACCCGGATCCTAATTGCAAACATCGCGATAAGATTTTCGCCACTTTTCTCGGTTCGCGTACCGTGCGGTAACGTGGCGACGATCGATTACCCCTGCGCAGTGGTACGAGTCGAGCGTTACACCGACGGTATCTCTGGAGCTACGACGGGAAGCGTGGAAGATTGTTTTCGTAACGCGGCTCGTTTCTCATCGCAACGTACCCTGTGCCCCCCACTAGCCCCCTCGTGCCCCGTTTCTTCGAAACCTTACCGCGATACGACTTCGAAAAATAACGATTCGGTTTAAACTCGTGCAGTTCCCGTGATGAATCGTCGATCGTTCCGCGGGACGCGCACGATATTGCATAAAATTGCATTCCGCGCGAAAAAATACCGGGAAAATTGATGATACGTTTCGCGTAGCCAAGATTCAGCTCGCGATCGCCGTTTATTCCCACCGATTGTTCGCGAGAAGAACGCGAGAGCGCCGGGAAAACGTCCAAGGCGGATGACGAATTATTTCACGAAGCTTGCAAACGTTTTTTTCCTTTTTTTTCGTTTCTTTTCTTTTCCTTTCTTCCCCTCTTCTTTTTGTTTCCTTTTCTTTTTTTCTCGAGCGAAATCCTTGGGAGGAAACGAGGCCGTGCGTTGTCCCGGTGAAACGCGATACGGTTGCCAAATCGTTAACGACATTCCCGCGCGGGGAAATTCGTCGAGTCCCCGTTAAACTCGAGCCAAATAAATGTTTACAGCTTTTAATGGGCATTAAAAAAAAAGCTTGCCGCGCGAAACGCGTCGCTGAGGCTCTCCCCGCCCCACCGGTAAAAGATGCGAAATTTTCTTTCGCCCGGAGCGACGCGAGAACCTCGCGAAAAATTGGCGAGGAACTCGTCCACGGAGTTTTACGAGGATTCGGTTTAACCAAACGGGCTCGAATCGAATCGTGCTGGCATTTTACGCGACGATTTACGAACGCGCGTTTATTCCACGGCGTTGAGAAATGTTCGACGCTGGAACCCACGGGTCGGTCCCGACCCCGAAACGGGTAATAACGATCGACGAGTGAAACGGAAGACGAAATAAATATGTACGATTAATTGCGCCGGGGGGTCGATTCGCAACGTACATCCGACGTCTCGCGAAACTTCGTTGTTTATTGGGTCGTGAAACGGTAAATTGTAATTGATAATAATCGGAAAGTCGTAGGACAAAATGCGACAGAAGTCTCGAACTGTTTCCTGAACGCGATGAACTTTTCTACGGAATACTGGTTTGTCTGTTGGGAATTGCACCAAATACTTTTTTCCGTTGAAAATTGCAACGAGTACGTTTATTCTAATAAAATTCGTGTCAAATGAGTTTCTTCTGTCGGAAGTTGCAACGAATACTGTTTTCTCTGTTGGAAAGTACACTGAGTATATCCTTTCTGTTCAAAATTACACCGAGTACCTTCTTTCTGTTCAAAATTGCACCGAGTACATCCTTTCTATTCAAAATTGCACCGAGTACATTCTTTCCGCTGGGAGTTGCACCGAGTACGTTTATTCTATCAAAATTCATGCCGAATACCGTTTCTTCTGTCGAAAATTACACCGAGTACATCCTTTCTGTTCAAAATTACACCGAGTACATTCTTTCCCTTAGGAGTCGCACCGAGTACGTTTATTCTATCAAAATTCATACCGAATACGTTTCTTCTATCGAACATTGCACCGAGTATTGTATCTTCTATCGGAAATTACACCGAGTACATTTTTTCCAATGGAATTACACCGAGTACATTCTTTCCGTAGAAGTCGCACCGAGTACGTTCATTCTATCAAAATTCGTGCCGTATACGTTTCTTCTATCGAAAATTGCACCGAGTATTGTATCTTCTGTCGGAAATTACGCCGAGTACATTTTTTCCAATGGAATTACACCGAGTACATTCTTTCCGTAGAAGTCGCACCGAGTACGTTCATTCTATCAAAATTCGTGCCGAATACGTTTCTTCTATCGAAAATTGCACCGAGTACTATTCCCTCTGTCCTAAATTACCCACCGAGTGCATCCATTCTGTTCAAAATTGCACCAAATACATCCTCTCCGTTGAAAGTCGCACCGAGTACGTTTCTTCTATCGAAAATTACACCGAGTACTCTTCCCTCTGTCGTAAATTACACCGAGTACATCCTTTCTGTTCAAAATTACACCAATTACGTTCATTCTATCAAAGTTCGTGCCGTATACGTTTCTTCTATCGAAAATTGCACCGAATACTATTTCTTCTGTCGGAAATTACATCGAGTACGTCTTTTCTGTTCAAAATTGCACCGAGTACGTTCATTCTATCAAAATTCATGCCGAATACGTTTCTTCTATCGAAAATTGCACCGAGTACTCTTCCCTCTGTCCTAAATTACCCACCGAGTGCATCCATTCTGTTCAAAATTGCACCAAATACATCCTCTCCGTTGAAAGTCCCACCGAGTACGTTTCTTCTATCGAAAATTGCACCGAATGCTCTTCCCTCTGTCGTAAATTACACCGAGTACATCCTTTCTGTTCAAAATTACACCAATTACGTTCATTCTATCAAAGTTCGTGCCGAATACGCTTCTCCTATCGAAAATTGCACCGAGTACTTTTCCTCTGTCCTAAATTACCCACCGAGTGCATCCTTTCTCTTCAAAATTGCACCGAATACATCCTCTCCGTTGAAAGTCGCACCGAGTACGTTTCTTCTATCGAAAATTGCACCGAGTACTCTTCCCTCTGTCCTAAATTACACCGAGTACATCCATTCTGTTCAAAATTACACCAATTACGTTCATTCTATCGAAAATTGCACCGAATACTATTCCCTGTGTCCTAAATTACCCACCGAGTGCATCCTTTCTCTTCAAAATTGCACCGAATACATCCTCTCCGTTGGAAGTCGCACCAAATACGTTTCTTTCGTCGGTAAGTCGCGTCGAATTCCGTCGCTTGGACGCGTCTCGCGAGACACGCTCGTTGTCGCTTCCTCGCGAACGAGAAACGTTCGTTCGCCTGTCGAGTATCGAAGAAACGGGTGTTTCGCGTTCAAAGTTAAACGCGAATCACGGTAGCTAGGTATAGCTCTGTTTCACTCGTATAGTTCTGTTCGATCGAATCTTCGATGTCGGTTGTTCACGACCTGGATGAAGCTAGGAAAGACGAGGAAAGACGAGGAAAGGCGAGGCGAATTTCGTGTCGCTCGCGCGTAAAACCCGTTCAAGGTCCTCCGGTTCTCGCCTCGCGGCGCGAAACGTTCGAAGGCGCGCGCCAGGTCGATTAACGGACAGTCGAAAATTAAAGCACCTTGAAGCGACGGCGGCGGTCGGGTAGGCAGATTCGCGTGCTAAATTCGAATGTTCTGCTACGTAAATGTTGACAGAGCCGGGTAACGTATTGTGCGGAGGCACGCGAACGCCGGATGATCGATAATCAAGCGCACGAATATACATAATGCATACGCGACTGTGACGATGTTCACCGCGAAGGTCACGTTTATCAGAAAAAGCGAACTGTTTACCGGTTCGACTGGAAAAAAACAGAACGCGGCCGCTCCTCTCCTCTCCTCTCCTCTCCGCTCCACTCCACTCCATTCCGCTCCGTGCAACGCTCGCTACTTTACAATGTAGCTTAATTGCCGCGATAAACTTTTCAAACCTTCGTTTCCCATGGTCGACTACTCGATTTTAATTTTAAATGCGAGAACGCGAGCGTTTCGTCAAATATTAACGGCTGCTTCCAGCTAGGGGCTCGACCATAACCGTACCAACTACTACCGACCATATTGTAGAGCAGAAAGCAGAACCGAGGCTACGTGACACTGTCGATTGTTTAACGTAGAGGCTCGTCGATATACCCGGTGCGAACAGTGCAATAAGTGGTAACTTTCAAATGGTTCAAGGAGGATAGAAATTTCAGTGAAAATCGAACACTTAAAATTTTACCCGTTATTAACACTTTGGACTCTACGATGGTCACTGGTGAGCTTCGAAGTTAAAAAAGAATTTTTTTAAAGCTCTTACAAGACACGAACTCTGATGGAAAATTTTGAATAAGATTACCGTCGTTAGTGATACTAGAAAATGACGAGTATTCGAAATTATATACTTCTACTGTTTACAATATGGTTTCAACGAATATCATTCTCTAAAATGGAAAATTAACGTAGTGGTCAACGTGTTGTACAGGACTCTAGAATTTTGAATGAATTTTTCAACCTCTAGGAAAACATACCCAGACAGTTACGCTCTAAATCCTGTAACGCGGAAGGTATCGCGGTTAAATGTTTATTAAATCATTTTAACCTATTCGCGGAAGTTGCGGTATCGCGAACGGGGGCAATTATGTTCGATAATTGTGTTCCGTTTGCAACAACGGTATCACGGGGTCTTCGTTTCGCGATGCTGCTCTCGAAAACGTCCTTTTCCGGTTTGCGAAACGAGCCGCGCCCGCGCAAATTCAATTCTAATCTGCGAAATTCGATTAAATTCTGATTCGCATTCGAACTTTTTAACCCGGTGACGTCACAGCCGCACCGATTACCTTCAACGAACAAAACGAACGTTATTTGTTATACCGTTCGTAAATACCGCGATTTTCAATCAACGTGTTACCGAACGAAGCTTTAGCAACGACAAAATTAATCTTACACCGGTTAATATTGGCGGTGGATTCGTGTTTGCAAACTGTACACCGCGTACTTTATAACGCGTAATGGTACGCGGAAATATTTCAACGGAAACGCGGCGATAAGCGGAAATGTAATTTGGCGAACTTTTGACCGTAATAACTTTTCAACTAACAGGTCCGTGGAACAAGTATCTTGGCAGTTTTTCGTACAGATTAAGAAACTGCATCGACCGCTCGAAATTAAACGGTTCTGTTTAAGAAAAAGGTGCAGAAAGTTCCGGGTGCAGCAATGTGTAAAAATACTTGGAATTATTTACTTTCAGATGACGTTAGTTAATTTCAGACGTTAGTTAATTTTATCTCATGTAAGACTTTTATTCATTCTAATCGTTTCGAAGGTACACAGCTCGCCCAGCTATGCAAAACAGTTTGTAGTAAATTTCAAATTTATAGTATAATATTCTAAGTATTCAATATAATGGTAAGTATACAAATTTGGTATCTAATATTGTACACCTTAAAACAATGAAAAAAGTGAGTGGAAAGGTAGGTTATGTGTCTTTGTTTGCGATCTACGAGACATTTTTTTAAACATTCTCTTTTCATGAACCGTTGTTTCTCATGATCAAGAAATTACTCGATTGAAATACTATTGTTTAGAAAATTGAAAAAGATTTCGAAAGACACTATGAATCAACGAGAGAGTAATTGAATCAACGAGACGTCTTCTTGGTTGAAAACTCAAGGTGGTCGTTTCGAATATCATTTCTGAAGGTAATCGGTTTACGCAAAATTCCAATCAACTCTCGAAGCGAATTCCGCAAATTACGAGACATCCTGTACGCAGAGTAAATGAAACTACACGTAGTTGCGAAAACGTTTCACGGCGTTCTCGTAGCGGCAACTTCCAAATGGAGAAACGTCTGGTAACGTTCAGAAACCAGAACTCGAACGTTTGGAGCAATAAACTCGACTATGTCGTAACGTTTCTCGTAACTGCAGGTTTAACTGATAAACGGGAAGCCGTTTACAGCGACGCATCGATGTTCGGACATGTGTCTCGATATTAGTGCTGGTAATTTCGATCGGATCTTTGGTATACCTGGATGTTTATCCACGAGATACCCGAATGTAGAAAAATTATCAATGAAGTAGCTGAGTATTGAGAAATTACTCATAAAGTACCCGAGTATACCAAAATTACCCATGAGATACCCGAATGTGCAAAAATTATCCATGGGATACCTGAGTATAAAAAAAATTATCCATGAGATACCTGAGTATACAAAAATGATTCACGAAATACCTGCATATTAAAAAATTACCCATGAGATACTCTAGTGTACCAAAATTATCCACGAGATAACCAAGTATTCAAAAATTATCCAGGAGATACGCGAGTACAGAAAAATTACTCGTGAGATACCTGAATATACAAAAATTGTCCACGAGATACCTGAGTATTAAAAAATTATCCATGAGATACTTAAGTATAAAAAAATTACCTACAAAATACTCTAGTGTACCAAAATTATTCACGAAATACCCGAGTATAGAAAAACTACTCATGAGATACCCGAATATAGAAAAATTGTCCACGAGATACCTGAGTATAAAAAACTTACCCATGAGATACCCGAGTATACAAAAATTATCCACGAGATACCTGAGTATTAAAAAATTACCCATGAGATACCCGAATATAGAAAAATTGTCCACGAGATACCTGAGTATAAAAAACTTACCCATGAGATACTCGAGTATACAAAAATTATCCACAAGATACTCTAGTGTACCAAAATTATCCACGAGATACCCAAGTATTCAAAAATTATCCACGAGATACCCGAGTATAGAAAAATTACTCATGAGCTATCCGAATGTAGAAAAATTGTCCACGAGATACCTGAGTATAAAAAATTTACCCATGAGGTGCCTGAGTATAAAAAAATGACCCATGAGATACTCTAGTATTCAAAAATTATCCACGAGATACCCAAGTATTCAAAAATTGTCCATGAAATACCTGAGTATTAAAAAATTACCCATGAGATACCCAAATATAGAAAAATTGTCCATGAGATACCTGAGTATTAAAAAATTACCCATGAGATACTTGAATATAAAAAAATTACCCACAAGATACTCTAGTGTACCAAAATTATCCACGAGATACCCAAGTATTCAAAAATTATCCACGAGATACCCGAGTATAGAAAAATTACTCATGAGATACCCGAATGTAGAAAAATTGTCCACGAGATACCTGAGTATAAAAAATTTACCCATGAGGTGCCTGAGTATAAAAAAATGACCCATGAGATACTTTAGTATTCAAAAATTATCCACGAGATACCCAAGTATTCAAAAATTGTCCATGAAATACCTGAGTATTAAAAAATTACCCATGAGATACCCAAATATAGAAAAATTGTCCATGAGATACCTGAGTATTAAAAAATTACCCATGAGATACTTGAGTATAAAAAAATTACCCACAAGATACTCTAGTGTACCAAAATTATCCACGAGATACCCAAGTATTCAAAAATTATCCACGAGATACCCGAGTATAGAAAAATTACTCATGAGATACCCGAATGTAGAAAAATTGTCCACGAGATACCTGAGTATAAAAAATTTACCCATGAGGTGCCTGAGTATAAAAAAATGACCCATGAGATACTTTAGTGTTCAAAAATTATCCACGAGATACCCAAGTATTCAAAAATTGTCCATGAAATACCTGAGTATTAAAAAATTACCCATGAGATACCCAAATATAGAAAAATTGTCCATGAGATACCTGAGTATTAAAAAATTACCCATGAGATACTTGAGTATAAAAAAATTACCCACAAGATACTCTAGTGTACCAAAATTATCCACGAGATACCCAAGTATTCAAAAATTATCCACGAGATACCCGAGTATAGAAAAATTACTCATGAGATACCCGAATGTAGAAAAATTGTCCACGAGATACCTGAGTATAAAAAATTTACCCATGAGGTGCCTGAGTATAAAAAAATGACCCATGAGATACTTTAGTGTTCAAAAATTATCCACGAGATACCCAAGTATTCAAAAATTGTCCATGAGATACCTGAGTATAAAAAAATTGCCTATGAGATACCTGTGTATAAAAAAATTGCCTGTGAGATACCTGAGTATAAAAAAAATTGCCTATGAGATACCTGAATACAAAAAAAAATTACCCATGAGACACCCAAGTATACAAAAATGACTCAAATACCCGAGTATTTCATAAGATACCCGAGATGCACGAAGAAATAACCGATAATTCGATTAAAATTCTAATCTAGAGAATTGAAATGTAAGTGAAATTCAGTGCGTTGTCGATAGCACGCACTCCTCTTGAAATACTTACGGTGGAAATCCCATTTACGCGAACCCGACGAAAGGCAAGTAGTTTGTACAACAGAGAGCTTCGTGTAATAGGAGTCCACTGATTGTTTTCGCTACTTGTAACTTGTCGAGCGCAAACGCCGTTTAATCGTCCAGCACTGTCATCGTTTTCAACAGACAAGGATAGACTCATAAAGAGAGAAACGAACGAAAAACAGCAAACATTCACCGTATCGGACGCGTATCAACAGTCAACGACTCTATACCGAGGTAATTTGAAAACGAGAGAAACTCTCTAACGAGGAGACACTCGGTAACGATCCTCGTCGATTGCAATAAAATTCGAAAGAGCAACAAATCTGGAAAAATCCCTCCAAAGTTGTCCAGAATTACTTTATTCTCGTAACAAATTGAATCCGTTAATTAATTCGATCAACCTCTTGCCTCGTTGGACCCACCGAGAGAAGAATAACGGTTACCGATTGTTTGCACAAAATTGACCGATCATCGGTCGAAATTACTGTTACGTTTATCATTATATATAGATCCATCGGTCTGCAATATTTCATCGCGAACAATCAGGGTCAGTTCCGAAGCTCCCTTTATAAGCTCCGGAGCTTAGCTCGCGCAGCTCTGCGATAAATGTAGTTCCGATAAACGGACCTCCACCGTAATATGTATATATATAAAAACGTTGGAACACCCTCGGGGGTTAACTGGTACGGAACGTTGCGAACCAAGCGGAAACACGTAACGCTTCGTGAACTTACGATTCCGACACTCGAAAACAGACTTTGCTCCCCTTTGTTCACGATCTCTTCCGTGTACGCGCGACTCTCGAATCGCGTTTCAAACATTGTACATCGTTGCTCGATGGCTCTCGATGTCCACCGTACATGGTGGACAAGTAATTTTTGAATACTTGGGTATCTCGTGGACAATTTTTCTATATTCGGGTATCTCATGAGTCATTTTTCTATACTCGGGTATCTCGTGGATAATTTTTGAATACTTGGGTATCTCGTGGATAATTTTTGAATACTCGGGTATCTCGTGGATAATTTTGGTACACTGGAGTATCTCATGGGTAATTTTTTAATACTCAGGTATCTCATGTATAATTTCTGAATACTTGGGTATCTCGTGTATAATTTTTGAATACTTGGGTATCTCGTGGATAATTTTTGAATACTTGGGTATCTTGTGGATAATTTTGGTACACTAGAGAATCTTATAGGTAATTTTTTTATACTCAAGTATCTCATGGATAATTTTTTAATACTCAGGTATCTCGTGGACAATTTTTGTATATTCAGGTATCTCATGAGTCATTTTTCTATACTCGGGTATCTCCTGGATAATTTTTGAATACTTGGGTATCTCGTGGATAATTTTGGTACACTAGAGTATCTCATGGGTAATTTTTTAATACTCAGGTATCTCGTGTATAATTTTTGAATACTTAGGTATCTCGTGGATAATTTTTGAATACTTGGGTATCTCGTGGATAATTTTTGAATACTTGGGTATCTCGTGGATAATTTTTGAATACTTGGGTATCTCGTGGATAATTTTTGAATACTTGGGTATCTTGTGGATAATTTTGGTACACTAGAGAATCTTATAGGTAATTTTTTTATACTCAAGTATCTCATGGATAATTTTTTAATACTCATGTATCTCGTGGACAATTTTTGTATATTCAGGTATCTCATGAGTAATTTTTCTATACTCGGGTATCTCCTGGATAATTTTTGAATACTTGGGTATCTCGTGGATAATTTTGGTACACTAGAGTATCTCATGGGTAATTTTTTAATACTCGGGTATCTCGTGGATAATTTTTGAATACTTGGGTATCTCGTGTATAATTTTTGAATACTTGGGTATCTCGTGGATAATTTTTGAATACTTGGGTATCTCGTGGATAATTTTTGAATACTTGGGTATCTTGTGGATAATTTTGGTACACTAGAGAATCTTATAGGTAATTTTTTTATACTCAAGTATCTCGTGGATAATTCTTTAATACTCAGGTATCTCGTGGACAATTTTTGTATATTCAGGTATGTCATGAGTAATTTTTCTATACTCGGGTATCTCGTGGATAATTTTTGAATACTTGGGTATCTCGTGGATCATTTTGGTACACTAGAGTATCTCATGGGTAATTTTTTAATACTCAGGTATCTCATGTATAATTTTTGGATACTTGGGTATCTCGTGTATAATTTTTGAATACTTGGGTATCTCGTGGATAATTTTTGAATACTTGGGTATCTTGTGGATAATTTTGGTACACTAGAGAATCTTATAGGTAATTTTTTTATACTCAAGTATCTCATGGATAATTTTTTAATACTCATGTATCTCGTGGACAATTTTTGTATATTCAGGTATCTCATGAGTAATTTTTCTATACTCGGGTATCTCGTGGATAATTTTTGAATACTTGGGTATCTCGTGGATAATTTTTGAATACTCGGGTATCTCGTGGATAATTTTGGTACACTGGAGTATCTCATGGGTAATTTTTTAATACTCAGGTATCTCATGTATAATTTCTGAATACTTGGATATCTCGTGTATAATTTTTGAATACTTGGGTATCTCGTGGATAATTTTTGAATACTTGGGTATCTTGTGGATAATTTTGGTACACTAGAGAATCTTATAGGTAATTTTTTTATACTCAAGTATCTCATGGATAATTTTTTAATACTCAGGTATCTCGTGGACAATTTTTGTATATTCAGGTATCTCATGAGTCATTTTTCTATACTCGGGTATCTCCTGGATAAGTTTTGAATACTTGGGTATCTCGTGGATAATTTTGGTACACTAGAGTATCTCATGGGTAATTTTTTAATACTCGGGTATCTCGTGTATAATTTTTGAATACTTAGGTATCTCGTGGATAATTTTTGAATACTTGGGTATCTCGTGGATAATTTTTGAATACTTGGGTATCTCGTGGATAATTTTTGAATACTTGGGTATCTCGTGGATAATTTTTGAATACTTGGGTATCTTGTGGATAATTTTGGTACACTAGAGAATCTTATAGGTAATTTTTTTATACTCAAGTATCTCATGGATAATTTTTTAATACTCATGTATCTCGTGGACAATTTTTGTATATTCAGGTATCTCATGAGTAATTTTTCTATACTCGGGTATCTCCTGGATAATTTTTGAATACTTGGGTATCTCGTGGATAATTTTGGTACACTAGAGTATCTCATGGGTAATTTTTTAATACTCGGGTATCTCGTGGATAATTTTTGAATACTTGGGTATCTCGTGTATAATTTTTGAATACTTGGGTATCTCGTGGATAATTTTTGAATACTTGGGTATCTCGTGGATAATTTTTGAATACTTGGGTATCTTGTGGATAATTTTGGTACACTAGAGAATCTTATAGGTAATTTTTTTATACTCAAGTATCTCGTGGATAATTCTTTAATACTCAGGTATCTCGTGGACAATTTTTGTATATTCAGGTATGTCATGAGTAATTTTTCTATACTCGGGTATCTCGTGGATAATTTTTGAATACTTGGGTATCTCGTGGATCATTTTGGTACACTAGAGTATCTCATGGGTAATTTTTTAATACTCAGGTATCTCATGTATAATTTTTGGATACTTGGGTATCTCGTGTATAATTTTTGAATACTTGGGTATCTCGTGGATAATTTTTGAATACTTGGGTATCTCGTGGATAATTTTTGAATACTTGGGTATCTCGTGGATAATTTTTGAATACTTGGGTATCTCGTGGATAATTTTTAAATACTTGGGTATCTCGTGGATAATTTTGGTACACTAGAGAATCTTATAGGTAATTTTTTTATACTCAAGTATCTCATGGATAATTTTTTAATACTCAGGTATCTCGTGGACAATTTTTGTATATTCAGGCATCTCATGAGTAATTTTTCTATACTCGGGTATCTCCTGGATAATTTTTGAATACTTGGGTATCTCGTGGATAATTTTGGTACACTAGAGTATCTCATGGGTAATTTTTTAATACTCAGGTATCTCGTGGATGATTTTTGTATATTCGGGTATATTCGGGGATAATTTTCTGTACCGGTGGATATCGGTATAGAAAACTCACTCGTGAGTTTACGAATACGAGATACCCGAATATACGACAATTATCCACGAAATACCTGAGTATGAAAAAATGACCCATGAGATATTCTGGTGTGTTAAAACTATCGGTCGAGATCACGTGGAAATTATTTACAGACACGATGGGAAAATGGACAACCCGTCGTTTCCATAGCGACATCGAAACACGTGCCAGGTAGATAGCGAGCGAAGAACCAGAAGGGATTCTTATCGGGGTGAAAAATACGTAACTTCGAGTAACGATAAGTTAAGACCGTGGGTAAACCGAGCATGGGATTAAGCGGGAAACAAGCTTGATAAGATCCGAGGGAGAACTTGACACGGTAAATTTTCATTAGACGCTCGAACATCCGGGGTCTTATTAAAATTCCTCGAGATAAACGTTTCCTAGGAAAAATCCAATTCGACCTTCTTATTTGTTGCGTACGATGGGGACGACAATGTCGACTTGCAACGACATGGATCTTTCAACAACGTGGTCAGAAAAATAAGTTACATTGAGGGTAGGTGAGAACCAGTTTCGACAGATAACGAGAAAATTTTGCATTATGGTAATGCATTGTTTAAGATGTGCTTTTAGCCGATACATGATTTCGAGAGAAATGATTACATAGTTCCTGTATCGTTAAAGTTCAAGATCGCGATTTTTCGTAATTTGTCTGAATAATTTGCACGCGTTCTTTCACCGTGTACTTTTTCACGGTTTATTTCCCATCTGTCTAGATGGCACGTGTCAAGTTTCAAGTTAATCGGTTCGATGTTTTAGAAACAACGAGAAATTCAAATCGACCGGTGACGATTGGGACACCACGTAGTTCAGTATTGTATTTGATTACTTCCGATCGATGTACGTTCACTTCCGGGCACTGTGTGCGTTTATCTCGAGAGAATTCGGTCGGTGAAACTATTCAATTGCGATACCAATTGCAACATCGAACATTTTGTAACTCTGTACTAAAATATATATTTATACATGCCCTTAACTTTCAAATTTACTTATACAACGATCGTGTAGTTTTTCTGTACTGTGAATCATTGAAGATTTCTCTCAACCCTTGCTATTGTAATTATTTCATCACTTTTACAGTATGGTGGGATCCGTGGAACCACGTGTAATTGTTGAAATATTAGTAGAAATTTTAGAAAAAAAATCTGATACGAATTGCTCGTATTAATTTATCAAGAAACCAAATGAGTCGAATTTTCGACAACAAGATTCGTTGTGGTGCGCCAGTCCCCACTTTAGCGATCACGGGTTAAACAAGAGCGGTTGTTCGATAAAGTAGGTGTTAATTAAAGATTCCAAGAGAGACCAACGACTCTGACAGAACATACCGAGGGATAACGAACGTAACGCGAGCATCGACGAGAAAACATGAAATTCTTTACGGTCGTGAGTTTACGACGCGACGAACACGAACGGATAATAAAATACGGGCCGGCCCTTTAAAAAGTTTCGGATCTGTTCGACGTGGAACGACGCCGGATCGAAAAATTCCCGGTGAAATGAGATTGTCGAGCGCCGGGGAACGTGCTGGAAAAGTCCAGGGAAGTATCGAATCTTGCAGCGCGCGAACCGTGGCTCGGCTTACTCGAGTGGGCCACGTGGGAAACCGAGCTCATCGTGTCACGTACCTCACGAGAGGGTAATAACGTGCAACTCGGTGCAAATAATAAAACACATCGACCAAACGCCGAATCACCCCGATTTAACAGGTCCGGGGAGAATCGAGTCGAACTGCGTCCTGTAAAAAGGAAGAAAGAAAAAAAACAAAAAAGAAAAAAGACACTAATCGACATTGACGTTGTTCAGGAATTCGCACGGTTACGAATTTCACCGTGGAAAGAGAAACTCGTTGGTATAGATTCGTACGATACGATTCGAGTGAAATTCTAATTCCGATGAATTGAGCTCGAATTAATTCGAAGGATACGATCCTCGATCGATGTGTACGTATACGTGTGGGAAAATGATTTCTTTTTGGAGATTTTTATTTTTGTGTAATTTTTACAGGAAAGAAAATATCGACCAGATTCGCGTATATGTACTGTTTAACCATTCGGTTGGCTAAGTTACTTGTATTTTAAATATGGAAAACGGTATCGGCCAGATGGCGTGTATTCTCTTTGAATAATTGCTCGAAAGTTCTGTATTCGCTAACGTAGACCCTACTTTGAGAAACCACGGTGAAAGAAATCGAGAAGGTTGGTCGATATCAAGCCGGTTTTGGATATCGAACGACCTGGAAACGCGTATTTCGTAACCAGTATCGTATCGCGTGCCGTACGAGTAGTAAATAAATAAATAAATAAATAAATAAATCTACCGTGCGTCCGTTCCGCGATTGTAAAATAACAAACGAGCGTGCCGCGGCGTAACGCGAGATGGCAGCCGATCGTTGCACGAGATTGATTTTCGAAACATCCTGTATAAGAACGATGCAATCGTTGGGAAAATATCGGTGTTCTTTGGACTCGTACCCGGGCTCGTTAAATGAACGTGTACGCGAGCAAGACCCAGAAACGAAATCGAGGCCGCATCGGAACGTCGACGTTGCGTTTTCGTTGCTTATTTCGGCAATAATATTCTATTCCAATTTCAAATGTTTAATAATAATGTTACGTAAACAATACCGAAGGAGCGGTCGAGATTCCATCGGACGGGAATTAATTAACTCGTACACCGAGGCTTCATGGAGTTAATTAAACCGGCTTTCATTTCGTTCTAATTTAATTCGCGGATGACACGGAATAATGGTAATGCATTCGTGCGTTTTCACGGAAATATTGGTACGCGCGAGACCAAGTTCACCGGTTTTAACTTTCGAAGGGAATTATGGCGCAATGAGTCGACTCGATTCGTTTCCATTTGACTCGACTCGATTCAAGTCGAAATTTCGGTTCGGGTGAGACCAAGTCTATTGGTTTTACCTTTTGAAGAAAATTACCGGGTAACAACTCGACTTGACTCGACTCGGTTCAATTCAACTCGATTCGACTTGACTCGACTCGACTTGACTCGATTTTATTCGGTTCCACTCGACTTGACTCAACTCAAATTGACTCGACTTAACTCGACTCGACTCAGTTCAATTTGACTCGACTTAAGTCGACTCGACTCGGTTCAATTTGACACAGTTTAGCTCGACTCGACTCGACTTAATTTGACTCGACTCGACTATATTTGACTCGATTTAACTCGACTCGATTCGACTTTATTTGACTCGATTTAACTCGACTCGACTCGATTTAATTTAACTCGATTTGACTTGGCTAAGCTTGACTCGATTCGACTCGACTCGGTTCAATTTGACTCAGCTTAGCTTGACTCGACTCGACTTAACTTAACTCGATTTAACTCGACTCGACTTGACTCGATTTAACTCGACTCGACTCGACTTTATTTGACTCGATTTAACTCGACACGACTCGATTTAATTTAACTCGATTTGACTTGGCTTAGCTTGACTCGATTCGACTCGACTCGGTTCAATTTGACTCAGCTTAGCTCGACTCGACTCGACTTAACTTAATTCGGTTTAACTCGACTCGACTTAACTTAACTCGGTTTAACTCGACTCGACTCGACTCGATTTAACTCGACTCGACTCGACTGAATTTGACTCGACACAACTCGACTCAATTGAATTTGACTCGACTGAATTTGACTCGACTCAACTCGGCTCAATTGAATTTGACTCGACTCGACTCGACTCGACTCAATTTGACTCGGCTGAATTTAACTTGACTCGACTCGGTTGCACTCAACTCGACTCGACTCGACTTGAATTATCGACCTGTGCGAGACCAAGTTCGTTAGTTTCACCTTTCGTAAGAAATTACAACCTAAGTACCGAACTCGATTCGTTGGTTCGCTTTTTCTGATCGGCAAGAAACGAACGAGCGGGCACTCCACCGAGCGTTGTGTCGCATCGTGAGCGTTGATTCGTTCCAATCGGCTTTCCAAGAAGACTTAAGCACCTACCCACTGCGGAGTTTCGAGATGCAAATATTTGACATTGCGTTTCTCGCAGTTCGCAAACAAACCGTTCGGGCGGAAGCGCGCGTAATTCGCGTTCGAAATACGTTCCTTGAGCGTGCTGCACTCGTCGAATTGGTTTCTTCGCGAAAACACGTAACACGGCGGATACGGGTTCGATTCGATTCCGTATATCGCAAAACGTCTCGATCTTTTGCCCGAAAGGCAGAAGACGGTTATTTAAAGTTCCGTGGAACGACGTCGGTGCGTCGCAACTCGGTAACACGCGCCAATACGACACGGACGAAGCGACGCGAGGCGACGCGACGCGTCCTGGTTTTAGAAACGCGCGACACACCTGTTGTGAATTTTATTTGTACAGGGTGTATTAGCTAAATGGGATCACGTAAATGTCTCTCTTATTTTTCACCGTATGAAAAAACTTCCCCGAACAAAGTCACGCGGTTTCGAGGACTACGTGTAACCGGGGAAAGTATTTTTTTTCTTCTCAAGGTCACTTTTTCCCCAGATTTCAAGATCATCGATATTTCTTCCTTAAATTTATAGAGCATTAAAAAAAAAAAATAACAAATTTAACGACAGCATTAAGCATATCGTTTTCAGCATTTGTTTTCGATATATTTGTTTTGGATATTTTAACTTTTCTCGACACCCACGCCGAAGAATTAGATATTGTTTTATCGTTTAGAGACTTAACCTACAAATTGTTAGAATATTTTTTTATATCACTCTCCGATATCTATATCCTTTGATTCGTTTTGTATTTTCGTCTACTTATTCTCAACTGTACACTAATGGGACTTATCCCATTCGTATATATAAATAAATAAATTACAAAATGTTCAATGATCATTGGATCGGTCAATGAGGCCGTGTAACCGGGGAAAGAATTTTTTTTCTCAAGGTCACTTTTTCCCCAGATTTCAAGATCATCGATATTTCTTCCTTAAATTTATAGAGCATTAAAAAAAAAAAATAACAAATTTAACGACAGCATTAAGCATATCGTTTTCAGCATTTGTTTTCGATATATTTGTTTTGGATATTTTAACTTTTCTCGACACCCACGCCGAAGAATTAGATATTGTTTTATCGTTTAGAGACTTAACCTACAAATTGTTAGAATATTTTTTTATATCACTCTCCGATATCTATATCCTTTGATTCGTTTTGTATTTTCGTCTACTTATTCTCAACTGTACACTAATGGGACTTATCCCATTCGTATATATAAATAAATAAATTACAAAATGTTCAATGATCATTGGATCGGTCAATGAGGCCGTGTAACCGGGGAAAGAATTTTTTTTCTCAAGGTCACTTTTTCCCCAGATTGCAAGATTATCGATATTCCTTAAATTTATAGAGCATTAAAGAAAAAAAAAAAAATAACAAATTTAACGACAGCATTAACCATATCGTTTTCAGCATTTGTTTTCGACATATTTGTTTTGGATATTTTAACTTTTCTCGAAGAATTAGAAATTGTTTTATCGTTTAGAGACTTAACCTACAAATTGCTAGAATATTTTTTTATATCACTCTCCGATATCTATATCCTTTGATTCGTTTTGTATTTTCGTCTACTTATTCTCAACTGTACACTAATGGGACTTATCCCATTCGTATATATAAATAAATAAATTACAAAATGTTCAATGATCATTGGATCGGTCAATGAGGCCGTGTAACCGGGGAAAGAATTTTTTTTCTCAAGGTCACTTTTTCCCCAGATTGCAAGATTATCGATATTCCTTAAATTTATAGAGCATTAAAGAAAAAAAAAAAAATAACAAATTTAACGACAGCATTAACCATATCGTTTTCAGCATTTGTTTTCGACATATTTGTTTTGGATATTTTAACTTTTCTCGAAGAATTAGAAATTGTTTTATCGTTTAGAGACTTAACCTACAAATTGCTAGAATATTTTTTTATATCACTCTCCGATATCTATATCCTTTGATTCGTTTTGTATTTTCGTCTACTTATTCTCAACTGTACACTAATGGGACTTATCCCATTCGTATATATAAATAAATAAATTACAAAATGTTCAATGATCATTGGATCGGTCAATGAGGCCGTGTAACCGGGGAAAGAATTTTTTTTCTCAAGGTCACTTTTTCCCCAGATTGCAAGATTATCGATATTCCTTAAATTTATAGAGCATTAAAGAAAAAAAAAAAAATAACAAATTTAACGACAGCATTAACCATATCGTTTTCAGCATTTGTTTTCGACATATTTGTTTTGGATATTTTAACTTTTCTCGAAGAATTAGAAATTGTTTTATCGTTTAGAGACTTAACCTACAAATTGCTAGAATATTTTTTTATATCACTCTCCAATATCTATATCCTTTGATTCGTTTTGTATTTTCGTCTACTTATTCTCAACAGTACACTAATGGGACTTATCCCATTCGTATATATAAATAAATAAATTATAAAATGTTCAATGATCATTGGATCGGTCAATGAGGCCGTGTAACCGGGGAAAGAATTTTTTTCTCAAGGTCACTTTTTCCCCAGATTGCAAGATTATCGATATTCCTTAAATTTATAGAGCATTAAAGAAAAAAAAAAAATAACAAATTTAACGACAGCATTAACCATATCGTTTTCAGCATTTCTTTTCGATATATTTGTTTTGGATGTTTTAACTTTTCTCGAAGAATTAGAAATTGTTTTATCGTTTAGAGACTTAACCTACAAATTGCTAGAATATTTTTTTATATCACTCTCCAATATCTATATCCTTTGATTCGTTTTGTATTTTCGTCTACTTATTCTCAATTGTACACTAATGGGACTTATCCCATTCGTATATATAAATAAATAAATTATAGAATGTTCAATGATCATTGGATCGGTCGACGAGGAACCATGAAGTGGCCACCTCGTTCTTCCAAGGTAACAACCGATATACATGGTGTCCTGATAGTACAAATAGCGATGTAATCGTTGCACGCGAGATGAATCGAAACTATAGGATAAAATTTTCCCATTATACCATTCCTCTACGAATACCAGAAAGAACGCTTCACGCTTCCACGAACAATGAAACCGAGAAAATTTCCAAGAATTTTAGACTCGAAAACAACGCGAAAAATTCATATTAAACGATATTGTCATCGTTTTGTTACATAATAAAATTATCATATTAAACGATTTTGTCATCGTTTCGTTACATAATAAAATTATCATATTAAACGATTTTGTCATCGTTTCGTTACATAATAAAATTATCATTTGAAACGATGTGCTGTCCCAAAAAATGAAATTTCCGGCTAGTTCGCGACAAGGGCTACCGAATAGAATTAATACGAAACGTAAATAAACAACGAAACCAGTCTCGCGGAGACGGTCGAGTATCCTACGGAGAGGGAAAGATAAATCTTTGGTTAAGGAGCACACGGTAGTACGGGTAAGTAGAATGTGGACAGTGTCGAGTAATTTCTTACTCTCTTACGAAGGCCAACTGAAAAGTCCGGCCAAGCACGGCTCGCAATTTCTCCTGGGACAGATCTCTCTTTCTCCCTACGGTGGGTACCCGTTAAAATATTCAAAGTCGGTTTTCGCGAAAACAACGCGCCGTACGAAAAAAAAATAATCCTACTCTCTCTCGATTTTCAATTGCTTTTCTCGCGTGAAATCGTACCGTGGGTCGTATCATCGGTTACCGGGCTGTGTACGAGCTGTATCACGAAACTTATGGTCGAAATCGTGGAGAACAACTGTACTCGTATTTTTCGGTTACCGTGCCACCGCCTTGAATTTACGAGCGTCGAATTTAAATAAAAAGATTCACTTCGCGATCTCTCGATCGATAGGGTTCACCGGGAATTGGTCGAAAATGGCCGTTGCATCCACGAGGAACTCTATTCGTCCAGCTTGGTCGTGTTCGAGAAAAAGTACGAACGTATCGGCTTCAACTTCTACGAGATTGGATCAACCTGCTACAGGACAACGCTCGTTCACATACTGCGCGACGGCCATTGCGAAATTTCAGGGAATTGGAAATAATCAATTGGTCAACTGTATAGCTCAGATGCAGCTCCGAGCGATTAGCATTTGTCCCGGTTGATTAAAAACCGTCCGGATTCTATCAAGAAATCGATCAAGAAATTATTAGAAATATAGCAAAAGACTACCGATTCGAACGGTAGGTATTTTAATTGAAAATTGTTATTCGTTTGATTTTAATAAATTATACGAAAACGTACAGGTCGTGAATTTAGTTTTCAATCTATGTAAGAAAAGTTTTCTGTTAAATGTTCCGTCAATTTTCATTATTTTTCTTCTTCTTTGTACAATAAATATATAAGAAAAGATTGTTTTCTATTAAATGTTTCTTACTAATCTTTGTAACGTAAGGAGAGTTTTCTGTTAAATGTTTCGTCAATTTTCATTATTTTTCTTCTTCCTTGTACAACGAATATATAAGAAAAGATTGTTTCCCATTAAATGTTTCTTACTAATCTTTGCAACTGAGTCTTTGTAACATTTCAGTAGTCTTTCTAAAGATTACTTTTACGCGAAGCGTATCACGAAAAACTAATACAAAACACGATTGTTCTTCGTTGAATGTTCCAACGTAGGTTTCCTGAAAATCATTTTTTGTGCGAAATGTATAACGAAAAACTAATACAAAACACAATTGTTCTCCGTCGAACGTTCCGACGTGGGTTCCCTAAAAATGACTTGCGCAAAATGTATAACGAAAAACTAATACAAAACGCAATTGTTCCCCGTTGAATGTTCCAACGATATCCGTTATTTTTCGGGGTATGGGGGTTATTGTAACTTTTTGGCAGGTGTCCCATAAGTTTTGCGCGAACTGTATAACGAAAAGCTACAACGTTGAACCGTTTTCATCGAAGAGTCTGTGTTATAGTGGGAGCGAAAGAACTTATCGTGGATCGTACGGCTGAGCGTGAACGACGAGTGTTTGGAACAGAGTGGACAGGAGATCGAGTGGATCGAGGTATCGATTGGGAGTGAATTGCGCGTGAGAATGGTATCTTACGGACGCGGAGAGGAGATTTTTGTGGCTGCAAGGGATCGAGGAAGTAATCGTTTCGATTTTCCTTCGAAGCGTTTACGAAAACGAATGTAAAGCTAACGTAAACTCTTCGATAACAGGGTACACCGATTCTGTCGAATGATTCTACTCTTCGTGTTACGGTTTAAAAAAATCTTTCCTGTGTGTACTGTCCATCCGTAAAGAAGCTTTTGTGGGTAGATCAGGGAGGTACAATAACGAAAGGAGTATCCTTGAGCTAATGGTGGGAGTAATATACTCAGGGGATGTTGTTCAGGCCTGTTGTACTAGACGTCACTCGGAAGGAATGGTGCATCAAAAATCCAAACAAGAACGCTCGTGTGTTTCTTACCGCTAACTTGAAGCACCGTGGCAGGAATACGAGAAAAGTGGAAAGGGTATAGGAGACGTGTGGACTGAATGACGAAGAAGCTTGCGAGACTGAGAGAGATGTGATGAGAAACACGCGGCAGGCAGAGCTCCATTGGCGTAGTCTTAACGTATTACTGTTATAATATAATAGTATTTTTTTGCAATATACTAAGAAAGCATTGATTGTGTAATTACTAGTAAAAGTAAATAAAATTCTTTTCAAAAACGAAAATAATCTAATAAAAATTTAATTTAGAAATAATTTAAAATGAATTTTTTATTCACTTTGAAAGAAGTTATATACAGTGTGTAATACACGACTGTCGCCATGATTTTCCAGGCACTTTCAACAGATGAAAAAATGTTTCCGTTACAGATTTAAATATAAAAGATGGCAAAGAAAACTTTTTTATTATAAAAGAACAAACGTATTATTATAACTTGTTTTAAAACGAATTTAACGACTTGATATACTATGACCATCGGATGACATTAACTTGGGAAATTTGGGTTTATAGTCTCGAAACTTTATAGTCGTGTACATATTGAAACATGAACGCGATCAAAATTTATTTCTATCGTTATGACAGAGATCACGGCTAAGGCTCCGAATATGCGATTTGTGAGGGAATAGGTGGGCCGATTCCTCTTTGCCCATGTATCGTCCCGTGAGATTTCGAGTCAGTGAAAGGCGATAGCTGCGGAAGAATTATTCGTCGTACTCGAGAATAGTGTGGCTAGATTTTATTCTTTAAATCACCGAGAGAAGTGGGAGAAGGTAGTACAGTGGGGCCTGTCCCCCTCCTTCGCGCGTTGAAGACACTGGAGTGGGGGAACGTCCTAGCCGGAGGGCGTTCGAAGGAGGGGGACGGTCCTAGCCGGACTATCTCCTCCTACTTCTTCCAGTCAAACACTAGAGTGGGGGAATGTTGCGATTCGAATGTCTTCGACGTACAATGCGCGAAGGAGGGGGACGGTCCCAGCCCTCCCACTCCTTTCACTCCTCCCACTCATCCCACTCCTCCCAGTCAGCAATTTAGAAAACAAAATCTAGAAACTATCGTAACGAGCAAACGCAAATATATTAGGTAATTCTGGAAGTGATTTAATTCTCCAAAATGAATAATATACAATTTAATAAAATGTTTATACACTCCAAAAAAATCGTGTCTCATTTTCATTAAAAAAAAAAAAACTGAAATGACTTTCCGAAAAACCCAATAGATCACCGAATACATTTTCCCGCGTAACTCCAAAAGTATTATACAACCGAACGATGGTAACGCGTACAGAGAAGAGTTCAAAATAATGACCTTGACAAAATATTCGAAGGTCGTGGACGAGAGAAGCACAGTTCGGAACAATTATCGAAATTGTTTTTCCGAACTAAACCGCGATCGGTCTAGACGTATTTATCCTCGAAGAAAACCGCATTGTTCGAGGGACAACCGCGGAAACTTGTCAGACCGTTCGCCACGAATAACGAGGCCGTATTGTCGCGCATCTCCCGAGCACTTTCGCCAAGTAGAATCGGCCAACGTCTTCGCCGCGATAACGAGGCGCATTCGTCCGCGGCTTCGAGTTTAAACGACGCCGGAGAACGTGTTCTTCGTTTCGACATTAGCGAAATTGGGATTGTTCTCCACCAACGATCTCCAACACGAAATGTATCAAGATCCGTATTTTTGCTTGTTCGTTGATATACGGGCGCGGCTTAATTAACAACGAAAAAAAAAAAAACCGAGTTCCCGACTGGACTGAAACTCGCGCGAAAGGACCGCGATGACTCTAGAAAAGCTCGAAGAAAAAAAGTGGGGATTCGATTATCCAGGTTAACCGGAACCACGACCACACCACCTGGAACCGGAGAGGGTACGGGGGACGAATAATCGTGATCTGGGTTAAAAATAATTTTATGCATAGACTTCGACGAGCGGATCGAGGCTCCGATGTAACATCCCCGGATAAGAGAGCTCGAACGAGAGGACAACTGACGGGGTCCGTTGAGCCCCGTACAAGCCATCACGCGGTTTGAATCTCGACACCCGCGAAAATTGTGTCACCGTGCCAACGGTTTCCCGTAAATCACCGAATTATGCGAACCGGTGTCGAAAGTAGCCGCAAACTGTTCGCTCGAGCGCGCTGGTTTCAAATCGCGCGCTACTGTCTCGGTACGCATGCGCTCGGGACTAATATTGGGTCAGTTTGATAAGTTCGTGCTATTTTATCGAAAGTGGAACCTTTGGGTTACTTTCTCATATATTCATTACGAATTGAAAGATTTATTTTCGTATTATTATATTTTATTATTATCGTCTTTGTAGGTACACGCTCGGGACTAATATTGGGTCAGTTGGTAAGTTCGTGCTATTTTATCGAAAGTGGAACCTTTAAGTTACTTTCTCATATATTTATTACGAATTGAAAGATATATTTTCGTATTAATATATTTTTTTTATCATTGTCTTTGTAAGTACACGCCCGGGACTAATATTGGGTCAGTTGGTAAGTTCGTGCTATTTTATCGAAAGTGGAACCTCTGAGTTACGTTCTCATATATTTATTACGAATTGAAAGATTTATTTTTGTATTATTATATTTTATTATTATCGTCTTTGTAGGTACACGCTCGGGACTAATATTGGGTCAGTTGGTAAGTTCGTGCTATTTTATCGAAAGTGGAACCTTTGGGTTACTTTCTCATATATTTATCACGAATTAAAAGATATATTTTCGTATTAATATATTTTTTTATCATTGTCTTTGTAAGTACACGCCCGGGACTAATATTGGGTCAGTTGGTAAGTTCGTGCTATTTTAACGAAAGTGGAACCTTTGGGTTACTTTCTCAAATATTTATCACGAATTAAAAGATATATTTTCGTATTAATAAATTTTATTATTATCGTCTTTGTAGGTACACGCCCGGGACTAATATTGGGTCAGTTGGTAAGTTCGTGCTATTTTATCGAAAGTGGAACCTTTGAGTAACTTTCTTATATATTTATTACGAATTGAAAGATATATTTTCATATTATTATATTTTATTATTATCGTCTTTATAGGTACACGCCCGGGACTAATATTGGGTCAGTTAGTAAGTTCGTGCTATTTTATCGAAAGTGGAAACTTTGGGTTACTTTCTCATATATTTATTACGAATTGAAAGATATATTTTCGTATTATTATATTTCATTATTATCGTCTTTGTAAGTACACGCCTGGGACTAATATTGGGTCCGTAAGCTCGTGAAACGTTTAAGGTAAATTTTCAAATATGTATCACAGAATAATCTACAACGTATTCTCCACAATTATTGACAACTTCTTTCCAAGACATTGTCTTAGATCATTACACAAGAAAGCTTCCATTAATGATCGACCGCAACGTGATTCGTTGAAAAATAACCCTGTTTGAATCGAGAAAACCACGTTCGCGCCATTTTGTCACCGACATAACCTTCAATATTTGTAACTGTAAAAATGTTCAATATTCGTTAACTCGAAGCTCCGTAATTGTTGAAAAATGAATACCTTTGATACTCGCCAAGAACGAATAGCTAAAGAATCGAATAAAAAGAAAAGAAAAAAAAACTATCGAATGACGCACGAAACGTAATCGCTGGAGTATTATTTCGCGAAAAATGTAAATTACGTTAAAAACCACGAAAACTTACAACCCGAGCCGATATTTCATCGGAATCGTTTCGATTCGAGATGCATCGTCGAATGCACCGATTCCGTTTCGTCGTGGGAAAAATCTATCTATTTACGATCGCGGCGGTTCTTTCGTGCACAAATCATCATCGCTGGTAAAACGTAATTTTCTTGATTTATCGGCCAACGATGGTGAAACTCTCTCTCTCTGTTGCGGTCGAGTTATTCCCTCCTCGGTCCTTTCATCGAAATTCACCGGACACGCGCGTGTTACACGGCCAGAGAGCCAACACGATGGATCTCGGGAACAATTTTCGAGCAATATTATCTCGAAATTTCGGCCGGTGAATTCGTCGACTCGTAATGAACTTTTGCCGAGCGGTGCTGATGCGCTGGGCGCCGCTGTGCCGTGAATTCTGGAAAGCTCGATAACGCGTTCGCGCTAAAACTGGAAATTAGACCCTCTAATTAAGGATTCCGAAACGCGCATCGATGCCGTTCCATCCAGCGATTCGTCACGGTGATTAAAGTGGCATTGTTCGACGAATCGATCGACGCGGTCGTTTTCTCCGTCAATTGATCGGCCGTGGACGACGGCCGCTAATTCTTCCAGTTACATACCGAGCCTCGACTGCTTTCGGTCCTCGCGATAACTCGTCGAGCGACAATGGCTCGACGATACGAGATTCGAAATATGGGGTCGATAAGTACCCCGGCTCGCTAACGATTCGACGTACTGTGGAGCGAATCTTTTTTTTTTTTTTTTTTTTTTCGAAATAGTTTGACGCGCGATTGAAGAGGTTTGCGCACTGACACTTAACCGGTACGGTGGTTATTTCGTCACGTATACTGTACGGTGGGGTCTGGGGACTCCGTAGGATTGTTTAAATATTTGTAGGCATTTTTAAGGAGGAAACATCTATTCGAAATATTAAATTGTAATTATTTCTTCCCAGCTGTTATCGTTGGTGAACCTTTATGCTCAAGATCTTTTATCCAGGATACTATTAATTGCCTCATAGCTGTAGCTAACAAATATTGTTTAATTATCCACTTCTTCGGTATATCGATATTGATATATTAATACCAATTGCGCAAAATAATGCGACATTGTTCGATACTATATCTACTAATCGGTACAGTGGTTGTTTCGTCACATATACTGTGAATTCCGTACAATTATTTAAATATTTGTAGACATTTTTAAGGAGAAAAATCTGATGTTCTGTTCAAAATCTTAAGTAATAATTTGTTCCCAGCTGTTATCGTTGGTGAACATTTACGCTCAAGATCTCTTATCCATGATTCTATTAATTGCCTCACAGATATAGCTAACAAATATTGTTTAACTATCCACTTCTTCAGTATATCGATATTAATATATTAATATCAATTGCACAAAATAATGCTAACAAATATTGTTTAACTATCCACTTCTTCAGCATATCGATATTAATATATTAATACCAATTGCACAAAATAATGCTAACTATCCACTTCTTCGGTATATCGATATTAATATATCAATACCAATTGCGCAAAATAATGCGACATTATTCAATACTACATATTCTAATCGGTTTACCCGTTTATAACTAAACAAGATTGAAATTTATCAAACGCATATACGATTTTTCGATTTTTCGATGTTTCCCGGTTGCTTGCCGTACTGTGCGTTGCAACTGACGCAACGAAAGACGTCCCCTTTGCTCCTGACGAACCCACCGCGACTACTCGCGTTGGTCACCAGTGTTTCGCGAAGTTTCGTTCTGGAAACGTCAGCCTCGAGGACGATTCGCGAGAAGAACGTACTACGAAGATCTCCAGCGAATGATCGAGTTGGTCGAAGAATATCCAGAATCGACTAACCGTAAAGTTGCAAAGCAAGTTTGAATTTGCAACTCGAGCGTTGTCAGACGCATCTCCGTGAAAGTGGATTTGCTACGAAACTCTACGCGTGTACTGTCACCGAGAAATCTGCCACTGAGATTCTTCTATATTCCTTTTCGTTCAAGATTGTATACAACGTTCGAGTGAAAATCTTGATTTCATGCAATAACAAGGAAAAGACGTTGATCGTGATCCGAGCGAAGGAAAATACTTGGATAGTTCGTGCAACAAGTACTTTCTTTCGAAGATAAATCTTTAAAGATCTTTGCAACGCGATATCCGTATGAACGATGAAAAACTGTAAGAAATAACGATGGAAAATATTATTACGTGTTATAAATGAATTTTCTGGATTCGTTCAACCACGGTACTTGTACGAACGAAACTTTTTTCCCACGTTTGAGTATTTATGCGCGGATGTAAAGTTGCGTCTACATCGTGGCAACACGAAGTCAACGTTTTGTCGCCTGTTGTTGCTACGTGTTCCAAAACGTTTCCAACAAACTTGTCGAAACGTTCCGTTTACATCGAAGCGACACAATTCGAGAAACATTTCGAGTTTCGCTTCGATGTCGCGGTTATATTTGTCGTTGACGATGCAATGGTTTCGCAATCGTAATGGCTTCGAACGATCGGCGAACCTAACGATTTTGATACTTGTATCTTTTGTTTTGCGACGAAAAAAGGTATCAGAGGCGAGCGAGCGCGTAACTAGCAAACAACAGATTGAGTTTGAGTCGTACACGAAAACTAAGAAACGAAATGTTTTATTTTAGTATATTTATTTTTGTCTTCCTGTATTTACCGATCGTGAAATAAATTATACGACACCACGTGACAAAGGTTAACTTTGCTGTGGCACTACCATACTCGCCACCAGAGTGAAACCAACCTGTATTAACTATACACTATATACTTAATTTCTATATAATATACCAAACATCTTTCGACAGCTGACCGATAATAACTAATTAATAACATCCACTTAGTGTACCAAAATCCTACGTACATTACCAAACGTGTACACCAGACTGTTCGAAAATAAGTTTTATCATTTTTCCCATTCTAAAAAAATACTACACGTTTGAACGAAATGTACAAACCAGTCGACAGATTTACACGAAACTTTACACACGTTCATCGAACAGTGATCGTCTTTCGAAAAATAAAAAATGAACAGCTCAATTTCTTATCGTACGAGGAAACTTATCGAGCAACCTATCGATTCTATCCATGAAGGTTTACAAACGTTTCAGCAGTTTCTATTGTACACCCTGTAACACACACCGAGCTGAAAACTCGCGCAACGGTGACGTTTCACCGACTCGAGAGAATTTCAACGATTAATCGAAATTATCGGGTAACGTGGCTCGGTGTCTGGGAAATAAAAATTCGAGCGGAGAAAGAGATCGCAGAGACGTCAAACACAGCTGGAACGGATTCGGATCCCGGCGTATACGCGGCCGCTGGACGATCGGTTCGTATTTTCCAGTCCCAGTTTACCTACACAATAGATGCTCCAATTCAATTGCTACGTTTCACGGATCCGGTTGTTCATACAGACCAGAAGGATTACCTGGAACTCGAAGAGCGCACGGAACGTTGAAATGGTACCTCGGTTTTCGTTTAATTGCTCTCGAACCACTCGATGAATTTTAATGCCGCGGCGTGGTAACAATAACAGGATCTTCGTTAAATTTCTTTACCCCAGAGAGAGAGAGAGAGTTTTCGTCGTCGTTCGACGGGTGAAATAAAAGCGAGAAATAAAAGACGACACTTAAGAAGGTTTATCGGCGAGTCTCGGTACGAACAACGAGAAACACCGAGCGGAAGTTCTTCCCTTATCTCAGTTTGCATTTCAAGTTCAGTTACACAGCAAGCGAAACGCAATGCACGAAAATGTGCAAACTTTCGTTTGGTCTTCGATGATTCGAACACGATCGTGAATCCCTCGATCGAAGCTTTCACCGACTTGTTAGCTCACTTATCGACCATAGATCGAAACTTCGAACGACTTTGTTTACCCGAAATCGAACAATCGATCTATTTTTATATCTACACGACATCGAGATGTTGGAAATTGCCTCCAAAAGCCACATTTCTAAGCTCGAGTCACTACAGTCCATAATCCTTAGAACGATAACCAATGCCCCTTGGTATGTTCGAAATGACGAAATCCGAAAGGACCTCCAAGTGAAGACAGTTACCTAAGAAATCAACAGCCGCTGCAAGAGTTACGAGAAAAGAATAGACAATCACCCTAACGACTTAGCAAAAAAGCTATACGAAACCAGCCTGTCCCGCAGACTGAATAGGAAACATCCTAAGGATTTACTATCCTAAGGCACTCTAACTATACAGATGTTCTCCAAAGGGATAACATTCACGTGTTGATCAACCTCACTCGATAACACAATTTACCGAATGTTCTTGCGCAGCAAATTGTAAAGACACTTGGGAATTTATAAAAAAAAAAGAATTTTATTTCAATTTGCGATTTAACGTTCGGGAGAGCGCGTCTGTGAACAATTGGCGAAACGTTTTCACCATTCCGGACGCCTGGTGACATACAGCCACCCGAAGCTTCGTAAAGCTTATGTAGGTGGGTACCTAACGGTTGCTCTGCAATGACTATGTGTACCTGGGAGTGCAAAATCTATAAACAGGGTGATGTGCGATGCGGTCCACGTGTCACGGTAACTGAATCAATAATTATTATATAAATTACGATAAATATATGAACAGCGTGGACAAAGCCGAGCGATACGGTTCCGTGTATTGTTTCACAGGTAAATCGAATAACGTTGGAGCGAATTATTTCACTCGGGGGCTAGCTACGATTAATTCTCGTCTATTATTCGAAACGGGGCGAAAGAGTGAAATTATAAAAGACCGATGTTGCGTTACGAGCAGGTGAGTCGATGAATACGAACCGTACAGTCGACTTCTAGCACCATCGAAGGGTGAAGGTTGAATGGCTTGCACGCGTCACTTGCCGCAACGATGATGGTAAATCTAAAGATTGCACGTAGTATGTTTTAAAGAGAGAAACTTAAAGGTGGAAGAAAACAAATATTATACTACCGCGATATCTGTGCGGATAAACCGGGAGCATCGTGTACAGATCGTTTTGAAAGATGTGTGCAAAGCAATACTCTACAATCGAACCACCTGTGGTCGATCGTTGATAAATACATTTGTTAAGATACAACCGACACGCTTTTGTAAAATTTCCACGGTTGTAATTAAATTTGTCGTTGTTACGACGGAATTTTCGAGCGTGTCGTTTCTTTGCATCCTACAACCTACGATTAGTAATAAATGCATTCGTTGGAATGCAACCGACACTTTTGTGGAGTTTCTTTGCACGTGATTAAATTTATCGTTGTTAGAACGGAATTTTCGAGTGTTTCTTCGCATACTCCCGAAACCTCTGGTCCAGGTGGACACGCAGGTGCATCGGAGAGTTCAATGTTGAAAATTGAGCGATTAAAAATCCATGGTACCTTTCGTCGAAGCAAAACTGCAATATTCTCAGACAATGGCTCGTGCAAGTATATGAACGTTCGTAGCCAGAAAAATAAACAATCTCGTGTGTAGGGAGTGGGGGAAGGCAGTGTGAACGAAGTGGGAGATGTAACGGGTGTTACTATTGTACTTTAATCAGGTATATCGTTATACCTTACACCTGGTACATCGATACAACAGCGTAGCTAGAAAAATATTCTGAACTTCTTGAGTAAGGATTGAACACGTTGAGTGTCAGCCATCAGTGGCTGACACGAAACTTTTAGTTAGTTTTTATATAGAGCTATGAAATGTACACTGTTTCTATGGAATTCCAGAAAATTGATTTAAAACTTACTTAATTTTGATTCGTTACAGGACTAGTGGATTTCATTGAAACATGATGGTAAACATAAACGGTTCTCCTTCACAGCTATTACAAAATGTGACAACTACCTTAGTCTTTTTTCTGGCCATTGCTCTACCATCTTCTGTTGCATTTTTATCTTAACGTAATTTGCAATATTTCTGTACTTCAGAGTCTTTTCCAGGTTTTCTCTTGAGTTTATGTAAACATTTTTTAGATCTTCTTGCATTTGTGTGAGATGGAATGTCTTCTTTTTCACAATTTGTAAGGGACAGTGCTAAAATTCTTTCTGGAATTCAGTAATGCTAATTTTCTGCTTCGTAATATCTTCGTACAGAATGTAACTATTTACAACCGTGGTATTTAGTGACAATTCGGAGCTAGTTTTCGATACCATTTTATGGTCCTGCGTAGGACCATAGGAAACACCAGCCCTACAATACAGTTCAGTTGCATTAGAAATACAATTTCATTGCCTTAGAAATACGCGTGGCGCTCAACGTGTTAAGGAACGCAGCATGAGCGGAGGGAGGGAAATAACGAGTGTTTCTATTGTGTTTTAATCAGGTATACTGTTACACTTTATGCCTGGTACACCAATGCAATAGCCGGAAAAATAAACTCCATGATTAAGGATTTAACACTAGAACTACCGACAGTATGTCTACACTATTGTCTATATTATTGAAGTCTATACAATACATAGCAAAATATATTTGAAATCGATTTGAAATGTATTTTTCTTGAAATATATTTCGAGAAAATCGATGAACGGAGAACAAGAAAAATTGATAAAATCGATTAAGTATTCTTCAAACACATGCTTTGTAATTTGAACAGTAAATTTCCTTCTAAAATCATTGTACTTAAAACCAATCGTTTCGACTGGTATGGAAAATTTAGTGTCAAGGAAAGCAATATTGGAAAAATGGGAGAAGTAACGAGTGTATCTATTGTACTGGTATACCAAATACGAAGTATAACACACCTAGGTATATTCCCATAGCAACACCCGTTACTTCTTTCACTCCGCCCATAGTATCTTGCCCCACTCTTTACAAATGGGATTGAGTTTATTTTTCTACCCACGCTTGTTACACAACGAAACTCCGTGTGCGTGCGTGTCAACGTGTACAAGAGAGAAAGAGAGAGAGAGAGACCAAATACAAAGTATAACACACCTAGGTATATTCCCATAGCAACACCCGTTACTTCTTTCACTCCGCCCATAGTATCTTGCCCCACTCTTTACAAATGGGATTGAGTTTATTTTTCTACCCACGCTTGTTACACAACGAAACTCCGTGTGCGTGCGTGTCAACGTGTACAAGAGAGAGAGAGAGAGAGAGAGAGATACAAAGAGAGAGAGAGAAAGAGAAAGCGAATTTCCCCGTAACTTGTCCGTAAAGTTACGCTCGCGTTCCGGACTTTCCTCGAGGGTCTAACAGATAGCTGGCCAACTCGTACGCAAACCTAACCGCCACCCGCAGCGAGAAGGTCGTAATTGAATTTTATTATTTCGAAAACAAGATTACATATCCGAGACAAAAGTTTGCCTCGTAGAGCAAATAATAAACATTGGCTCGGGGCTTTGCCTTTGTTGTACGTCATCGTGCTACCCGTACGAAACCTTGTTGCGAGTTGTTTTATCGTAGAGAGGAGAAACACCGGCGATGCATCCGAGCCGGAGAAATTGAATCGCTTTGCTCCTAGTCTTCTCAACCCTGTTTAAACAGTCTCGGAGATCGTCGTTGGAACCACCACCACCACCACCATATCCTCGTCCTCGTCCTCGTCGTCGTCGTCGTTCGTTGAAAGTTTCCAGGTAGAAAACGCAGCCACGCGCGCGCACACGCGGACGCGCACGCGATATCCGCGGTAATTTATAATAAATTACTCGGAACGAAGGTGGGTGGAACGACGAAGCGCATCGTTTCTTCTTTGATGCGTGTTTTGCATTATACCGTCCCCTACCACCGCTCGGCTCCCCACCGCGGCTTTTATTCCGCGTACTTTATTTTGTTGCGCAGGAAACGCTCGAGTTCTTTTCGCTCGAGTGTTTTCGCTACTTGTGCCGTTTTTGAAGCGGCGTCCCGCTGCTTCCTTCGCGAAAGCTTCTTCTCCGCGGAGCCCTCGGCGCGCCACGAGATGCCTTTACTCTCTCCTTTCTTTTTTTTTTCCACCCTTTCTTCTTCATCTTCTTCCTCTTCTTTCTTTTTTCTTTCTTTCTTTCTTTCTTTCTTCTTCTCTTTTCTTTTTTTTTCTTTCACCGAAAACCCACTCGTCGTCCGAGTGCTCGATCCACGGATGCGCGTGCCTCCCACTCGTCGTCTACTAACGAGAGTGTATATTGTGTTCGCTAGCGCTCGAGTCGGCGCATCGTCGCGGCGAAACGAATACGCCCCCTCTTCCCCCACCCTCGTCCGTTTATTCGCGCGATCGCAGCCCGTTACGTACCACCGGTCTTTTATAATATAATCGGTGGACCGTTGGCTCACGAGCGTGTAGTAAAAAAGCCCGGTATACGTGCATGCTCTTTGAAGTTCCCGTAACAACCTTCGAAGTTTCGTCCGGAATTAGAGAGACGAGGGTTTCTCGGTTAGTTCGTGTCCCTCGTCGGATGTGTGTTTGTTGTCGGCACTTGGACGAAGAGGATGAAACGTTCCCGGTGCCTTCCTTTCCTTTGCAGTTCGACGATAAAGGGAAGTAAACTCGTCAGAAGTTTCACCCTAGTTGTCCGCCTCGAGATTTGTTGCAATCTTTCCTGTCTCCCCGGCTCCTTCTCGTTGCCCTCGCTCGCAACTTGCCACCGTTCCTCTACCCCTTCCGGTTTCCTCTCCGCGTCCCCCTTTTCACCGTTTCTCACTCCGCTCCGCTCCGCTCGGTTTCCCCCTGTCCGATCGTCCGAGCACCGCGGAATCGTACACGCTTCGCCAGAGGAGAAATGCCCCCGCCTTTGTCCGATTCCTTGTGGCTCGATGCGTTCGCCACCGAGAGAATATCCCGCGACGGAAACCGATCGCCCGTTACCCCCTCGCCACCTATTTTTCATCCTCTTTGGCGCATAACCACGTCGCGATCTCGAGACGCCGTTCGAGGAGCTCCGAACGCGTGACCCCGGAAACGAGATCGCGAGTGCCGAGGATTATACGGGGCGTGTCTAGCGCGATAGACGATAGCGTCTCGATTTGAGGCGATACGGGGGCACTTGCTGCGATTTTTGTCACACGGAGACGTCGATTATCAGAACTCGCGAAAATCGGAGAGATATTATGGGAGAATCATCTCCACTGAGGCGGAGGAGGAATAGGGTATATTTGGTCTATCGAGAGTGTCGAATTCTAGAACTCGTCAAGTTTGAAAAGTACAACGCAAAAATCTCTCTCTCTCTGTTGAGATTTAGATAGAAGGAATATTGTGATCATAGAGACTGTCGAATCTTAGAATTTGTCAAGTTCGAAAAGTACAACGCAAAAATCTCTTCCTCCATCGAGATGCGGATAGAAGGAAAAAAGGAATATTGTGACCATCGAGACTGTTGAATCTTAGAACTCGTCAAGTTTGAAAAGTACAACGCAAAAATCTCTCTCTCTGTCGAGCTTTAGATAGAAGGAGAAAAGGAATATTGTGACCATCGAGGCTATCGAATCTCAGAACTCGTCAAGTAGAAAACGCAAAACTCTCTCCCTTCATTGAGCTTTAGATAGAAGGAAAAAAAGAATATTGTGACCATCGAGACTGTCGAATCTCAGAACTCGTCAAGTAGAAAACGCAAAACTCTCTCCCTTCATTGAGCTTTAGATAGAAGGAAAAAAAGAATATTGTGACCATCGAGACTGTCGAATCTCAGAACTCGTCAAGTTGAAAACGCAAAAATCTCTCCCTTCATTGAGTTTTAGATAGAAAGAGAAAAGGAATATTGTGACCATCGAGGCTGTCGATTACTAGAACGCTTCAAAGTTAGAGAGAACGCCAAAATCCTCTGCACCGAGGTTTGCACAGAGTGAAAGGGAATATTGCGAATCTCTCTTTTCGACAGGTGACGTATCCTCTTTCTGGTTACACGTAGGAGTGTCTTTGTCCGAAAGTAAACAAGAACGGAGAAAGAGTAAGCGATAGCAGGGATGCAACTTCTCTCCCCGAAGAAGTCGAAATTTTAGTGAGGCAAAAGTTAGGGAAAGTTGACCGGCTATTATCCGTAGCGAAAAACGTGTCTCGGGTAAAAGTCGAACGATTTCGAGCGGAGCACCGGTGTTATTAATGGTTTTGCAGATGGAGGCGCGAAAGACACGTGAAAGTCAAGTTGGTTTTCTTTGTAACGGAATCGTAGGTTCTTCGACGCATCGTAGCAGCTCGACCGTTCTTCGTATCGATCCGTGTAGGTAGGAAAATTATTAGTTTAAAAGACATTTTACTCGGCGTGGACTGCTTCGTTTTATCGTCTATAAGCCGTGACAGCCTATGACCAGAAGCGATTTTAATATTGCACGTCTACACTTTCCGGAATGGAGAGTCGATAAATGGATCTTTCTTTCCTCTGTGAAGTAGTCGACGTTTCGGTAAATGATCCCGGGAATTCCAAATTGGTAAATTTTGCAGTACCAGGAGAATTGCACTACTCTCCAGGTATACGCGATACTCGTCGAGATTCTCTCGTACACACTTCGAATAGGATTACCACGCTTACAAACGGCTTTAACTATCGGATTGACCTTTTTGCGCGTAACTTTGGTAAACTTAAAACCAATGTTTCGAAAGTACCGTGAAATGAACATTGTCGGCCGATACTGGCCCCCGAGCGAGTAAACGACCGATCGAAGATACTTTTACACGTTTCTTTTATATTTCTACGTAATTAAAGAGTCCCCGGTCCCTGAACGCGCGATCCTTGGAACTGTGAAATACGGTGGGGGACGAGTAAAACGTCGCGCGCGTAACTGGAAATTATAGGACGGGGTTCTTTCTCTTTCTCCGCTTCGCGAGGTAAGAGACATCGAGCTTGCGGTCGAACGCGCGTAATTCGAACGGACGTCTGGCCTCGAAGTGGCAGCGCGTCGGAATAATGGACGTCGGGCCAGCGAGCCGATGGCTCGAAATATCGCCTCCGGTGGAGGGTTAACATTTTTCGGCTTGTATCGAACGAACGCGCTCCGAACGCGATCGGAGCCGTTTAAACTTTTACTCGTCGTCGAACAAAATTTTCACCGTGGATGGAACGACGGTTCGATTAACGAGAACGACGATCGGCTCCGAGAATCTAATTAATCCGTGGAGGTGAGCTCGCGTACTCTCTGTTCCGTACGCGGGAAGAAGGCTAACGAGTGTTTTCCATCCTCGCTCTCTGGTTTACGATCTCTATCGGACGCTCGACCATCGCGCGCATTCTCGACGATGGTGACGAAAATCGACACTGGCCGACAACGACAATGCGTGTGACGATAAGCTATAATGCTCGATAAAAGCTATTTTCGCGTACTTTCATCGACTGTTTCTTTGATAAACTTCCCCCCATCGTGTTTGAGGTAGATAATCGCGGGTTTGCAATCCCTTGGAAAACGTGGAACCGTGATTTATTGATACTACTTTTGGGATACCAGAGTTGCGCGAATATTTTTTAATCACTTTTAAAAGTGACCTGAAGAGAAGTGAGAATAGTTGCAAATACGAGTCGAAATGCGAAGTAATACACTATTATTCTATTTTTAGTATATACTACGCGATCTTTGTTCCACTGTCAGACTCGCAAAGTTCACGTTTGGTCCATCTTTGATTCGAACGAGTCAGACTTGTGACGATGTTCACTTTGGTCCGCATTTAATTCCATGCACGAGTCAGACTCGTGACGATGTTCACACTTTTTTATCCGCATTTAATTCCACGCACGAGTCAGACTCGTGACGATGTTCACTTCGGTCCGCATTTAATAATTCCACGCACGAATCAGACTCGTGACGATGTTCACACTTTATGGTCCGCATTTGATTCCACGAGTCAGACTCGTGACGATGTTCACTTTGGTCCCTATTTAATCCCACGAGTCAAACTTGTGACAATGTTCACTTTCATCCGCATTTAATTCCACGCACGAGTCAGACTCGTGACAATGTTCATTTTGGTCCCTATTTAATCCCACGAGTCAGACTCGTGACGATGTTCACTTTGGTCCGCATTTAATTCCACGAAATAGACTCCTGACTATGTTTCACTTTGGTTGGGTATTTGATACCAAGAATCAAACGCATTTACGTTCGATCTGTACGATGAAAGAAAAGAGAGCGAGCGAAACAGAGAAAGAGAGAAAGTGTTTCCATCCCGAATCTGTTACTGGACTCATCGATAAGTCATCCTAGAACGCCCTGCCTAGTACACTGGGACATCAGCTAGTCGGTAATGGAACGTATATATACTGAACGGAGTGTGTACGGGAACTTACGGGAAACAGTGAACGGTCGAGTTTCCCTCTAGCGGCGAGAGTGGGAGGTGTCGCCACAGGTCCAGAATTATCACGAGCCAGACCCGTCAAAGTACGTGAACGGGTTAATCGATCATTCGACGATCGAAAAACTCGGACCGATGTTCGTTTCCGAGTGGAGCAGTTCGTGACCGTACGGATCGTTCCATCGGGTCCTTGCTCCGCTCCGTCGTCTCGAAACTTGCGGCACGTAAGATCGCTATTTAGATAACTGGATCTACATTCGAGGTAACCGATTTCGAAAAAATTCCCGAAACGTTTCGAACGATGCGGCCCGCGAATTACAATGATCATCCAGCGCAGCTTACAGTCGACACCGTAACGAGTCGGTTGTAATTACATCTATGCGGATTCTCTCGTATCGATTGTGAATAACGCGAAGAAAGATCGGTAGGTTTCACGCGCGAGTGAACGATGTTCAGTTTTTGGTCCATATTTGATTCCACGAGTTATACTCGTGACGATGTTCATTTTTTGGTCCGCACTTAATTCCACGCACGAGTTAAACTCGTAACGATGTTCAGTTTTTGGTCCATATTTGATTCCACGAGTCAAACTCGTGACGATGTTCACTCTTTGGTCTATATTTGATTCTACGAGTCAGACTCGTGACGATGTTCACTCTCATCCGCATTTAAAATTCCACGCACGAGTCAGACTCGTGACGATGTTCACTTTAGTCTGCATTTAATAATTCCACGCACGAGTCAGACTCGTGACGATGTTCACTTCGGTCTGCATTTAATAATTCCACGCACGAGTCAGACTCGTGACGATGTTCTCTTTTTGGTTCGTATTTGATTCTACGAGTCAGACTTGTAACAATGTTCACTTTGATCAGTATTTAATCCCACGAGTCAGACTCGTAACGATGTTCACTTTGGTCAGTATTTAATCCCACGAGTCAGACTCGTAACGATGTTCACTTTGGTCAGTATTTAATCCCACGAGTCATACTCGTGACGATGTTCACTTTGTTCAGTATTTAATCCCACGAGTCAGACTCGTAACGATGTTCGGGTTGGTCCGTATGTAATCCCACGAGTCAGTTCATGACAATGTTCACTTGTTAGTCCGCATTTGATTCCACGAAATAGACTCCTGACTATATCCACTTTGTCATTCAATTCCAAGAATCAAACTCATTTACATTCAGTCTGTACAATGAAAAAAAAAAGATCGAGCAAAACAGAGAAAAAGAAATGAAAAGTGTTTCATCCCGGATCTGCTAGTGTCCTCATCGATAAGTCCTCCTGGAACGCCCTGCCTTCTACACTGAGACAATGTACACTCGAAAGGAACTATCTCTCTTCTCCTCTGAACGTTACCGCGAAAGGAACAATCCATTTCACGCGCGCGTGCAAAAAAAAAATATTCCATAATCCCACGCGTTCGCGGCACGGTGTAATTTCGCAAGCTAATAAGCTCCGTGGTCCCCGATGTCGCAACATCGTGGAAACGTCGCGAGGGACGAGCATCATCCCCCGGAATCGATCGCGAGCCGGCCGCGAAATTGTCTCGGAGCGCGTGACGCGCTGAACTCGAGGTCGAATTGAACCGCGAGGAGCATACACCTCGAACGAGCCGACCGGTCTCGTGAACCGTGAACGTTTTCGTCGAACGGTACACCGGTCGTGAAACGACGACGCCGAGAATTTCATTATCCGATAACGGGGTTATAAAAATTTGCCACCGAGGAACGGTCCACGCTCGTGCCACCGTACGAAACGCGGGCGAGTTTCTTTTAAAGTGGAATCGGCTTTAAACGTCGCGAACGTTTAAGGACGCGGCGTATCACGGCACGGTAGACCCCTCGTAGAACGACTAGTATCGACACGCGGTCGAACGTTCCTACCTTCGAGGAGAAAATGCACGGAGGAAACGCTCGAGAACACCAACACCAACTTCGCCATTAACGCTCTTTGTCAGGACCAGCGGACCGCCATCCACCTCGCGACCTCTTTCCGCGTTTCCATTGCGCGAACGAGCCGTCCGACGGAATTCATAGCGAATTCCGATGCCGTATGCGGATAGAAATCGGACGCGGTTAATTTTGCGTTCGATCGAACGAGAAGAAAAAAGAAAATACACCGGCCCGAACGAATCCTTTCGAATCACGGTGGGTTCGTGTATCGGCCCTGGTCAACGTCTCCGCGCGTACTCTGACGAAAAATTACGGTCGAATTGGGCTACCCGCGTCTAACGAAACTACCGTAGGTGAGCACGCGTGATGTTCTCGTCTCCATCCCGAAAGGAACACGCTGCGTGACCCCTTCGATAACCCTTGGATGAAGATTATCGATTCCAGCTAGGGACCCCAAGTTCAACCGAAACCCGGGTTACAAACGTACGTAAGATCACTGTACAACGAACGAACCGGTCGGTTGATTATGACGATCGAGCTCTGTTTCGATTCTCTAAGACTCTATCCTAAAGTCGTTGGTATTGTTCCAAACGCGTTACAGCGTTATTTTCAAGAATACTACAAGTCTTCGGTATACCAGTCTCGACCGACAACAGTGGACAAACTATCCTAAGAAACTACGCACTCGTGGAAGATGTCTGATCAATTTCATCGGTGATCCTGACCACGCAGAGGGACAATCTTCCTCGTTTCTCCGATCTAGAGAATTTCCTCGGGACACTGGCCAGTCATTGTCCCGGAATTTTTTAAAACGCAACGAATCCGGATTGGGCAGTTTACTAATTAACTAATTCCCGTCTCGAAACGAGAGAATCGATGCACACGCGCACGCGGTCGCTGAACAACCGAGGTGACGATTAAATGAAATAATTACTCGTTCGTGAACGAAAAGCTCGGCTTACGAACGAACCATCTCTTAGTTTCGTCTAACGTTTCGAATCCGTGGTGTACCCCGACTCTTGGAGCGAACAACAAAGCGACTGGTCCGGATCGGTTGAACGCGAAAGATGGCGACCCGAGCCGGCCCGAGCTGACCCGACCTGGCCCGATCGGTACGCGTGACGCGGTCTCGGGCTATCCGAGATGGAAAATTGTAAAATTGGCGAAGGCGGCGCGGTGTCGGCTCAACGAAGTCGAGGCTACGATTTACGAATAAAAAGCTCCGGGCAAACTGTTCGCCCGCGGGTTCCATTCAGCCGGTATGACAGCCGACGTTACGTTTCGCAACGTATCGGATATCGCGGCGCTCCTTTTGTCAGAAATCACCTAACGCCGTTGGAGAACCTACTTGGCGAAATGTTATTGCGCGCGCGTCGCCTCTCGTTTCCCGCGATCGCGCGAAATCCCCACCACCCTCTCGTCCCCACTCCGCGGCGCGGTATACGGGAATCCCCTTTGTCGGTCGCAAATTGCTCGAAATCGTTGGATCGAGAAAGGGATTCGAGCGACGGCGGGGCAAGTCGCAACGGAAAAGGAAAGCGCGGGAATAAATTCGCGAAAATCGAAGGAATAACGGCGCGAAACGTGGAACCGAACCGGCGTCGATACGCCGCGGTGGCGACCTGAATTAGAAAAAAAAAAAAAAAGAAGCAAAGAGTCGTTTCGAATCAAAGGACCGAATGCTCGCAGCCACCGCTACGCGAACCCGCAGAACCGCCCTATTGTTCATGCTCGAACAATGCTGTCTTTGTCGCGATGTGATTAAACCCTGAATAAATTTTCTATTACGTTGTTCCACACCGAGGTTCCCTCCCCCGGTTTCGAGCGCCCGTTTTCTCGCTATGCCCGGCGCTTTCGAATCGCGGCTGAAACGGCTACGCGGGACGCGACGCCCGCACGGATTAACCGATGGAAGCTTCGTTTCGCGAATTCGCGCGACGTTCCATCGGTCCGCGACCGATCAACGCCTACGCGGAAATCGTGTGTGCCAAGTAGCGATAATACGAACGACGGGAGACCAACGGAACAGGGATCGTCGCTCCATCCAATCCTTACCAGGAACACCCGCGGTTTAGGTACTATTGTGCTGGTGATGATAATGGATATATATATATATATATATATATATATATATCCATACACGATTGTTTTAGAGTGTATAAACATTTTATTAAATTACATATTCTCCATTTTGGAAAACGAAATTACCTTCCGAAGAAACCAATGTATATTCGATTTACTTCTAGTATAAAGAGAAATCTATTGTAATACCAGGTCTTACTGTAACCTAATATAATACTAATATATATAACCTAATACTATATTACATATAATATATATATAATAAAATATATAATATAATATTATTATGGTATTATATTATTATAATATTACGTCTTACTGTAACCTAATATAATACTAATATATATAATTTAATATTATATTATATTAGGTTACAGTAAGATGTGATATTAGAATAGATTTCTCTTTATACTATATATATTAGTATTATATTAGGTTACAGTAAGACGTGGTATTATAATAGGTTTCTCTTTATACTATATATATATTAGTATTATAATAGGTTTCTCTTTATACTATATATATTAGTATTATATTAGGTTACAGTAAGACGTGGCATTATAATAGGTTTCTCTTTATACTATATATATATTAATATTATATTATTAGGTTACAGTAAGACGTGGTATTATAATAGATTTCTCTTTATACTATATACATTAGTATTATATTAGGTTACAGTAAGACGAGATATTATAACAGATTTCTCTTTATACTAGAAGTAAATCGATTATATATCGACTTGTTCGGAAAGTGATTTCGTTTTCCAAAATGGAGAATAGTGGTATCGGATTTTCCGTGTCCGTTTGGGCCTCCTTCGAGCGCAGGCTTAGAAGATATATCGGACGAGAACTGACCTGCGTTAAGATAAACACTTGGCGCCGATCTATCGTTAGGTAACTTAGAAGACACGAGTAACTCTTTACAGGGGGCCGTGCAAGACGATCGAGCGTGGGAATGCACGAGAACGAAAGGAATTGCGCGTGTTTCAGAGAAAGTGAAGAGTGTTTGGAAAAGACGAACGATTAAGATGGCCGAACGTGACCAAATGTCTGAAGTGAGAGAGACTGAGGATTAGAATCAAAGAGAATGAATGTGCGTGGCTATATAGAGTGCGAGAGGAACGTTTGGGACACAGTATGTCACAATAAGTCACAGTAAGTCACAGTAAGTCACAGTAAGTCACAGTAAGTCACAGTAAGTCACAGTAAGTCACAGTAAGTCACAGTATGTCGTAGTATGAGAGAGTATGTCCACAGTATGTCCGGAGAGTATGTCGCGGACTTTATGAGTAAAAAGACGTAATAAGACGAGTCAGTTGAAAAGACGCGCTAAGAGGAAAGACCAGTAAAAGACGTAAGCGACAAAGACGATAAAGACGCGTGCCAAGGGCATCAAGACGATAAGCTTAGTATTATACACGGTCGATCTACCTTTAGCGAAACTAATCACCAACGTCTAATACTACTAACACAGTAACTTATAATATACTTAAATATACATCGATACACCGCACGAGTACAATTATTTGGGGCTGGTACAGGGATCGACAACTTTGCACACTCGTCTGTGATAATAAAACAACAATTGCAATACCACGGTACCGAGCGATAGCATCGTATACTATAATCTGCGCATCCGTGGAAAATACAAAAGACCGCGAATACGGGAATCTCATGGCGTGAGAAAATCCCTCGTGTATATTTGTAAAATCAAGCGTTCCTTTGGTACAAATCCCAATATAGTAAATTTAGATCTAGTAGATTCCGAAGATCGCGAAGAAGCGATGAAATTTGTATAGGCGTCGAAAATATTAACGAGGCTCGGTTCCACGGGTTCCAAGCAAACCAAAAATTTTCACATTTCTTCCTCCGCCCTTTGACCAAAAGAGGCGAACTTTTTCAACAAAGACGCACGGTACGGTTAAAAGATAAAAAATATTCTTTAGATTTTGAAACTTTGACGATCCACGGACCTGAAACATCGATGGAACATCGAGAACGAGTCTTTGGTGTTTTTCCGCGTTACGAATTTTCATTCGCGCTCCCCTTTGATCGTAAAATACCATCCCCACGGGGAGTCGTGTCCCCTACTTTGGAAAATGTCGGCTTCGCGGTAGAAAGAGGAGCATGATCGAAGCGTGGAAAAGTAAGAGACGTATCGTCGTACGTTGTAACCCGTGCACAGTGAAACAAGCTTCTGTTCCACGCAATTCGTGTTTCGAGTATCGAATCGCTCGCTAATTACTGTTAATTGAAAGGGAACAGATTTCACGGTTTCCGGAACTATGCCGAACCAGAGGAGCACAATGTTAATTGCGCGCTCGCAAATTGCCGAAACCAAGCATCGGTAAAATTCGATTAAAATCCACGGCGTTTGCGTTCGTTTTGCTTAGATGAACGCCTAGGTATACGGTTAAAAAGAGGAGAAGTCGAATGAAAATTTCAGCAGTGGAGTCTTGCGCGAACGATCGACGTTTTCTCTTACCTAGGAACGGTCGTCGGGTTTCTCCATTTTTTAACGCGAGACACCGAAGTTAAAGAGAAGACGGTTATCGATTTTGATAAAATTAGAGACCGTTCGAACACCCTCGGGAATTTCCTGGGACGATAAGGTGAATCGAGCGCGATTATTATCCCGGGACGATTCGCGACAACAACCCTCTACTTTCGGTTCGCGGATCGTTCGACCGTTTTATCGTTTCTCCGACCCTATCGCGTTCCATGGGTCTCTTCGAGCCGATCGTGTCTTCGCGATATTCGTTCCTTTGTCGATTTATCCGTGCCGATATACGGAAGGGACTCGTTCCCGCGAATTAACGAGCGTAAGTTATTCGCAGTACACTTTTCTCGCGGTGTGTGTAAGATATTCTATGTAGAAGAATTAATGTCGGATTGCGCGTCATTTGGGACTTTACCGAATTGTGCCAACTACTCGTGTGCTAGTCGATCGGGGGATGATCGACTCGCATACCTGGATCCTCGTCGATCTTGTACAGTAGCTTTGAATAGAATACATTTAAATAGAATAGTACAATAGCTTGAATAGAAAAACAATGTAACATATGTATAATACATCGTCGTGGTTAACATTAGGTTTACGGATACTTCTTGCGTCAAAATGGCGCGTATCGAGAAGAAATTGGTGTATCGTATAGGGGATTATAAAATTGGAAAGCTTCGAAGAAAATGAATTTTACAATACGTATTTGTCTCGTTAAATGGATAGAAGTCGGTACGAGTGACAAAAGAAATATGTAAACGGTGTTTGTAATTTTTTTCAGCGATAGAAATGCGCCAAAATGATGCATTCCGTAAACCTAGTGTTAAAAGAAACGAAAAACGTGACGCGTGTCGAAGAATTTTACCACTAATTCGGCTCTCGAAGGTTGGAAACGTAAACGAAGAAATCGAGATACGATACTCGTTTGCGCGAAAGAAAAAGAATAATACATCGTCGTAGTTAAAAGAAACGAAAAACGTGACGAGTATCGAAGAATCTTACCACTAATTCGGCTCTCGAAGGTTGAAAACGTGAACGAAGAAATCGAGAATCGTACGATACTCGTTTGCGCGAAATAAAAAGAATAATACATCGTCGTAGATAAAAGAAATGAAAAACGTAAGGCGTGTCGAAGAATCTTACCACTAATTCGGCTCTCGAAGGTTGGAAACATAAACGAAGAAATTGATAATCGTACGATACTCGTTACGTACGAAAGATTTCAATTACGATCAAAGAGAGCGAAACCGGACGAAAAAGTACTACTGGGTTAAGAAAATACGAACAAACCTAAACGTCCCGATGAAAGTGCAAAATTCAACACTCCACAAGACAGACAAAGTGTATACAAGTATCGTTAATAATTTTCAAAAGAAGAACTTTGCCATCCTGGGACATTCGAGAGACTGTACCTTAGTACTTTTTTTTTTTTTTTTTTTTTTACGCGGTACATTCTTTTTCTATTAAAGCTATTGTACTATTCTGTTTCAAACTACTATTTAAAGATAGATTGTTTTTCTATTCAAGCTATTGTACTATTCTATTTAAATGTATTCTATTCAAAGCTACTGTACGAGATCGACGAGGATCCAGGTATGCGAGTCAATGATCCCCCGATCGACGAAACCCAAGCCGAGTAGTTGGCATAATTCGGTAAAGTCTCTCATGACGCGCAATCCGACATTAATTCTTCCACGTAGAATATCTCACACACGCCGCGAGAAAAGTGTACAAGTATAGTTAATAATTTTCAAAAGAAGAACTTCACCATCCTGTGACATTCGAGAGACTCTTTCCTAGTATTTTTTTTTTTTTTTTATTACGCGGTACATACTTTTTCTATTAAAGCTATTGTACTATTCTGTTTTAAGCTACTATTTAAAGATACATTGTTTTTCTATTAAAGCTATTGTATTATTCTATTTAAATGTATTCTATTCAAAGCTACATTGTTTTCCTATTAAAGCTATTATACTATTCTATTCAAAGCTATTGTACTATTCTATTCAAAGCTACTGATTTAAGCTACTATTTAAAGATACATTGTTTTCCTATTAATGCTATTATACTATTCTATTCAAAGCTTTTGTACTATTTTATTCAAAGCTACTGATTTAAGCTACTATTTAAAGATACATTGTTTTTCTATTCAAGCTATTGTACTATTCTATTTAAATCTATTCTATTCAAAGATACATTGTTTTTCTATTAAAGCTTGTGGCGGCACTACCCACGCTTGCCACCAGAGGGAAACTCACCACCAACCGTTTCCCGCAAGTTCCCGTAGCTGCTCCGATCGCTATATATACGACCTCTTACCGATCTTCCAATGTCCCGGCGTATAAGGCAGGGCCTGCTAGGATGCCTTACTGACGAGTCCACTAGCAGGCCCGGGATGAAACGCTTATCCCCACTCCTTTTCCTATTTCCGTTCTCTCCTTCCACAAACAAACTTCTTACCGCCGCCAAAAGCTATTGTATTATTCTATTTAAATGTATTCTATTCAAAGATACATTGTTTTTCTATTAAAACTATTATACTATTCTATTCAAAGCTATTGTACTATTCTATTCAAAGCTACTCATTTAAGCTACTATTTAAAGATACATTGTTTTCCTATTAATGCTATTATACTATTCTATTCAAAGCTATTGTACTATTCTATTCAAAGCTACTGATTTAAGCTACTATTTAAAGATACATTGTTTTCCTATTAATGCTATTATACTATTCTATTCAAAGCTATTGTACTATTTTATTCAAAGCTACTGATTTAAGCTACTATTTAAAGATACATTGTTTTTCTATTAAAGCTATTGTACCATTCTACCCGAATCTACTGTACGAGATCGACGATGATCTATGTACACGAATCGATGATCCCCCGATCGACGAAACCCAAGCCGAGTAGTTGGCGCAATTGGGTAAAGTCCCCCGTGACGCGCAATCCGACATTAATTCTTCCACGTAGGATATCTTACACACGCCGCGAGGAATTCAGGATTCCAGGAAGCCCGTGTTCCACATATCCGTGCATACCGCACCGTCGGCCGGCTGGCAAGCTGTGCTTTGTAATTTCATCCTTCCGCTGTCTTTTATGGTGCGCTCTCGGCGTACGCTGTACGCGGTCCCGCGCGCACACTTGCAACTTTGCGGACGACGTTCAGTTTGCGGAGCACACGGCGCTCGGCCTTTGATCGATTCACCGTTACGCTCGCACGCGGCCTTTGACGACCGTTCCAATTGGGTTAAGTAAAAATTTTGAGAACCGTTCCTCCATCTACCCCCGTACACCCACGTACACCCCCGTGAGGTACGAGTATACACCCCCGTGGAATACCGAGAACCAAAACGTTCTTCCTCTCGTACGAACCACTAGCTCGAGTTCAACGTAGAATTGCTCGGTCATTTTTCGCGAGAACAGTGTTGGTAACCGATCGTAGCGATCGTTTAAAACGCTCCGTTTTCGTTTACGATCGTCGATAAATTAACGAGCGTTCGTTGAGAGTGTTACGGTCGTGTAGCGGCTGGCGATGCGGCCGTGATCGTTCGTAACCACGTTTTCAAACGTTCCGTTGCGGAGCAGCACCGCGAGGAAATCGTTCCACGACGTAAAGGTGTACACACTCGAGGACCGTGTATCCGCGTTACGCGCGCGGTGAATAATACAATTTCCGCTTTACGGTGGTGCTACACACCGAACAACGACACTCGCTGCGAAGAAAACGAAACCTTGGGACACGAGGTGGTAGCCGAGGTCGCTCGATCGAGACGGTGTACCTATCACTGTGACGCGTGATACAAACAATTTTTATTTTCTTTCTTTTTACCCGCGCAAATACTCCTATACCTATGAGTACACTCGTCCAGTTCGCGCGTATTCGACAACGAAACGAGTACCGTGTTTCAAAGTCGATCTTCGTTGAAGAAAGCTCGCGGACTCTTCGGTATTCCGTGTGACGGAATTTCTGAAAGTAAACGGAACGATCCGATCGCGGGAACGGAATTGGTATCCGCACGCGAGGAGAGCGGATCCTCGATTTGTGTTTCAGTTCCCCGCGATACCCTCTCGGTTCGCGTGTTCGTACCTGGCTCGCGATACGCGAGCGCGTATACACGGAAAGATCTCGGGGAGATTTCGCCCCGATGGTTTCGTGCCCCGACTCGAGAAAAATCCAACGAGCCCGTCCTCGCGGATTGAACCTTTCCAACGATGGAACGCCGTTTAGCCCCGCGAACGCGTTCCGTTCGAGGTACACCACACCTTGTTACGAGATCGCGAAAACACGCTCGGAAATTTCTGCGTTTCGGGATCTCGCGGATCGTTTCCATTCGTCGCTTTCGTTACGATCAACCTACCGACCGATGAAAAGGGGAGAGGGAGAGACGTGCACCGAATATTACTTTCGACGAACTTCGATCGTACCGAATTACAAGTTTCCGGTCAGTGGCCGCGACTCCGCGAACCGGAGGTGATTCGGTATTTTCTTTTCTTCTATTTTTTTCTCGAAGGAAGCGTATTCTTCGCCGCGTGGCTCTGTCGCTGGTATTCGACGGTATAGAACGCGTACAGTACGATACTTTGGAGTTGTTGGTCGGCTGGAAGGGTAATCCGTACCTCGACCGCAGGGGAACGCGTACGGTGAACGTTCACCGAATATAATTTGTTTATCGCAGTTACCGCGAGCGAGCATCGGCCGTACGAATATAAACGAGTTAATAAATAAGCAACGCACGTACCCGACAGCGTGTAATCCTCCGTTACCGTTCCCTCCTCTCGGTCTCTTCCGGGGCATTTATCCGCATTATCTTCCCGGCGGACTTCTCGCAGTGAGAACGTCCGATAAACTGGTTGCCACCCCCATCGCGAGCCAGCTACCGATCCTCACGACAGCATCCACAACGTATACACCGCACCACTCTTCCGTCTCACCGCGAGAATACTCGCTGGGCTCTGGCTGGGCTCTTTCTCCCCTTGTTTGTTAATTAAGCGTCGGCCGCTCGCGGAGAGCGAGACGCAGCCCGGTGTTCCTCTTCGTCCGGTTCGTGGCCGAGGGAAACTGCGCGCGGGGGTCACGGAGGGGAGGGGATAGAGAGAACGGTGGACCGTGGATCGAGAGGAGGATCGAGAGACGTAGCGAACAACGGGCACGGTGCGGTGCCGGTGGCAAAGGGAAGGGAAGGTGAAGCCGCGCTGTAGGTCGAACGGTGCGGAGAAAGAGCAAAAGACGGACCGGTCAGTGACGGCGGTCGATAGAGATAGGTGGTGGTGAGTTTTCGCGTCGTCCGTCGCGGCACGTTCGCGGACTCGTAGCGCGTGAACCTTCGCTCCCGGTTGAGGCGAGCCGAGTCGAGCCGAGCCGAAGCGAGGCGAGGGGATCGGGCCGTGGAAAAAACGATACGTACGCGCGATGCCGCGATGGACGCAGCGAATCGCTGACCGAGCGACCGACCGACCGACCGACCGACCGACCGAACGAACGAACGAACGATTCGCGGCGGTGAGCTGCGCGGCGGTGCGCGGTGCTGCCACGGGAGTGATCGAACGGTCCGCGAGCGAACAGTCGCGTTCGCCGGATGCAGCGCGAATGGAGGGTTGGTCCTGCGCGGCAGCGCTCTCACGCGGCCGTCCGGTAAACTGACAACCCACCCCTGAACGACCAACGTACAACCTCGGCCTACCCACACCAACGGAGGCCGCCCTTTCGCGGCTGCGCGCCACCGACGACGACGTGCTCTACTTCTCCTACCGACTCCCTACCCACGGGCATTCGATATTCTCTCTGTTGCGAGTTTTCGACCAACTTGCTGCCACCGATCCTTCGGAATCTCACACGAATTCGAAAAACCGACTACTTCCGCAGAGTGCTGCAACGCGGTCGAAAACGTGCGCGGTTACGGAAAAGCATACCACGCGTCGCGGATTTTCGTTTCGTTGTTCGTGCTAATCGAATATATCAATTACGAACCCTCTTCGATCGCGCGGATTTCGCGGAGAACGAGTTACCAGGATTATTTCGATCAGTTTTACGTTGTCGTCGGGGAGAGTTCGCGGTCCCGTTCAACGGTTCTCCAAGCGTAATTTTCGACGCGTAACTCGTCTTTGTGGATCTCCGTACGATCGAACGCAAGTTTTCTCGACGATCGAGACACGCGACGAAACGCGCGCGAGTCGGTTAGAATTTTGCCCGACTCGATCTTCCGAGTCTCGTTATCGCGCCACGAGATGTCCCAACGATTCGGTTCGACTCGTCCCGAGGCCGTCGCCTGTCTACGACTCACCCCACACCCCTCTCTCGCACCACTCGTGAAAAACATTCCACGAGCCGCCGGTAGGAAACTCGATCGTATCCACCGCGGTCCCGCGTGCCAACATTCATTCGCTAAAAGGCTTTTCAGTTTACGCTGCTCCCGATCCTTCTTCGACGATAGGGTCGTCCTTTCGGGTAAAGGATCTCGCCGATGCTCGGCGATTTTGAAAATCGTTCACCGTGCGCAGTATCGGTGTCTCGACGATACCGAGAACGGGGGTACGGAATTGTTCTTTCGACTCGAGTAACGTCGAAAGTATTCGCGCGCGACTTCGTCGATGGCTTTGCGACCGCTCGTAATTCATCGAGTACGATCGTTTTCGAGATCGAAAGTTCCAACGAATAAACGAACAAATGCGTTTGAATCGATCACCGACGTAGAGGTTATATTACTCGGTTCGTAGATATTGAAAATTGACTATGGTATTTCGATATCGCTTACGTGTTTCCTTTAAGTATCCAACCCGCTTGTCCGGCTTATCGTTGGTCGCTTCCTTTATTAACTTTGCACGCGTATCGACGAGAGTCGTGAATCGTTCGCCACGATATTTGAATTGATTTTCGATAGTTGAACGAAAAAGTGTCTCGGACAAAAGTTCGTTGGTAAATAAAACGTATATCTTCGAGAGTGTCTTTTCTTCGTGAAAGAATCGTTTAGCGTTCATTTCGAACAGCATCGTACGTTCTTCTCTTCGCATTCTTCGACGGTATAACGAAAACAAATACTACGGGACACAGAAATCACAAACGGGACATAAAGTTTCGTCTTACGGGATTTGATATCGCACGAACTGAAATACCGACCTTGTGAATTATCAGCGGTTATGGAGCGACCTCCTCGTTTAACGGTGATTCCGAGAACTATATTTAACCGAACCACCAAGGTCGGTAAACGTAGTAAACGTAGAAAACACGAGTCTGTACATCGTTTGTGGTTCTGTCGAGTCTATCGGCCTCGGAAAATGCTGTAACTACGAGTTAAATCATTCTCGAAGATTTATGGGGCAACAGATGGAACCTGGAATATTCAAACATCGCGATTCGCGGTTTGTCTTTGACGATGATTTATCTAAAAGTAAAAGTAATAAATTAAATTTTTAAATATTCGTCTATTACACGAAATAAAACTCTAAATTTATTAAATATTCTGGTAGAAAAAAAATTGTTTTTCATTCGATATTCGATTTAGATCGTTGGTGAAATATATTTGCGTCTGGCGATTTTTTAATTTCCTCCTTACTTTTACTATATTTCAATTCCTTAATTAAACGTAACAAATTCTTATGGAACGTTTACCGTTTTTTGTTTCTTAATTCTATTTTAACTTGACTTTCATAGCAAACTATTTTCACGAAGAACATTTAACTCTCGCCTCACTGAGTCAACAGGATGGTGAAGATTGGCGATGGCGCGATGTGGACCGAGCGTCTGACAAGCAAAAGCTGAGGAGTAAGCTCGAATGTAATTGAATGTGTAAGCGTTGTTTTAGATTCGTCGCAAGGGCATTGAACGTTGGATTCTCACGTTCGTAGCGAAATCTTTAGACTTCAGCTTAGCCTAAAATTAGTCTTAAATTCTCCATGGAGAAAGCTGTATGCTCTGCCAAGTAATTATCGAGTAAGTAGTTTCTTTTTCGTCGCGTCCTCTCTACAGTATTGCTTGTTGGGCAAGCAAGTGACCGGCCGGCGCAGCTGGCTCGAGCGCTCAGTTGCTATCCTCTGATGCGCCGCTTTTACTTAACGATGTTTCGGCCGTATAGGTGTGCGCGGAAACGTGCACGTGTCTACGAAAGTCTCCGAAATTAGGAGGGATGGGAGGAGAAATGGGGCATCCGTTTCGGTGGCGTTGATTTTCCTTCTCTTCGATCGAACTGGCTAAGAGGAAAGGGGACTGACACACAAGGCTCAACTTCGTGACTCGTGTCACGTCTTTCCCAATCTTGTCTCGCATTGTTTGAATAATGTAATTATTCGATAGAACTAAACGAGAGAATCGAGGGAATTTTGATTCTTTTTATCTTCTCGATTTAGCAATATCGATTGTAATACATCTAAGAGGAAATCGACGAAACTTTGATTCCATCAATCTCCCTTCGAATCTCCACTCGCAGCAACTTTCTCGCGGTGAGACCTGATCGTCGATATTACTCGCGACAAAGAATCGTTCGTCACGGTTAATATCGATGCAATCAGCTGGAAACTTCAAACAGTCTTTCAAGGTAAAAGAATAAATGTAAGAGCTTTACGCAGAAAATTTTTGTAACACATAAGAATGTGCGGAATTTGGAATATTTTAATAAAACGTGAGAATAAGTATGTAACTCTGATGTATTTCAATAAAATCATTTTAAGTAAGACGAGTTGCTTTTTTTCATTACCCTGATTTGCTCTCATTCCCGGTATGTGATCCTAATTTGAAGAATCGAAGAAAGCTACATGAAAATTGCAAACATTGTTTGTCATACGTCCCTGAAAGTATAAGATACACATTACAGAATAAGGTCTGAGAATAAATAAAACTTGGACAATTTTATTAAACCGATGAAGCAGTTATAAGCAAACGTGAATTCATAATCGATATATACGAGTTTAAACGAGTAATAGATTAAATTTGTACTCTTCTGAAGGAAATATATAACTTCTACGTGTATCGCGTAAATTAAAAAAATTGAGAAAACGTTAAATTAATGTATCGAATAAACAATTATTACTTTCCACGCTTTAAAACTTTAAGAAACATATCAGAAACTATCTTTTACTTTTAATATCGATCAAAATTAATTTCTATAGGCAAATCAATCATTTATAATACATAAATAAGGTGTAAACTGTAACATTAATTTAAGGAACATGCGTAAATGTTAATAACAATCGAGTAGAGGAACAAATATTCACAGAAACCGTTCGCCTTCGCAAATTTCGTAATATCTTGATGTCTATTTATCATAATTATTAACAACCATAGTTTGAAAAATTATTAACAATATCCTACTATAACCGAGGAAGGTATAGATTTTTGGCGCGCGCTGAAACCAAGCGAGGTATCGATTGTTATTAATATTTACGCATGTTCCAAATATTAATGTTACAATATGCTTGTTATTTACGCATTATATGTATAACTACTTACATGATTTCCTCATTGATTTTCTTTTGTACTTGTTTGTCCATGTTTATTTTTCTGTCACTGCCTAGTCTATATTCTTTGTTACTGCATGACCGTATTTTCTATCATGCCTTGATTTGTTTCTAATTTTTCGATTCTTAATTTGTTTCTTTCAGTTAGACGTTAGAACGCAGCCGCTGTATGACCTTTAATTTACTTTTAAGCTTCGACTAAGGTAGTTTTAAGGCCGCCATGTACAAATATGTGTACTCTGCCAAGCAAGTATCGAATTTTTAGCTTTTTTTTTTGTTCGCTTCCTCGTTCCTCAGTCCGTTGCTCACCTCTGCTCGTTGCATAAGCAACTGACCGGTCGTGTAAGTGATCCGAACGGTCAGGCGCTGTCTCTTCTGGTGTGTTCGCTTCCAGAAGAAGATGTTACGAACACAGGAAGGTGTTACGAAGATATTACTAACACCAACTCCACGATACGCGTCGCGTTATTCCCAATTTTGCCTCATTTTATTCGACAATGTAATTGTTTGGCGGAATTAAACGAGTAGATCGAAGGAATTTCAATTCCTTCCATCTCCATGGTTAATCTCGTTTGTATCGCATATCGAGGGAGATAAATGGAATCAAAGTTCCATCAATGGGTTTCCGCTCGCAGCAACCTCTACGTGGTGAGACCTGGTAATCGGTATTACTTGCAACGAACAATAATCCTTAGTTGCAGGTAATACCCAGCTAATTGGCTGCGAATTCAGAATAGTTTCATAAGATATGCGAATAAGTAGTACACCATGACAGAACATTTTTGTAAGACGTATGAAAATCTGTGTATTAATTTAATGTAATACTCGTGCATTTTAATAAATTCATTTGGAGTAACATTAATAGTTTTCTTTTCTCCTTCTTTGCTTCCTTCCCTTTACACGAAATTATTACTGAAGGAAATAGATATGAAATTTCCAAGTATTCCCTTATCGTTCCTCCCATAGAATATAAGATACGTCCGAGTAAGATCTGATAATAGATCGGACATGGAAAATTTTAATAATTTATCAGTGTAAATGTAACTTTGATAATATTCTTAATGTCACGGTCGTAAAATGTTCCGAATTCTGTCTCTGAAAATGAATGGAATCTATTGTTGGAATATTTTCTGAAATTAGTAGATTCCGTAAAACCATAATTAATATGCCGAAACGATTTTCCTGTGAGAACTACTTTATCGACTTTTAATGGTTTAGTTTAACATAGTTCTTAGAACTTCCATTCTCAAATGGAGAGGTCGCTCTGAAACCACTGTTCCACGAGATCGATATTTTAGATTGTATGAAATTAATTCGTACGATAATAAAAGTATAAGGTGAGATCACAGAATTGGTATAAATTGTATCATCGCACGAATTCGACATTTGCAAGCCACTCAGTAGAAATTAAAACTAAACGCGACAACAATGTATTATCGTACATAAACTGAAACGACCAAATCGAAAACTCAATTATTTAATTTTTAAAGATATAACGCTATACTTAGCAAACAATGCATTGAAAATTGTATTAATTTTGCATTTCTAATATATTATACCATCTATCGTCACCACATATTATTTCGGTCAAAATACAAAGTATTTTACATATATCGAATTTACAACGAAAACATATCCTTCATAAAATTAACAAAATTTAACATTACCCTACGAAAAATCAACCATATTTTTCGCACACGTGTAACCATGGTTTCTAGCAGTATTTTCGGTGACAAAGACTTGATTTACGATGTGAGAATTTATACGAAACGAAACAAAGTTTTACATGGCGTCCAGTTAGAATCCGTGGAAAAAAATGAACGTCGACTCGTTATAAATTCAAACAACAAACCGTGAATTGACTCGTCCTACCTTTCGTAACACCGTGTTATTTAATGAAAAATGGAAATATTCCGGAGCGTAGCCGCACAGAACGTTTCCTTATTCCCGACACCAATTTATTAAATGTAGAATTAAAAAATTCCGAATAAAAATCAGGGGGCAGTGTTTCGTTATTCGCGACAATAATTTATACAATATAAAATGGAAAAGTTCTCGACAGTGGCCGCGCCAGGCGCTTTATTATTCGCAACACTAATCCAATTCGGTGCACCCGTAATGCGAGACGCTAACTTTAACAATTACGTGCAGCCATTTTGGGCTGCGCAGAATCACATCCTGGACGCTAGATTCAACTGCTTCGTAATTTTGAAAGGGACTTTGGGACCAAATTTTGAGCGTTTCGTAGATTGCAACTACAAATGAAAAAAAAATGTGATCAGTTTACACAGATCGTGAGATTAATTCGAAATAACGCGATAAATTGATCTCACAGTCTCTTTAATTTTAGTGCCACGAGGTACTTCTCGATTCTTAGAATTCGTCTAAGTTATTACTCGAAAATCTCTCCTCCAATCGAGCTTCGTAATTTTGAAAGGGACTTTGGGATCAAATTTTGAGCGTTTCGTAGATTGCAACTACAAATGAAAAAACAATGTGATCAGTTTACACAGATCGTGAGATTAAATCGAAACAATGTCATAAATTGATCTCACAGTTTCTCTAATTTTAGTGCGGGGTACTTTTCGATTCTTAGAATTCGTCTAAGTTATTACTCGAAAATCTCTTCGAGAGAAAAATAGAACGAGAGAAAACATTGTATATCTCTGTCTTCGTCGTATCACTTCTTTCTTTACGCATAAAAGTATCTTTGTCTAAAAGTGGACAAGGGCAGGAAGAAAGTTAGCGATGGTGGAGACGAAACTTCTCTCCTTAAAGGAGAAGTACCAATTTTAGAGAAGCAAAAGTTAGGTAGAGTCGACGTAACTCGAAATGTTAGAACTACATTTGAACCAAAGGCGATCGATACTCTCGTCGATCGGTGAAATCCGAAGGTTGCACATGCAACTTGCACACTCTGATGCACGTAGCAATTTTCTGGAATCGGTCGACATAGGTTAGCGACCATTGCGTATACGTATCGTACAGGTATACGATCATTTATAGTTAGGTTATGTTCGATACAACGCATTCGTTGATAAAATATTGCACGTACGATCGTCGTTAATCGTCTGTGTTACGTTATGTGAAATTGAGAAGCTATTTCCGTACGTATTTCATAAAGTATTTACCACGTTCAGTGTCAGCCGCTCGCACTGATTGTTATTATCGATCTTAACTAAGTTATCGAGTACGTGAACGAGAGTTCAGGTAACGAACAAGTTGAGATTATCCCGAAAATTCTGAACCAAAGACAGTCACCAAGGAGATAATTTTCGGCGCAAATGACTCGACTTTTTAGTCGTGAAAAGTTGTAAGTGGACGTCGTGCGCGTAGGTATTAAGATTGAAAATTTAAACATCGAGGAAAACTTCGAATAGAAATTGAATTCTTCAGAAGGGAGGAACCCGAACAAAATTTTGCTAGAAAATACTGTACGAATTCGCTCCGAAAATTTCAGATAAAATTTGAGACACTTTTGAGTGATTTCGATGTCGATTTAAATGTTTGAAAATAATGAAAAAAGTGTTTACTTTCGAAGATGTATATATATTTAATATCGTCGAATGAAAATCGTCTAAGTAGAACGAAAGTTAGATATTCTTTATCTTGTATGTTCTTTCTTTTCTCCGTATTTCTTTTTATGCTTTTTTTATCGTCTCTCTGGATCTTGTGTAAATATATGTTCAATGGTTTTTTGCGTTATCTATTTTTACCATCTTTTTATTATCTTTATTTAGATACTGCGTAGAAAAGAAACACAAAAAATAGAAAATCTTTTATTGACAATTTGTGCTTGGCTGCAACGGATCGTCGATGTCCCGTATGATGTACACACCTGAGCAACACTATTAGAACACTGCTCACGGTCAATAATATTGTCAATATTTTTTTCGATCGTAAAGTCGGACAGTCGTGCTACGGATAGGTCGTAAGTCCACGAGTTTCGGAAGTCGTAAAGTCGAAAAGTCGTAGGGTCGCATAAGGTCGTAAGCCGAAAACTACCTGTATTATATATTACACATTGAATTACATCGTGTATAATTAATTTCGTTTTAATATTATCTAATATTACTCAAAACTCGACCCTCTATATTATTCGTGTCGTTATCTAACCTATCGGTCACGGAAAATATTATTAACACTACGTTCCATTTATTTTCGTCGAGCTAAGAATATTTTCGAAATTACAGCGATCGTAACAAATTATTAAAATTAAGTAAAGTTTCGTCCATTCTTAGGTCTTAATTTATAATAATATACTCTATCGAACAACGTTTGAAACTTTCGTATCTCTTTTTCCTTAAAGAGAACGAACAAGGGAAACAAAGAAAGTTATTTCTATTATTCGAAATCAATTTATGCGAACGAAAATATATTCTTACATATAGAAAGTTCCATCAAATTTTCCAAGTTACGAAGGTTCTTTACGATGTGACATTGTTACATTTATTTTCATACATTGAGAGACTGTTTCAAGTTGCATGCGAACGATCCTTCGTTGCAAGTGATACCGATCACCAAGTCTCACCACGAGAAGGTTGCTGCGAGCGTAGATCCGAAGGGAGATAGATGGAATGAAAGTTTGATCAGAACTTCGATGCCGAACATTAATAACAATCGCTCTCCGGAATAAAAATTCATCAATATCGTCAGCCTTCGGACAATTTTTACGAATAAATTTCTCTCGAGTTACACGAGTAACTTCCTTCCTTCCCCTACTTTGCATCCATTTCTTTAACGAGATTCTAAGTTACGAGTCAAAAGAACGGATATTAATGTTCCAAGTATCTTCCTCGAAGTATAAGATATTAGATAGTAATGTTTCAGAATAAATGGAGATTTAGAAAATTTTTAGTAGGTTGTCGAGTGTGCAACTGTAACTTCGAACGTATTATTAAATTCATGATGTTAAAATGTACCGTCTGTGAAAATTAATGTTCCAAGTATCTTCCTCGAAGTATAAGATATTAGATAGTAATGTTTCAGAATAAATGGAGATTTAGAAAATTTTTAGTAGGTTGTCGAGTGTGCAACTGTAACTTCGAACGTATTATTAAATTCATGATGTTAAAATGTACCGTCTGTGAAAATTAATGTTGCAAATATCTTCCTCGAAGTATAAGATATTAGATAGTAACGTTTCAGAATAAATGGAGATTTAGAAAATTTTTAGTAGGTTGTCGAGTGTGCAACTGTAACTTCGAACGTATTATTAAATTCATCATGCTAAAATGTACCGTCTGTGAAAATTAAAGGTATATATTGTTAGGATATTTTCTGAAATTGGAAGGTTCGATAAAACCACAAATAATGTACAGGTTAATTTTCCCGCGTTTACTACTTTACCGACCGATTCGGTCGTACACAGTTCCGAGAATCATTAAACGAGGTCGTATTAAGACAACTGGCATTTTACTCGGTCGGTACATCGGACGATGCGATACCTTCAATTTCTATAATACGAATCCCCAAAGTTCAACTTAGTTAATACGCGTGATTGTTAGATGGCTGTAATAAATCATTATCGACACGAATAGATTCTTTACCTACAGTAGTGCTCGCTTTAATGTTTGGTATTTTGCCCACTTTATCGTCCGTTGTTATGTCTACTAATTTTTGGAAAAACATTCGAATCTAGGTTCATACGTGCCTTGTGTGTCTATCTCGTTCACTGTAATAAATCATTATCGACACGAATAGATTCTCTTCCTACAGTAGTGCTCGCTTTAATGTTTGGTATTTTGCCCACTTTATCGTTCGAAATTTTCCCACTTTATCGTCCGTCGTTATGTCTACTAATTTTTGGAAAAAACATTCGAATCTAGGTTCATACGTGCCTCGTGTGTCTATCTCGTTCACTGTAATAAATCATTATCGATGCGCGACACGAACAGATTCTCTACCTACAGTAGTGCTCGCTTTAATGTTCGGTATTTTATCATTCGTCATTATGTCTACTAATTTTTGGAAAAACATTCGAATCTAGGTTCATACATGCATTCTGTCTCTATTTCGTTCACTTGAATTCGCAGAAGTCACCTCCTCGGATAAAAGTCCGTCCTGAAACTCCTATGAGAACACTAAAGCGGGCACTACTATACCTGCAACTGCAACGATCGAACATCTCCTACATACTGACGCTGTAAATTCTTTCAGAGAACAACACTACTCCAACAAAGACAATTTGTATTCACAATTCGCAACAATTTCTTCAATCTTTTCCTCGAATGAATTTTAATTATAAAATTCAACGCAATATCGAAACTGTGTACATTTACAATAAAACATCCGAGTGAAATTTTTCAAGAACCCATTTTGCCAAAAGATATAAATTGTTCCGTTATCACACTATATGTATACCACAAATTATATTCAGTCTTATCCTACAAGCGATTTCCACTTGAGATCTCGTAAGATTCAAATTGAAATTGCGCGCGAAATATAGTTGCGCTATTCAAAAAAATTCTTTCGCGCCCAAAGTAAGAAAGAAAGAATCTTCTGTTCCATTTCTTATTACCCGGAGGGGATAATATTTCACGAAACACTGCATTCTTTCCCCTCTTTGCATCTCCAAACACATTGTCATTAACCGTGCGTTACGGTGACATCATGTGCGGAGTCGACGCCCTACTTTTACCACCGGGTGCTCAATATCGCGACCTCGGGAGCTGTGAGACTTGTTCTTCTTCGCACGGTTCGCAGTTTCTTGGGTTCGAGTATGGGCCAGTGTCCAAAGTGAAATCGAGATCGCTGCCCGATGAGATAATTAGGTTCGTCGAACGAGTAAAAGTGACGATGGTTGCGATCGAAGATTCTAAAATCAAGGTCGTTTCTTTTTTTTTTTTTTTTTTCACGGCATTTTTTTCCTTGACATTTTCACTTCACGGTGGTGCGCTAATCGAAGCAATTCGTGACTAGTATCCACGCTCAATGGCGGATTATCGCGTAAGCGGTGACGGGGTACAACACGGGGCCTTATCCAGGTATCCCAGAATCGTCGAAGACGATTAACATTTCATTTTCAAGTTGCAATTTATCTTCCCGCGAGTTCAATAATTTAACTACAATACGAATTATCGAAAAGCGATACGTTAATTGTAGCCTACGTTGCAACAGTATTAGCTTATCTTTCTTCCGATAGAAGAGTTGAAATAAAAATTTGTGCCTTGTGTCTGTTTATTTAAATTTTAATATTTGAAGATGATAGGTGTCGCAAACTTTGGGCGTCGAGTTCTGCAAATAAATAATCCGCCACTGCCTACATCGAGGATCTAACGAGTCTCGTTTAACATCGAAGGAAAAGCGACGATGTTGATTGCGTCATGGCTAAGTGGTGGAGCAACGATCTGCGTAGGAATTTTCACGAAAATCTGTTCTCGGTCATCGAAATTCGATTTATTCCCATTTAGGCGAAAGTCACCGTCATCGGGCGTAATTACGGGTTCTGTGCTTCAAGGTCATCCCCGAAACGACGAAATCGTTTCTCGATTTGCATTCTTGGGAGAACTAAGGACGCGAAGAGTTTCGATCGAATGCAAAATATCCGAAAAGACCACTCGAAGAATCATCGACTCGTTAACTGTTTGTTATCGGGTCGCTCTACTGACTCGTTCGGGACGTCACCCTTATTCTTACAGACTGAAAAAATAATTCGTTATTAATTTTTCACGAAGATATATTCTGATTATAATGTTTCTTTATTATGCATGCATTAATTTTTCTTAAAGATACATTCTGATTATAATGTTTCTTTACTATGCATGCATTAATTTTTCTTAAAGATACATTCTGATTATGTTTCTTTACTATGCATGCATTAATTTTTCTTAAAGATACATTTCGATTATAATGTATTCTTTACTATGCATGCATTAATTTTTCTTAAAGATACATTCTGATTATAATGTTTCTTTATTATTCACGCAGTAATTTTTCTTAAAAATATATTCTGATTATAATGTTTCTTTACTATGCACGCATTAATTTTTCTTAAAGGTACATTCTGATTATAATGTATTCTTTATTATGCATGCATTAATTTTTCTTAAAGGTACATTCTAATTATAATGTTTGTTTACTATGCATGCATTAATTTTTCTTAAAGATACATTCTGATTATAATGTTTCTTTATTATGCATGCATTAATTTTTCTTAAAGATACATTCTGATTATAATGTTTCTTTACTATGCATGCATTAATTTTTCTTAAAGATACATTTCGATTATAATATATTCTTTACTATGCATGCATTAATTTTGCTTAAAGATACATTCTGATTATAATGTTTCTTTATTATGCACGCAGTAATTTTTCTTAAAAATATATTCTGATTATGTTTCTTTACTATGCACGCATTAATTTTTCTTAAAGATACATTCTGATTATAATGTATTCTTTACTATGCACGCATTAATTTTTCTTAAAGATACATTCTGATTATAATGTTTCTTTAATATGCGTGTATTAATTTTTCTTAAAGATCCATTGCATATTAATTTTTCATAAAGGTACATTACAAACGGTAGAATACTTGCATGCTAACCACCGTAAATAAAAAATACCTAAAGAAAAACCGCCAATATTTCACAGCCGATAATTTCCTCCATACGTTTCTGTTAATAATCTCTAACGAGTGTGAAACCAGTCGTAAACGTTAATGAGAAAATGATTGCTTCGAAAAAAAATACGTTACAAACGATAGAATACTTGCATCGTGATTACCGTAAACAAAGAAATATAAAGAAAAACCACCAATATTTCACAACCAATAAACTTCTCCATATATCTTCATTATTGATTTCTAACGAGTGTAAATATAGACGTACACATCGTTAAATAGACAACGACTATAACAGGTGCCTCTATCACCTCGCACGTGAACCGTCCCGAGCGGGTTAAGGTCAATTTATATTATTAACCACGTTCTGTTTCCGACAAATATAGTTGCTGAACAGAAGAAAAACATAAATACACGGTGTACCGTTCTTCTTTCCGATAACTAGAAAAAATAGATACTACAAAACGACCTTAAAGCTGCGTGTCCCCTCGAGAGTTATCGCGAGTTGTCCTCTAGAGTGTTATCGCGAGTTATTCTTCAGAGTGTTCCTTACCAAGAAAAAATGCATTTAAGAAGATTAAGACAATCACTCTCGAACGTAGACTCCACTGTCGAGAAAGACTCTGGAGAACAACTTATGACAATTTGATTCTCAAGTGAACACCCCAGTGAAAACTGCATTTAATAATCTGATAATCGCTCTCAAACGCAGTCTCTCCTGTCGAGAAAGATTCTTGAGAACAACATGTAACAATTTGACTCTCAAGTGAACACCCTAGTGAAAACTGCATTTAAGAAGATTAAGACAATCGCTCTCGAACGTAGACTCTGCTGTCAAGAAACACTCTGGAGAACAACTTGTGACAATTTGGCTCTCGAGTGAACACCCCATTGAAAACTGCATTTAACAATCTGACAATCGCTCTCAAATGCAGTCTCTCCTGTCAAGAAACACTCTGGAGAACAACATGTGACAATTCGGCTCTCGAGTGAACACCCCAGCGAAAACTGCATTTAATAATCTGACAATCGCTCTCAAACTGGTCTTGAATGGCGATGGACACTTCCGTGAACAACTCGTGACAATTTAGCTCCCAAGTTGAACACCGTAGCCTTAAACGTCGCCGAACCTATCCCACCGAAACCATTGACATTGATACGTGATTTCGGCCAACGACAATAGATCCGTCGGGTTCAGTGTGTCATCGAGGGCCGGTTTCGCGAATCAACGTACTCGTCCCGCACACGCGGCACGTTTCGTTCGATTTGCGTCACGATCCCCGACGCGTCGACCTTATAAACAACCATCAAGGATTCCATCGTGTCTCCCTCCGCGGACGCACGGTACGGGCCGCGATTTCTTTCCGTCGATTCCCGGTCTCTCGAGTCGTAAAAGTCTCGCGTCGTTCGATGAAGATAGGAGTCCTCCGCGGTGAACCCGGTCGCCAAGACTCCACGCATTTCGAGAACACGGAGTTCGACCTTGACTCCTCGATCCCGCGTTTACGTAGAGTGTCGTCGTTCGTTTTTCGAGTTCACTCTCGGTTTCGACTTTCTTTCCATGCTGTCCGCGATGTCGAGACTGTTGATCACGTTCTTGTTCATCTCTCGCGCGCAATGTATCCTCACATCAACGAATCTGGATTCCGTGTATCGGTACTTGTCCGGGTTCTCGGTCACGAGCATCCCGGACGTGACGCCTGCCTCGGACGCGGTGTACGATTTCATCGTGATCGGGGCCGGTTCCGGTGGTTCCGTGCTCACGAATCGTCTCACCGAGATTTCGAACTGGAGCGTGTTGTTGCTGGAAGAGGGCAAGGACGAGATCTTTCTCACGGACATACCACTGTTGGCGCCGGTTCTCCACGTCACCGACTACGTTCGACTTCACAAGAGCGAACCCGCGCCTCAGAACCGGGACGGTAGCGGTGGTTACTGTTTGTCGATGAACGAGGGTCGTTGCAATCTACCGGATGGAAGAGCGGTCGGTGGCACCTCGGTGGTCAATTTCATGATCTACGCGAGGGGATCACCCACGGATTACGACGCCTGGGCCGATCACGGGAATCCCGGATGGAGTTATCGCGACCTATTGCCGTACTTCATCAAGTCGGAGAATTGCAAGCTGCCGAAACAAGACGTTAGGTATCGTTCCACGATCGATTCTTTCACCGTGACGCGCGTGAATTCGAAAATTCAAAAATATGCACGAGTATCGATAACAAATCGTACCTAGTTACGACCTTTCCACGTGATTTGTTCATTTGTGACTTTTTATCGTTTCGTTTCATCGTAATGATTTTAACGAGATCGCGATACATTAGCACGGTTAAGGACCACTTGTACAGGGAGTGCAGTTTTCTATGCGCGCCATGAGAAGTTGGTAGAAGTGTATGGGATAATGTGGATCCCGATCTGTCGTGGATATATCAAGGTCTGGGGTAGATGTACCAATTACTGTCATTTTAAGCTTATCGCGTAACTTTGTGCGATTATTTTCCTAAAATGAGTTATTTAACCTGAAAGTCGTTCCAAATTGGAGCCCAACATTGATCAATGTCTATTTTATTTGCGAAGATTATCGAAGAATTTTTTTCGCGACTTAAGTTACTGTTAATTTAACGATCGAAGCCTTCTCTTTTCAGTAACTTCCCTAGAAGGTAATATACAATTTTGTTATACGGATAGAAAGGTTAATACAAACTTCCACACCATTCGATATCCCATGGTATGGTCGTAAAATGATTTTGCAAAACTCCTCGAAAATTTTTCTTTCAGAAACAAGTTCTATAAGATTGTACGACAAATATCATTGGAGTAAAATAATTGTCTGGGTTGACTCTATTAAATTTTTCTTTCATAAATAAATTTTGTGAGATTGTACGACAAATATCATTGAAACAAAATAATTATTTCGAATTAGGTCTGAGTTACCTACCAGAAAATTTTTCTTTCACAAATAAATTTTATGAAATTGTAAGACAAATATCGTTGGAACAAAATAATTGCTTGGGTTGACTCTACCAAATTTTTCTTTCATAAATAAATTCTGTAAAATTGTACGACAAACATTATTGGAACAAAATAATTGTTTCGAGTTAGGTCTGAGTTAGCTACCCGAAAATTTTTCTTTCACAAATAAATTTTATGGAATTGTAAGACAAATATCGTTGGAACAAAATAATTGCTTGGGTTGACTCTACCAAATTTTTCTTTCATAAATAAATTCTACAAAATTGTGAAACAAATATCATTGAAACAAAATAATTATTTCGAATTAGGTCTGAGTTACCTACCAGAAAATTTTTCTTTCACAAATAAATTTTATGAAATTGTAAGACAAATATCGTTGGAACAAAATAATTGCTTGGGTTGACTCTACCAAATTTTTCTTTCATAAATAAATTCTGTAAAATTGTACGACAAACATTATTGGAACAAAATAATTGTTTCGAGTTAGGTCTGAGTTAGCTACCCGAAAATTTTTCTTTCACAAATAAATTTTATGGAATTGTAAGACAAATATCGTTGGAACAAAATAATTGCTTGGGTTGACTCTACCAAATTTTTCTTTCATAAATAAATTCTACAAAATTGTGAAACAAATATCATTAGAACAAAATAATTGATTTCGATGCAACACCATTTAATTTCAATCGATTCGTTTTCCATTTTTTCTTTATTCTTCCTGGTAAGCGATCAGAGAGTATCCAAGCGAAAAGGGTTGAAACAATTTAGACTTTCCCGAAATTTTCACCACTTTTCAACATCCTCCTTCGAATCGTCGTGGCACAGGGTCCTCGAGGACAACTCTCCACGATTGTTTCGATACCCGTGTACCGGGTAATAATAATAATAATAATATTAATAATATTAATAATAATATTATTCTGATAATAATAATAATAATAATAATAATAGTATTAATAATATTAATAATTATAATAATATTATTCTAATAATTATAGTAATATTAATAATAATATTATTCTAATAATTATAGTAATATTAATAATAATATTATTCTAATAATGATAGTAATATTAATAAAAATATTATTCTAATAATTATAGTAATATTAATAATAATATTATTCCAATAATTATAGTAATATTAATAATAATATTATTCTAATAATTATAGTAATATTAATAATAGTATTATTCCAATAATTATAATAATATTAATAATACTATTATTTCAATAATTCTAATAATATTAATAATACTATTATTCTGATAATAATTCTGATAATATTAATAATAGTACATAGTCTTGTCGGTGATGCCTTCGTGCACCGTATCGTGCATCGACGTAAGAGTTACACATCGATGTACGAGTGAATGACGTCTCCATCGGTTACTTTTACACGGTGGCAGATGTCAGAGATTTCCACAGCACGATTTCGTAACGTTTCTTCACCTAGGTTTTGACATCGATTTTCTCGCACAGATTCCATGGTCACGGAGGATACCTCGACGTTACAACGTGCCCGTACGTCTCGCCACTGAAGGAACGGTTTCTACGAGCTGGCAGCGAGCTCGGCTATGACGAAATCGATTATAACGCCGACAGGCAAATTGGATTCTCGGCAGAGCAGCTTAATTTGCGGAACGGTTGCAGGTTCAGTGCCAGTAGGGCGTTTCTGCAACCGATACGCTATCGGGCGAACTTTCATCTCTCGAAGTACACCAGAGTAACGAGGATCGTCATCGATCCGAATACCAAGACCGCGGTGGGCGTCGAGTTTATTAAAAAGGGCAAGAAATCGTTCGTCTGGGCCAAAAAGGAGATCATACTCTCGGCAGGTGATTAGGGACTACCGGAAGAATATTCGAGGGGGTATTTTGGTAATCTTCCTCGAACAACATCGACTTCTTTACGATTTTTTTCCAGAGAAACCGTAAGACTTTTTCCCACAGAGTTCTCGCGCACGTGTTCACTCGTGTTTACCCTAACTTCACGAATTTTTACGAACGAAACTAATAAAAATTGCGAAAATTGACGAATTGAATTTCGAGGTTCGAATATCGATTGCTTCGCGCCATTTTTCACCTATAACGCGTTAGAAACAATGAAAGAAAACAATTAACGCAAAGAGAGATGTGTCGAAGATTCGATTCGAAGTAAGTCGATCGATCGAATCTCGAGATGTACTGTCGGCCGGTTTAAAGAATGCAGATTCGCGGAACACGTGTTTATACTATAGTACCCGTTTAGTACACTGCGATTACATTGCTCTCTTTAAACGTCTACAATTTCGTTAATTGTGCAAACTCGAGGAAATTCTTTCGTAAGAATATTTTAGAAGATTTTGAGAAAATATATTTACAAAAGAAAAAATTCATTTTTCGAATTCGGATCACTAGAATACCCCCTTGACGGGTGTTCTCTTAGTTATTCGCGCGTTGTTCACGATTTGCGTCCTCAGGTTCGCTGAATTCGCCGCAATTGCTTATGGTGTCCGGTGTGGGGCCCAGAGAACACCTAACGTCCTTAAATATCACCGTGATCGAGGACCTCCCGGTCGGATACAATCTTCAGGATCACGTCAGTATGTCGGCGTTGACTTTCCTCGTCAACGAGAGCGTGACGATCGTCGAGTCTCGACTCGCCTCGAACTTGCAGAACACTTTCGATTACTTCGTCAAGGGAACCGGTCCACTGACGGTGCCCGGTGGTGCTGAATGTTTAGCGTTCGTCAACACCAAAGAAGACCCTCCTAAGAGAAACTTACCGAAAAGGGTCGACAAGAAAGGTAGAGCAAATCACTTCGCAGCGAAGACGAATTGTTTCGAACGTGTCATTTCTGATAATAATATTAATAATAGTATTATTTTGATAATAATAATATTAATAATAGTATTATTCTGATAATAATAATATTAATAATAGTATTATTCTGATTATAATAATATTAATAATAATATTATTCTGATGATATTAATAATAATATTATTCTGATGATAATAATAATAATAATATTATTCTGATGATAATAATAATATTAATAATAATATTATTCTGATAATAATAATATTAATAATAGGACATAGTCTTGTCGATGATGCCTTCATGCACTAAAGCTTTTAATTCGGTTCAAAGATCCGGAAAATGCCTACGTTCCATCCGAGTACAATGTTCGTTCGAAATTAGCTTTGTAGTTATTCTTATTACGTATAATACACAACACGTCTTCGCTACGAAAAAAAGTCATCCAGGTAAGTCTTGGAGTATTTGATTTTCTTGTTCCATTGACGATCGTAGGCGTCCCGGTACGCTCTCTTGTGACTGGTCATCGACACATCGTGTGTATCGGTAAGGTTTCTTATGACTGGTCAGTGACCCATTACGTGTATCAGTAAGGTCTCTTGTAACTGAGAAGTCAACGCAGAGGCGTTACGGTAATCGGAGAAAGTTAACGTTTAAGCGCCATAGTGTCCGAAGCAAGTCAACGTGTTGATAGTCTACGGGAAACATCAACGCGTAGTGTTCACAGTCTCTGGAGCAAGTCATCGTGTAATGTTCACAATCTTCGGTGCAAGTCAACGCGTATTGTTAAGTCTCTGAAGCAAGTCAACGCGTATTGTTAAGTCTCTAAAGCAAGTCAACGCGCATTGTTAAGTCTCTGAAGCAAGTCAACGCGTATTGTTAAGTCTCTGAAGCAAGTCAACGCGTATTGTTAAGTCTCTGAAGCAAGTCAACGCGTAACGTTCACAATCTCCGATGCAAGTCAACGCGCAATGTTCACAATCTCCAGTGCAAGTCAATGCGTAGTCTTTATAGTCTCCGGTGCAGGTCAACGCGTGTCTGTAATATCTGAAGCAAGTCAACGTATAAAGTCTCCGAGGTAAGTCAACGCGTAATGTTCACAATCTCCAGTACAAGTCAACGCGTAATGTTCACAATCTCCAGTACAAGTCAACGCGTAGAGTTCATAATCTCCGGAGTAAGTCAACGCGTATTGTTAAGTCTCTGATGCAAGTCAACGCGTAACGTTCACAATCTCCGGTGCAAGTCAATACGTAGTCTTTATAGTCTCCGGTGCAAGTCAACGCGTGTCTGTAATATCTGAATATCCGTTTGAGCAAGTCAACACGTAACGTTCACAATCTCCGGAGCAAGTCAACGCGTATTGTTAAGTCTCTGAAACAAATCAAAGCCTAACGTTCACAGTCTCCGTAGCAAGTCAACGCCTATTTGTAATGTCTAATACCAGTGGACACGTAGCCGTACTATCCGGAGCAAGTCAACACTTAGCAAGTGAACACATGGTAAAAGTCTCAGGAGCAAGCGAACGGGCAGAGATAACAGTCGTCAATGGGTCGATCTCAACCCGGTAGCGTTAACCTGAGAACGTTTTTGCTTCTGTTCCAGTCTCTTCTCCGCCGAACGTGTCCTCCATCATCGTCAACCCCGGCTGTTCGAAATCCTTTCTCGACTCAACCGCCCGCAAACCGAAAGAAGCGGTCTCCGACATCGAATTGATTTTAGGAATAAGCGCGCTCACAGGGGACACATCCGGTAGCTACAGGGGCCTCCTCGGTTTGACGGACGAATTTTACGAAAAGGTTTTCTCCGGATACGAAGGCGCCGACGCTTTCACGATCGTCCCGGTGCTCTTGCACCCGAAAAGCAGAGGACGCATCACCTTGAGGAGCTCCGATCCTTATCAGCCGGCAATTTACAATATCAATTACTACGATCACCCAGAAGACCTGGATACTATGGTTCGGGGCATTAAAAAGGTGCTACCATCGAGTATCGACCGAATACTCGGTTATACCGCCGGAAGGATTTCTCACGTGACATCTTTTCTCATTTTTTTCGTTGTCGCGTTAACCGATCCTCATCTAGGACGCAACGTTTAGCTACGTGTTCATTCGAGAGTACAACTGTCGCAAGTTGCTCTCGAGAGTGTTTCTCGTCGATAGACATAGTTAGATTGCCTAACTATTAGGCATAGTTAACTTCGTTGACACGTTCCGTGCTTCTGTCTTCGAGTAGTAAAATTCTCGGTTCGATCCGATCGCGTACCAACGCCTCGAGCGGCCACATCGGTAACTATTGCAATCGTTACATGGCGACCGGCGACTCGATCGATAACGCGGCACCGATAACCGGTTACACCTTACAAGACTGGTAACTCGAATCTCAGACCGTGACAGATTTACGATCGACTGGATGGTTCCCCGAGGTTTCGGTTTCTCCTCGATATATGTACACGCGTCGAGTTCGCACGGAACGTGTTATGGCCGATTTATATCATCCGTTCCGGACACGGAACGTTACGGAACGATTCGACTTCGGACGAGGACAATGTAGTATTTCGACGGGACAGACGCGAGGATATTTCTTTCGTAGAACGGCCATCGTTTGGAAATGTTTTCAAATTTATCTTCAGAAGACTTATCCTTTTTTTTTTTAATATTAATAGCGAACGTTGGAAGAAATTTTTCCAGTTTTTTTCTATGAAGTTTTCCAGTCTTTGGAAAAGAAGTTTTCCAGTCTTACTTATCTTCAGAAGACTTCTCCTTTTTTTTTTAATAATGTTAATAGCGAACGTTGGAAAAAATTTTCCAGTTTTTTTCAATGAAGTTTTCCAGTCTTTGGAAGAGAAGTTTTCCAGTCTTAGTTATTTTCAGAAGACTTATCCTTTTTTGTTTTATTATATTAATAGCGAACGTTGGAAAAAATTTTTCCAGTTTTTTTCGATGAAGTTTTCCAGTCTTTGGAAAAGAAGTTTTCCAGTTTTTTCCGATGAAGTTTTCTAGTCTTTGGAAAAGAAGTTTTCCAGTCTTTTCCGATTAAGTTTTCCAGTCTTTGGAAAAGAAGTTTTCCAGTCTTTTCCGATAAAGTTTTCCAGTCTTTGGAAAAGAAGTTTTCCAGTTTTCTCCGATGAAGTTTTCTAGTCTTTGGAAAAGAAGTTTTCCAGTTTTATCCGATGAAGTTTTCTAGTCTTTGGAAAAGAAGTTTTCCAGTCTTTTCCGATAAAGTTTTCCAGTCTTTGGAAAAGAAGTTTTCTAGTCTTTTCCGATGAAATTTTCCAGTCTTTTCTGATGAAGTTTTCCAGTCTTTTCTGATGAAGTTTTCCAGTCTTTTCCGATTATGTTTTCCAGTATTTTCTGATAAAGTTTTCCAGTCTTTTCCGATGAAGTTTTCCAGTCTTTGGAAAAGAAGTTTTCTAGTTTTTTCCGATGAAATTTTCCAGTATTTTCTGATAAAGTTTTCCAGTCTTTTCCGATGAAGTTTTCCAGTCTTTTCCGATTAAGTTTTCCAGTATTTTCTGATGAAGTTTTCCAGTGTTTGGAAAAGAAGTTTTCCAGTCTTTTCCGACGAAGTATTCCAGTCTTTGGAAAAGAAGTTTTCCAGTCTTTTTCCAAACACGATGTTGTCCTACGAAACTTTACTCTAACATTCACTATTCACAAAAAAATCATTGGCTGGTAATGTTAGAAATATTCGTAACTCGTTACGGTAATGCTCACTTGAATTTCCCTAGAATTGTCTCGCCTAAATTTCAACGATTCATTCGCACTTAGTCAGTGTCTCGAGTTAAGCGTAATCCAATTCTACGAACAAGGACAGTGAACAACACTTCGAAGAAGCGCCGCGTGTGTTACGATGAGTCATCCGATTACAAAAATTTAAATTTATACGTACCTCTGCTTTATCTTTGTAATAATATTGTCGACGTATCGACGAGGTTGTCCCGATGAGAATGAGTCCAAGCACGACGCAAATTGGAGAAATTTTACCACTGTTTATCATTCTTACCGTTTGGAATATTTAATTTCGTTGGAAAAAAAAAATTCGACCGATTTAAGGTCGCGTTAGACTCGATTCGATCGGTAGAACCTCACCGATGGATGAGTCCATCTATTACAAAGATAAAGTGAGAAAATAAAAAATTTTGTCTAATTGGACGATTTATTGCAACGCCTCTGGCGTTCCTTTGAAACTCGAGATCGACCATCCCCACTCCACACACTATATTCGTTCTCGCTTATTTTCGCTGCATTTACTCTCTTTCTTTGTCAAGAGCCTCGAGACAATAACTGGAATAAAATCATTACCTGCTCGACAATAACTTCCAATTTACTTAAATTCAAACGAGCATAATAGTACCTACGACAATGTTTGCTCAAATGGAATCGTTTATGGTACCGTTTTGTGCTGCACGATCGACACGATAAGTTTCGCCACCATTTTTCAAGCATTTCGAATAACGAAATCAAAAACAGTTTCGAACTAAAATTTACTAGTATCGAAGAATTACAAGAAGTATTTATCAATCCACCCTCTACGATACAAAACCACAGAAAAAACCGCGGAGCTCTACACGTACCTCAATTTATCTTATAAATTTAAATAAACAATTTACCAATATTCGCCAACATCGAAATTTTGCCAATCCAAGGTTACTATTTGAAGGTTACTTCAAAGTAATCCAAAGGTTACTATTTACTATTTGAAAAAGTCACAATCAAGACAAGGTCACTCGTAAACCTTCCTTCGAAAGACATTATCTCCTAAAATAGTTCAATGTACCAGTACCGATATACAGATAATCAATAACCAATTTCGCGTTGAAACATTCTCACAAAACAATTTCTTTATTACATCACCGTAGCGTGAAAAATGGCGGCGAAACTCGTACGCGTACGCGCTCCGTAGAATCCAGTTTGAAATTATTTCTCAGTTTCTCGAAACGATCCGTTGATCGTTTAGTAATGTTAACGTTGACGACTCGTTAGTAATGTTGTTCGTGGTGTGTCTTAGGCGATAGAAGTGGCGTCCACCAAGTCCTTCGAGCGTTACAACGCGACGTTGCTGCCGGTCGCGTTTCCAGGATGCGAGCATGTTCCATTCTCGAGCGATCCGTACTGGGCGTGTGTTGCTCGCCACGTGAGCACGACCTTGGGTCATTTCGCGGGCACGTGCAAGATGGCCCCGAGGAGTAACTCGGGCGTGGTAGACCACAGGTTACGAGTGTACGGGATCAACGGTCTGAGAGTCGTGGACGCGAGTATAATACCGAGCCTGATCGCCGGTCATACCAACGCGCCGGTGTACATGATCGCCGAGAAGGCAGCCGATATGATCAAACAAGATTGGAGAGCTTTCAACGGAACCGAGACTAGTACTTTCGCTGCCTACCCCGGAGAATTGGAGAAACATGGGAAAAATAATCAACGGAAACGTTTTCGTCCAAAAGAATAATTAATATTCGGAGACACGGTTGTACAATCCGAGATTTTACGAGCGTTCTCGTATAAATTATTAACCAACTATATCGACCAACAGTCGATCGTCGCTAAAGGACTACATCTAGTAAATATTTTAGTTGCAGCGATCGATCGAGTCGGCGCGATCGATGGATCGTTCACTCACGTGTGTGTGTGTGTATACTAAACGAGAACGTCTGAAAGGAACAGTCGCGAATAAATAATGCGCGAACCGATTGTTATTAATCTATCGAGGAAACGAAGTCTATCTTTGGTAGCGGTGTCTCCGTCTTGACCACGATGGCGTCGGGTGGTTCGCAACGGATCGACGTCGGTTTCTGTGACCACGACTACGAAGTCGTTACGCGTCGAAGGACATTTGGTGTTGCTTCGACGAGTCCTTTGTGGTTGAACCGTCGGCTCAGAGGACCGTGAGTCGCGCGAGAATCGCGATGAGGAGGACACGAGAGATTCGTGTCCAGGATATTGCTGGAGCTGCGCCTGAAAATTCATTAACATTTCACTGTACTTTCCCCCTGAGCTCGATCAAAGATCTCGACGTGTTAATGCACGGTTAACTTTCGGGAGATTCAAGTAACGATGAAAGTCACGCGCGTGTATATCCACGATATTGCACGGTGCATTTCACTCCTTTTTCATTGGGTCAGGTTTTATTTTCGAGATCAGTGTAATCGAAAAAATAGGGGTAGGAAAAGTAACCGGTGTCACTATTGCGTAATAATTAGGTATACCGTCATAGTTTATGGTATACCAATACACTCATTCCTTCTCCCACTCTGTCTACACTGCCTTTCCTCGATCCTTAGTCTTCTGACCACGTTAATTTTTTTTTCATTACGCAGCTATGTAAGCTTCGACTAGTAAACGTGACCAACGTAGTCGAAAAGAAGCAAATTAAGTCTTGGTGTAGAAGCAGTGTGGAGCATCGTGCAAAGAAATGTGAAAAGTGACGAGTTTATCACTTGGTACACCGTACAGTAGAGTAGCCAGAAAAATAATCCCAATCCCATGTGTAAGAATTGAGAGACGTAACGTTTGTTCCTATCCTATTTTAGTCAAATATAACGTTACACCTGATATACCAATACAATAACTATTCTCACTCGCGAGACTCGGTTTCTTGTCTCTGACTACACTGCTCGAGACCCTGAACGAAAAGGATCTGGAGGGAGGAATCGTGGATAATTAACCGTGTACCTAACTTGCAACGAAAGTTAACCGCGATGTTACCGTAGAACCGAGATTCGAGAAACAAAAACGATTACCACTGTCGCTGTATCGGATGCAATCGCGCAACCCCTCCGTTATAGTGTAGTCCTTGGTGCACACGCAGATACCTGGAACAAAAAGAAGAAAAGACGCGTTTGTTCCCGTTGGATGAAAAATTCTAGTCGATCGTGCGTTGTTTATCCCGGTCGTAGTAGAAACGTACCGTTTACGCAATCGACGCTCATCACCTCGGTAAACGGAGAGTCCCTGTGCGTCTCGGTGATGCACTCTTTGTGGTTTTGACATCGATCGTTCAACGCTGAAACGTAACTGGTTGGTAATCGAGCTCGCGAACGGTATCGTCTACGAGATACTCACCGACATCCTTGAGACACACGGAACCCCGACGATGGAAATTCTCGACGCAGCTGCACCTGCCGTTAGTGTCGCACTTGGCGTCTTTCAGGAATAAACGACACTGAGAGTCCTCTTGACACGTTTCACCGACGAAGCTCGCGGCTTTCAAACACCGTTCGCCGTCGCTCGAAAGCACATGATCCACTTTGCACTCGCAGACGCCGACGCAGCTCGAATTCTCCGCGACGCACTCGTAATCGTTCGAGCATTTGTCGCCCAGCTCTGCCGGAAGCGCGGGAAACCTTCAGAGTTCGTCGTGCAATTTCTACTTACGAACAACGTGTGAACAATAATGGTGAAATCGTTTACCAACGCTCGGTATGCAGCCGTCGTTACGTGGATTCGGGTGATGCTTCAACGTGCATCGACAAAATCCTGTCACGCAGTAACTGTCCTTGATGTAGCAGTTCCGGTTCGTCTGGCAGACTTCTCCCAAACCTGCCCAACAGAAGAATCTCGATTCGTGATCGACGATCGGTATTTCACCGTGAATGGACACTTGGAATTCGTACGACGCGGAACAACGTACGAAGTACAACTTGTACGAAGTACGAGTAACCTTTAACCTCAAAGTGTTCGAATGTACGCTGGAAATTTTTTCCGACGAAAATCTGGAATGTCTCGGTTCGTTATCGCAATGAATAACAATAGAAGTATGAAACATTCGCCACACATGTGCACACTTTCTATTTCTCGATCCCCCGACGCCACTGTTACACCACACTCTCAACCTCTGCGTGTCCCGTACTGTATTGTAATCACTCATCCTTCCCCGCAAACATTCGTATCCTCGTTCACGATACGTTTATTGGAACCGACCTCACGGTCTCTGTCTTCGATGCAATTAGCAGTTGAACCGCTACAATATCGTGTAAGACTCGTGGGAAAGTAAATTAGGGCAAACATAACACCCAGGGATGAACCTTGTGCATATTCATCGTGACTAGTCAACTACAGTCAAGTTACATCGAGTTCAGTTCAGTCAGGTCCAGTCAAGTCAGGTTAGGTCACGTGAGATCACCAGAGGTCACCAAAGGTCACGTGAGGTCACCAGGGGTCACGTGCGGCCATGAGAGGTCATGTGAGGTCAAGGTCACCGGAGGTCACGGGAGGTTATCAGAGGTTACCAGAGGTCACTGGAGGTCATCGGAGGTCAAGATCACGTGAGGTCAAGGTCACCGGATGTCAAGGTCACGTGAGGTCTCGTGGGGTCAATGTCATCAGTGGTCACGGTGGGTTACCAGAAGTCACCAGAGATCACGTGAGGTCACGTAAGGTCAAGGTCACCGGGGGTCACGTGAGTTGACCTGAGGTCACCAAAGGTCAAGGTCACCGGTGTTTAAGGACACGGGAGGTCACTGGTGGTCACGTGAGTTTACGTAAGGTCGCGTGAGTTCCGTTTATCTCGTCCCATTGTCGGCTACCCACGAACCCAAAGACGTCCCTTCCTGCTGTGACGGGAAACCGTGGAAGATTCGTTCGGGCTTCCGGAGAGCACAGTTCATTTCTATTTACTGCTTCGCTATCGTAACGAATAACAGAAGTATGAAACACTCGCCACACGTGTGGACACTTTCCAATTTCTCGTTTATCGTGGGACGAGGTGTTCAATTTTTGCAACTCTCGACAGAAAAGGAACACCACGCGTTCCGGAGTCGAACCGACACGGTGTTCGAACATCGTCCGAGACGCGACGGTGGCGATCGCCACGGAAGTTCCAGATAAACGGGTTGCCTTATCCCGGGACGGGAATAATTGCAACGCGTCGCAGGAAGTCGAGTACACTCACCGACGGTCTCGTAACACCTTCCCTCCACGTAGCGGGAACCATCGGAACACTGACAGATCTTCTCTCGACACTCCGAGTACGGAGCGAAGGTCACGCGACATTGAACGTCCGCTTCACAGGGGTCTCCGATAGCGGTTGCCACTGCAAACATTGTAAAATTATTTTCTTTTTTCCAAGCAACCGGTAAAATTTCTACAACTTCCCCCCGTGTTCGTCGCGATTCTCCGCGTAGGAAGTTGCAAGAAATATTGTTCTTATTAGATTACACGACACTGCAGTTTGCTTCGCAGGGGTCTCTAATAGCGGTTGCCACTGCAAAAATTGTGAAATTATTTTCTTTTTTCCACGCAACCGGTAAAATTTCTACAACTTCCTCCAGTGTTCGCAGCGACTCTCCGCGTAGGAAGTTGCAAGAAATATTGTTCTTATTAGATTACACGACACTGCACTTTGCATCGTAGAGGTCTCTAATAGAGGTTTTCGCTACAATAGTAAATTATTCACTTCTTTCGCGGAACGGGTAAAATTTCTACAATTTACATCGCGTTCTCCATAATTCTACATAAGAAGTTGCAGAAAATGTTGTTTTTATATGGTTACGCGACATTGGACGTTGTTTCGCAAGGATCACTGATTGTGGTTGTCACTATGATAGTAATCCTTCGCAATGGATCTCTGATAGCAATTTTCGCTACAATAGTAAATTGTTTTTTCTTTCACGCAACGAGTAACAATTCTATCGCGTTCTCCATAATTCTACATAAGAAATTGCTGGAAATATTGTTTTTATTAGGTTACGCGACATTGAACTTCGCTCTGCAGAGGTCACTGATAGTGGTTGGAACTACGATAGTACCTAATTGTTTGCAAGGGTTTCTGATAGCAATTGTCACCGCAATAGTAAATATTTTTTTTCTTTCGCGCAACGAGTAAAATTTCTACAATTTTCATCGTGTTCTCCGTACTTCTACATAGGAAATTTCAGGAAATATTGGTTTTATTAGATCACGTGACATTGAACTTCCCTCCGCAGAGATCACTGATAGTGATTGGAACTACAATAATACCTAATTGTTCGCAAGGGTTTCTGATAGCGATTCTTACTACAATAGTAGATACTTTTTTTCTTTCGCGCAACGAGTAAAATTTCTACAATTTTCATCACGTTCTCCATAATTCTAGATAGGAAATTTCAGGAAATGTTGTTTTTATTCGGTTACGCGACATTGGACGTTGTTTCGCAAGGATCACTGATTGTGGTTGTCACTATGATACTAATCCTTCGCAAGGGGTCTCTGATAGCGATTTTCGCTACAATAGTAAATTGTTTTTTCTTTCATACAACAAATAACATTTCTATCGCGTTCTCCATAATTCTACATAGGAAATTGCAGGAAATATTCTTTTTATTAGGTCACGCGACATTGAACTTCCCTCCGCAGAGGTCCCCAATAGTGTTCGTCGTTACGATAGCATAAAATTTTTTTTTATTTTTTTTTTTTTTGATTTTTACGCGACGAGTGAAATTTCTCCAACTTCCACGACGTTCATCGCGACTCTCTGCGTGGGAAGTTGCAGGAAATATGGTTTTTTGTCGGATCGGCGAGCACGATGAACGACACGCTCCAGGAGACGGGAGGCCGTGAGAAAGGGACGGCTAGGAATACCGACGAAGGAAGATCTCCGTGGAATCACGTTTCCGATGTCGGCGGCCACGATGATTAATCGAGAGTTTTCTGGGCCGCGACACGACCATTTCGTTCATCGTTGGAACAAAGAGGCGGCTCGGATTATTTCGTAAGTCGATTCCACGTTTCGGCGTCGATACCGTGTCGATCGATACTCTGCGAAGATTCAAATGAAACAGGAAAGACGTTCGACGAGAAACTTGTGCTCCATTTTCACGCGGCGGTAAAAGTCACTTTTAGACAGTGTGAACATATTTGACCTTGGAATACCAAAGGTAAACAGAACGTTTTATATTGCTATTTTTGCAGAAATCTGAGTGCTCTAGCAATTAGATCGTGTCGCGACGAGGTAACAGTTTCGAGCTAGATTCTCACGTGACAGTGATTCTCGTAACAATATAACAAATTTTTACATGCCAATCGTTACTTTTAGAATACTTGGATAATAAATCAAATTTACCATTCGTTCGTTTCACTCTTGAAAACGATATTGTCACCGAGAGATCAAAATTTTCAGATTACCATCACGATAATAATAACAGTCGTGACAGTCCTGAGTGTGAAAATAAAACATTGTCTAAAGTCGTGACTTTTACTGTCGCGTAGAAACCATGCAAAATCCAATGTCTTGACAGTTTTGTTTTTCGATTATCGTGATCTTGATCGTTTACCTAAAAATTTCTATTTTCCGGTGACAGAGTTCATCTGTGATAAAATTACTTTATTGCAATGTCACTGTGATTTCATCTGGATGATCAAATTAATTTATTCCAGAGCACTCCATAAGTAACGAATGGTACGCAGCTGCGTAGAAATAATCAAAGAACCGCTAGGCTGTAGGGACAGTTACTGCTGCTTGGAAACGTACCTTTAGGCAGCGGGAATTTTGGTAACGACGCGTGACATCATCGAGGAACAGGGTCGAGATGGGAGGGAGCACGCGGTCGATTAGATAATTGGGCAAGATCGTTGCTTTCCAAACGATACTTCCGACACGTGAAATAAAATATCTCGAGCTCGGGTGCTTAGCAGGGCGTGGAACTATGTTCGAAAAGTCTACCTTTCAAGCAGCTCACGTGGGTCCGATTCTTATATACGATGTAATCCTCTTTGCACAAACAGGCCTCCTGCTGCCAGCAATACGCGTTCCTTATGCAGTCGATGTCGTATTGACACTTTCCTAAGGTATCTGAAAAAAAATTACGTTACAGGTTCGTTAAACGTTCAAATGTTTCGATAAAAGTGTACACTCCGGGGCAAAATGACGGTGTACGTTGTACGATCGTGTTTGTTGTCGATGGTGATCGTTGCGATTAGTTTCTTCAGCTCGTCTCAGGGTACGTTTAGTATTTTTAATACGTTTTATAGTATTCAAAATTCATGAAGTAATTAATAAGAGCAGTTTTTCGCAATCTATTACCGAACACTGCTCTACTCTTTTTTTTTCTTATATCGATTGAGTTTTTTTTGATGAATTAGACACCATTTTGTGGCTTTTGCTCGTTAATTTTGTAATATTTGCGATAAACTGTTTCTTTCGTCTTGGTATTAAAATACGATTCAGTTTGTCTGGTTAGACAACTTTTCACGGCACATTGTTTAAATTTTCTATTTATCTGAGCATCGAACGGTTTTGAAACACCAATTTGGTATTTTTTGTTATATCTTTCTTCCACGGTAAAGAAAATATCGTGAGCGTGCTTTCATTTTGTCCGAATCGTAGTAGCTTGTTATTACATTTTCTTCCAGGAAATATTTCAACGCAACTGTACAAAATCGATCATTAACACGCCTAGTTTAATTATATATGCGTACAATATACAGTGTGCATCCTGTAACGTGACGCATGATTCTTCAACCGTTTACGGCCATTTTACAAAAACAAATTTTTGATAAACATGTATCGTTTGTTTACATAGCAAAACCAAGGTCACTTTGAGTTTAACAAAAAGAATTTTTTCTCATTGTATTCTAGGGGACATTGAGGTAAATTCAAAGGCCACACAAAATCGTATTTTTATCGACACAATGTATACTACATTTACGATAACTTTTCGTTGTATTCTATTTTCAAACAGTGTAAACATATTTGACATAAGACTTGGATTTTATAATTGTACGATGTCGTAAAATAAATGAAAATTCACTACAGAAAACTCATTACAGGGTACAGACCTTCGAATCCAGCCGATCTAATTAATAGAACACTCAGATTTCTGCAAAAATAGCAATATAAAACGTTCTCTTCACATTCGGTATTCCAAGGTAAAATATATTCACACTATCTAAAAGTAAAATACGACGAAAAGCTGAATGTTCCATTTCCACTGAAATAAACATAGCACTGTGTTAATAAAAGTATAATATTCCACGGTTTTCGAATTTGTCCACTATTATATAACTAATGAAAAAAAAAAAAAACAAATTTGATCCCGTTTGACAAATCAGTTACCTCGATTCCGCTATGAAAACCTATTTTCAAAATTTATTCGAAAATTGTGTACTCGATACCTTCTTCAAAACTTGTTCCATTAAATGGTCGCAAATAAGTATTTATTCGAATATACAAGTTATTTTTTTCAATTGTCACTTTATCCCAGCTTCGTACGTTCGAGTTCATCGTCGAGCCGAGAATTCGTACACGATTCTCGGTTCTTTCGTTGCGCTCTTACAGTCTCGCTCGTACCGATGACGGATAAGTTGCGTGCGAGCACCGAATTGAAATCGATCGGTCACCGAGTTCTCGTGTTTTCCTAGCTGTGTACGAAAACTCGATGACCCCGTTCGTTCGCGCCACGCGCTCCACTCAGAGGTTGAAAACAGTTTCGATATCAGTCTCGGTTCTTCGAACAATTACGAGAACCGTAACAATGTTCCAACTATTGCGGATATATCGGTTCTGGCTCGTTTCGGTTCTTTGGAACCGATATTATATTGATTCCATAAGTGTTATTTTTCGATTCTCTATCAATTACAATTTGGTTCTATATAATATCAGTAGGTGTATTCTTGTATAAAACACAAATCCCGTTTAACGCGCCAATATTGTCAGTGTCGACAATACGTCAATTATGAAATTAAATTACAATCAACGTAATCATGAATGATTGGAACGTGTGAAAATAAACTTTTACACACAACAATACCAATGTAAACAATTCCGTTCAACGCGCCAATATTGCCACAGTGTCGACGATACGTCAATTATGAAATTAAATTACAATCAACGTAATCGTGAATGATTGAAACGTGTGAAAATAATTTGTAAAGATAAACTTTTATATACAATACCAATATAAACAATCCCATTTAACGCGCCAATATTGTCAGTGTCGACGATACGTCAATTATGAAATTAAATTACAATCAACGTAATCGTGAATGATTGAAACGTGTGAAAATAAACTTTTACACACAACAATACCAATGTAAACAATTCCATTCAACGCGCCAATATTGCCACAGTGTCGACGATACGTCAATTATGAAATTAAATTACAATCAACGTAATCGTGAATGATTGAAACGTGTGAAAATAATTTGTAAAGATAAACTTTTATATAAAATACCAATATAAACAATCCCGTTCAACGCGCCAATATTGTCCCAGTGTCGACGATACGTCAATTATGAAATTAAATTACAATCAACGTAATCATGAATGATTGGAACGTGTGAAAATAAACTTTTACACACAACAATACCAATGTAAACAATTCCGTTCAACACGCCAATATTGTCACAGTATCGATGATACGTCAATTATAAAATTAAATTACAATCAACGTAATCGTGAATGATTGAAACGTGTGAAAACAATTAATAAAAATAAACTTTTACACCCAACAATACCAATATTACGTACAGTCGAATCGTGATTAATACAAATTCGAGAAATAACAATTATAGAATCGGTATCTACAATCCCGTTCAACGCGCCAATATTGTTCCAGTATCGACGATACGTCAATTATGAAATTAAATCACAATCAACACAATCGTGAATGATTAAAACGTGAGAAAACAATTAATAAAAATAAACTTTTACACCCAACAATACCAATATCACGTACAATCGAATCGTGATTAATACAAATTCGAGAATAACAATTACAGAATCGGTATAGATTCAGTTCTATATTCTCCGGAATAATATCACTTCTCTGCAGAATAACCGAAAACAAAACCGATATAGGGCTAGAACCGATATGTATCCGTAAAAGTTACTATATTTTCCTTATAACCCTTTCCTTCGAAACTGATACACATTGAATCAGGAAACTGTTCTTTTCCTAACCGTTGCAAGCTCTGGAAGTTCCGTTCGATCGAAAAGTAATAATTTTCGTTCGATGTTGCCACATACGTACGAGGTGGTGATGTTCTGTCGATGCATCGCGGTGGTTCCTGGCTGACGTAGGAAATGGTCGCGCAGACGGTGACAGGCACGAGGACGAGGAGCCTCGAGAACCCGACCACCGTCCTGGTCGGTGTCATCCTCGTGCCGCCGCTTGAACGTCTTCTTCTCGTGGTTCCATCAGCACGGTACCAAGAGTCGCCGTCATTCCCGATCTCGACCGCTATCGTTCGTTCGTTCGTACGTAGGTTCCCTGTCGCGTTCGGGTTCTCGCGTTCCGATCTACTTCTGTGTTCTCTGGTCGCGCGTTACGCGACGCAAATGCGCGCACACGATCGCAGGGAAACACCGATCTATCCTCGCGCATCACGTTGGATTCCACGGCATGGTTTCACACTCGCGTTTGTTCGGCGCGCAATTACCACAGGATCTTCCTCGATACGATTCTCACCGATCGTTCGACTCTTGCCGAGTAAACCACGAACCGTGAAACTTGTCGCGCTTTACGGTTCGACCACTCCTCTCCGATTACCTTGAAACGGAAATCGAGTCAGTTTTCGGAATCGCGTACCCGGTAGACAACGCGCGTCGATTCGTTGCTATTGTTACCGGTATCGGGGACTGTGTATCGATCGTCGCTCAAATTGGGTTAAACGCTCGATTAACAATAACCGACGAATCTTTCTCCAATCTACGCTACAATGTGCCTCGTTCTCGCTTGCCCGTGGAATCGTTTCGACGTTTTCGTTTAGACCGCGTTCTGACCAGAGATGCTCGTTTTCATTGAAATAATCGATTTTTCGAATCTTAGAAAATTGATTTGTCGACAAATTCTAGTATCGATTTTTTCGATACTAAAATTGACCTGTTTGGGTTAAAGAATGGATTTTTCGTCAGTTAGAAAATTGATTTGCTAACAAATTGACTACGAATGAAAATCGATTTTTTGAATCTTAGAAAATTGATTTGTTGACAAATTTTAACATCGATTTTTTCGTAAGTTAGAAAATTGATTTGTTAACAAATTGGCTACGAATTAAAATTGATTTTTCGAATCTTAGAAAATTGATTGATTGACAAATTTTAGTATCGATTTTTTCGATACTAAAATTGACCTGTTCGGGTTAAAGAATGGATTTTTCGTCAGTTAGAAAATTGATTTGCTAACGAATTAGCTACGAATGAAAATCCATTTTTTGAATCTTAGAAAATTGATTTGTTGACAAATTGGCTACGAATTAAAATCGATTTTTCGAATCTTAGAAAAATAATTTGTCGACAAATTTTAGTATCGTTTTTTTCGATACTAAAATCGACCTGTTTAGGTAAAAGAATGGATTTTTCGTAAGTTAGAAAATTGATTTGCTAACAAATTGGCTACGAATGAAAATCGATACAGAAATCGATTCGTTTATTTAAGGAAATTGCATTTTCGAATCGATGTCGATCGAATATTAGAAAATTGCTTTGCTGTAAAATTAAATAGAGAAAAATTGATACAAAAATTAATCTACTTGTGTGAGAAAATTAGTCTCAGACGCGTCGAATTGTCCACAACCTGTGTGACAACCGCGTATCCGTAACAGGTTGTACGGTAGAGTTTCTCCAGATGGCACAAATTTAATTTTTCAAGCTGGCAGAGAGTCATCCTTGCCTCTTCTTGGCATTGTTTCCACCGAGCAAGTTGCAGCGTTATCTCCGACACGCGACCGACATATCTTGGGTTACGAAATGAGTTACCGAAGCAGAAAAGTAATGTTTTGTAATTTTTCGCTCCATCGAACGCAAACATATTCGAACGATTTTCAAGCGAGGAACTAGCAAGGTGGAGTATAAAATAATATTACGTTACGAACAGCACACCTTGTACAAACTTTCGTAAATTATACTAATTAGTAACAGCTAAAAAGAAATAAAAATTTTAAGAATCGTATTATCTTTATCGTATCGCGATAATAACGCGGTTAGATATTTTACAAATAGAAGAAAGAAAAATGGCTAAATAGTCGAACAATTTTGGAGCCCTTTGGAAATTTTTTACACCGTAGATAAATTTGTTAAACGTTCCTCAGACACTATGTATCATCGTAAGTAGCTTCTAACGATTCTCAGTATGGAGAAACTACTCGAATTCGAAAATTTGAGCACCAAAGTCAAATTTTAACTTTCGATTAATCGATCGAGAGATCCCGGCTGGTCGATTAACCGCCCTTGTGTCACGAACAATCTGTACAGCTGCACGAGGCGGCCCCGGTTACGAGAGACGTGATAAATTAATGCGCCTAAACACGTTGTAATTCGTTTAACCCTTTACGATCGGTCGTATTTGGGAGCACGAACGAACAACCGGATGGAACAGTTTCGAACAACCAACGGTTACCGTTAATTAATTTATCTCGTGTATATAAATTTCGTTTCAATTCGATGAACCGTTACACACGCGTTACGGAATACAATATCCCTCGAATAAAAGTATCATACATTTCCGTACAATACATCGATTTAGTATTATTACTCGAATAAATGGATTTTCGCGCAGCAAGTGGACTTCTTACGCAACAAAGACGATCGTTCGCTCCTCAAAGGTGAGTTTTATATTTTCAAAGCAGATATTTACCAGTAAAAAAAAGAAATAAGCATCAAAAAATTAAAAAAAAGTCCACACGAAAGTTTCTCGTTTCAAGACTCTGCGCGTAGAATCGTTCGAAAATCTTTTACCTACTTACGAATCACGGAATCGTACAATTTATATTCTTAGTTTTGTCAGTGATCGCGAAAGAAAATTGTTATTGAATATTCGTATTTCCACGAATATCGAGTGCAAACGAAAATATGTCAAATACAGCGAGAACTATCGAGGTGAAATGCATCGATTATCGCTGAAAATGTGCAACGATTAAACACGAACGCTGTTGCACACTCGTTACGCGTGAAACGCGCCCGAACGTTAGTTCCCTCTCGCTCGTACTCGTTGTTTCTCGTTCGCTCCCTCTCGCTCGCTCCGAGTGTTCTAGACTCGCTGTAACCGTTTCTCGCACGATCTGACGGTTCCGCGCTCGTTTGAACCGTTTCTCGAGTCGTTGCTTTTCACCCTTCACGTGTATTATCGAGCAAGGGGAGATAAGAACGATCGAATTTCGTCTTTTCTTCGATCGCTAACGTATTGCGTAATCGTTGACGACTCAGCGCGCGCTAAACCGTCGATCCTTGGTGCAGTTGTTTATCCTCGACTGGACGGTCGTGTGTTCCCACCGAGTTGTTAATTGCGAGCGTGTACGCGACCTCGAGAAGTCTTTGATCCAGCGGAGCAATTTTCGGTATTCAAGAAACGGGGACGTCGCGTCCCGGGGCCCTCGTATAAACATTTCCCGTGTACCCAGTAATCGGGGCAACGATGGTTTCAACCGCGGCAGAGACCACGCGTTTACCGATCGATGGGCAACCTTAGCGTGCTCCGCTTCCATAGTTTCGGTCTGTTACGCAACAAAACCGCTACGTACGACGAACACAGAAGCCATCGTTCGCGCGACGCGTCAAACTCGTTTCCGTTGTCGCGATGCGCCTTCAGATAAATTATAAACGTATCTTCGCCGACAACGAACTACTATTCCGAGCTGGAAGAGAAAGAAAGAGAGAGAGAGGAAGTTCGACGCGAATTACGTTGCCATTTTTTAAACGTACCAACACTTTCCCTTTTCACAAATTATATTTATACACCCGTTACAACGTTCTCGACTGGTCTTGTATTCCGAGATAAAATAAAATTATTACCTTATCGAAATTGGGTCAGTCTGGATTTAGAATAAAAATTTCAAGATTAGCGGTATTGAGAGTCACCTTTTCAATTATTCAAACTCTTGGAGGGAAAGAAATCCGCGCTACGGATTCTCCTTCAATTTAATTGCGAATTACTAGCTATTAGTATACGTTATTCGTGGCAATGATAGAGCGACGACGAAACGCCTCGACAACGATTGTATTCCTATCTCGACTCAATCTAATATCTCGCAAGTGTCGTGGAATGTTTTTTCGATTCACCTTTTGCTATCAATGTCTTAAACGACACACTTTCCCTGATATTATATCTTTCTATTCAAACGCATCTTGGATTCAATATCGCGATCCGAATATTTCATACAATAATTTACCGTCGGTTTAACAATCTCGATAGAACACATATATATATTCGAAAAAAGTTCTGTCTCTTTTTATATTTATATCTACCTGTACTGTACAACCGAGGAAACATTAATGTAATAACCTACGTATTTTACAATATCGATTTGGTTAATTGTAACAAAATTTAAGAAACAAAATTTGAATTTCTACGTGTAAAAAATGTATAAGAAATGTATATTAATATTAATAGATTTTGCAGATTTCGAAATGTTTTCTCTTCTCTTATTACTGTCACAAATAATCTTACGCGATTGATAATATTGTAATCTTTCCGCATTTTTCTTTACCGTGAAAATTTAATTCATCGTCGAATAAATTCCTAACGGGTGATCGAATTCGGTATCGCCTAACGCAAAGTATAAATTGTCACGAGCAAGCGACACATCGGTCCTCTCAGGGGGAACCAGTTTTGTCTCTGTACGTCATTTCGATTATTCATCGTCCATCCTACTCGAGTGCATACATATGTATTAGTCGCGATCGTCCGTCGCGTACAATTGTCTGGAATTTTCTCGCGCGGTTTTGCGCGATCATCGAAACCGAATATTCTTTCGCGTGTGAGAAAAGAAAAAAAAAGAACGACGTTGCGCGATTTCTCACCGTAGCCGGTAGATATTAGTGTTATTGTTATCGTTGCTCCGATTATTGCCACGCTCCCGTTTTTGTTTCGATCGCGTGGAACCAATGGTATCGTTCCCCGGTAAATGTGTACGTAGCGTACCACAATGGAAACGTCCCCCTGATAGCTGATAAAAGCGTTTCTTTCAAGGTTCGGAAAGCACCGAGGTAATTCTTCGATCGTAATATTTATCTTCGTTGTTTTCGTTCGAAAGGATAACAGAAAATATCCGATGAAAAATTGCAAAATATAAAATATTCGACCAATCGAAAACAATTGAAAACAATGAAGACAAACAGATACGCAAGAGAAAAAATCGCACGTCCGAGTCGAGTCGAAAATACGGAAATCCGGAAGCAACGTTTCGATATCTGTTTTCGTTGTTTCAATTTGGAGGAACGAGGAAAAACGTACGATCATAACTGAAGAAAACACAAGTCTTTGTCGAGCCGAAAATACGAAAAACAGTAAGACAAGATGACGAAGTTTGATGAAATTTATCGGTTCGAATTACGGTCATTTAGTAACGACGAATTTTCTCGTACGTATCGAAGATTCGAATATCAACGAAAATTCGCTCGTTCATTCTAGCCGAGAATACGGAAAACACCGAGATGAGGCGTTAATAAAATTTATCGGTTCGAATTATGGTCATTCAATAACGACGAATTTTCTCGTACGTATCGAAGATTCGAGTGTTACTGAAAATTCGCTCGTTCATTCGAACCGAGAATACGGAAAGCACCGAGACGAGGTAACGCGTTCGGCAAAATTTATCGGTTTGAATTACGGTCGTTCAATAACGACGAATTTTCTCGTACGTATCGAAGATTCAAGTGTTGCTGAAAATTCGTTAGTTCGATCGAACCGAGAATACGGAAAGCACCGAGACGAGGCGTTAATGAAATTTATCGTTTCGAATTACGGTCGCTCGTGCAATCGCGCGTCACGAAAAATTTTCTCGTACCTATCGTAAATTCGAGACTTGCTGAAAATTCACTCGTTCGATCGAGCCGAGAATACGGAAAGCACCGAGACGAGGCGTTAATGAAATTGATCGTTTCGAATTACGGTCGCTCGTGCAATCGCGCGTCACGAAGAATTTTCTCGTACGTATCGAGGATTCGAATATCGACGAAAATTCGCTCGTTCGTTCGAGCCGAGAATACGGAAAGCACCGAGACGAGGCGTTAATGAAATTTATCACTTAGAATTACGGTCTCTCGTGCAATCGCGCGTCACGAAGATTTTTCTCGTACCTATCGAAGATTCGAGTGTTGCTGAAAATTCCCTCGTTCGATCGAGCCGAGAATACGGAAAACACCGAGACGAGGCGTTAATGAAATTGATCGTTTCGAATCACGATCGGTCGTGCGATCGCGCGACACGACGAATTTTCCCGTACGTTTCGAAGGGCCTAGTGTCGGCATTGTTTCCACATCGCGTGTCGCTTCGTAATAGGGTTCGCGCAATGCCATGCTTTGTTCGAGCCGTGTGTCGCAATCCCGCCTCGAGGAACGGAGCGTTAGACCGAAATATCAGACCGCAGGAGGGAACGATCTCCCTTGTTCTTTAATTATGTGCGGTCCCAACCCGACGTTCACCTAACTGTGAGAACCAGCAGCGTAGATCCGGCCTCCCTGCTACCTATTCCCCACGAAACCCGCGGAGAGGATTACCCGGTCACGATGGAACGTATCCGCGCATTTAGTTGCGCATTTCTTACGAATTCGTTCGACCCGGATTATCGACGTCGCGACGACGGGACCGCGGGACGCTTAATTTTCCTCTCATCGATTATTTTCGCTCATTATCGCGCCATGAAACTCATCTTCGTTACTCTCGTTGCACGTGTACTTCATATTTCTCGATGCGTTCCCCCCGTAGATACCGATAAACGATTATTATCATTATTTTCAACGGTGTGGAAGCTCATTGGACGTGCACTTGGTATTTCTTTAAAGGTCTCCCTCTCTCTCTCTTCCGTAGATACCGATAAGCTGTTATCGTTAATATTGGCAATAAACGATGGTCAATTGTTTCCTGCGATCCCTTCCGATTAGATTTTTGCGTTTCGTTCGCGACTCGAGGTACGAGCGTGAATCTTTTTTAACGGAGCGCGAGGTAAACGTACACGCGTCGAAACGTAGACTCTTCGTCACAGGATCGTCACCTATTATTCTTTCGATGTCGAGGGAAAAACAACGTGAACCGTTTCGCTTCGTACCTCGAATCGTCGAGGAAGTTGGACACCTGCGCGTGTTCGTGATCGCGAAACGGGCCCGAAACAACGCGGCAACGACCGTAAATCGCAATTCACACTCACGTTCACGGAGCGGATGCTCGTGCTGTCCGTGCGCGGCGACGACTGCACTCCGCGCGGCTAAGCAGAAGCAGAGACCGATCGACAGCGCAACACCTCCCATTGGGAGACGAGCCGCCAAGCCCGCCATCTCCGTAAGTCCAGGACACCCGAGCTGTTGCTCTCCACTCGACTCGCGATCACAAAGTTCACCAGAGCTCCCTTCAACGTTCCGTTTTTAACGTTCGTTAGTCGGCTTTATCTAATCGTTACGCGTCCGTAAAATCGACCGTGTGAGTTACGTGTGTATACAAGACGCGTCATTTATTGTCTTAACCGGTCGATCGGTGTTGAAATCACGGCAACCGTGCCGTGGATGCGTCATCGGACATTTTCGATCTATGATTAATACATCGACCGGAACGCCGCGTCTCGAGTTTCACCTGCTCGAAATGGAATACTCGGAGATGTTTACCGACACCGACGACGAATTTTCGAAACTCCCGCGCGCGCTAAAAGCACACCCAATAGGGGATCGGGAGAAACTCTCGGCGAATGGCGACGTTGAACCCGAATTTCAACGACTATGGAATCTCCTGGAATGAAATCTTGGAAACTTCGAGCACAAGTAAACCATTTATTGTTCCGACTGCGTTTTAACGCACAGTCACGTGGACATTCGACGTAGATCGATAGCAATTGTTATCGAAACACTTCGTTTGAACAATTTGTGTTTTTATTTCGGAGAGAAACATAAAAGAGAAACGGGATAACGACAGTCCGTTCCCGCGACGATTCAAATGTAATAAAAAGGTATCGAACAACACGCTCGTTTACAATGGTTTACATTCGCGCGTGAAACTCTCCTACGAACACTCTTGGACTAAAACGGGGAACACGGTTCACGGGTTCGCTCGAATAAAATAAAGTAACGTTACCCGCCGTTAGCGACACTGTAAAATAAAAAATGCACAAAATGGAAAACCGGTGGGGCGGTCGACGCGTTACAATGCTCTCGATTTGCGAACGGTTCGCACCGATTTGTTCGCCATTTTTCTTGTAAAAAAAAAAAACAACTAAAACACTACGCTCTTACGTAAAAGTACAACGCGCGACAATTCTTTCACGAGAGCCGGGACTTGGCCTGCGCGCCAACGTTCAACGCTTCCCCCACCATTCATGTTCCCGCGCTACGAAGGAGGGAGCGAGATCGAACGAGAGCGCAGCATTAAGATCAAGAGGGAAAGAGAGAGAGAGAGAGAGAGAGAGAGAGAGAGAGAGAGAAACGAGACGAAGCGTCTCGAGTCTGTCTCGCTCCGTCCTCTAACTCTCGATGCTCCATTCTTTGTTCGAGCAACTCGAGGAACATCGAAATGCGCAAAAGACGAATCCTTCGTCAATACGGTGTGTTCAAAAAGTATCGCGAATTTTGTGTTTTTACAAAAATTATTAATTTATTCATGAATACACTACCTTCGGTCCAAGGTAGCTTCTCCGTATGCCACAGTCAACATTCGGAATGCATCCGCGCACTTAATTTCGTTTTTCACACAAAATTTGATACAGGTTCTTTGATCCATTTTTCTTAATAGGTAAAAATCGAAGACGATCCAAAACACGTGCAAGCAAAGCAGCTGTCAACCATTAAGTGAACATTCAAAATGGCCGAGCTTGCCGGCATAAGTGAGAGACATGAGTACCAACATAAAGCCACAAAAAGATCAAAATTCGAATATACGTAACCCGCGAAAATTCAAAATTCGCGATACTTTTTGAACACACCTAAATTTGTATTTTTACAATACAACAAACAAATTAGTGAACAAACTCGTACACTAATCTTTATTCGTTTACGCTCTCTCCGGCTCGCTCGAGTTCCATTTCCATCGGAGAAACGAGCGCACGGGGAATCGTATCCTCTCTACGTTGTAAGGTACGCGCCGGTCCCGAACCATTTGATTATTCGGAAAGTCATTTCGTTTTCTTTTTTTTTTGGTGAAAATGAAACACGATTTTCTCAGAACGTACAAACATTTGATTCAATTTATATATTCTCCATTTTGGAAAACGAAATCACTTTCAAAAGAACTCGGTATTTCCTCTTATCGTGGAGATATCGTATTCGTCGACTCGTCGCGATTAGGCGCCAGATAATGCGAATTTTGGTTCGGTGAATTTTCGAACGTATCATCGGCCGCGAGTACTGGCCGCAGCCGGCGCGGCGTGGAGCGTACTACCTTGATCAAAAAGTTCTAGGACTGTCCCTAAAAAACGGATTTAACACTATTCCTACCGGGACCGGTCAAATGACCGGTAGTACGATTTATACACTTTTGTAATAGTTTCTCTCTAAGACTCAATGCCAAAACTATAAAGTCGTTAGAAACAAAACATAATGTAGTTGTGGCACGATTTTATCCGAGAAGTGCCTTCCAGAAAATGGTTTACGGCACTTACAAGTGTTTACAGTTCTCGCTCGACTATCGGGTTAGCGGTGTTTATTTGCTTGGTTGATATCCGATACGGTCCAGATCCTCGAATATTCTTACGCCATATTATCTACTATGACGTAAAATAAATAAACTTATGACTGAAGGAAATGTATAGACGTCTTCTCATGAATTCAAATCAGTATAGTCTTGCGACACGAACAGAGTGCATCGAAACGTGAAAATCACAAAGAGCATACTTGGCAGTCTTTTATTATTATTTTGTAATATTCTATGTCATAGTACGTGTTATAAGTGCAATTTTCAAAATAGTGAACAAGACTAACAATACGTCGCAGTAAGTTTCACATTTTATCTTTTATTCATTTTTTTATCTATTTTGATTTACATTTTCATATTTTAGTTTTTATTTTCTCCGTTGAATATTTACCCCAAAATGTCAAGACGTTTGAGGAGTGCGAATGTATTATTAGAGAGAATAAATGATATCGATGCAGAATGTTCTGACGATGATCAGGAAATTCTGGATATGGAAAACGACAATACGGAAAATTATGATCCATTTGAAACCGACTCGAACACCGATGAGAACGAAGAGAATATTTCGAACGTACGTAGACGACGAAAGAGAAGGAGATTTTTAGTTAGTTCCGATAGTGAGAATGAGGAAGAGGCAAGCGAAATTGCGGTGGACGGAACTGTTTGGCAGGAAGTAAAAATAGGGTCTAATCCTGGAAGAGCACCTGATCATAATATTTTTAGGGAAACATCAGGTCCGACTGGGTACAGTAAACGTAATATTATGAAAGGCGAAGTTAGGACGGCATTTTCTGTGATAATTGATAAGAATATAATCGAACTTATAAGAAAGTGCACAAAGGCAGAGGCATTTAGAGTGTTGGGATATAAATGGGAACTGTCTACTGCAAAGTTATATGCATTTTTTGCAATTCTGTATGCACGCGGCGCATATGAGGCTAAGAATATAGATATAGCACTTCTGTGGAATAAAAAGTGGGGCCCGCCTTTTTTCTCAAATACTATGAGTAGACATGACTTTACGGAGATTATGAGATTTATTCGATTTGACGACAGAAATCAACGAAGCCAACGGTTACAAACTGATAAATTCGCTATGATTTCCGAAGTTTGGTACAAGTTTATTTACAACAGTCAAAATTGTTATAAACCAGGACCATACATTACTATTGACGAACAATTGTTTCCAACGAAAGCAAGGTGTAGATTCACTCAATACATGCCCAATAAACCGGACAAATTTGGTATAAAATTTTGGTTAGCATCCGATGTACGCAGCAAATATATTAGGTGGACCGGAAAGTAATGTCGTTTCTGCGCATGTCACTATTTGATTGTCATTTGTCAGCTCATTGTGTACATTAAAGTCGTAGCAAAAACATTCTGAGGTTATAGTGACTTGTTTAGTTGTAAATAATTAAATTTAAAATTTTTCTTTACAATTTTGGGTGAAATGGCCAGCCAAATACCAGAAGAGGTACATATCCGGCATTGCATGCTTTTTGAGTTTCGCAAGGGTAGTAACGCAACAGTTGCTACCAAAAACATTTGCGATGTTTATCCAAATGCATTAGACGTTCGTAAATGCCAAAGGTGGTTTTCCAAATTCAAATCCGGTAATTTTGATCTTTCCGACTCGTATCGATCAGGAAGACCAACAACGTTAGACAATGACGTGTTAAGTGCGGAAGTGGAAGCAAATCCGAGTCAGACAATCGAGGAATTGTCAAACAGTCTTAACCAACCTTGGTCGACCATCCAAGAACATTTGCAGCAGATTGGGAAAGTAAGCAGAGCAGGTGTTTGGGTCCCGCATAATCTGTCCGAAGAGAACAAGGCTAACCGATCCACCACATGCAACTTATTGCTTCAACGGCACAATACAGAAGCGTTTTTTGATCGCTTGATCACCGGAGATGAAAAGTGGGTTCTTTATGATAATCCAAAACGCAAAAGGCAGTGGCTCTCTCCAAATGAATCGCCACAAAGTACTGCTAAGCCAGGTTTACACCCCAAAAAGGCCCTTTTGTGTGTTTGGTGGAGTATTCGCGGCGTTGTTCATTTTGAAGTGCTGAAACCTGGACAGACTGTGAATGCAGACCTTTACTGTGAACAATTAGATCGTGTAAATAGATCTTTAATTGAAAAGTGGCCAGCGATTGTCAACAGAAAAGGCGTTATTCTGCAACACGATAATGCAAGACCGCATTGCGCAAGACGAACCTTGGCAAAAATTAATGAATTGGGGTGGGAGGTACTGCCTCACCCACCATACTCGCCCGATGTTGCACCATCGGATTTCCATTTATTCCGATCGCTTCAACACTTTCTAAGTGGCAAAAGATTTGCAAATTTGGATGATATTCAAAATGCCATCTCTGTATATTTTGCTCAAAAACCAATTGATTTTTATCGATCCGGCATTGAAAATTTGCACACTAGATGGCAAAAGGTTGTTGATAATGAGGGTGATTATATCATTGATTAAAAATAAAAACTCGTTAAAAATTTATGTGTTTGAATTTAATGTAAGGAAACGACATTACTCTCCGGTCCCCCTAATATAATAAACGGCTTTCCATATTTGGGAAAAGATGAAAGTAGAGAACCCTCAGTTCCTCTTGGAGAGTTTGTCACTATGAAATTAGCAGAACCGTATGTAGGATGTGGAAGAAATATAACCAGAGACAACTTTTTTACAAGCCTACCTTTAGCAACAAAACTTTTAGCAAAAAAAACTACGATTGTTGGAACAATTAGAGCAAATAGGAAAGAGCTACCAAAACTAGCAAAACTGAAAAACGACGACATGGCACTTTTCTCAAGCAAACACTATCGCTCAAATAATTGTATGTTGACAATTTACAAAGCCAAACCAAGAAAGAAAGTTTTAATTCTCAGTTCAATGCACAACTCCGTACAAGTTGAAGAAAACGACACCCGAACACCGGAGACAATTCAATTGTATAATAGCACCAAATTTGGCGTAGATGTGACCGATCAAATGGCCAGAAATTATTCGGTAAAATCTAAATCTCGGAGATGGCCTTTGCAAGTATTTTTTAATATCTTGGATTTAGCCGGGATAAATGCATGGGTGTTATATAAAGAAACTGCGGGAGGAGAAATTACAAGACAGGAATTTCTATTCCAATTGGCAGAAGAACTTGCCATCGAATATCAACGAGAGCTCGGCAAAGAAAATCAACCAATACCCATCGCAAGTACAAGTACAGGTTCCCGTGAACGGAAAACATGTCAGATAAGGTATTGTAAAGATAATAAGACGAACAAAATCTGTCTAAAATGTAAAAAGTACGTATGCGGAAAATGTACAGTTGCGAAGCCCATTTGTAAAAAATGCGACGAAAAAGAATGAAATGTAGATTATGTACTCTTGAATAAAAGAAAATATATTTTTATACTGGTAAACTGGCTATTGGTCTGCATTCAATATTGAAAATATAAGTTGTGAAAGACCGGTCATTTGACCGGTCGCGGTAGGAATAGGTATAGGCAGGCAATGGGGACTACTTTGAAGGGGACCATATCGATTTGGACGAATACGAATGTTGACTGTGGCATACGGAGAAGCTACCTTGGACCGAAGCAACGTTTATCGGTGGTACAAAATGTTCTCAGAAGGCCGAGAAGATGGGAACGACAAAGAGCGTGCCGGACGCCCGAGCACTTCAACAACAGACGAAAAAATGAATGAAGTGGAGAAAATGATATTGGCCAATCGTCGAATCACCGTTAGAGAAGTTTCTGAGGACCTAAACATATCGATTGGCTGGTGCCATTCGATTTTTATCAATGATTTGGGCATGAGACGGGTCGCCGCGAAATTCGTACCAAAATTGCTCAATTGCGACCAAAAACAGCTTCGCATGAACATTGCTAATGAGATGTTGGACTCTGTCCGCGACGACCCAAATTTGCTCCAGAGGGTCATAACTGGTGACGAATCGCTTGACGAGATAAAGACGGCATCGAAGGAGGAGCTGGAAAGAATACAAAAAAATGATTTTTTGAAGTGCTTTGAAGATTGGAAAAACCGTTGGCACAAATGTATAATATCTCATGGGGATTACTTTGAAGGGGGGAAAATAGATATTCATGAATAAATAAATAATTTTTGAAAAAACACAAAATTCGCGATACTTTTTGAACACACCTCGTACGTGAAGTGTCGGTAGGAATAGATATAGGCAGGCAATGGGGACTACTTTGAAGGGGACCATATCGATTTGGACGAATACGAATGTTGACTGTGGCATACGGAGAAGCTACCTTGGACCGAAGCAACGTTTATCGGTGGTACAAAATGTTCTCAGAAGGCCGAGAAGATGGGAACGACAAAGAGCGTGCCGGACGCCCGAGCACTTCAACAACAGACGAAAAAATGAATGAAGTGGAGAAAATGATATTGGCCAATCGTCGAATCACCGTTAGAGAAGTTTCTGAGGACCTAAACATATCGATTGGCTGGTGCCATTCGATTTTTATCAATGATTTGGGCATGAGACGGGTCGCCGCGAAATTCGTACCAAAATTGCTCAATTGCGACCAAAAACAGCTTCGCATGAACATTGCTAATGAGATGTTGGACTCTGTCCGCGACGACCCAAATTTGCTCCAGAGGGTCATAACTGGTGACGAATCGCTTGACGAGATAAAGACGGCATCGAAGGAGGAGCTGGAAAGAATACAAAAAAATGATTTTTTGAAGTGCTTTGAAGATTGGAAAAACCGTTGGCACAAATGTATAATATCTCATGGGGATTACTTTGAAGGGGGGAAAATAGATATTCATGAATAAATAAATAATTTTTGAAAAAACACAAAATTCGCGATACTTTTTGAACACACCTCGTACGTGAAGTGTCGGTAGGAATAGATATAGGCAGGCAATGGGGACTACTTTGAAGGGGACCATATCGATTTGGACGAATACGAATGTTGACTGTGGCATACGGAGAAGCTACCTTGGACCGAAGCAACGTTTATCGGTGGTACAAAATGTTCTCAGAAGGCCGAGAAGATGGGAACGACAAAGAGCGTGCCGGACGCCCGAGCACTTCAACAACAGACGAAAAAATGAATGAAGTGGAGAAAATGATATTGGCCAATCGTCGAATCACCGTTAGAGAAGTTTCTGAGGACCTAAACATATCGATTGGCTGGTGCCATTCGATTTTTATCAATGATTTGGGCATGAGACAGGTCGCCGCGAAATTCGTACCAAAATTGCTCAATTGCGACCAAAAACAGCTTCGCATGAACATTGCTAATGAGATGTTGGACTCTGTCCGCGACGACCCAAATTTGCTCCAGAGGGTCATAACTGGTGACGAATCGCTTGACGAGATAAAGACGGCATCGAAGGAGGAGCTGGAAAGAATACAAAAAAATGATTTTTTGAAGTGCTTTGAAGATTGGAAAAACCGTTGGCACAAATGTATAATATCTCATGGGGATTACTTTGAAGGGGGGAAAATAGATATTCATGAATAAATAAATAATTTTTGAAAAAACACAAAATTCGCGATACTTTTTGAACACACCTCGTACGTGAAGTGTCGGTAGGAATAGATATAGGCAGGCAATGGGGACTACTTTGAAGGGGACCATATCGATTTGGACGAATACGAATGTTGACTGTGGCATACGGAGAAGCTACCTTGGACCGAAGCAACGTTTATCGGTGGTACAAAATGTTCTCAGAAGGCCGAGAAGATGGGAACGACAAAGAGCGTGCCGGACGCCCGAGCACTTCAACAACAGACGAAAAAATGAATGAAGTGGAGAAAATGATATTGGCCAATCGTCGAATCACCGTTAGAGAAGTTTCTGAGGACCTAAACATATCGATTGGCTGGTGCCATTCGATTTTTATCAATGATTTGGGCATGAGACAGGTCGCCGCGAAATTCGTACCAAAATTGCTCAATTGCGACCAAAAACAGCTTCGCATGAACATTGCTAATGAGATGTTGGACTCTGTCCGCGACGACCCAAATTTGCTCCAGAGGGTCATAACTGGTGACGAATCGCTTGACGAGATAAAGACGGCATCGAAGGAGGAGCTGGAAAGAATACAAAAAAATGATTTTTTGAAGTGCTTTGAAGATTGGAAAAACCGTTGGCACAAATGTATAATATCTCATGGGGATTACTTTGAAGGGGGGAAAATAGATATTCATGAATAAATAAATAATTTTTGAAAAAACACAAAATTCGCGATACTTTTTGAACACACCTCGTACGTGAAGTGTCGGTAGGAATAGATATAGGCAGGCAATGGGGACTACTTTGAAGGGGACCATATCGATTTGGACGAATACGAATGTTGACTGTGGCATACGGAGAAGCTACCTTGGACCGAAGCAACGTTTATCGGTGGTACAAAATGTTCTCAGAAGGCCGAGAAGATGGGAACGACAAAGAGCGTGCCGGACGCCCGAGCACTTCAACAACAGACGAAAAAATGAATGAAGTGGAGAAAATGATATTGGCCAATCGTCGAATCACCGTTAGAGAAGTTTCTGAGGACCTAAACATATCGATTGGCTGGTGCCATTCGATTTTTATCAATGATTTGGGCATGAGACGGGTCGCCGCGAAATTCGTACCAAAATTGCTCAATTGCGACCAAAAACAGCTTCGCATGAACATTGCTAATGAGATGTTGGACTCTGTCCGCGACGACCCAAATTTGCTCCAGAGGGTCATAACTGGTGACGAATCGTGGGTTTATGGTTATGTCGTGGAAACCAAAGCTCAATCATCTCAATGGAAGCTGTCACACGAACCAAGACCGAAAAAAGCGCGCCAAGTTCGGTCGAATGTGAAAGTTTTGCTGACAGTTTTCTTCGATTGCAGGGGCGTGGTGCATCATGAGTTCTTGCCACAGGGTAGAACGGTCAATAAAGAATATTACCTGCAAGTTATGCGCAATTTGCGCGAAGCAATCCGCCAGAAACGCCCGGATTTGTGGAAGAACAAAAATTGGCTTTTGCACCACGATAACGCCCCTGCTCACACATCCTTGCTTGTGCGCGACTTTTTAGCCAAAAACAACACACTAATGATGCCGCAGCCACCGTATTCCCCAGATCTGGCCCCCTGCGACTTTTTCTTGTTCCCTAAACTGAAGAGGCCCATGAAAGGACGACGTTACGCTACGCTTGACGAGATAAAGACGGCATTGAAGGAGGAGCTGGAAAGAATACAAAAAAATGATTTTTTGAAGTGCTTTGAAGATTGGAAAAACCGTTGGCACAAATGTATAATATCTCATGGGGATTACTTTGAAGGGGGGAAAATAGATATTCATGAATAAATAAATAATTTTTGAAAAAACACAAAATTCGCGATACTTTTGAACACACCTCGTAAATTTGTATTTTTGATTTTATGAATAAAGTCCTAAAACTTTTTGATCAAGGTAGTACGCTCCACGCCGCGCCGGCTGCGGCCAGTACTTGCGGCCGATGATATTCCAGCGCGTTAATTGCGTGCACGTCGAAGGAAGTCTTTAAACGCTCGGATGCACCCGATGCACTCTCTCGTTGCACTCGGTGCACGTAGTAACTCTGCGCGTGGAATCGCGAAAACGACACCCGACACCTAAAATTTTTTCCTTTTCCGCGCTGAATCCCGCGGCGTGTTTCACGTCACCTCCAGGTGGCTGAAAATAAAAGCGCTCACCGGACGGAGCGGCGTTTTCGCGCGCTTGTTAACGCTGGATAAAACACAACGAAACGGAAACGCGCGAATGGGGGTACGAGACAAACGACAAACGCGACGTAACGCGGCGTTCCGATCGTCCTAGATCCGGCTGCGGAAACGCGATGCGGACGAAGGCTGCCGGCTGAAACAGCGGCGGAGATCCCAGGAAACGAGCACCTGAAAAATATGTACGCGAGATTAAAAATTATTACGTTGTATCGTCGTGGTAGCGATTAATTTCTACGAGTACGACGAAATTGTGTCTCGAGCAATGGCGGATTTTTGTGCAGGCACGTGGAATAAATATATATCGAGCCTTACCAGGGACTGGTAAGTTTCCTTTAAATTCGAGGAAAACGATCAATATTTCGTTTTCGAACTACAACTCGAAGGAAGTTTACACCAATTACCGAAAATACACTGATTAGAATGTCATACAGGAGTGTAGTACGCTTTTTATGTATCTTCGTTCCATTCGTTGGTACTTGTAACATATTTCTTGTTAGAGAAATAAAAGCTTGTTTAAATTTCGCGACTTCTGATCATTGACTCGAATTCGAGCATTTGAAAACGTTAGGGGACGAGTTTCGTTGGGTCCTCGAGCCCTGTAATGATCCGCCATTGGTCACGAGACGATAGAAAATTGCGAATTACTTGGACGAGTCCTGGTCGCGGCTAGACGATGGCTCAGAGCGTCGAGAGGCTCGCAAGAATCGTGAAGAACAGAACTCGAGAGATTCTTGTCCAGGGTGTTGCCGGAGCAGCGCCTGAAAGTTAATTAGGATTTCTTGTAGGTTCGGCGAGTCTCGAACGGGACGAACTTTCGTCGATCGAAGATCCAGTCGCGTTAATGCACGGTTAACTTTCGTAAGATTCGACTAACGATGAAAGTTACGCGCGTTTGGGATAGCGTACTTTTCGTTGAAACGAACTCGAACGTTGCTCGACGAAGAAAGAGAATGAATACGGTACGTCGAGCGACGCTTCGAAGAGATGAAAAAAATAATCGATGGAAAAAGTAATCGCGCGATATAAAAAATTTCACTTTCCGTGGTTCTCGTGTTACCTTTCGAAAAACAATACCGACGCGTTCTTCGGATTCTTCCGAGTAAGACGAGTCCAAACACGACGTAAATCGGACTGCTTTTAATCGACTCGATGCGTGCAATATTTACTTTTTTACTGGGTTAGGTTTCGTCGAGCTCGAGATCAGCGTAGTCGGAATAATAAGCCGAATTTCGTCTGGGAGAAGTGGGGGAGCATTGTACAGCGGAGTGGGGGATGTAACGGGTGTTTTTATTGCAAATACTTAAGTATACTGATGTACCTCTACCTGGTATACTAATAGGTACACGCGTTACTTCCCCCACTCTCTACCCATGATATTCACTTTATTTTTCTGACCACGATGGCACTGTCCTATTCAATTTTGAAGCTTTCCATTTGGTTCTTTCATCGTGCTAGTAGATGTGACTAATCTAGTCAGTAAAATAAGGTAAACCCCATGTGTAAGAAATGAGGGAGTACTATACGGTGAAGTAGGAGAAGTAACGGGTGTTTTTATTGCAAATACTTAAGTATACTGACGTAACTTATACCTGGTATACTAATAATAATCGTATACACTTGCTACTTTCCCCACTCCTTACTCATAATATCCAATTTATTTTTCTGACCATAATAGTACTGTCCTATTCAATTTTGAAGCTTTCCATTTGCTTCTTTCGTTATGCTAGCAGATGCGACCAGCCTAGTCGGAAAAATAAACTAAACCCCGTGTGTAAGAAATGGGGAAGTACCATGCGGCGAAGTAGAAGAAGTAACGGGTGTTTTTATTGCATAATACTTAAGTATACCAACGTACCTCATACCTGATGCACTAAAAGGTACACTCGTTACTTCCCCCACTCCTTACACATGGAATTTACCTTCTTTATCCAGCCACGCTGCTCCAGACTCTGAGTACAGAGTAACTATGAATTTTAGCGAAAGTTAACCGCGCGTTAACGCAAAAATTTCGCTTACCTCCGTTGTGAATACACTTGTCCTCCTCTCTGTAAAAATCTTCAGCGCAGGCGCAGACGCTCTGCAGGCACTGTACAGCTTTCATCGTCGAGTTCTCGTCACCGGTTTGATAACAGTCGTGCGTGTTCGCGCAATTGTCGTCCAATGCTGCAAATCGATGTCGATAATCAACGAAACGGAACAACGGAGTACTGGAAAGAGACGGAGAAACGAATTCTTACCCGTGTTCAGGTAACACCTGCTCAGCTCGGACTCGAAGTGGTACCCTTTCGAGCATCGACATCTTTTCTCGATACAGGCGGCATCGGGGAACGTCGTGGAACACTGCACGTCCTCGGAGCACGGTTCCAGGATTTCTCGAGCGGCTGGGAAACATCTGTCCTTCCTTGCAGAGATCACGGTTTCCGCGGGACAATTGCACGCGTGTTTCTCGTTGCACACAGCACCGTCCACGTGAGAGCATTCCTCGGATTGCGCGCAGCTACCGCCAAAATCTGCAATCGAAATCGTTTCGGTTTCGAACTTCGACGCAGACGTTTGTTAAATAAGGGTGCACAGGTTGGACCGTTTAATAGTGGATTGAGTTGAACGTATTTCTATTTGTAGCAGATTGCGTATATATGTACATTTGAAATTAAATATGGAAAAGAAGAAATTAATTTACGAATGTATCTTCTTCATTTTCTTAAGCGTCACTTCGGCAAAAGCATCGTTAATAATCGAGCGATTTTAAACGGAAATTTGAAACGTGTCGAATTGATCGTTTTGGTAGTTTTAAGGTTGAATAAGAACACGAAGAGAACGATTGCTTGAAGAAAACTAATCGGGATAAATTGCACCATTCGAAGGAGCGCGTGAGTAACTGTAATTATTATTCCAAGGTCATTTTTTTAAAGGCCATTCTGTATACTTTTCTTATATTCTTGGGTAGCATGAACAAATAAATCCATCGTGAGGAATTTAAAACGTTTTAACATAGTTATCAAACTGTCACGGCTTGATGGATTTCTTCCGAAAGTTCGTTTATGTTACGATTCTTGTCATTGAGAGGATTCATCGGCGAACCGTAAATAACGAAGAGAATTCTCGTTTAAACGGCCCATCCTTGCACAGTCGTTTTACCAATAGTTTTGTAGCAGGCAGTTTTCACGTAGTGATAGCCGCGTATACAGTTGCACATGCCATTCTGGCACGTAGTGTTCGGCAAATAAGCCAAGCATTGGTTGTCATCGATGCACGAGAAGTCGATTCCTTCGGCCTCTGAGGACAAATAAAAATCGATCGTGCGTGGAGGAAAAGCAGCGTGTATGGAATACTTTTGGTAATTTGGAAAGCCGAAATATTTTTAAAAGTATTTTGGACTAGCGAAGTATGTCTTAAAAAGTATTTTGGAATACCGAAATATCTTGAAGAGTATTTTGAAAGTATATTTTAAAAAGTATTTTGGAGTACCGAAATATCTTAAAAAGTATTTTGGAGTACCGAAATATCTTAAAAAGTATTTTGGAGTACCGAAATATCTTAAAAAGTATTTTGGAGTAACGAAGTATGTCTTAAAAAGTATTATAGAATACCGAAATATCTTGAAGAGTATTTTGAAATAACAAAGTATATCTTAAAAAGTATTTTGGAATACTGAAATACCTTAAAAAGTATTTTGGAGTATCGAAGTATGTCTTAAAAAGTATTTTGGAGTACCGAAGTATGTCTTAAAAAGTATTATGGAATACCAAAATATCTTAAAAAGTATTTTGGAGTACCGAAGTATGTCTTAAAAAGTGTTTTGAAATACCGAAATATCTTAAAGAGTATTTTGAAATACCGAAGTGTATCTTGAAAAGTATTGTGGAATACCGAAGTACATCTTAAAAAGTATCAATATTGAGCAATTTATAACAGCGCGAATAACACGACCGTATAATACCTATTATCTCAACTTCAACATTATCGATATAATCTACTTTGTCGAAACTTCAACATTATCGATATAATCTACTTTGTCGAAACTTCAACATTATCGATATAATCTACAATACGAAAAACTAGTACTTTGCCAACATTTTCTAGCGAATATTCAATCATTGCAATCTCAGCTATAATAAGTGGAAAACTTTAGAGTAAATCTCTTAATGTACTCATTTACCTACATGAAATTTTTTATATGAAATTTTTTATCGTAATATCGTAGTTGCTAACTCGGATTACCAAAGGTGACTCCTATATGCAATAGTATCTCACGTACTCTAAGCTCTAACCTCTAACACGTGTGTTCATCTCTTTTGCAATGCGAATTGCAGCGAAGAGAAAAGTGGAGAAGAATGGGTGCAGTGTCTTATCTGTGAAATCTGGTTACATTGCGAATGTACTAGTCATAATATCGAAAGTTACATCTGTGATTATTGCAAATAAATTTTAAGACTTGGGATTAATAACAAAAATGATTATTCCCATGTTGCAAATTTGTGTACAGTTAGATCATAAAAGGAAATAATTATATTCTTCATTTATCCTATTATTTTTATCATTTTTCAATTAGATAAAAATTTCAGACACTTTCTTACATTTTCCGTTGTTACTGAGAATTTCAAATATAAAACTTCGTCAATTCCCTATGACATTACTTCTATTTATCCGTTAACTTTTCACTCGTCTTAAATAAACCGTTACTCCAAATAATCTGCATTTCTTCGATAAATCGAAATGACTCGTTGTTTCTTACTTTTCAGACAGGCTTGTTTGTTGCTCGACAGCACGTGATCCTTCTGGCAGGCGCATTGGCTTATCGTCGTGTTGCAAATCGAATTGTTCATCTTGCAGTCCTGATCGAGCTTGCAGATCCGAAAAACGGGCGACTCTGGAGGTCGAGAAAAAAAAAAGAAAAATATTTCACACGGTTTTTCAACAACGATCGCGTCGAATACGCGCGCACAGTGTATCTTTACCCGCGTTTCTGCCGACGTGCTGTGTAATTTCCGTGCTGGAACAGTTTCTAATTTCCGTGCCGTTCTTGCATTCGCAGAAGTCGTTCACGCAGCGCACTTCAACGTTCAATGTATTCGAGAAGACCGGGCAATCTTGAAGAATTCTGCATGGAATCGGTGGATCTGCGACAAAAAGATCTCGCGCGTGAGTGGTTTCGTGTTTTCTTCGAAGACCACAATTTTCTAGTCTTTCAACGACACGATGTACAATTACGTTTCCATTTGACAGTAAAACTGTGACGTGTTGCTCTCGAGAATGTATTTCTATTTGTTCGAGAATGTCCCTCGTCGATGGAGACTGCGTTTGACAGCGTTTGACAGCGTTTGTCAGATTCATAGACGCAGTTTTCATTGGTGAGAAACACTCCTTGACTGTCTCAGTCAACCCGTGACAGTTTTACTCTCAAATGGACACGTAGTCTTATCGATAGCTCCGTGCACAACGAATCCACCGATAAACGTTTTATTACTTTATTACAGATTGTTCGAAAATATTATCCTCGCGATAACAGCCGTTTAGGTGAGCGAAACTAACCCGTAATTTCGTCTCGTTCGTTCAAATATTTCGTATAAAAATTCTATTCTTTTACCGTATCTCTTTTCGTTTCTAAGGAAAGTTGTATCAATATTATAATCGAGCGATACAAAAATTTCTTTTCGCGTTGGGTTCGTTAATATGTAAGAATCATTTCCATTTGAGTGATAGTTGCACAGACATTGGACTTCGTCGTACATTTTCAACTAATTGATAATCAATTCGTTATATTCAACGTCTAAAGAAATTTTGGCAAATAAAAGAAACATTGAGCAATCTTAGGGCTCGATTTGGAACAATTTTTAGATTAAGTAACTTCTAAAATAATTAGACGAATTTATTCTATTTGCTCGAATATTTCGTACGCTTTTAAGGCTAGTTAATTAAAATGTGGTAGGATTCTCTTCTTGGAAGGTTTATATGGGTCCGAAAAGACCCAGGCGTGGTCAAGCGGAAGTCAATGTTGATTCTCGCGAGCTACGATCGAGAGCCAAGCAAAGAGATTAAGATAACACGCTCGAGGAAAGACCCGCGAAGGAAACCTTTGCGTCTACTGGCAATCTTGTAAGCTACATACTTTCAGGTATCGAACTCGTATCCGTAATTAGGGACAGCGAGAAACGAGCGTTGCGCGACGATACGTCGTTTTTGCGAAACCCCTCGTCGACCGATGTAAATATTTTGATTCCGTCGAAAGAAAGGAACGTGAGACGGAAACATTTTGCGGAAGCGTTTGCCGATTCGCGTGGATTCGAAGCACGGAGAACCGATCTAAATTCGAATATATGGAATTTAATGTACAAGGTGGGCGGTAAATTGTACCACCAAGAGGACTGTGATCGTTTCACGCGGGAGAACGTATAGAAAATGTAGAAGAAGGTTTCTTCTTAAAACAAGAAGTGCGTTATTTGAAATTTTCAATTATTTTCTTTATTCGGTAGAACGAATAAAATATGTAGAATAACGTTTCTTCTTAAAGCGAGAAGAACGCTAATTGAAATTTTCAATTATTTTTCAATCTGATAGAACGAATAGAAAATGTAGAATAACATTTCTATATTCATATTTGAGATTTTCAATCATTTTTCAATCTAATGGAACGAATAAAAAATGTAGAATAACGTTTCTAATTAAAACAAGAAGCGCTCTATTTGAAATTTTCAATCATTTTTTTTATTCGGTAGAACGAATAAAAAATGTAGAATAACGTTTCTTCTTAAAGCGAGAAGAACAGTATTTGAAATTTTCAATTATTTTTTTATCCGGTAGAACGAATAGAAAATGTAGAATAACGTTTTTTCTTAAAACAAGAAGTGCGTTATTTGAAATTTTCAATCATTTTTTTTATCCGGTAGAAGGAATAAAATATGTAGAATAACGTTTCTTTTTAAAACAAAAAGCGCTCTATTTCAAATTTTCAATCATTTTTTTTATCCGGTAGAAGGAATAAAATATGTAGAATAACATTTCTTCTTAAAACAAGAAGAACGCTGTTTGAAATTTTCAATAATTTTTTTTATCCGGTAGAACGAATAAAAAATGTAGAATAATGTTTCTTCTTAAAACAAGAAGCGCTCTATTAGAAATTTTCAATCATTTATTAATTCGGTAGAACGAATAGAAAATACAAAATAAAATTTCTTCTTAAACCGAAAAGCGCGCTATTTGAATTTTTCAATCATTTTTCAATCCGATAACAGTATAAAAAGTGAATTAATACAAGAGCACTATTTAAAAAGTAAAAGTTCCCCATTTTGTGTAGCATCCAGTACCGAGTACAATTAATTCGAAAGTAAATAAACAACGAAATCCGTCCTGGACGATTATTCTAGGAAGAAAGATCGATTTTTCATAAAAGAGGACACGATACCAGAAGTAAGTACAGTGGTCACTGAAAAACCAAAGGATGCGAAAAAATCATAACTTGTTCATTATCAAAAAGAATCTACAATTTTAAATATTCGGCAAAAATTGAGAAACTTACAGAATAAATTGAGAAAATACAGAGTGAAACAATTTAGTTACCTAAATATTGTGTCAATGTGTCAATGAACGTTTTCGAGAGAAGTAATGCGTTGCTCGAAATTTGACAAAGAACAAAAGTAATATTCAATCTTTCAGTGGTCACCCTGTATAATATCGACAGTGTCGAGTAGTTTCTCTAGTCTCGAAGGCAGACTAATAATACGACTCTTTCTTCTAGAACCGATCTTGCTTTCTCCTCTCGATACGCGTTTGCTCCAAAAATATTCCGACTGGATTTTCTCGTAAACAAAAGCATCGTATGAAAAACGTTACTCCAGAATTTCGATCGATCGTCTCGCATAGAACGAATACATTGTACCATAAGTTACCACACACCGTGTATTAGAGACACGATTCGATATCCACGTTAACAAGAAGATCGACAGTGTTGGAACGTGTTTTGAGAAAGATCGTTCGGCAAAGGTCGTCTTTATTTTGAAACGAAGCTCGTCGACGTTTATACAGAGGTTACCGGTACATTCCTGCGTTGAGAGATACGTGGGTTTCTTTGAAAGCGACGGAATCGTATCGACTTGTCGGCCGTTCGAATTAAATTGACGTTAAATCGATCACCGAACGACTGCTTGGACAATTTCAATCGTTGCTGCGCTAGATTTGCACTCGACACGGCCGAGTGACGATGCAACGAGAACAATCTCGAGACGCGATACATCGTTCGCGATATTCGGCCGGTGAACGTTTCCACGGGATTACGTTCCAAGCGTTAAAAAAGCTACTTGTTGCGAACGCGTACGTATACGAACTTTTAATTCGTGGCGGCGAGTCGACGCGAGTTTAATTACACTTCCAAGAACGCTACATCCTGCACGCGTTTAAGTATACGATCCTAGCGATCGGCTCGATTTCCAGTGAAAATTAACGTCACGGATAACCGCGATTCGCACGCGACTCGAAGAACGAAAAGAAACATTCGAATCGCTATTTTTGAAATGAAATTTTTTATATTGTACGATTACTCTCTCGTCGTATTTATCTTGTTGCTCATTGTTACACAGAGTGGTTACCGGGTCGGTGAAATGGAAATAAATTGACTCGAACGACGAATCAACGCTGGATTCACCAAACAGTCGAAAAGACTGATTTCATTGTTTCTTTTGCAAAGAAATTTATCTTAAGAAAATTTCCTAACATATTTTCAAAATACCTTATTACTTTTTCCATTGTATTAGGTTATTCGAAAAGTCATTTCGTTCATTTTTGAAAATGAAGGTGAAAATGAAACACGATTTTCTTAGAGGTATAAACATTTCATTAAATTATATATACTCAATTTACCTTAAGAAAATTCCGTAACATATTTTCAAAATACCTTATTACTTTTTCCATTGTATTAGGTTATTCGAAAAGTCATTTCGTTAATTTTTGGTGAAAATGAAACACGATTTTTTCAGAGCGTATAAACATTTTATTAAATTATATATTTTTCAATTTTAGAAAACGAAACGACTTTTCGAATAACCCAATATAATCAATTTCATAAGTTCCTCTCTTTCTGTTTCTCAATATACTGAAATCTATCGTTACTTTTAGTGTTAAAATAGAATTCATCGTGTACAAATAAATAAATAACCACCGAGAGGATACACAGAAACGAATCGAAACGGCGAACACGAGAACGCAGATATACTCAAAGTTTCAAACGACCGCAGAGCATTGGTATCGCAAAGATCGACGTAATTATTTAAATTTAAATGTACAATTCTATGAAAAAAAAATTGTTCGAAAGATCCAACGAGAAAGAACGAGTCAGACGACTCGAAAGGAAAGTTCTACACGATTCGCGCGGGCATCATCGTTCGAATCAACCAATTCGAAGCAGTGTTTGCTTCGACATCGAAGTTTCGCGATGAAAATCTTACCGATTGTCTCCGCAATTGTACGATGGAAGGTCGCAGGTAGCAGAAGAAAGACGACAACCACGAGGATCGTTTGGAGCAGCGAACATCTCTTCATCTCGAAGGTAACGAGTACCGCTGTAGGTTCGAACCACGTTGACGAGCGCTTCCTTGGTAACTGACGAGTATCGTTTCGCGATCGAGCATCGATAGCACGCGACTGACGAACGCCAACCCGAATCGAACCGTACTTAACCATATTCTCCCACCATCGTCATTTTCTTCCCGGCTGCTGACTACGGCACACCGCCGGCGACGTTCGATCGCGTCTTTTCGTAAATACGATCCGATTCGCTCGCGAGACGCACGCAACGACGAATCGCCACCGTATCGACTGTTAGACGAGTCGTGAACACGACTCTTAACCGGGTTTTTATTTACGTTTCGGAACCTCCCGAAAATTACACTCGTACCGAGCGCCACGAGTTCCCGCGAAGTTTCCACGATCGAAAACAGAGGCCCCACTTTTCGTCGAACGTCTGATTCACCGGTTAGATATATATCAGAGATAAATGAACAGATAACGTTTATCGCGGAAGGGCGTGCACTATTGCGTCGCTCACCGCTGAGAATTCTCTACCTTCCGAGTTCCTTATCCGTGATACCGTTCGAGCGATGCATCGTAGTTGAAACCACGACGTTCGCGATTTCGTTGCTTCACGAGAATGGGTGGTCAGATTTTCGCGATCGTCGCTCTATTGGCGTCTTTCGGATCGGTTTTCGCTTGGGAACGTAAGTGTATTATCGCAAAGTTTCGTCGATTTGCGATTCGTTGATATAACAGAGCTCTGCGTGAATCGAAGGTGAACGCGTAATCGAAAGTAATCGTTTCCTTTCAGAAATCGCGCAAGAGTACGGGACAGCGAAGTACGGAGAGAAATGCGTGAGGGATCGCAATTGCATCGAGCACGCATTCTGCAGAGGACAAGTCACCTGTGTCTGTGAACAGTATTACTCGCCTACTCCCGACAAATCGATGTGTATCGCTAGTGAGTACGACGTACGATCAATTTGCATCGAAATCGATGAACTTTCATATCGTTTCGATCTTTTTTATTCAGTGGCTCGGGTTCGACAAAATCCGATTTTGAAAATTCACGCATCACGTGTCGTCGTGTAATATGGTGTATATCGAATCGATGAAACATTGCTCGAAAAGAAATGAAATTTTTTATATCGTACGATTACTCTTTCGTTGTGTCTATCTCGTTGTTCACTGTTACGATTCTTGTCTTTTTTCGTCGAGTCTTTTTCTATCGAAAAAAAAAAACAAAAAAAAGCAATTCTGAACGCGTGACTTTTACCGTCGAGTTTCACAACAATTGAGGTACGTTTCCACGTGACGGTAAAAGTCACCACTTCAGCCGTTATGACACCGTACGAGAGCGTAACGGTCGGTGTTGCGGCAGCGAATCTAATCTCGCGACAATGCGACAGACTTGTTATTCGTGTCAGGGTTGTCACGATTCTTATCACTGTCCATAATTAGAAAATTTTGATTTTCGGCCGAGAAACTTTATCGTTCGATTGAAAAAAAAATTTCATTTCTTGTAAAATATTCCAAAAGTAACCTGTGTGACACGCAACTCGAAAAACTCGTCGAAAAACTGTACAGTTAAGGTACGTTTTCAAGCGAGAGTGATTGTCGCGACAGTGTAGCTCTTTTTCGACGATTTGACACTAGTTACTTTTCTTCTTGCAACAAATGAACTTCCATTAAATTATATATTCCCAATTTTAAAAAACGAAACGATTTTCCGGACAACTCAATATAATCGATTTCATAAATTCCTCTCTTTCAACGATCACCGATTTTCCTTAGATACGTCCTCGTACGTATTGTTCTCGATACAAAGTTTGCTATCAGGAAACATTCAAATTACCAACAGTGATAAGAATCACGGTAGTCCTAACGCGAGAAACAAGATTGTTTTATTGTCACGAGATTCGATTTTTCGCTGTTGGAGGACCACCGATTGTTTCGTTGCGTCACCGTCAGCGTAGCCAGAAAAATAAGCTAGATTTCAATTTGAGGGAGTGGGGGTAAGTGCGGGAGGTAACGCCCCCCGTTGCGCGGCACTGCGCAGCGGAGTGGGGGACGCAACGGGTGTACGAAGCTCCGCCTCTCGTCGCTCAGAATTGTGACGTGCACTCGTCACGCCCCCCACTCCGCTGCACATCGCACAGCGACGAGATCACCGCGTTACGTCATCGCCCCCCACCCTTTCGATTCTTAAGCTAGCTTGTTGTTCCAACTGGTGTGGTCACGATGTCTCTAGACGTAACTGTTATCGTCAGGTGAAAACGTACCTTTGCGAAGATTGTATTTTCGAAAATTGAGAATATGTAATTTGATGCAAGTTCATTTGTTATAAGACGTTCCGAAAAGTAACTAGTGTTAAATCGTCGAAAAATCGTTACACTGTCGCGACGATCACTCTCGCTTGAAAACGTACCTTAACTGTACAATACCATAGAATATTCGTATATTTATGTAACTGTCGAAGTTTGTCGACCGTTTGTAACGTATGTATATCTTCGTAATGTTCTCTCGACAGGCGAGGGACTGTTTTGCACGGACGAATCGACATGCAGATCGATGACGTTCGCCGAGTGCAAGCAAGGGAAATGTTCGTGCAGGGACTCGTACGTTTTGGACACGACAAATTCCTCGAATTGCATCCCCAGTGAGTAAACATTTCAAGTATGCATCGTCTTCACGTTTTAACCGGGAACTTCGTGTCATCAGGGCCACGAGCGGTGGGAGATCTCTGTCAAAGGATCGACGACTGTCAAGACGTACTTGGCAGAGCTATGTGCATCAACGGACGATGTCAGTGCGTCACCGGCTATCATTACGCCAACGAAACTGGGAAATGCATCACGACGCGATGTAATTATTGATATCTTCTTTATTCGATTTATCACCGAGCGAGATGAACTTGTCGATTCTTTATCGGTACGATTGCCCCGTTTCCAGTCCGGTTGTTAAGAGTAACGTTTATCGAATCGATGTTTTCAATGTTGGTATCGGAAACGATGAGGAAGAACGAAAATAAGGGAAGTTTCGCTCGTACAAGTGTAAGAAATATGTAAACGGTGTACCAGTGAGAAACGAACTCGTTAAATTGTTAAACACGCTCTTTCCAGTTATGTACCATTCGTGCTCGAAGAGTTACGAGTGTTTGGGCTTCCGTAACGAAGACGTCCTTGAGTGTAGAAACGGTGAATGCGTTTGTAAAGATGGAGGTTGCAGCAAAGGTTAATTACAATTAATTGTACCGTCGCGATCCAATTCGGCGAGACTCGACGTTATTTCAACAATTCTCCTCTTCTTTTTCAGCATCTCTCTACGCGTTTGTTGGAATCCCACTGATACTTTTATCGTTCGCACATCGACTGATTTAGAAACGCCGTCTCTAAACAGATCTCACCATTTTTCTCCAATTTTACCGCGAAACCAGACCAGAGACGATCGTTGTAAATCAACGTCGCGTTGTATATGGAATCAATTATTTATACTTCTTATGGAGGACGATGTTTGTTTGACGATGACTCGATCAACAATGAAAGAACCATATTGATTCCCACGGATTCGTACGAACCAACGGTAAACACTTCAGTATCAAATAAACTTTGGAGAGTAAAAGAAAAAAAAAAAAAGAATTGTTTCGCAGATTCGTTCGGGAAGTAAATTATTCGTATTTATACGGCGTACTTTGTAAAAATACCGAAGAATAAATATTTTCTAAATTACAAATGAATTGCGCGATGTTGTGTTCGCAATTGCGCGTAAACGTAATTGAAATTCTTGCGCATCGTTACCTGGATTCGACACACCAAATGCATCCTCGCGATAGACTTTCGATGAAATAAAATTTTATATTTTATATTATTGTAATTCGTCGAAATTCGTCGTTTCGATAAAATAAAATTGTCGCGCGGCTGTCACGCCAAATGGATGACGTTAGTTAGGCTTTGTAATAGCACAGGCAAGGTAATTAAACGGACGTTTCATCTTGTGGGAGTTAGTGTTGCAGACACACTATAGAACAAACGTTTCATCTTACCGGAATTCTCGGATACCAATCCTTTAATATGTATCTTATGTCTGAACGAAGAAACGATCGATCAACACTTGAAACTTCAATATCTTTTTCTTTGCCTCGTCATTCATTTAGGATCGCACAACTGAAAAGAAAATGGAGACAAAGAAAGCTGTTCACGATACCGGGAACTTTTATCGAATTTTTATCGAAACACGTCAGAATTATACTCATATTCTTAAGTTTCAAATATTTAAAGTTTCGTACATTCTTACGCGTTATAAAACTTTTCTATTTTATAATATATTCGTATATTTAAGAAATATTTAAGTAATCGTGTTCTGTTTCGAAATTCAATCAAACTTTGTTTATGATGAATAAATTTATCCGGAGTCTCTAACAAAAATTAATCATTCTTAAAATTAATCAACCATTTAAACAAAGGTCTGACGCTTCTTTAGTAAACTCGAAGAATGCACTTTTGGTCGAATGCAGTTCCGAGAATCATCGTTTTTGCATGGAATGGTCGCTTACAAACGAGTATACTTATAAGTATATATATATATACTTATATATATACCTGAGGTTGATATTTCAGATTGCGCACTACCCAGCTGTTGGAAAGTGAAACATCTATTTTAAATCTTGTTTGCGCTTATCGTACCATGGTAACAAGCCGTGTGACCAGTTTTCATTCTCTACGTTACACTCATTCGCATATCGTGCGCTGAATACATTGGTACACTCTACCACGTGTACGAAACGAATTAATCAAAGTTCATTGCTTGTAATGCTGCAGGAGTCGACGTCTAAGTACATACATGTCGAACCTGATCGCGTTTTAAAGTAGTGTCGCGAATTAGTAACGAACTCGTTTCAAAGTAATGTCGCCAATAAATACAATATACGATTTTTATCCTCCCGAAACACACGATCGAATTCTGTAGACAATTTCGAAGAAAAAACTGTCCAGCATTAAGAAACATTTCATTAAATTGATAAACTAAATTCGCAGCCAATTAGCTCGGTACTATTCAATGAAGAATTATTGTTCGTCGAGAATAGTACCGATTACGAGATAGATGGAATCAAAGTTACAATTAAAACGCGATACAAACGAAATTACTAAACCAGGAAGATGGAAGGAATCAAAGTTATTTTGATCTTCTCGTTTAGTTCTGTTAAGTAATTGCAATATGAAAGAAATGGGGCAAAATTGAGAAAGAAGCGAGGAAGTGCCTACTTTTGAAATATTTATACAAGTAATTTATTACTAACATATGCAAAATATTTGTTTCTGTTAATTAATAACAGTATAAATTCAGAATGTTTGAAGTATTTTTTAATTAGATAATTTTCTGCGATGTAATTTACAGGTAAAGTGTTTATTAATAAAACGATACGACCTAAGCCACTTATATTCAATTACATCGGTAGTCCTATAGGGAAGCCATTTAATGTTTATTTTACATCTGAAGTTTGCTGCTTGTCTCAATAGATTAGGCAAACATTTGTTAAAAATACTCTAAACATTGTCTGAGTAGATATTCTCATGGTATAATAATTCATGATAAATTATAAAATTTTTCAATTGCTAGTAATTTTATAGTATGGATTGATTCAACGTAAGTTTTTAAAGTACACCAATTATTCATTTACGTAAAAGCATGTTAGAATACGAATTTAATCCTTGTGTCGACATCTAGCGACGTTAACAGAAATTATTCCTCGACAAACTTGGGAGAGTTGTCACAGATGGCGCCAACTGTATGTTTTCAACTAAGCTCGTTCCTTGCGCTTTGACGTTAATTTATGACTATTTAAGACCAAAAATAATTAATAAATTGTATACCACTATATTCGAGGAAATCTCCTCTATTTTGTAAGACCGATTAGAACTTTCTAACGTTTTTACTTTTCATGTAATATCTAATTCTTTTTTTAAATCCTGGGTTTTTACAAAATCTCATGTTTTTCGAAACCTGGTTGTCGTATAATAATCCGTATTCTTGTTTGGGTAGTGTTCCTGTACAAGGACCACTTGTATTAGGTGGTTATTAGAAATCAGAAAAAAGGTTTCACTTTGTCGAACAGTGTTATTAATCACGTTTCAAAGTAGTGTTGCGAATGATTATTGATCGCGTTTTATATTAGTATTGCTATCTATCAAAATACCCAAAATTTGTCGCTTGGAAGTCTGGTCTCCACCGTGCAATCTTCTCTCGCTCCTTTTAGTCAGCGATTTACGAAACGAAATCTGGTTACACTTGTAACGATACAGATTAGTAGAAGGTACGGTCTCGTTTCAACTTCTTTACCTTGTATCGTTATGCTACTCGATAAGAATAAATTAGTACGAAGAGGGTGAAAAAAGCGCGGAGAAAGAAACAGTAGTTATTTTATCGATAAGAGTACCTACTTTCGTTTGTTGCCAAGGTAAGTCGTGCTCGTCGTGTTTAATTTTAATTTCTATGAGAAACAGCGCTACACATTTATTCCGGACGTTATCGGCAACGTTGCAAACGATAGGTAACGTTTATTTTACGTTTCGTTGTATTTCCGATGTTCGTTCTATTTGATACGAGGTACCGGTAGATGGACGCTAAACTTATCGGTCCATAAACCAACCAGATTATCGGTGCACCATGAAGCACAGCGATCGAAGATGGTTATTACGCAATACTGTCGTGAATTGTTGTGGCAAACAATGCGAGGGTAGTGGAAGCCATTTTTATCCGCAGTCTGTGCGATTTTGAACGATCTTTGATATCCTCGCGTATTTGTAGCGGATAAAGTAGCCCTCTGGTGGTGTGGTTATTCAAGGAGGTGTCGCCACAACGTCGGTTGGGCGCGATCGTGCGCGAACGCAAACCAGTTTTCGTAGTCGGTGCGCGGTCGGCCGGCTGGTTTGTTTCGCGTGTTACGTTGCGTTGACAGTTTTCGGTGGTTGTTGTTAGTGTTTACGAAAATCGACCAGAACACGTGCCAGGGCGTTCGTCAACGGATGTGCAACGGTAAGTGAACAGTTCGTAGATACTGAAGCATGTTTTCGTTGCGTGGTACACTCGAGCGTCGATGTACGTACACAGCAAACTGTAGTTCTTCCGTAGCGGTGTCGATGGTGTACCGTATATACTATATGCACACTTGTTTTTCGATAGCGAACGTGCGGTTATCAAAATTCAGTTCTCGTATCCGTTAGCTTTCGCGTCATTGTATTTCGAATGCGCGATAAAAGTTTATTCTTTCAACTGTTGCCTGTTGAGTCGCGTGTCGCCGATTGTTTGTTTATGTCGGCCATTAGTCGCTTTCGGTCGCGGAACCGTTTGTTTACGAAGCACGCGAACTTGCCTTTTGCCCAAGGTTGCGTCGCTCCGGTGCGTACGAATACCGTAAAATATTCACCGTTGCGTGATTATCCGAAAATTTCGACCGTTTTGGGAATCTATCGGGACACGGTCACGATTGATCCACGTCGGACATCTTTTGTCATCGAGTTTTGACGTTTTCCACGTATTCGGGACGGTAACGAACGATCTTTTTCGAGGTTGGGACTCGCGTGCGATTTCGTTCGCGCTTCGATCGTTTCGCTCGAAAATTGTATCGGTGCTCGCGAGAGAAAGACCGTTACGGATTTGCCAGTGCACGTTGCTTAACCAGAACCCGTTGAAACGATACGCGATCGTATCGACGGGAAACCAGATCACGGAAAATTGTGTGGAATTCTTGTTGCACGAAACGCATCGATCCCCGTTCGATCAATTAGCACGAAAACACTTGGTATCTCGCCGCGCTTGGAGCAGCCACGGAAATCGAGATCGGAAAATTAGTTTCGCACGATCCTAGAGGGCATTGCGGCCGAATAGGGGACGTAAAAGTTAATGGCCGCGGTTTTCCGATATTTAGGTATACCCGTTCTTGCTCGCGGTATCTCATCGCTTTATGAACCACAAATTCCCGTCTCTCGGGACTGGCCGGCGCGAGTATAATAAGTCGAAATCGCGAAACACGGCTAATCCACGGAACTTGCCTCGATTTAGAAGACGGTTCGCGCGTTACCGTAACGTTGAATTTTCGTTACGAACGAATCGTACGAACAACGCGATCGCGAGTTCGCCGTAATTTCGTTCGATCGTCCAAACAGAGTCGCTTCGCTCAAATTCGTTCGTTGGCCAAACATTTGCCCGTATTTTTCGCATCTTTTGTTTTCTTCGCTCGTACGTTTCCAAGGAGAAGGTCGGACAATAACTACGCGAGCACCCTGTATATACTCCCTCCATCCCCTCCCACCGGTCCCGCTCTCTTCCACCTCTTGGCCCTAACTCGCTTTCCCGGCGTCGTCTCTGCATTGAAGACGAACAATGCTGGATTTTAATATGACGCATCCGCAGTCGCGTTTCTATGACTAACGGCGGCTTTCATTTACTGCTGCTCGAACACTGTTTCCACGTTAGTACTTGAAGATCTCTGCGGACAATCATAGCCGTCGAGAGGTGAGGGGTACGGAGGGCGGGGGGTTGAAGAGGGATAGAGAGGAATAGAAGAAGACGGGTGGAATCGGGAGGGACGAGCCCGTTGCACGGTTTGCAATTTTAATGCCGGCATTACAAGAGACCAGTCGTTTTCCCTTTCCGGCCGGCGAAACCGCTGAATTTACATTTCCGCTTTCGCGGAGAGCTGCGAGCGTGCCGATGTCGCTTATTATGTATTCTAGAAAAGCCATCGAGCGAGCCTTCCAGCCGTGCTGCCGCTCGCTTCCTTTTCTTTCGTCCTCTTACGAACCGAGTGCTTTCGACACTTGGCGGCGGTCGCGGAACGTTCGAAACGAGACTCGATCACCGCGAGATTAACGTCTCGGACGCAAGTACGATTGTCGGCCGCCAAACGAGCGAGTCGGCTCGCTTCGTCTCACTTCGTCTCACTTTGACTCGCCTTGTCTCACTTCGACTCACGTCGACTCGCTTCGACTCGTCTCGTCTCGTCTCGTCTCGTCTCGTCTCGTCTCGTCTCGTCTCGCCTCGCGTTGCGTCTCGACGTTTTGCATCCGAGGGAGGACGACGCGCATCTGTCGCGTCGCTCTAATTACGGTCCCGTTCCTTCCGTACCCTTTATTTTGTTTCTTCTTTATCAGGGCTGGCCAGGCAGCTGGACAACACGACGCGCGGGTGAAATTACAGGCTGGCGTTAGGTATGCGCGACGCGATTCTCGTTGTCGAGCTACGCGACCGGGTATCCACTGTTTCGCGACGCAATAGCCGAGAGTCGTGCGGCTCGCGAGTTGCGCCTACTACTACGGTATTCTGACCTGTGCCCGGTCTTCTCGGGTCACCGATGACCCGTAACAGTTCAGACTCCCCGTTCGTTAGACGATCCCGTGATTTACCATTTTTTGTCGTTTCTTGGAGCGAGATATACATTGCGTTAGAAAAGTATTCGTACACCTTAGTATTTTTGCGACAACTTTGCGCAAACGAGGAAATAAAAATCATCTACCATAATCAATAATCTATCGTGCGTTGTAAATGACAAACAACTCGGAAATTAACAATTTTTTAATAATGTAAGATTTACAAGAATTTGAGAACCGGAATGGTACTTGTCGCGTAGTAGATAATTTATAATTATTTTAGCCATGCGTTACAATTGATATTAAATGTGAATTCCTTTAAATTGAACGACATTCTTCTTTTTTGTTATGCGTTATTAAAAATATTTCCAAAATTTGTTCCAAAAGATTAGGATTGTTACTTCGATACGGAAATCGAGAACGGCGATGAAGAAATTCGTAACAGAGATTACATTGCGCGTGAAATGTTACAATAAAGAAAAAAACAATTGGCAAACATCACCCGATACGAATGTATCGTTTCGTTCGCAATCACGGCTCAGAAACCTTATAATGCGTTTGTTTTCCATATTCGTTACCACCAACGTGTCAGATTTTTTATGTTTACCGAAAAACGGTTAAAATCCTCGATCAAAATTTAATTCGTACCTCGTTTATTTATTTACGTGTTGTTCCGATCGTTTATCTTCGTTGCAAATACTCTATTTTCCGTATTAACGCGTTACTCGTTAAATTCTCCATCCGTTTCGCATTCTCTCGTATAATAACCGATATAATTAACGTTTTCCGAGAAAATCCATCGTTGATTTTTTCTACGTATACCCACGTGTACATTAACGTCGTGTACTGCAATTTTGTCTACACGGAAACAGTATTGATTGTTTTAGTCGTACGTTATAATTGATGTTTAATGTGCGTCTCTTTAGCTCGAATAATTCGTAATTGAAGTTAGATGGAGAAAAGGCAAATTAATATACAAGTACCGTTAGTTGTCTGTTTCGATAATTGTCCACGAATATCGTATACAAAGAGACCGACAACAATTGAATAATTTAAAAAAAAAATTCGAAAAACGGTTTGAATCGACCTCTTTGGTATTTCCATCGAGTGTTAAAAATTTTTCTTCCACGTATTGGTCCCAGTAATGGGTCACGAACGACCCGGGCAATACGTACCGAATACTCTGTCGAAAGGTCACCGTATTAAGAATTTATTTATGAACCGTTCTCGCCGATAAACAAACGACAGACTCTTCCTCTCCGACGAAGAAACAAAGCTTCGATCGTTCCCCTTTTTTTACCCACGTACGACGTTAGTACTCGTAGCTACTAAAAATTTTTCTTCCACGTACTGGTACCAGTAATGGGTCATGAACGACCCGGGCAATACCTACCGAATACTCTGTCGAAAGGTCACCGTATTAAGAATTTATTTACGAACCGTTCTCGCCGATAAACAAACGACAGACTCTTCCTCACCGACGAAGAAACAAAGCTTCGATCGTTCCCCTTTTTGTTTTACCCATATACGACGTTAGTATTCGGAGCTACTAACCGCGCGGTTATCGAAGCGTGTCTATCCGTAGGGGGGTAAGTTCTTGAACTATGCCAGGGCTGTTCACGGCCGAGAAGCTCGGACTTTAAACGATCGGTGTGTGGTTAGTCCGATAACGATCGTTCGAACTGCTCTCGTTACGGTTATAGTATAGCGGCGAGTATCGGGTACTCGGTGTTTATTCGCCGCGCGGCGCTGCATCGCGCAACGCCGGCTATCGATATCGAATGAACGTACAAATGGGATGCAGCTGACCACGCGTGCCCGTACGCGCGACGCCGAGTGGAACATTAGGCGGCCACGGTGCGTCGAGCGTTCGTCATCGATGGCGAGGTTCGAGTAGCTGTTGAAAGTCGAGTACCCTTCGAGCGTTCGCGTAACGAGCAAACGAACGATGTCTTCTCGTAAACGATCACGGAATCTATTCGAGTCGTCGAACGAAATCCACCGTTCGTTCGCCGGAAGACGATCAACGAGTGTTTACATCCTCGCTACGGATTACGGTCGACTGTAAGGAGACCGTGAGTCGCCCAGTCGCCGCAAATTGAACGACGGGGGTGGGGGGAAGGGCACGGGGACCAGGCTCCGCCCAATCCCCACCAAGAATCCCCGCGTTTAGGCGCTGAGCGATCGCGTTGCGTGGAACAGTGTTGCCACCTTCAATTTAGGAATATACGTAGCGACGATATCAACGTTCCGTAGATCCTTCTTGAGAATTCACCGATCTACGTTGCTCCGTTACGGGGTCCTGGAATTGATAATAATTTGTACAATTTCGTGCGAGAATTATGTATAACAATCTCGTGATTTACCCTCAGGGAAAAAAGGATCGGTAGATTTACGTGGATGTACGTAGACTCGACGCAAATGTAACTTTAAAAGTACAATTGGTACGCTTGCGTGGAATTTGTGTAGGTTTGCGTAGGTTTGCGTCGATCTATGGATTTTTTTCCAAGTTTATATCGCAAGGTTGGAAGATCCCTTTCGTGGTTCTTGTACGTGTGAAATTATAGAAATGATTATGGATTCGTTCGTTCTTCGTACGAAATTCGTAAATTTGTGAAAGGATGAAAAAATTCGTACGGTTGGCAACACTGCACGGGAGTAGAATTTCCGTGTTCGTGGAGAGTATAGAAAACCAACATCGCGTGATGAAGTTTTGTAAACATACGGACGAAACCAACTACCGTGGATAATTTAACATTAGGGACAGACGATACTAATTTGGAGGCCGATGACGAAAACGAATATAGCTCATTGTACACTTGGCACGTAATTGCACGCTTCGCGCGAATACTGTCAAGCTGATCGTTTGGACGCGTTTAACAGCTGAGAATTTATTTGTATCGCTGTCACCAACGATGGCTTATAATTTTGCAAAAGATACTCCGCTACGGACGATGCAGAAATAGTCCAATTGATCGATCACTTACGAGCGAACGACGAAGATAGCGACAGTGATGCTCCGTAGCGGATAATCCTTTTCATATTTGCCGCGCATCGTAGGATTAATCACTTATTCTTCCGTTACGATATTCGTAATGTTGTTACAAATGATCAAAGATACGTTATTCGTGTCTTATACTGTGCGTCCTTTACAAAATTTGTCGGACACTTTTCTTCCCCAAACCTTCGCAAACAACGTAAACTTGATTCGGTATTTTTCATTTGGATGCAATTTTTTCAGTCGATATTAAACAAGTTAACAGAACGAGCATTTTCAAATTATTCTTCCTTTAGTTCTTAACGCGTTCCTCTTAAAATTTTGTAATTATTTTTTACAAAATTTCTACACTTTTCCCCCTCAAACCTTGCCAAACTGCGTCAATTTGACTCGGTATATTTCCCTTGGGTTCAATTTATTCTCTCTTCATTTATTTAAATGCTCCATCTTGAATTTTATAATTGTCATTTTCTTTATTAAATTTCTACATGCTTTTCCTCAAACCACGCCAAACTACGTCAACCTGGCTCGGTATTTTTCATTCGCATACAATACTTTAAACGACACTACATAAATTAATAGAACGAATACTCTCAATTAATTTTCTCTTTATTTATTTAAATTCTCCATCTTAAATTTTATAATAATCGTTATTTACAAATTTAAACATTTTTCTCCTCAAACCACACCAAACTTCGTCAACCTGGCTCAGTATATTTCACTTGCATACAATTCTTTAAACGTCACGAAATAGACTAATAGAGTGAACACTCAATTAATTCTCTCTTCATTATATGCTCCATCTTGAATTTTGTAATAATGTCGTCTTCTCGTTTACGAACAGTACACGCGTTGATCGTCTTCTCGTTCACGAACAGTACACGCGTTGGTCATATTCTCGTTTACGAACAGTACACGCGTTGGTCGTCTTCTCGTTTACGAACAGTACACGCGTTAGTCGTCTTCTCATTTACGAACAGTACACGCGTTGATCGTCTTCTCGTTCACGAACAGTACACGCGTTGATCGTCTTCTCGTTCACGAACAGTACACGCGTTGGTTATTTTCTCGTTCATGAACAGTACACGCGTTGGTCGTCTTCTCGTTTACGAACAGTACACGCGTTGGTCATTTTCTCGTTTACGAACAGTACACGCGTTGGTCGTCTTCTCGTTCACGAACAGTACACGCGTTGGTCGTCTTCTCGTTTACGAACAGTACACGCGTTGGTTATTTTCTCGTTTACGAACAGTACACGCGTTGGTCATCTTCTCGTTCACGAACAGTACACGCGTTGACCATCTTCTCGTTCACGAACAGTACACGCGTCCATGGAACGAAAGAGAAAGAAAGAAGAATTCTCGACGGATCGTCCTATCCTCGGGTTTCGTTCTATCTCGGGTAGCCCTTTTGGTCGTTTATCCGGTCTCGCGCGTGCAAAAAAAGTCGCGCAGTCATGACAAACCATCCGTCGTATCCCAGCGGTTTTTGAGCAAGGAAGGACGCGAGACGAGCAATTTAGCCCGACATTCTCGTTTACTGGCAGTCATCGGACACCGTCGCTGTCTCCTTCCACGTTTCAACGACCCGCTAGACGCTGGGAAATGGATGACGAACGCGAGGAAAGAAGATAATAAACGAATAGCAGTTTGCGATAGGTAGCTGCTACCACTGTGTAGCTTCGGTGGGGAATTCCCTCCGCGTTGCGACTCGGAGGTTTAATTTAAGTGGATTTACGCGCGCTCGCGCCCTCACGAGCGAGCGGACGAGCTTGGAACGATATCGTACGACGAGTTTCCGTTCGAAATTTCCAAGTTCGTCCGGTGGATGGGATTTACCGTGTGTCCCCGCGTAGGATAACTCGATCGATCTTCGAAACGGGCGAAGCAGTCTATCGTCGTAATCGATCGCCGCGTCGAAACGAATCACCGACACCGATGAAAGCCACACGTAGCCACGCGACGGGGGTGAAATTGTTCGCGGTCCGGTAACCAGGCCACGATTCGTAAAACGTTTTGGTCGCCGGGGTAAACCGACGGGTCCATATATTTTCGACGAGGCTGGTACAGCGCGGTAGCAAAATATAATGGACGCAACGTGTCCTTTTCCGTTGCGAGCGATGCCTCGTCCTTTGTCTCTGTTCGACGAGAGAAACGGCATCCGGCCGAGCGATCAAAGCTTCCAGAAGCCCGACAAGCCTCGATGACGTCGATCGCTTCGGTTTCCCGTCGTCGCAAGCTCCGCTGAGCAGGCTTTTTTCATCCCGGCCTGCACAGGCCGCCCCGCAAAAGCTCGTTTTCCCTTTTCGCTGTGTGGGAGAGCCAGCAGCCCTACCGCGGATAAAATTAGATCGCCCGCTCGACCGATCTATCTATCTATCAACCGCCATTTTTCTAGCTCTAGCGTCTTCCCGTGTCCATCTACCGTAACGGATCCATCCGTTCGTCGACGATCCGTGAACGTTTATGGCGATCTCGGTCGCCTTGAACTTCGCGATGGACCTCCTACGAAGACACGGTGCCCCGGATAAACGAAACATCGTACGACCTTGCCAAGCGGAGAGTTATGAGAACGCGTCGACGCTCATATTGGTTGCTGTATACCAACGATTACAAAACGGGTGACGTTCGAAATTTCCGATCTGGGAGTTAGATTCGTATCGTTGCTGGATTTGTACTGTTGGTTCGCGAGAAGAAGGCCGACGATGTACATATATATATACCGTCTGCTGGTTCTCCTATCGTGACACGCAATCCTTGTCGCTACTAGTCGATAGTTACGAAGATTAGTTTCTTACAACGCAAGTACACGCACCTGTACGATCTATTATATTTCTAGCTGCGAGATAAATATCGGCACGAATGGGTGCGAATGAAAAGTGTTTGAGACGGAGCGAACGGCATCCAGCAGATGTTTATGGTTCACGGTAGGATACGAGAGTGTGCAGGGATCGTTGAAAACGAGTCTGAAGTTTTAGGATGTAGGAAGAGACGAGACGAACGAGGCAGTCGAAGAAAGGGCTTTGTTACAGTGTGGACGGGTCGTGGTCAGAAAGTCGAGATGCGTGGATTCTAGAGTGGGAGTTTCGTGCTTATAATTTACATTATTATTATCATCAAAGTAGGTGTAGTTAACCTGCCTGAATACCTAAAATTCCTCCACATATTTCTTTGCCTACTGGGAACGAATGGGCGTGAAAATGTACTGTCCATCAGCGAGAAGAAGGCAAACGAGCGTGTACATCCCCACTCTAGTTAACGATTTACCGATTTTCTCCTAGCATTGTACAGAAAGTCGCTATTGGTCAAGAAGCTGGTACACTGTAAGCTAGGGTTCAGAGGAGGCACTCGTTAGTCATCTTCTCGCAGACGGACAGTACATCGCGAATGATTTTGTCAAATTTTTACGAGATGTGTGTCATCTTAAAGATGTGAGGACTATCAGAATTGTTTATTCGCTTTGGTAATTTGATCGTTCGACAGAATGATTCAAAATTGGGTACGATTCTGAGTGATTCGAAAGGGTACGACATAGGTTTTTGAGACACTGAGATGAGTAAACTATCTCCCATGGAACGTGTACCCTGTATCCTATTCCTACCATGTGACCGATGACCCGTATCCGTGCGAACTAAATAAGTAAATAAACGATCGGACCTAACCCAGACCTAACCCGGACCGGACTCGCGAGCTTCGAAGAGATTCGTGAAACTTTCAAAAGAAGATTCGAACGCCTCGCGGGATCGAGCACTCTCGAGTAATCGATTCGTTAAATTTTGCAAATCGTCCAGCGTACACGGATTGTTACCAGAAGGCGACACGGTCACGTACTCGTGCGCCCAGGGGCGAGCTAATCTTCCTCGAATGCATTTTGCAGTCATAGTCGCGTCGGTACGGAATTCCTTTCAACTTTCTAGGCGTCTTCGCCCTTGTCCTGGGAAACATAACTCCGTCCGAGGATACAATGAGCGGCAGGCGTCCTGGAATGTAATTAAGCCGGAGTTACCGACGGAACACGACTGATGTCAAATTATGGGGTAACCTCGCTCTCTCTGGCCACCTTTACCTTCGTTCTTCTCGTCCCGGTTCGTCATAGCGATTTATTTCCTGCCAACCGATGGCTTCCGACGTTTTGCGGTCCGCGTTCCGTCCTTTCGCGCGTAATACTCGAACCGAGACGCACAAGTTCGACGAATATTGGATATCGAGCTTCGTTCTGCGCCATATCTTTCGACAACGGGCGCGTATTTGTAACGGATTCGCAACGCGAGGACAACAATAATTCGCGGATCTACCGAGCGGTTCGAAGGTCCCGGTAGCTTCAGTCTACCGAGCTGATCTGGTAAATCGAGTAATTCGTATGTATCGGGAATCTCGAATGTACCGAGCGGTTCGAAGGTTCGAATAGTTCCAGTGTACCGAGTTGATTGGATGAATCGAGTAATTCGTATGTATCGGGAATCTCGAATGTACCGAGCGGTTCGAAGGTTCGAATAGTTCCAGTGTACCGAGCTGATCGGATGAATCGAGTAATTCGTATGTATCGAGAATCTCGAATATACCGAGCGGTTCGAAGGTTCGAATAGTTCCAGTGTATCGAGCTGTTCGAATGAATCGAGTAATTCGAACGTACCGAGAGTCTCGAAAGAATCGAGTAGCTTGAATTATTTCGTGTATCGCGACAAGGACGAACGAAACGCGTGATTGTGTTTTTTTGCGCGGAATTAGTTCTCTCCGGTCGCGTTCAGACGGGTTTGTCGGTACGAGGGGAATCGCCAACACTGAAACCATATCGCGGTAACCGACGTGCAATCGATACCGTCGTCGCTCGAACGTCATTTCATACCACTTCGATAATCACTGCTACGGTGTCGAGCTATTCTTGGCGAACTGCGTCGCTTATCGTCGATCACCGTACGCACCGTTTTCGTTCGGGGACACGGCCGTGTGAAAGGCGTTCACTTTTCGGTCGTCTCGAGTTCGGTGTCGTTCGAATACTCGGTAACGAGCCAGTCGAGAGATATTCGAGCCGAACGACCGAGAACTCGGACGAACGGAACGGTCGAGAAGAACCGAGTGGTCGGAATTTGTTTCGAGCGGTTCGAGTGAAGCGAGAAGTTCGGATGTACCGAGGGATTCGAAGGTTCGAATAGATCGAATGTACCGAGATGATCGAATGTATCGAGTATCTTGGATCTATCGAGCGTTTCGAAGGTTCGAATAGTTGCAGTGGTACCGAGCTGATCGAATGAATCGAGTAATTCGAACGTACCGAGCGTCTTGAAAGAATCGAGTAGCTTGAATTATTTCGAGCGGTTCGAATGAATCGAGAAGTTCGGGTGTACCGAGCAATTTGACGGTTCGAGTAGCTCGAATGTACCAAGCTGATCGAATGTATCGAGTATCTCGGATCTATCGGGCGGTTCGAAGATCCGAGTAGTTCCAATATACCGAGCTGATCGAATTAATCGAGTAACTCGTATGTATCGAGCTGATCGAATGAATCGAGCTGATCGAATGAATCGAGTAACTCGAATGTATCGAGTATCTTGAATCTACTGAGTGGTTCGAAAGAATTGAGTAACTCGAATGCACCGAGTATCTCGAAGGAATCGAGTAACTCGAACGTACCGAGCGTTTCGAAAGAATCGAGTAGCTCGAAAGTCCGAGTTGCTCGACCTCACCGCGTACGATTATTTTGTTTACAAGAATTTTTACCGCAGCATCCTCGTATTGAAAAGAAAACTACATTAAATATTTATCATTCTTGCAAACTGATTCGTTGAATCGACTCGATACGAATTTCACGCTGCTCGAGTATCGTGACGGTGCTACTGAAGTCGCAAGGGCGCGGCCGATCGAAAACGCACGAAGTACTCGCGCGGTACCTGGAACGATTTTTCTCTCTCTCTCTCTTTCTCTCTCTTTTACCAAGGGAGAGAGAGAGAGAACGAGAGAGTTCTCGTTCACCGTATTATCGTTGCCATTACAGATAACGGTAATTCCGCGCAAAGCGGAGTCGAAAGTTTTCCTCGATCCCTGACCCCTTCTCCGCGCGATACTACTCAGAGAAAACTCTTAAAAATATCTGGAAATACGCGATAGAAGAGACACTCGTTTCAAAAATTTGCGAATAATACAATCAGTAAACGTTAAACAACGCGAATATCGTTACTCGTGTTCGATTCCTAATCACGTTTAGCGATAAATCGGGTCTCGGTTCGGTTTCTCCGTGAGCAGCGTCGTTTTCCACCTAAACCCGCGTCCTCGCTCCGGCCGCTTCAACGATCTCAATTTGCATACAAATTATCATCGTACTTTTAGTTTCTCGATGACGTCCGCGTTCCAAAGCCGGTGAAATTTTCGCGATTCCTCCGCGCCGATTTAGTAATTCTTCTCGCTGGTTCCTTGTTCGCCTGAAAAACGCATTAACGTTCGCTATCGGGTGGGTGGGAGGGGAAAGGAAGGAACGTTTCTTAATTACGAGAAAAAATTGCGCGCCACTCCCGCGATTCGTCGTCGCCGATTGAAGTTTAATCGCTCGCGTTGGTTCATTGTTGCGTTCGAACGACAAATCGCTTTGAGTGCCGATAATGATGATCGTTTCTGAGACATCCGCGCGAGTATAAAAGCGGTCTTTAAATCTGCATTTCGTCGCAACGTCGCTCGAAGCGACGCGGTACGGTACTTCCTCGATAAATGTGAAAACCATGGGACCAAAAATCACGTTTACAGAGAAACGTCCACGAAACATCTACACCTCTGTTGACATTTCGTCGAAACGTCGCTCGAAACGACGCGGTATGGTTCTTACTCGATAAATGTGAAAACCATGGGACCAAAAATCACGTTTACAGAGAAGCATCCACGAAACATCTACACCTCTGTTGACATTTCGTCGAAACGTCGCTCGAAACGACGCGGTATGGTACTTACTCGATAAATGTGACAACCATGTGACCAAAAAACAACATTTACAAAGAAATATCTACGAAACATCTACACCTCTGTTGACATTTCGTCGGAACATCGCTCGAAACGACGCGGTACGGTACTTCCTCGATAAATGTGAAAACCTCGAAAACCATTGGACCAAAAATCACATTTACAGAGAAACGTCGTGATATTTCGTCGACCATAGAAAAGAACGGGAAGCGGAAAAGAGAGAGGGACTGAGGCAGTTTCCGAAGTTTAAAGGTCGTTCGATCGCTCACAGCATCGATACAATCGCATTGTTTAAATTTTTGGCTTCTTTCGTGGAATCTGTACTAAGATGTTCGCACGATCTTCTCAATTGAAACTAGACCGAACCGATGAGCATCGTGAAACGTTAATCGCTCGACCGATTCCAAGGGAGACAAACTCTTCACATTTATCGTGTACCTATCACACTTATCGTGTACCAATCGCATTTATCGTGTACCTTTCGCATTTATCGTGTACTTATCGTATTTATCGTGTACCTATCGCATTTATCGTGTACCTATCGCATTTATCGTGGACCTATCACACTTATCGTGGATCTATCGCATTTATCGTGGACCTATCACATTTATCGTGTACCTATCGCATTTATCGTGTACCTATCGCATTGATCGCGGCAACGAAGAGTTCGAGCCACGAAACCTGTGACTCCGGCACGACGTACGGAGAAGTAAGGAGAATCGGACCAAATGTACTTCGTTGGACGAAACGGCGGGAAAATTGCACTCCTTTCGTCGAGGGGTCGCGATTATCCGGTCCAGGTTGGACGTATATGTAAATGGCAACAAAAAGTTGCGGTTTTAACTGCACGCCAACGACGCGGCGGCGTCTGAATTATAGCAGTTTCGCGGCAAAGTTCGGAAACAACACACCGTTCGCTGGAGGGTATGTGTTCATATACGAGAGTGGAGGAAGAGGAGGAAGAGGAGGAGGAGGAAGAGGAGTAGGAGTAGATGGAGGTGGAGGCTACGGATTTCGGCGGGCCGCGATTCAACCGACACGGGAGAGGACTATTGCCAAAGTTTTGAAATATAGGAATACTTGTTTTTGCAAAAGCGAGCCGTATCCCCGTGTTTAAAGAGACACAGCCACCGGCGTGGCCTATGGCCTTTTCGGAAAATCACGAACAACGGGCTGGCGGTAATTCGTTCGCGAATCTCCGACCAATTGGACACTTTGCTCGAATTTCAACGCGAAATATACGATCTCGGAGCGTTTTCGACGAGAACCGTGAACGGGCAGGGAGTGTTCGTTCCGTTCCTTCGCCACGATTTAGCCTTCTAATTTCGCTGGAGTGCGTTCTCCCGCACGACTTTACCCTGGCGTGCAACTACGGACATTTTCGAAGCCCTTCGCGTCGATTCGTCGAATATACTATGCGTTGTTCGAAAGATGACGCGCGGAAGGAACGCGGGAACGATTAGTCGTAGTGCATTAATCGCGTCTGTATGCATACGTGGTCTTGCTCGCGGTGATTCATCATAACGTATAACGTATAACGCATAACGTATAACGTATAACGTATAACGTATAACGTATAACGTATAACGTATAACGTATAACGTATAACATATGACGTATAACATATAATGTATAACGTATAACGCATAACGTATAACATATAACGTATAACGTATAACATATAACATATAACGTATAACGTATAACATATAACGTATAACGTATAACGTATAACGTATAACGTATAACGTATAACGTATAACGTATAACGTATAGCGTATAATATATAACGTATAACGAATAACGTATTGGCCGAAATGATTCTCGTCTACTACCAATCGCGTCGCTTGACAAAGAGGGGGCACGTGTCGAAACGAAGCGGACTAATGCAACGCAAGCGGTACTAGAGTGAGATCTGTGGTAGACATATGGACATTTTCATTAACAAAAAAGAAATAATTTTTATGAAGGAAAAATCAATAATAAAAAAAGGTTCATCTTTGCATTGGTATTGTTCCATCGATACGAGCGTTTATTTTATTGGCTAGTGTAGTCAACGAACCAGTATCGCGAAGTGTCGCATTAGTTTCTCGATCGGTTCCAAGAAAGAGCCTCCCCTCCCCTTTACCGGTAAACTTTTCACATTTATCGCGGTCCTCGGTTTCACTTTCCTTAGAAACGGAGGAAAGCACGATAAAATAACAGAATCTCCGTTCGAAATATTTCTGCGATGAAAATCGAGTTACGGGTCCATTTAGACCCACGCGTGGTTTCTCCTGTGGTAAAACCGATGGTATCGCAATGATTAATCCTTAACCGATACGATGGTCATTTTGTCACGTATACAATACCGTACAGTTTACAAGACCCAGTATAATTGTTCAAACATTTGTAATTATTTTCAAGAAAAACAAGATTAGAATTTTGAGAATGAATCTTACAAATTTCTCAAGAAGTCGGAGAAATAGAATTTTTTGACGATAATAAAATTCACTGGATTACTTTCAAGAAAAATAAAATCGTTATTTTGCGAATCAGTCTTACGAATTTCTCAAGAAGTCGGAGAAATAGAATTTCTTGACGATAATAAAATCCACTGGATTTTACAAATTTCTCAAAAGTCGGAAAAATAGAATTTTTTGACGATAATAAAATTCACTGGATTACTTTCAAGAAAAACAAAATTGTTATTTTGCGAATCAGTCTTACAAATTTCTCAAGAAGTCGGAGAAATAGAATTTCTTGACGATAATAAAATCCACTGGATTTTACAAATTTCTCGAGTCGGAGAAATAGAATTTTTCGACGATGATAAAGTTCACTGGATTCTCTCAGATGCTTAAGCGACTTCTCGCGAACCGAGTACAGTACCGATTGCACGTTTAAACGGCCGTTCGTTTCCCGAACGTTTGGCACGACAATAGCCGTCCGGATGGTCGAACGAAATAACGCGAAAATACGGTAGCTTCGGACTCGATTCGAAAGTAATATCGCGTAACGAACAACATCGCGGCGCCGATCGATCGCGTAATGCGTTCCGCGAATATCCGATCGGGGAATTATGTACATATTTTCGCCGGTGAAAACGAAGTAAAAGCAGACTCGTTGGGCGATTTCGGCGCCGGATAACGGTGGAACGTTACCGAATTAACGAGGACTGCGGAAGCGAACGCGTCGGGACTAATTACCGGAAACATCGAGAAAACGCTACGGCGTCTCGGGATCGGTTTACGACTCGAGCGACCGTTCCGACGATCGTACGGACGTTCGAACGATTATCGAATACCCGAGATTCTCCGCCGTGGGTGGGTGGTACCCGCGCCCGATCGCCGGCTCGTGTCGGTTTTTCGCGAAATTTCCTCCGATTCGCTCGCAAGAAGCTGTTCTCTATTCTCGGGGTATTTTAACGAAGCAATTTCGCGCATCGTTCGCTGTAAATTGCCGAGCAAGTTCCTCCCGGAACGTATCGTAAAATATTTCCTCTTTCTGGACACGTTGGGCTCTACCCTCCGACGCTGGAACGATTTACGATTGATAACGGGTGCAACGCGGCGCTGTACGGTGCACGATACGCGAGGCGATAATATACCGTGCGTGCATCGCTCGATGCCACCGTGTGCAAGACGAGTAGCTCGTACTCCTTCCACCAACGTACTCGAAACGAACGGGTTCTCTTTCTTCGACGCTCGCTGCGATACGCGCTACCTATTCGTACAAATAGCACACTGTGTTGCTTTTACTTCAATTTTAAACGGGTATTGATACACGAGGAACGTGAACGTTACTTATGTGCAAGATTTATGAGGATCGGAAGAGAAAAGTATTGTAGGATTCGATCCATTGATAAGTGTATTTCTTAATACACTTCATTCGATTTCGATAAGTATTCGATTTCTATTCAAAGATCATCCGATAGTGCGTAGGTTAGGCCAATGTCTACTGTGTAATACTGACTTCACACGGTGAAATTTTCTTAAACCTTAGCCTGTTATAAATTTTGGATACAATAGACCCAACTCGGTGATCGATCGACTTTTCACTTTTATTAACTATTTACTCTGCGTTTAAGGAAAGAAAGAAAATATCTGCCTTAATAAGTATTCCGTATGATTTATTAATGTTATATTACGAGACCAAAGACGAAACCTGAGGGAATTGTTATCGAATTGCATTATACTGTACATGTAATTCTACAAAAATAAAGAACAATACCAATGTTATGTATAACATCTGCAAATTTTAGGATTCTTCGATAAGCAAATGATTGAAGATTGGAATATTTTGTGTCGTTACGCAATAAATATGTTTAAAATCAGCAAATACAAAGAACACAAGAGTATAGAATTTTACACATTATACAGGGTGGTTATGTCCAACATAACTGATAATAACTTCGGAGCTGTTAACTCCATGAATTACCAACGAATTTTAACTAAATCTTCTTTATTAATTAGCACCACGAATGTGAAATAATCGTTTGCAAAATATATTCAAAATGATTGCCTTTCGTTAAACGGAACGGTGGATATTTACGGAATTATTACACATCGTAGTAAAGTATAACAATTGTAGTATTAAATGTGTAACTGTCATATTACAGGGTGTTGGTAGCATAACCAAGTAGGGTGTGATTCTACGTGAAAAAATAAGAAAACAATTTGGTACGACATTTTTTATCCGGAGCTCCGTTTTCGAGGAAATCAGCTTCAAAGTTTCTTAATCTTTGAGAACGATTTAGTTGTCTATTCTACCGCGGTTTTCTCCATTCGAGGTGTTTACAAATATTGACAGCGATGGAAACATTAATTGCTAAAAATACCTACAGTAGGGTAAAATTAGAAAAAGAGAAAAAAGATGATCTTAGGAACGAACTGAATCTCGTATTAAGAATCCATTTTTTAAATCCATTTTTTAAAGTACTGGCGTAATTTTAGTATCAATCCTATTGCGAAGAAATGGAATTTTTTCATCTAGTTTCCCTATAGCCTGTAAAAGAGTGCACGTTTAGTATCGAAACGCGTGTCTAATTTTAATGAAAGCGTCCTTGATCGAGAGTTACGAGTTTTTCAAGAAATGGGTTTTGTATCGAGGAACTTCAGACCCCGATCTATTCTACAATTAGAACCGCATTCCTAGCGCGTGCAAGTACAGCTGGTCGGTTTTAACCTATTTAGCCGAAACTACGATTCAGATCCGCGGCGCACGATTTGGATCAGAACGCGATACCCCCGGTTATGTTCCTAGTGGTCGATCTTGAATAATTATCGACGGTGGTTTCTGTTTATAACCCACCGAACGGAAAACATTACGCCCATAAACGTAATATTACTCTCGTCTTGGGAGAATCGGGGTCAAATGTTGTAAAAAAAAAGTCAACGGGTTAGTGCTGCAATTTGTTTACGCGAAGCACCGGAATAATTAAAGGCTGAACGAGTTAAGAAACGAACCAAGAGCGGAGATTGACGTAACAACAGCGTAGATTCGAGGATCGCACGTGCAACGTGCAGGTCCGAACTGGGTTGCGTTCTCCGCAATTGCGTTTCCGCGTGTACGGAAAAAGGACGTCCCATCTGAAGCGAACGTGACTTCAACCGAGCCCGGCTGATTTGTCGCGCTCATTCCCGAACGCGTAGGTCCTCGGGCTAACGAGCAAAGCGTCGAGAGGCCAGGACTTGAAAATAAACAGGACACGGAATATCGGTCCCGTTGCGTTCACGCTGGCCCCCACGAATAGTGTCACCGGACGGGAATAACGCACGAAAGCAGAGCTGATCGAATACTCGAATGAAACGAACCGAATAGTCTAATCAGTTACGAGAAACTCAATCGAGACGGGTAAGTAGAAGTGATCGAATACTCGAATGAAACGAGTCGAGTTGTACTCGTTTCGAATAGTGTAATCGATTCGAGAAACTCAATCGAGATGGGTAAGGAGACGTGATCGAATACTCGAATGAAACGAACCGAGTTGTATTCGTTTCGAATAAGTGTAATCGATTCGAGAAACTTAATCAAAATAAGTAGAGGTGATCGAATACTCGAATGAAACGAACCGAGTGGTATTCGTTTCGAATAGTCTAATTGATTCGAGAAATTTAATCGAGACGAGTAAGTAGAGGTGATCGAATACTCGAATGAAACGAACCGAGTTGTACTCGTTTCGAATAGTGTAATCGATTCGAGAAACTCAATCGAGATGGGTAAGGAGACGTGATCGAATACTCGAATGAAACGAACCGAGTTGTATTCGTTTCGAATAAGTGTAATCGATTCGAGAAACTTAATCAAAATAAGTAGAGGTGATCGAATACTCGAATGAAACGAACCGAGTGGTATTCGTTTCGAATAAGTGTAATCGATTCGAGAAACTTAATCGAGATGAGTAAGCAGAGGTGATCGAATACTCGAATGAAACGAGTCGAGTTGTACTCGTTTCGAATAGTGTAATCGATTCGAGAAACTCAATCGAGACGAGTAAGTAGAGGTGATCGAATACTCGAATAAAATAAATCGAGTTGTACTCGTTTCGAATAGTGTAATCGATTCGAGAAATTCAATCGAGACGAGTAAGTAGAGGTGATCGAATATTCGAATGAAACGAACCGAGTTTTACTCGTTTCGAATAGTCCAATCAGTTACAAGACACTCAATCGAGACGAGTAAGTAGAGGTGATCGAATACTCGAATAAAATAAATCGAGTTGTACTTGTTTCGAATAGTCTAATCAGTTACGACATATTCAATCGAGACGAGTAAGCAGGAGTGATCGAATACTCAAATGACACAAATCGAGTTGTACTCGTTTCGAATAGTCTAATCAGTTACGAGATATTCAATCGAGACTAGTAAGTGGAGGTGATCGAATACTCGAATGAAACGAATCGAGTTGTACTCGTTTCGAATAGTCCAATCAGTTACAAGACACTCAATTGAGACGAGTAAGTAAAGGTGATCGAATACTCGAATGAAACGAGTCGAGTTGTACTCGTTTCGAATAGTGTAATCGATTCGAGAAACTCAATCGAGACGAGTAAGTAGAGGTGATCGAATACTCGAATAAAATAAATCGAGTTGTACTCGTTTCGAATAGTGTAATCGATTCGAGAAATTCAATCGAGACGAGTAAGTAGAGGTGATCGAATATTCGAATGAAACGAACCGAGTTTTACTCGTTTCGAATAGTCCAATCAGTTACAAGACACTCAATCGAGACGAGTAAGTAGAGGTGATCGAATACTCGAATAAAATAAATCGAGTTGTACTTGTTTCGAATAGTCTAATCAGTTACGACATATTCAATCGAGACGAGTAAGCAGGAGTGATCGAATACTCAAATGAAACAAATCGAGTTGTACTCGTTTCGAATAGTCTAATCAGTTACGAGATATTCAATCGAGACTAGTAAGTGGAGGTGATCGAATACTCGAATGAAACGAATCGAGTTGTACTCGTTTCGAATAGTCCAATCAGTTACAAGACACTCAATTGAGACGAGTAAGTAAAGGTGATCGAATACTCGAATGAAACGAACCGAGTTGTACTCGTTTCGAATAGTCCAATCGATTCGAGATACTCAATCGAGACGAGTAGGCAGGAGTGATCGAATACTTGAATCAAACGAACCAAATTGTACTCGTTTCGAATATCTCAATCTATTCGAGAAACTCAATAGAGTCGAGTAACTCGGAAGAATCGAGTTGCTCGAAAATACGAAGTACGTCGAATTATTATCCGTAAAATAAAGCAATCGAATTACATTAAATTAAATTTACAACGCTCCTTAATTGTTTCAAGCTACTCGATTCAATTTTCTTCTTTCTTTTTTATTGTCCCTCGTTTTTTTCAAAACGTTCGAGTTTTTCCACTTCTCGGAAGATTAAAAAATGTGAATTTCAACGTAGTTCGAATTTCGATCTACTCGAATATTCACGTATTCGAACATTTCTGTTCGAGAGCGTTTCCACGATGACCGACGCGAAATTTACCGGCCAAGAAACAGACGCCACGTTGCGTCGATAAACGTATCGCATGGGACACCATACCATCGAAAATATTATCAGTTCGCGTTAACCGAGCGTCGAGGGTCTCCCTTATTTTTTTTTTCTTCTTCTTCTTTTTATCGATGCTCCGTATTTTGCTCAAAGTTCGGGGAGACGACTCGACCCGTTTTCAAATAAGAATTTATACAGGCGCGAGGCTTCCGCGCGCGTTATTCGCAACGGAAAATGTACCGGCGGCACTCCGGAAGTTGGAAACATTATGGAAATCGTGAGTTACGACACTTACCGGTGGCACGACGAAAGAGTTACGGTCGCTGATAAATTTATTAAAGGGCGAGAACAACGAGTCGGTTGGCCGCGGTTATTACTTGCCCGCGCAAATATTGCCTCGCGGCCGCTAATTCCTCGAAAAAGGAAAAGGTTGCCGAAACTGCTCGCGGTGACGGTTTCAAACTGTCCCGTAAACGGACCTCTCGTCTCCTCGTGGCGGAAAAATATTTGTTTCTCCACGATTTTCAACGAACGCGAGTCCGTCCGTTGTTACGAATTTCGTTCGAACAAGAACCGAGAGAACCGTAATTGCGATTCGATTTTTCACTAATACGCGCGTTGCACCGTCTTAGATATTTGGTGACTTGCTAAATTCGAACCGAGCCGAGAACTCGAAACAAACGAGTTGTTGGAAAGAATCGAGCTACTCGAGCGACGCGATAATGGAAACGTTACGAGTTCTTTTGCGAATATCACGAGAAGTGAAGGCAACGAAGACAAATTCTTTACAGATGGAATAACAGATAGTGTAAAACATTCGGAAAGTATAGTCAAAATTTAATCGCAATAATAGATTGTTCGATAAGTTTTGTCGCTCGATAAAACTTACCAAACAGTATAATACTAGGTTTATCGAACGATAAAAGTTATTGAATAATCTAGTAATGTATTATTTAATCACCTAATCTTCATATTGTACAGTCAATTTTTAACTCCTTTAAACTATCCTAGAAACTAATTAGAAATATCCGAGAAATGGCAGCACAGAGTCGTTTGATAAAACTTATCGAACAATCTAGTACTGTATTATTTAATCACCCAATCATCGTATTGTACAGTTAATTTTTAACTCCTTTAAACTATCCTAGAAACTAATTAGAAATATCCGAGAAATAGCAGCACAGAGTCGTTTGATAAAGCTTATAGAACAATCTAGTAATGTATTATTTAATCACCCAATTTTCGTATTGTAAGTCAATTTTTAACTCCGTTAAACAATCCTAGAAACTAATTAGAAATATCCGAGAAATAACATTACCGTGTACAATCAGATAAAATACACTTTCAACTGCTCTTCTTTCTACTTCTTTCGAGCCGTTCGGTTGTCCCGAGTGTCGTCAGACTCTGTTCGAATATCGAGCACGCGATTCCTTATCGCGTGGGTGACGAGATAATTAAAAAAGTAACGTAAATCGAAGATCGAGGAATACTCAGGTTGGCGTGATTCGCCATCGTGCTGAACGAAGGTTCGAGTACGCTTGTCGTTGTCGAACGAAGTTCGAGGTTGTTCTCGGTAAAAATCGGTAACGGTGTTTCCGCGGGACGGAATAAACTCGCGGTAACCGAAAGGAGTTTCCCGCCGCGGCGATAAATAAACCGGATTGATTTTATCGAGCAGCCGCGGTGATAGGCGGGTTTGTCGGGGGTTGTACGCTGGGAGCTACGACGCGGTTAGCCCGGTGCATCCTGGTGGCGCATCGGTGTCCATTATCTCCTTTCCGCACGTACAACGGCACGGTCGCGTAGCGCCGATTAGTTTGCCACTTTATCGTTTAAAGCTGCGCTCGTTGCGAGCCGCCCTACCGATGACACAAGGGCGAAAGGTCGACGACGGTAAGGCGAGCCTTTCGGTAACTCGAGCCCGTAGTTAAAACCACCGGTTGCCACTCGCTTGGCTCGCTTCGGATGCTGCGAGATCGCTTTTCGAATGCTTGCGAGCCTTTAATGCGTTCCTGGTGTTCGCCGACACGGAACGCGCACTCCTCGAATACAGAGCTAGGTAGTGTTCGCATCCCCACTTTGGTTCAACAGTCTGCTAACTTTCCCCCCACCGTTGCAAGAATTATCGCTATTGGTCGAGAACTGTGACGAAAATCTTCTCATAACGTGTCTCAATATTGTTTACCTTGAGATATGGGCGCGAGAATGTACTGTTCGTTCGTGAGAAAAAGGCAAACGAGTCTTTACATCCCCAGTCTGGTTTACAATCTACTAACATTCCCCCACCATTTGAAGAATTATCGCTATTGGCTGAGAACTGTGACGAAGATCTTCTCATAACGCATACGTAGCTATACAACCTATTTTGTGTCTCAATATTGTTTACTGCGGAGGTATGTGCGCGAGAATGTACTGTTCGTTCCCGAGAAAAAGGCAAACGAGTGTTTACATCCCCACTTTGGTTCAACAGTCTGCTAACTTTCCCCCCCATCGTTGCAAGAATTATCGCTATTAGCCGAGAACTGTGACAAAAATCTTCTCATAACGCACAAGTAGCTATACAATCTATTTTGTATCTCAATAGTTTACCTTGAGATATGTGCGCGAGAATGTACTGTTAGTTCGCGAGAAGAAGGCAAACAAGTCTTCGCATCCGATTTTTTGCGACACACAAACTTGTGCAACTTGTATTTTTTTTATTATTGCTTGCTACGGACGAATGTGTCAAGGTGCAAAGATTGGGCTAGTGTGTTTCTATTTCAGAATATGTTTTGATAACAGTAACGACAAAATTAAAGATTTGCCTCCTGGAACATACATTCGCTTGCTTTGTACCGACTGTTACGTTTGAAATCTGTCGTTTACGTAGCGAATCACCAGATGTCGTTACGATAAAAGATGCGAGGGAATGTACAGTCGGCCAGTGAGAAGAAGGCCAACTGCATCCATCCCCGCTCTACGGTCTACCAACACCCCCACCATGGCTCGTGCGACGAATTCCTCGATATCTAATTTCTACGAATGGCTTCGTCAACAGTTCATCCCGATCCCTAAGTTCAAATTCGACGTCCTCCCTCCCGATAAGACTTACCCCGAAAACCAACCGTGTGAAACTTTTCCACCTGTACTATTCTTTAAGATAACAATTGTATATAAACCCACCAAGCTCTCGCATAAAGCAGTCTACATTCTGAAGTCAATAGGTCGCCACGTTGTTACATTGTCCGTTTCAACCAATTGTTTCTCCAATCCGTATAATTTTCGAGTAAAGTTCTTAGTTTGGATTTGGTGATCGTCGCGACTCTCACCACTACTCGCTAAATTGAACTTCGACGAATCAGGATTCGAGCGTGACTCTCACCACTACTCACTAAATGTAACTTTGACGAATCAGGATTCGAGCACGACTCTCACCAATCCTCATTAAATGTAACTTCGACGAATCAGAATTCGAGCACAACTCTCACCAATCCTCACTAAATTGAACTTTGACGAATCAGGATTCGAGCGTGACTCTCACCACTACTCACTAAATTTAACTTCGACGAACCAGTATTCAAACGCGACTCGAATCCTTCGCTAAAAAGTGACAGTTTGAAATTTGTCCCGTTACACTCGCGTTGTCGCCATTGGCCAATAGCAAGCCCGCGTACAACTATAGGAGAGCCAATGGACCCTAGACTGGGACCGAGCACTGTCATTGGCCTTCTTCTCGCGCACAGACACTATATACGTTCACCCGGACGATTTTCCATCGTTCCGTGTCCCGTCACACTCGCGTTGTCGCCATTGGCCAATAGCAAGCCCGCGTACAACTATAGAAGAGCCAATGGACTCTAGACTAGAACCGAGCACTGTCATTGGCCTTCTTCTCGCGCACAGACACTATATACGTTCACCCGGACGATTTTCCAGCATTCCGTACGAACGAGTTTTCCTTGGTTCGGCACTGCCTCTGCCGAACGTTTCTCAATTTTCCGGAATTTTCTCGCAAGATTCTCGGGACCGTGTTCGAGCGATCCATCGTATCCATTGTCCTTTGCGCGCGAAGATCCGCGAGACGCAAAGAGGCGACGTTGGGTGTTCGACGGTGGCAAACACGACGGTGGTTGGTTGCTCGTAGACAACGGATATCCGAATCCAGGATTCGCGTCAGAAGGGATTCGCGTCAAGCTCGAATAAAACAATGGAGATTCGAGACGAAGACAATGCGGGCTGTTTCAACGGCCCACCGGGAAAGGTGCTCGCTCAGAATTCTGTTCATCTACGCGTATCTAAGGTAACTGCGAGCTCCTCGAGCTGGATTCGTTCGTTCGTTCGTTGGTTCGTTCGTCCCTCTTAGTCTCCTCGTATTTTACGCCCGTTTCTCGTCTACGTCTGACGCGCGAAAATTTCACCGTTCGTTCGACGATAGCCACGATCAACGGTTCGTTTCCCAATGATCCTAGACCCTAGCTTACTCGTTTACTTATCCTCGTACCTTGTTCTCGTGTTTTCTCCATCAGAGGGTCCTTGTTTCTAGCTATTCCTCTCTCGGTTCTGGGTACGGAGAAAAGATGTCGTGTCGGTTTAACCCTTTGCGGACGGAACGGTTGAAAGTGAACCGTACCGTGGTGCCGAGCTCCTGCCGCGATAGTCATTTAAAATTGCCAGCGCATATTTCTGCTTTCCTCAGCCATCGACATGCATTTAAGTGGGACACATATATGCGTTTCTCGGCACTATCAACTGTTTTCGCTAAACGCATATATGAGTTCTTCGGCCAATTTGATGATTTGCGTAAAACGCATATATGCGGCACTCGTCCGCAAAGGGTTAAAACGCGGCGTTACCACCGCTTAGAGGCGTCTTTCAGAGAACAAACGATTAATCGACGTGTACCTTCTCCGCGCAGAAGATTCTCCTTCGCGAGCGTATCGTATCATCGAAGCCACTCGCCGACCTGTTCTTTGACCATTCTCGCGGTAAAGACTCCCCGTGGACAATGATGACTGTACGAAACCGATGGTTCGACGACGCGCGATGGTACCTCGTAGATTAGGTTCGTTAACCCCCGTTTAAAATTCATTGGTCAGAGACCACGAGTTCTCGCTATTGTTCGACGCTTCGTTGCGTTTCAGTCCGCGCGGAGTCGAACGTACACCGACAGATTTCACGCTGGAAGGATCTGGAAATTTTCTCGGCTCACGGTAGCTGCTCCGACTCTTGAACCGCGCTCGTGCCACGGCTGATGGAACAATAAAGCATTCGGTGGCCGAGGAGCGAAATTTTTTCCTCGTTTCTACGACCTTGAACCGTTTCGAGTATTTAGGAATCGTTGATGACTTCGAGGTGCGTGAGCGTCGCGCGGAGAACAATATTGAGAAATAACCGACGCGATCTACCGTTATCGAGTTCTCTTACGTTTGTTCCTACAGGTTTCGAGGAACGGATTATTTCCCCATTGTTTCAACAGGAAGAAATATAGTTCTATAGTAGCACGCATTAGTTGCCACTGGCCGAGGATTGTTACGAAAATCGAGATATAGTAAACGTATAACAGTAAAGTGTCTCGATAGGTAACATCTTTAAGATTTAACAAAACACGCGTCTCGTAAGAACACCTAGGAATTTAACAGAGTCGTTTGACGATATAGTGGATTGTTCGGAAAGTCATTTCGTTTTTTTTTTGTTTTGATGAAAATGAAACACGATTTTTTTAGAGTGAAAAAATTTCAACACTAGCGAGGATGTAAAATCAGCACTAAATGAGTATTTTAATTCGAAATCCCAGAAGTTTTTCGAGAACGGAATAAGAAAGTTGACCGATAGATGGGAAAAGGTGATCGAAACTGATGGTCGATATATCGATGATTGAAAATAAATGTGAGTATTAATTTTTTTCACCGAAAGTTACCGTCAAAAAATGACATTACTTATAGGGTGACCTAATACATGGTTTTTGATTATCCGTGATCCTGGAGTTTGGATTATGTGTTGGACTTATCGGAGTGTTTGGTTGTCCTCACATGCACATCGAGCTACTCTAAACCTCGTCCCTCTCTCCTCTCTCTCTCTCTCTCTCTCTCTCTCTCTCTCTCTCTCTCTCTCTCTCTCTCTCTCTCATTCACTCACTCATTCACTCAGACACTCATTCAAAAACTCACTCTTTTTCTAATTTCAATTTCTCTTTCTTATTCACTCAATCACTTGTTCTCTCTCACTCACTCACTCTTTTTCTAATTTCAATTTCTCTTTCTTATTCACTCAATCACTTGTTCTCTCTCACTCACTCACTCACTCTTTTTCTAATTTCAATTTCTCTTTCTTATTCACTCAATCACTTGTTCTGTCTCACTCTTTCTCACTCACTTACTCACTCTTTTTCTAATTTCAATTTTTCTGTCTCATTCTCTCACTCACTTGTCCTCTATCTCATTTTATTTTCATCTTCTTATTCACTCAATCACTTCTCTCTCTCTCTCCCTCTACGCACGCACTCGCTTCGTATTTCTTTTGCTCCACGCGTCCTACGTTCCCTCCACTGTACATAGATCCATCGGTTCGGTCGAAAACGGTCGATCGATTAGTTGCTCAACGCGATGCGCCTAATTTTTACCCGTGAAAGCGAATCCCCGTGTCACGGTTGTCCCGTGTCCGATCGGGCGTTCGTAATTCGAGCCCGGTGTTTCTTTTTTCCGGATGGAAAATTCAAACGGTCCTCCTTCGGTGGTTTCCACGCGTTGAAAGGGCTAATCGATCCCGCGTCGTCGCTTTATCTCTCGTATCGAGCGCCGATACCAGATACGATCCGATCCCGGAATGATCAACCGGCAATTCCTCGGCGAATTTAGGGAGCTAGGTTTTCTACGCGGGAGCGGTGGGCGACGAAGAAAGAGATTCAATCGGGAGGAAGCAATTTGCTGGCGGGTCCGATCCAGTGACATTCACCGTTCGATCATCCCTTGTGGGGTTGCTCGGGCTCGACCCTCGTAATTGACCAAAGTTTCTAACCCCCGCTACGCTCGTACAAATCGTGCGCGAGATTAATTTCCGTGGGTTCAAGGTCTTTCTTCGTGGCGAGACACCTCTCTGCTGGGCATTCTTAATCAGTTCACCGGGTACCGATCTCGGTTTTATTCTCGCTCCGAATTAGGGAAACGCGCTCGAAAGGGAAGTGGAATTTCTTTCTCTTTGTCTTTTTTTTTCTTCTTTTGCCTTCACCGCTTCCCGACGAAGAAGAAGAACTCGTGGACCGGTTCGAATCGTCAGAGGCCGAGATTCGCGAGGTCGAATAACAAGGCGCGTTCGTCGAGGGTCCATTAACTTATTAATCGGGCCGCGAACAATTTCTTGGCAAGTAGCTGCTCGTAGGTCCGCCCTCGTCTCTGGTAGGATTCCAAATCTCGATGAAACGGGATAGAAAAATCATTTCCACCGGATATTTAAACACGCTGGGCTTAATCAGACCCTGGTCGGCTAATTGGTAGCCGAATATTTCGCGCGAGATCGGTCGACCTTTTTTTTTTAACCCTTTCGCTACGTGACAAAATGTGATAGCTGCGAACGGAGTTCATTATCGAGTAGTCGATACTGAGCTACGGAATGCTACGAAGTGAGTAGAGTGGTAAATTATTCCACGCTGTACCTGCAACAAATTCGAAGGAAACTCGGCGATTCGGGCACAGATGATGTCTCGAATTATAATTTTTTACTAATTTCTCGGAGTGTAACGAAGATGTCAAAGTTGCCAGTCATCTATCTATTCTCCAAAATATTTTCTTTACATTAATCATTCGATAACACTGGTTATTTAGAGTTTAGAATAGTTCACTGTAATCGATCTATATTCACTTTAGAATAGCTCACTCTTGTTACTCTATATTCACTTTAGAATAGCTCACTTTAATTATTCTATAGCTCATTTAGAATAGTTATCTCCTAACACTCTACAGTTCTTTACAAGGGGAGTCGTTAGAAAACCTAGACTTTTCGTTGATATGTTAATTACTGTCACAATATTTCTGTCTCTGCATTGATACTTTTAAACCTTCTAAAATCACAATTGTAAGCTGTTTGTTTTTTACCACAATCCAAACACTCGTTATTTAGAGTTTAGAATAGTTCACTGTAATCGATCTATATTCACTTTAGAACAGCTCACTCTTGTTACTCTATACTCCATTTAGAATAACTCTCTCTTATCGCTCTATATTTTTTTAATATGCTAAACACGTGTAAACACGTACAAATACCAGGACTGATCGATAAAATTTAGAATCGACAAATGAAACCTAAACTTGACCGATTTCCAACCATTCACTGCAAAGTATCCCTTTGAAATTCCTTACCGTATCAATAAATTCGCGTCTGTGTAGCAAATAATAAACTGTTGGAACGAATGCAACAATGATCTCAAAGCTGTCAGATGTCGATGTCACTTTTAAGAACTGTCTCCGTATTGGCGCGAAAGTTATATTCTCAAATTCATATTCTTATATGTACAACAACTATACTACTAGATACACGATAATCCCTGCATATTATAACAAACCAGATATTACAATCTGAACGTTACAACGTAAACATTTATTTCTAATGAACGTGTATGTCGACCAGATGCGCAACATGGTCGGTTTTCGCGTGGAAAGAGACGTACGCTCGTCGAAACGAGAAACGCGTTCGGAAAAGGGAGCGATTTAGAACGGATTCTTCGGAGATGCCCCGATGATGGCTCTTCCGGCGGAAGGAACGTTACCGGTCCCACCGGGTGAACACTGGATCGGAGTGAAAAATCAAGACTCTCGGAAGTAAGACGAAGAGAATGGAAGAATCCTCTTCAACGCGTTGTATACACCCAGGTCGGGGCTCGTCGGCGTGTTTTCGTTTTTGCATCGGATCCTCGGGGGCGACGCGAAAGGATCTACGCGGTGATCGATGCCCGGATCTCTCCGATGGAACCGTGAGTTACGATCGTTGGGTCGTTGTTCCGGGTATTTGGTCGTTATTTTGGCTCCCGGAAAATGGAAACATCCGCGGATGCGTTTTCCGAGAGTAACGCGTCCCCGCCGTGCTCGCGGCTTCGACGAATACGGTAGAAATCATCGACGAGGGAAATGTTCGTTCGTTCGTTCGGCTTTTTAATTAAAATCCGCGAAAATTGCACGGTGATGTTTTTCAGAGGGAAAAAAAAAGAAGTGGGGGGGAAAAAAAAAGTCTCGACGATCTTGAAGCGTACGAACACTCCGGAAGTATTAGAAGTTCATCGAAAGAGAATCCGAAAACTTTTGCAAGACTTACCGAAGAAATTGTAGGAATATCTATTAATCGTTATTTATTAAAGATTGGAACGTTTCGTTCTTGTGAAATTTAGTTCGTTGTAAACGATGTGAAATTTCTTCGTAGAATTCGTTTCATGAATGACGTTACGTGTGTCTATGGGTTGACTTAGGTAGACTTTTGAAAAAAAGTGTAATGCGAATACGACGAAGCTCGGTAATAATAAAATAATAATTATACAAAACTTCGAGGGAATGTATGTATATTTTTTTTTAATCGTAAATTAGTTGGACTATCGTGGTGGTTTCACTAGAGTTAAAAGGATCGATGTGACAGAAATACTATAACGGTAAGTAACATACTAATGAAACAGCTACGAGGTCTTCTAACGACCACCGTATTAAAAAAATATAGAACGATAAGAGAGAGCTATTCTAAATGGAGTACAGAATAATAAGAGTGAGATATTCTAAACTCCAAAGGACAAGTGTTTGGATCATGGTAAAAAAAAACAGCTCACTATTGTGATTTCACAAGGTTTAAAAGTATCAATGAAGAGACAAAAATATTATGACAGTAATTAACATACTATCAAAAAGTCTAGAAGGTTTTTTCACGACTTCCCTTGTAAAGAACTATAGAGTGTTAGGAGATAATTATTCTAAATGAAGTACAGAATAATAAGAGTGAGCTATTCTAAAATAAGCATAGAGGGATTAGAGTGAGCTATTCTAAACTCCAAAGGACGAGTGTTTGGATCATGGTAAAAAAAAACAGCTCACCATATGAGTGATTTTACAAGGTTTAAAAGTATCGATGCAGAGACAGAAATATTATAACAGTAATTAACATACCAACGAAAAATCTAGAAGATTTTTTAACGACTCCCCTTCTAAAGAACTATAGAGTGTTAAGAAATAACTATTCTAAATAAAGTAAAAAATAATAAGAGTGAGCTATTCTAAACTCCAAATGACGAGTATTTGGATCATAGTAAAAAAAAACAGCTCACCATGTGAGTGATTTTACAAGATTTAAAACCATCGATGCAAAGACAGAAATATTACAACACTAATTAACGTACCAACGAAAAAGCCTCCTTTTAACGACCACCCATGACAAATAATACCATAGTCTCGGCACACGAATGGTTAATCGATGGTCGCGCGTTTGTCGAAAACAAATAGGGCCGCGAGAAATGAGCCACGTTTTATTCCACGGAGGGTATCTTCGACGATTCACGGTAGGTGCTCGGAAGTTTAACGTTCATCGTTCGTTCCGGTAGCCTCGGATACTTTGTACGCGTGCTCCCCAGAAATTATGCAGCCCGATTGTTTTTTTCCGGTAAGCGAAAGAAAGTTCGCAACGTTTACGGACCCTGGTACCCAGGTGTCCCCGCCCGGTCGCTACTCTCGCGCGGAGTCTCTTTAAGCCTCGTAAGTTACAAATTGCCAAGTTTTTCTGCCAAGGTACCAACCCACCTATCCAGTGTTCGCTGGTGTCTCTCGTATCGTCCTCCATTTGCAAAGTCTCGAAGCTACGCTCAGGTCCGAAATAACAAGCCCGTATTTTATCCGTTGGAAACTCGTCGAACGTTGTACCATCGCGTACGCACTCGCTGCAATTTAACGAGGTTGTAACCGGGTTAATTCCGTCACGGAATTACGTTCCTTGAAAATCGAGGGCGCAACATCGTCGCGTACCTTGTACGCGATATTTACGAAACGAACAACCCCGCTCTTTGTCGTACGTAGCTACCGAGACTGCTTCGTTACACGAGTAACGTTAATTTAAATAAACACGCTCTCGCGTCGTAACGTCGTTAATAATCGTCGGTCGTCGTGGAGGCGCGCGCTGGCGCATGCGCACCAGCGAAACGAAAGACGAAACGCGTCGTTCGTCGGTACGCGAATTATGATTGTGTCGCGGTTAACGTGACCGGGCACGTGGCAGAGGTAATTGGATTATTTTCTCTACAGTCGCTTAACTCGATTATTTTAACGCGGCGCGGCACGAGCCTGCTGCATTACGCTCGCTGCTAACGAGTGACGTCGAAACACGCACTTCACGGGAGGAGGAGGAGGTGGAGGAGGGGGGGAACCAGTCGAGAACGGCCCGGCGAAAAATGCTGCGGGAACTCCTCTCGTCCATGCGAAAATACGATACGATTTTATGCGAACGATGCTCGTGGTTTGTCGTTATCGCGATAATTAGGCGGTTAAAACCCAACGCGAATCGAATCGACCTCGGTATAATTTCTATTCGACTCGCGTGTTAAACCCTTGCCCGACCAAACGGGTTACAGTTTCTACGTTTCTTTGGATAATTGACCGCGTTCTTGTAAAACGAAATTTTGTTCCAGATTCTGTATTTTTTTTTTTTTTCTTTGGATGCGTGTCGATCGATTTGCCCAAAGAGAGATTTGTACTTGGAATTTTAAATAACATGTGTTCACGCTTGTTCGTAGGTTTTTTTTTTTTTTTTTTTGATAATTAAAGTTTTCTCGTGAAACTGTCGTATAATCGTGTTCCAACAGATTTCTCATTCTTTGGGTATATTTACATCGGTTGCAAAGAAATTATGCTCAAGATTTTAAGTAACTAACGTTCGAATTTATACGCTCGTTTACAACTGGATATCTTGGATATCTTGAATATCTTGAATATCTTGAATATCTTGAATATCTTGAATATCTTGAATATCTTGAATATCTTGAATATCTTGAATATCTTGAATATCTTGAATATCTTGAATATCTTGAATATCTTGAATATCTTGGATATCTTGAATATCTTGGATATCTTGGATATCTTTACATCGAGTGCAAAGAAATTAAATTATACTCACAATTTTAAGTAACTAACGTTCGAATTTATACGCTCGCTGTACAACTGGATATCTTGGATATCTTGGATATCTTTACATCGATTGCAAAGAAATTATGCTCACGATTTCAAGTAACTAACGTTCGAATTTATACACTCGCTGAACAACTGGATATCTTGGATATCTTTAAATCAATTGCAAAGAAATTATGCTCACGATTTCAAGTAACTAACGTTCGAATTTGTACCTCCGTTGTACAACTGATACTTAACTATTCGTACAAGAAAAAATATATATTCAATAAAAAAGAAGAAATATTTGGAATTATGAACGGACATTTTACAAAAAAAAAAAATTTCACGGATAAGCGAACGAACATAGAAACGAAACGAACGGATCGTTCGAAACAACATTCGATACGTTATCGAAAAAGAAAATTAATATACTCGGGTATATACGAAATAAAAGTAATAGTTAAATATTTGATCCGATACCGCTCACCGGGTATCCCGGTTTGTTCAACAATTTGAAACATTTTTGGTTCCGCGCACGCAAGGGCCGAGCGTACCGATGAAAATAAAGATGAAATTTTCTCGTGGCTCGGTCTGGAAATTTTCTCACCGTCTCGCGATAAATTATTTACGCGGCTTGAATGCCCCGAACGATGGAATAAATTTTTTTCACGCTCGTATCCGAAACGCCTTTAAAAGAGAGCAAGCTACGACGAACGGCCAGGGGGTGGAACGAAGGGCGGATATTTTATAATTAACGAAATAATTTATCGAGCTGCTATCGAGTACAAGGACCGTTTACTTACTTTCATGAAAATTCCAGGGCCGATGGAAAAATTAAATAAAACGAGGGAGAACGACGCCCGGGTGGGGCGACCGTTGGATAAAACGATGTTATTAAAACTAGCGTCGCGACGCGGATATGTTTTTTTTCCACTCGTGCGCACACACCAACGTTCCTTCCGTAAATCGAGCACGAGTGAGTTCAGGAGATACCTGCTGCCGATAGCAAACATTTTTGGCTACATTCGCGCAACCGTTTTGGATTACTTCGCGAACATCGCCTCTGACAAAAATTACGTCGACGAGAATCGTGACGCGTACGCTCGTTCGAGACTCGATGTCGACTCGACGTACCAAGATGGAATTTTTCTCTGGGTGTTTAATTTTCTCGAAAAAATCATTTTAATCGATTTTTTTTCCATTTTCTGTCCTTGTTAATTGAGATCGGTGATAAAAAATACTAAAGAATCGCAAGCTGTGTATTTTCTCCAGGTGTTTAATTTTCTCGAAAAAATCATTTTAATCGAATTTTTTTCTCCATTTTCTGTCCTTCTTAATTGAGATCGGTGATAAAATACTAAAGAATCGCAAGCTATGTATTTTCTTGAAAAAATCATTTTAATCGATTTTTTTTCCATTTTCTGTCCTTGTTAATTGAGATCGGTGATAAAATACTAAAGAATCGCAAGCTGTGTATTTTCTCTAGGTGTTTAATTTTCTCGAAAAAATCAGTTTAATCGATCTTTTTTTCCATTTTCTGTCCTTGTTAATTGAGATCGGTGATAAAAAATACTAAAGAATCGCAAGCTGTGTATTTTCTCCAGGTGTTTAATTTTCTCGAAAAAATCATTTTAATCGAATTTTTTTCTCCATTTTCTGTCCTTCTTAATTGAGATCGGTGATAAAATACTAAAGAATCGCAAGCTATGTATTTTCTTGAAAAAATCATTTTAATCGATTTTTTTTCCATTTTCTGTCCTTGTTAATTGAGATCGGTGATAAAATACTAAAGAATCGCAAGCTGTGTATTTTCTCTAGGTGTTTAATTTTCTCGAAAAAATCAGTTTAATCGATCTTTTTTTTCATTTTCTGTCCTTGTTAAATGAGATCGGTGATAAAATACTAAAGAATCGCAAGCTATGTATTTTCTCTAGGTGTTTAATTTTCTCGAAGAAATCATTTTAATCGATTTTTTTTCCATTTTCTGTCCTTGTTAATTGAGATCGGTGATAAAATACTAAAGAATCGCAAGCTATGTATTTTCTCGAAAAAATCATTTTAATCGAATTTTTTTCTATTTTCTGTCCTTGTTAATTGAGATCGGCGATAAAATACTAAAGAATCGCAAGCTATGTATTTTCTCTAGGTGTTTAATTTTCTCGAAAAAATCATTTTAATCGATTTTTTTTCCATTTTCTGTCCTTGTTAATTGAGATCGGTGATAAAATACTAAAGAATCGCAAGCTGTGTATTTTCTCTAGGTGTTTAATTTTCTCGAAAAAATCAGTTTAATCGATCTTTTTTTTCATTTTCTGTCCTTGTTAAATGAGATCGGTGATAAAAAATACTAAAGAATCGCAAGCTATGTATTTTCTCTAGGTGTTTAATTTTCTCGAAGAAATCATTTTAATCGATTTTTTTCCATTTTCTGTCCTTCTTAATTGAGATCGGTGATAAAATACTAAAGAATCGCAAGCTATGTATTTTCTCGAAAAAATCATTTTAATCGAATTTTTTTCTATTTTCTGTCCTTGTTAATTGAGATCGGTGATAAAATACTAAAGAATCGCAAGCTGTGTATTTTCTCTAGGTGTTTAATTTTCTCGAAAAAATCATTTTAATCGATTTTTTTTCCATTTTCTGTCCTTGTTAATTGAGATCAGTGATAAAATACTAAAGAATCGCATGCTGTGTATTTTCTCTAGGTGTTTAATTTTCTCGAAAAAATCATTTTAATCGATTTTTTCCATTTTCTGTCCTTGTTAAATGAGATCGGTGATAAAATACTAAAGAATCGCAAGCTATGTATTTTCTCTAGGTGTTTAATTTTCTCGAAAAAATTATTTTAGTCGATTTTTTTCTATTTTCTGTCTTTGTTAATTGAGATCGGTGATAAAATACTAAAGAATCGCAAGCTATGTATTTTCAATGGGTATTATACGCATCGAAATGGTATCTACTGAGGTCTCCGAGGATTCCACCTTAATACGATAAGGGTTAACGATCCATCGAACACTATTTCGATGGACGAGATATCGACTCTCTTTAGCGCAGTGATCGGTTGGCCTTTTAGGGGAATTTTTTCATAGGTAGTTACCAAGTGAAAAGCTTAGATCCTCTTGGAGGATAATATCGTAATTCCAAGAGATCCGAATTTTTCTTTTTCGGATAAAAATATTACAAGACGAGTCACTCGTTACTTTTGAAAGCTCTTTTGCTAGAACATTGCTAGCAGGAATATCTGAAACGAGAAATTCCTATCGACTCGTAAAGTAGAAACTGTTATCTCGAATCGGTTTACGATTTTTAAAAGAAATTTTAATAATCGTAAATTTTTTTTTACAATTTTTATAATCGTAAATTTTTAAAAAAAAATTTGAATAACCATAAATTTGTATAATCGTAAATTTAAAAAAAAAATTTGATTAATCGTTAATTTAAAAAAAAAGAATGATAATAATCGTAAATTTTTTGAAAAGATTGTAGTAATCGTAAATTTTGAAAAAAAATTTGAATAATCGTAAATTTAAAAAAAGAACGTAATAATCGTAAATTTGAAAAAAAGTGGGATTAATCGTAAATTTAAAAAAAATTGTAATAATCGTAAATTTAAAAAAAAAGTGTAATAATTGTAAATTAAAAAAAAATTGTAATAATCGTAAATTTAAAAAAAAAATTAATCAATCGTAAATTAAAAAAAAAAATTATAATAATAGTAAATTTAAAAAAAAATTGTAATAAACGTAAATTTAAAAAAAAAATTTGAATAATCGTAAATTTAAGAAAAGAATGTAATAATCGTAAATTTAAAAAAAAAGTTTGAATAATCGTAAATTTAAAAAAAATTTTAATAATCGTAAATTTAAAAGAAAATGTAATAATCGTAAATTAAAAAAAAAATTGTAATAATCGTAAATTAAACAAAAAAATTGTAATAATCGTAAATTTTTTTAAAAAATTTGAATAATCATAAATTTTTAAAAAAGTTTTAATAATCGTAAATTTAAAAAAAGAATTTAATAATCGTAAAAGGAACAGCAGTTTGAAGAAGAAAACCGTCTCTTTTTACTTGAAAAAATCAACTCTAAACGATTCTGCGAGATTAAAGAATCGAGATATCAGGAAAATCTCAGTATCAGTATGCTACGTTGTGGAATACTTCCTGTAGAATGTTCAGTGCAAAGTTCGAAGAAAATTGGATGTGTAATTTCGGAGATTCCATGGCAGCCAGGTCAAGGAACATAGTTTCGAGAAGAACGTAAGAGAACTTTTAGTATAACATTTTTATCGAGGAGGGTTTTTAAATTTTATCTTTAATCAATTGTGCCTGGTCCCCGTACAGCGTTCCCTCTGTCTGGTAAAAACTTATCTCTTTTTGAGTTGTCGAGGTCCCTTGCTCCGCTCGCTCGATTCAGCTGCAGCGTTGGATAGTCGTCTAGTTGTTCGTGTACACTGTGGCACGTTCTTCCAATATTTAACTCCATTATTTGCACTGTTGACAAAATATTATTATCGTCGTTGTTGAAGATAAACACTCGTATACACTTGTTGTTCGCGTTCCCCTTGCAGATTACTCGTTTGACCACAGCTTTCGACTTTTTCCCAGCCACACTCGTACCACACCCCGTATCTCGTATGCAAGAAACTTAAATTCGACGAAATTAAAGTGTAACAAGTAAAACGACTCGATACGATGTTTACGATCGTTCGTTATAATTTCTTTCGAAATTAAACATGGTATGTAAACGTAGACTGAAAGAATATGGATGAAAAATTACCAGGAATATTAAAATCGATGAAGTTGCAACGAGTAACAAGGTTCTAGCCAAATGCATATAAATCGTTGGGAACGTGAAAGGATGTGCGGTGGAGCTATGTTATCGATACTCGGCTACAGATTTCGAAATTACGTAGGATTAATCATCGGTGTTGGGTTAAAAAATTCGAAACAACGTAACACCCCCGACGCGTTTTAAATAATGAAAAAAAATTATTCGAACCGTTGAAAAGAAATATCGAAAATTGCAAACAGAGCTGAGGAACATTCTACAAGATCAACGAAACGGTGTCAATCGAGAAGTTGTAAAAACCTGATCTCTAGGAAGCCAAACTTAATAAAAGTGCTGTTCAAAATTCACGTAAGGTCGTATAAACGAAGAAAAGATCAAATAGTCGTTAACAACGTTCGCGAAAAGATCGAGTGCAAGTCGTTGCACATATCTCTCATTCCACGTACAGTCTGAATGGTGTAAAATACAAGTAAAGATTGTTTCAAAAGTTCCAACGAGAGTTTGTTCGAAATGTTTGCGATTTGTTCGCAACGTCCACGGTTTCCAGTGCCTATTGTGCGATTTCAGGTTCCTTAATTATCATTTCGGTAATTCGGGTTGCTTCGTTGGAACGAGTCCCCTAGTTTCGTTCTGTTCGAGGTGGTGAACGTTTCAACGGATTCCATTATTATTATTATTTTTTTTTGTAAGTCGTTCCAACATTTTAGCAGGTGTCATGACTTTCGAGCGTGGCTGTAGGTCCACGTTACCGGTTTCGAGTTCACCAACTGACCAGGGTGAAACTGCCCCAAAGTGTTCCAGTTCTATCATCAGGCAGGAGGATGGATAATTTTTCACGTGGCATTCGGCCGTGTTTGTTCGCGCACGTGGAGGAACATCGTCCACGGAATAAAAATGTCTCCCCTAAAGCTCCCCCCGTGGGGATCTATCAATTTTACGCAAACGAAACGGAGTGAATAAGAGGTCGCCTGTTTCCCGTAAACGGAGTTTTTCTTTCGAAACCAGACGAGACTCGATCTCTGTACTTATCGAGAAATACAGTTCTTGGAAATATGGCGAAAAGTGAAGAATTTTACGAGAATCTAGACCCAAGTCACTCATCCAACAGAGGAGTTGATTTTCGTGTCTTCTGTCGTTCGATGTCTTTGTTTGCGAACGTGGAAAAGGACGATTGAACGAGAAAGAGGTCCTAGGGTCGAGTCGAGACAAAAATTTTACGTAACGATGAAATAAATTAATGAAAAGATGAAACTTTTCCATTCTTCCGAGAATTTTCCGATTGAAATCAGACCAAACACTTTGTAATTTGTGTTCTACTTAATGAGTAGTGATCATTTTCTCGTATGATTTATTAAATAAAAGTAATCCAAATTCTTACACTTCAGCCACTACAATTATTACTATACCTATAAGAATTTTTCAAACGATTAGGAATCTATTGTGGGTAATTTTGGTCTCGTTTTAATTGGAAAAACCTTATAAACAAGTTGGTAGTATCGTCCAAAAAAATAAGAATAAAAAAAAGTTCCATCGTTAGTATCGTCTCATCGATATTCAAATTCGAATATATTAGGTTGTTCGAAAAGTCGTTTCTTTTTTTCGGTGAAAACGAAACACGATTATTTTAGAACGTATAAACATTTGATCAAATTATACATTCCCCATTTTGGAAAACAAAACGACATTCCGAACAACCATAGTTTGGTCGAGTATCAGGTGTGTCACGACGACACTTTCGATACTTTGGTCGAGTATCAGACAAGTGTCACACTTCGTTGTTGGGGACGAACAACAGTCAGTTACACGGGGAATCGTACCGTGCAGTTATCCAATTCTCACCCCAACTCCACGATCGTTACGATTTCGATGTTCTTCACGTGCCACGGAAAGCAGGCAGAGGACGAAAGTCAGGTGCAAAGCGTTTGGAACCTTGAACGAGTTTCAATCTCGATGGAACGACTCGTGTTGGCGAGATGGTGGTGGGAGTCCAACGGTGTAAATTAAAAAACAATATTGATCGCGCCGAACTTGTTTAACGCTCGTAACTCCCCGGTCGAAGATACCGAGGCGTTTGTTTACGAAACCAGCGAGGTGTCTCTCGTTACGATCGATGCGACACCGACAATGGCCGAAGAAGAGAGGCGAGGAGAGAATGCTCGCTGAACTTTACGAGCTTCGGGACAGTCGCGAGACCGCTTGAATGGGCCGAGTCTCCGCAGGCGGACAGCTCGTGTCAGCCTCCGGTTGTCACGCAGAACCGTTTCATCTCGTAATACGCGATACCAGGACCCACCGCCACGGGAAATTTGCCCGCAGTTTGATCCGAAACAACGCGCGGTTTCGCGAAGCGGATTTTCAATTCGGAAATGTCGGATTTCCGAAGAATTCGGTCGGTATTTTTTTTCTTTTTTTTTCTGAGCGATTTCGAGCAGATTTTCGCGCAGAGACATTTTTCAGTCTCTAGAAAATACACGTTCGCATATTTGAGTATTTTGATATTTAATAACTGGATTTTCAACGCTGAATAGGTTTCTCCTGGTATTCTTTAGGTACTTGGAACTTGCGGAGTGTGGTTTAATAATGTTCAATAGTGATTGTATACACGCTTTGAACGTTTAATACTTGAATGTATTATATTAGGTTGTTTGGAAAGTCATTTCGTTTTTCTTTGGTGACAATGAAACATGATTTTTTTAGAGCGTATAAACATTTTAGTAAATTGTGTATTCTCCATTTTGGAAAACGAAATTAGTTTTTGAATAATTTAATATAATTCATGGAATGATTATTAGCACGTGTTTACGATGTTAGGTTCTCGTGAGGACTTGGGTGATCGGTTACTCGGTCTCGTACTAGGTATACACGCACACACACACACACATACACACTCATACCGTAGTACGCGATAAGAATGGTCCAGAAAAGGACGAGTACGGTATACAAATAGTTAACATCTATAATCAGAGATGTAATTAGTGACTTTTGAATACTCTAACATCGACCTCAAGCTTCGTTGTGTATTTAGAATATTTTTCGTTATAATTCCCTAGCTAGATAAAATACAAAACAAATGTTTCGAGTAATATATCACCCGGTACGGTGAGATCTATTGAAATAAAAAAAAATGAATATGCGATTCCATTAAAAGAAAATGAAGGTTACATCCTCTTGAATCCTCGAAGAAGCAGAGCTCTTGTCTTCTGCACCTAAAATAATCGTATACCATTTAATTAAAAGAAAGAAAAGGGCACGTCGAGATCTGCTGTAATTTCGAAGGCAAAAGCTCTCCAAGATTTCAGATAACTCACCCTGTATACACTTGCACAATAATTACTTAAAAAACAAAGAACCCCCATCATTTATTATTAAAAAAAAAATCGATATCCGCGGTAATTTCACTGAAAAAGAAACTCGTCGCGCTTCGAATTTACCCTACGTGTACACATTTAACGGTATTCGAGCAAAAATTTATAACAACATTGGCAATAATTATTTTTCCTCGTTCTCGTGTGAGCAAAAAAGTAAGCTTTTTTTTTGCCACGGATCTTCGTTTCACCGAGCTACGAGAGGGTCGAAGACGAAGTTGTTCCGAGTTCACGCGGTTAGCCGGTGTTCTGCGGAGAATGGCCGGTAGTTCGGATCTCGGGCGTTAATATTTCGGCATAATGCGCCTATCCGAGATATACGAGGAGCGATTTCTGCCGGCGAACTGCTCGTGAAGTTTATCGCCGCCCCTTTCGTGTCGGACGTCGCTCGACGACAGAAAAACCCGCGGAAAGAGAATTTATGCGAGCCGTCGACCCTCTCGGTTCCCAAGGACTCGCTCTGCTTTTGTCACCAACCTGTTCGTCGTTGGTCGTGATTTATCTTGACGAGGACCGGCCCATTCTTTGATGGTCGTGGTTGCGAATTAATATGGCGACGATACCCGTAGACACGGTACGGAAGTGGCTCCCGTTGGTTGGATTGAAATTTTTCAATTCGAGAGTTTCGAGTTCGAGACTCGATTCGGTCGATTTTTACTCTGGAATCTCGGTCGTTCGACGAAAGAAGGATATCGGAGAAATTTTCGTCCCGAGTCGTTGGTTCGTTCGTTCGTTCGCAACACGGACGAGTATTTCCGTTTTCTTCACCCTCCCCCAGTTTCCGGTCTTCGTCGAGGCTTCCACCAGCCCGGACCAAAGTTTAGTAAATCCAAGATACAATAGGCTGCGCAGTTTAATCCAGCTCATGACTAATCCAACCGAGAAACTTGGCTCCGTGGAAACTTCATCTTCTTCGCTCGGGGAGACGAATGGACGAACGATGGTAGTCATCGTGTTTAAACTTGAATTATTCCGGCTTCGCCTGCGAAGGCGAAACCCCGTTTCTGGGACCGGAACCGTTTGCGGAGATCTCTCGCAATTTCACCATTTTAAACGGATCCGTCGCCCTCGTTGGTTACGAATCGCTAAATAGATTTTTCGCGCGCGATGCTCACCTGCGGGACTTTCGAAAAACGTCCACCTCGCTTCTTCGAGACCGAATTGTTCGCGCCCTGTGGTCGAAAGAGCATCCATCTCTTGGTGATGATCGTCCAGTGTAACGGTCAAAATCACGGTACAGCGTTTCACGGTGTTCCACGGCGTTTCATGGTGTTTCACGGCGTTTCACCGTGTTTCACAGTGTTTCGCCGAGTTTCGTAGCGTTTCACGACATGTCACGGCGTTTCACAGTGTTTCACAGTGTCTCGCGGTGTTTCGCGGAGTTTCGTAGTGTTTCACGACATGTCACGGTGTTTCACGGTGTTTCACAATGTATCACGAAGTTTCATAGTGTTTCACGACACGTCACGGTGATTCGCGATGTTTCTCGATGCTTCACAGTGCTTTATATCGTACTACGATGTTTCACCGCGAGTTGTAAACACATGCAAACGTATCTTTCTATTTTTAACGCCAAAAGGCACTTCAGTTTCCGTAAAAGTAACGCGACAGTCGCTACACATCTTTCCCAATTTCGCCGGATTAAACGGATTCATCGTTCTCTACGAATCGTTAAACAGGTTTTCACTGCTCGCCTTTGGGACGTGTTCGGGCGTTTAGAAACGATCCTCCCCACGCGTCTTCGAGCCTGAATTGTTTCGCACCCTGCGGTCGAAAGAGTATACGCCACCTCTTGGTAGCTATCCGTCGAGTGTGACGGTGAAAATCACGGCACGATCTTGTAGCGTGTTCCACGGTGTTTCACGGTATTTCACGGTGAGCCGACGCACACATATCCGTCCATCTTTAACGCCGAAGGGCCCTTCAGTTCCCGTGAAAATAACGCGATAGTGGCAGAAATGCTGAGCCGTAGTTCCTTTGAGTGCCGAGCGCATTTTAGGGGGTCTAAAGTACTCGAGAGAATCCCGAGGGGTTCTTCCACGCCCTTGTTCTCTCCGCGTTTCCTGCTCCTCGGCTAGGAAGAATGGAATCGTCACGAAGGACAGATCGCGCGAAGCACCGTGGATAATGAAATCCGCCGCTTCGCGGTCGGGTGGAAAATATCGCGAGCAACGCGCTCGGATTCCTCGAAAATTCTATTCGTCGCTCGACGGTTCCGATCGTGTTGGTTAACGCGACGTTTCACCGTTTTCTCGATACGTAACCGGGAAACTCGATCGACGAAGGTACCATGACCGGCTGATCAAATATTCTACGCGCATTTTTCATCGTGGCGTATTACGCGCTGTTTCTACGATAATTGTGAAACCGAGGACCGCGATAAATGTGAATAAAATGAATTGTTCGTACTACTAAGGCGAGTCTCCTTTGGAACCGGTCGACGGACTAATGCGAAACCAGTGTTGTTTCGGTAAATGTGAAATCGAGGTACACGATAAATGTGAAAATCGAGGTGCACGATAAATGTGAAAATCGAGGTGCAAGATAAATGTGAAAATCGAGGTACACGATAAATGTGAATTTCGAGGTACACGATAAATGTGAATTTCGAGGTACACGATAAATGTGAAAAAAAAATTTTCTTCTTTACTGAGAGAAGCCTTTACAAAACTCATCGGTTGACTAAAATGTAACGCTAACCGGTAAGAGAAATGTTCACGACGATGAAACAATGTTAACGCGAAGGTGAACTTGTTCGATTCTCTATAAATGTAAACTTTAGTTCGAAGGTTTTCGCATTTATTACGTAAATACTGTATCGGCTGAAACTATCTACGGCAACTGGGTCGAGCGACGTAGAGAGAGTAAACGAGATCGACACCGTGGGAGACACTGCAAAGAGAGCTCGTGCACCATTTCATGGAACATCTCGCGATCCGTGGACAGTACTACTCGTTCACGGTAAAGGTCGTCACCTGACGGTCACGAGACCACCGTACTTACTTTCTTTCTTTCGTCGCGCGAACAACCGGTCGTTCGTTACTCGTAACGAGGATAATGTTCTTTAAAGAAGTTCGATTCGGGAGCAGAAAGAGAATCGCCGGAGGGACAGTTCCCGAACGCGGAAAGGGGTGCTTGAAAACTCTCGGAGCCGATTTTTATTACGATTACCGGCTCGTCAGCTTCTTCCGGCCGTGGCAACAAAGCCCGAACAAATTTTACGGCTTCGTTATAATCGAGAGCGTCTCACATTGTTGGCTTCTGCTTTCAGCGACATGAACGTAACGATCGAACGTTCCTAATCATCGAGCACTTTGGAAAGCTCTCGACCCGCCGAGTGCAAGCACTAGGCGATGCACTAGGCAAACCTTTGCATAGAGCCTTCCAGTGAAGGAAAGGTATAGAGAGTCACGGAGAGGAAGAGAGTCGCACAAAGGAAGGAACGATGAGAGAGAGAGATATATATATGTATATATAGTAGAACGGGATGGCGGGACGAAGGGTGAGAAGGGTCGGAACTAAATGCGCCAGTATGTGCAAACTACCATTCGATCAAACAATTCTGCACAATGGCCGCAGACACTTGTCCTACGTATCTGGCTCGTCCACAATTCCTTTGGCAGTCACCCCTGTTTGCTGACTCTGTCAGCCGTTCCTCAAGCTGACTGCAGACTTTTCGATCCCCGACATTCGTTGGCTCTCTGTCGCCAAGTTAGCGTCGCTCTCCATTTTCCTTAATAATACGGTTCGTCTTGGTGACGCATCGAAATAACGACCCGGAGCTCCCGGGTGAGGATTAAAATCGTCGAATTTCCGAGAAATCGAGTTCAAACGAGCCTCCGGAATCCTCGTTCCGTGGTCCCAAGTACACCTGTTCCTCCGCGTAAACGGTGTTTTTATTTACGCGCTTTGACGGAGAGCGAGTGACAACGAGTTAACCCTTTCGCTCCGGCGGGCGTATATATACGACCTTGAAGAATGAATTATTACGCCATTCTTATACGAAGAGCGTATATACACTAGAAAAGTGGTCGCTGAGGTACGAAAAGCGTATATATACGGTCTGGAAAAGTGGTCGCTGAGGTACGAAGAACGTATATATATGCTCTGGAAAAGTAGTCGCTGAGGTACGAAGAGCGTATATATACGGTCAGGAAAAGTGGTCGCTGAGGTACCACGAGCGTATATATACGGTCTGGAAAAGTAGTCACTAAGGTACGAAGAACGTATATATATGGTCTGGAAAAGTGGTAGCTGAGGTACGAAGAACGTATACATACGTTAATATGGATTTATAATATGGATTTCTTCCATTTCCTGGAGTAGAACCGTAAGTTTAAACGATTGTTGTTCGAAAGTTCCATGACACTTTGCAACGCAATTTCTGACCATTACCGATAATAACTTTTTCACAAGTTAGTAGACAACGAAGATCAATTTCAGCTTTAACACCTTAAAATTAACACCTTTTTTCTGCTCCACGCATCTGTTCCCCCCGATCGGTTTCACAGTTTAAATCCAACGAATCTCCAGACTCAAGAAACGCAACACCTAGTCGACGAAACGAGCACTTTCGACATCGGTTACTTTAAAATTGAATCGAGGCTCCAAACAACCCAGTACCATCGTCCATGTTACGATTTTCGGGAATAAACAAAAGCGAATAATGCGACGCGAGCTCGCGTAGGGGTCTGAATCGACCCGACACCTTGTCGTAGTCGTTCGACTTAAAAGACGATCGATCGAGTCTATTTTGATAATTCTCCGTGAATGTTGTACGAAGAAGTTTAAAACAAGTCAAAGTCTCTGGCAAAATCTTCGATAAAAGATCTATTAGATCAGCGAATCGATTTGTTTCGTTCGTTCGTTCGTCGCGATCCGACGTTCGAATTTTCTCGTCGCTGGTAATGGGACGGGGTTCAATTTATGACGTTCCGCAATCCCTGTAGAACACTCGCGATGCAGTCGATACGGGTCACGAGCGTAAGTACCAACGCAATTAAGGTTGCGACGTTCCCGGGGTCGCGACTCGGAGTCGCTTTCACGTGAACGAATGTAACAGGTTTATCCAAGTGGACGCCTTTAAACGAATATTTGCACTCGGATCGCGTGTCCTTTTTCAATTTACTTGAGTCACTTCAGTTCCATCGTTTCTGTTCTCGCCGATACGCCGGACCGAGATCTCGAACGTTACGTTTGCACGCGTTTCAACAGCTTCGATGATACCTAGGGTGGTTTCAACGAGACTCAACGATCCCTACTCGTCGATATTTTTCATCGGTTACTCGCCATCGATACCCGTTTTAAATTACAGGAGGTTACCCTAGTGGAGGACACTTGCGGTTTTCTTTAAATAAATAGAAAAATATTAGATATATCGTTATGATCGTTTTAACGAGTATTTGGTGGTTTCTGTGGCTATTATAGCAAACAAAATATTATAATCTAAACTTTTGCAACATTTACAATATTATTGTACAAAACGACGAATTCAACGAATAAGGTGACTCTATGTTGGCCTTGAACCTCGAATGTAAATAAAAGAACGCGTGTAATTCTGTCAGTTACATCATTACAACAAACCAAATATTATAATCTGAACTTTTGCAACATTTACAACATTATTGTATAAAACGACGAATTCAACGAATAAGGCGACTCTATGTTGGCCTTGAACCTCGAATGTAAATAAAAGAACGCGTGTAATTCTGTCAGTTACATCATTACAACAAACTAAATATTATAATCCGAACTTTTGCAACATTTACAACATTATTGTACAAAACGATGAATTCAACGAATAAGGTGACTTTGGGTTGGCCTTGAACCTTGAACGTAAACAAATTAACGCGTGTAATTCCGTCAGTTACATCGTTACAACAAACCATATATTACAATCTAAACTTTTGCAACATTTACAACACCAGTGTTGATGTTCCATTGTATAAAACGACGAAGGTGACTCTGCGTTGGCCTTGAACCTCGAACGTGAACAAACTAACGCGTGTAATTCTGTCAATTCACACGTTGAAAAGTTTCTCTCGATAATAACCCTTGACGAACGTGCAACGTGTGGTTGAGTCGTCGACGACCTTTATTCGTAATCTGGTCAACGATGTTTCATCGCAGAATCCATTTCCCGCGCTGGATACCGATGAACCGTTGACATCGGGTCCTCTCGATCGCAATAACGCTCTCGCGTATTCTTCTTGCCTCGACACAGTAGTTTTCTCCGTTTCGTAGTCACCAGTGTCTCCGTGTCGAACACTCTCGCTTTCCTCTCGGCTGGAAATCCTCTCCCTCGACGCACTCCACCATCCGGGCGAACGGTTCGGTGCTCCGGTCGATTCGACCAATTAATCCACGCTCGGTTGCATCCCGGCGTCAGCCCCGATTATTTATCAATGATGCTGAAACGACGAGCCGTAAATCGGAATATAATGCAACGCGAGCTAGGGTGTGTTTCGTCGCAAAGAAAACGGTCCCGGTTATCTTTCCGCGCGAGCGGGCATCTGGAAAAGCGAGGTCGCGGGAAGAAGTGGAAGAAAGGGGCGCGGATAGAACCGGGGACACCGCCACTTAGGCTAACGAGAATATAATCGATGATATACAGCCGCGTGGCTTAATCACGCGCGAAGATAAAACCGTCCACTTTATCTCTGGACCGAGTTGAATCTAGCAACCCTCGCGTGTCGTCTGGCCACCCTTGGCTTCCTCCTACGTCCCCCCGACCCACCCCCACCCCCCCTTGGGACGAGGAACGCTCATTATGCGTCTGCAGACAGAGGAAGATTTCATTACGCCGTCCGGGAAGACTTTTTTACTGCTCCCGGCGACATGCATTTCGCGCGGAGAATTCCAGACAGGGCCCAGGAGGAACTCGGCGATCTTCCCTTGGACCGATCTCCAGGTCGAACCGAATATAAGCTCCGTTTAGGTTCCAGTTACGGCCCTCACCGGTTTAGTGTCCCTCGTTATTGCGGAATTGGTTTTACGATGCGAGGTTGCTCAGGTACGAGCATGACAACTCGTCAGTGGTGAGAATATTCGGTGATTGTTACGGAAAGGAGTCGATCGCAAGTTGGTAAACGAGAAAACGTACAGTGAACGAGAGAGGACTTACTCTGAGATATAGAACAATAGTAGAATCTGGATTAATCGTTATTATTAACTTCGTACGCATACTTTATAATTAGACGATCTTTCTTTGGGTCGATCTCGACGTCGAACCGAATATAAGCTCCGTTTAGGTTCCAGTTACGGCCCTCACCGGTTTAGTGTCCCTCGTTATTGCGGAATTGGTTTTACCATACGAGATTGCTCAGGTACGAGCACGAACGCGTGAACGATGAGCGTGAGTCTCGATGCACGATGATCGAATGTTTGTTTCGTATTGTAAGAGGACTTGTCAGTAGTGAGAATATTCGGTGATTGTTACGGAAAGGAGTCGATCGCAAGTTGGTAAACGAGAAAACGTACAGTGAACGAGAGAGGACTTACTCTGAGATATAGAACTATAGTATAATCTGGATTAATTGTTATTATTAACTTTGTACGCATACTTTATAATCAGTCGTGTTAAAGTACATTTGGCAATTTGGTACAGTGAAAGTTAGGACATACGCTGAACCAGAGAGTACTTGCTGCGAGATGTAGAACAATGGTGCAGTTTAGATTAATCGTTATTATTAACTTCGTACGTATACTTTATAATTAGTTGTGTTAAAGTACATTTGGCAATTTGGTACAGTGAAAGTGAGGACATACCCTGAATCAGAGAGTACTTGCTGCGAGATGTAGAACAATAGTGCAGTCTAGATGCACAACGACCTTATGTTGAAGACATAGAATGATTATTAAGGTAGAATGTAGAATGATTGAAATTGAAAGCAACGTGACTCATCGTTGGTACAAGTACTGTCAAGTGACAATAGATGACGAGATTACCATACTTTAACACTTTATAATCAATTATTTTAAAATACACTTGACAATTGTACATCTCACTCGTCCAATTCACTCACACTTATCGCCGTAAATTCTTCGAAGTGGGACCACGAAGTGAGCTCCGACTGTGTCGACGAAATGGGAAACTCCGTACAATTTTTACAATGTTACTAACCGTCTTTTCCACGTATTGTACGTTTCTTTCCCTTTTCCTTGCAGGTTAACAAGAGAAAGAGAAATATAGACCAAGACTTTCGACGATCGAGTCCCCATTCGTACACGCGTTTAGTATCTTTCTCTCTCTCGTATCCATTCCTTCTCTGTTTCTTCACCGAATTCCTATAACCTCCCCGTATAAGGGTCCAAATTCGGTCCCGATTATGGACACTGAAGCGAGGACTATTGTACGCGAGAGAAACGTACCGGTCGAATCTTGTTAAGATCAAAATTTTCCTGTTAAGAACAAAATTTTCCTGTTAAGATCAAAATTTTCCTATCAAGATCAAAATTTTCCTGTTAAGATCAAAATTTTCCTATCAAGATTAAAATTTTCCTGTTAAGATCAAAATTTTCCTGCCAAAACCAAAATTTTCCTGTTAAGATTAAAATTTTCCTGTTAAGATCAAAATTTTCCTGTCAAGATCAAAATTATCCTGTTAAGGTAAAAATTTTCCTGCTAAGATCAAAATTTTCCTCTTAAGATCAAAATTTTCCTCTTAAGATCAAAAATTTCCTGTTAAGATCAAAATTTCCTATTAATATCAAAATTTTCCTGTTGAAATCAAAATATTCCTATTAAGATCAAAATTTTCCTGTCAAGATCAAAATATTCCTGTTAAGATCAAAATTTTCTTGTCAAGATCAAAATTATCCTGTTAAGGTAAAAATTTTCCTGCTAAAATCAAAATTTTTCTGTTAAGATCAAAATTTTCCCGTTAATATCAAAATTTCTTGTTAAGATCAAAATTTTCCCGTTAAGATCAAAATTTCCTATTAATATCAAAATTTTCCTATTAAAATCAAAATTTTCCTGTTAAGTTCAAAATTGTCCTGTCAAGATCAAAATTTTCCCGTTAAGATCGATGTGACCTAAATAACGATGAACAACGATCCCGTGCCAAAGTAGACGATCCGTTTAGCTCTCTTACACGGTGTCCCCTCGAATCGAAAATCGCATAACGAGCAGTATCAAGCGTCGAGTCGGCTCACCCGAAGAACGGGGGGTCTCGCGTCCCCTTTCGATGCGCCACCGTGGGCCCGTGTCGCCTGTAAACTCCCAAGAGTCGTAAAAAATCGTTGCATTCGTGCGTAAATTCCGTTTCCTCTCCCCGCTGGCGGTAGACAAGCTTTACGAGCGATTTTACGAACCTTTCCAATGCGAGATATCTTCCTCGTCCCTCCCCTCCTTCTTCGCTCGTCTCTCCTCTCTCCTCTGTTCTCCTCATTGTCTGCGATAGAAGTACTTACGGTGCAACGGAGCTTGTTTGCACTTCGCGAGCTTCGATGGGGTGGGTAGTTTCTTGGCTTGTGCACCATCGTCGAAGATTAGGCACGATCGGTGCCTACGGTGTCTCGGTTTTCGAGTAATGAGAATCGAGTTTTTAACCGTGGAACCACGAGAAACGACCGCCATTTTCTACGGGGGTTTCGTTTGAAATCTCGTTTCAATTAACGGCCACGTCGTCCACGTCACGAAATCTCGTTTCTTCGTTCCGAGATAACCGATTGTTTAACTCGTTCGCCGTTTACCGGTACTGGTGAACAGAACTCGGTGAAGAGTTTAACCTAACGAGACAATATTTATTTTACAATCTTGTTACTGTCCGTAGGAAACATTACTGTTTGATTATTTTATCTTCGGTCTTTTCTCTTGGGAAGACTTTCGAATACTGATCTATCGCGAAGGTTACATCGATCGTTTTATCTTTGTTTGTTTCGAATTGGAGAATGGATGCAGAATTCTTTTTGCGTGGTACTTGTTACACGAGTTGGAAAAATTCCGATTGTAATACCTGGTTTGTTACAGTACACAGGGATCTCGAGTATCCAGTAATATAGCGATTTAACCTAATGCGAACAACGAAGTATCGTGTGCTTTTCTCGACTCTGCTCGTGACTGAGAGAAGAAAACTGAAAGGAAAGTAATGGACAACCCTTTCTCGACAATACGAATACAGTCCCTAAAATCCAACGTAGACTATTCGTTATCAACACCTGGCACTGCCCAAGTCATTGTTGCATTTATCCTAAGAACATGTGAACTGAAAACGAGAGTCTCAAAACCGAAATACAGTGGAATTACGATCACTTTGGGACTTGGACTATTTTATTACAAATTTGCTACAATATCAAATGAGATCTTCGTAACTTTTTACCTCATTTCTAGAATATTTCGATACTACGTCAAACAGACAATATGCTAATCAAGTAATTGTACGGTAGATCGGTTGACGTCACAGATGATAAATGAAAGTTTGATCTTATCGATCCGTGATTTACGGTTACCATCGTTTCGGACTTTAATCGGAGGATTTTTGTCAACTTTCTTTGTATAGAGTATTTTGTGATTTGATCTCAATAATCGATAACCTTATCCGTGATTATAGTAACCGAATTTCAATGTGCTACCACAGCGCAGTAGTCGTGGTCGACAACCGACGATGCAACAACGATATCGATCTATCTCTTCGTCGATAGATCACTGTATACAAACACGGGATTATCGCTACAATGTTTAGACGACGACACTGGCTTTTGAGCTCATTGGCCAGGGAGTTTCATCCCGTATAGGGTAAATGTGCCTATTACTGCGGGTGGTACCTATTATGTACCGCGAAATTTTCCTGTTAAGATCGAAACGCGTACGAATTAATTTTTCGCTCTTGAAAAATGTGTACAATTCGATAAGGATGTATTCTAACCAAAGAAACAAAAATATATTCTTCGATAGTTCACCTATTCGTGCAGTAATATTCAAAGGAACAACCTTCGCGAAAGATATAAAATCGAAACTTCTAATTTGCACGTGATTGTCCTTAGATCTCGCACAATTGTCGCATATACTAAATATACCCTTTTACGTGACAATTTCGAAATTTTCCTCTGTCAAGATTGAAACGCGTACGAATTAATTTTTTGCCCTTAAGAAATTGTGTACAATTCGGTAAGAACGTATTCTAACCAAAGAAACAAAAATATATCCTTCGATAGTTCACCTAGTGTTCGTGCAGTAATATTCAAAGGAACAACCTTCGTGAAAGATATAAAATCGAAATTTCTAATTTGAAAAGATGCCTTTTTACATGACAATAAAAATCGTGACTGTAACCCTGGTGATATTATACGACTCTTATTCTTGATATAGCAAGAAATTCAATGACACCACTTTTATCGTTCCAAAAACGATACGAACAAATGTTAAAATTAATTTATCATAAGGTATTCTAAAAGTGACGAGTCTAACGCACGATCCAACAGAAATAGTCGCGAAACAACTGCACCAAAAGCAACTGTTACTATCTCGTGAGAATTTTGTCATAACTCTCTGAGATGAAGGTACCGGGGTACGAGGATACTCGTTATCTCACTTACGCGTCGAATACGTGAACGACATTTCGAATCCACGTTCCTTGTTCTCGATTCACCGTAATTCGTAATCTTCGAAGCTCGAGGATTATTTCCACGGAAGCAGTTTGACCAGATTGGCGGCTAGTTGAATCCGATTCACCCAGTTTTCGGTGCCGAAACATCGCCGGGGTGACATGCACGCGTCTCTGCATACTCATTCTGGCGGTAATTCACAGACTATCTACTTGGAGCGGGATCTATTAGGTATTAGGTAGCCAAGTGGATATAGGCTTTGCCTGATTATGGATTACCTTCCCGTTGGATGACATTCGCTGGCAGAGATAACTGCAAGTAGATACGCGCGCGTGTAATATCTATGGGGAAGTGGAGTGTACTCGGCGTTGTACGCCGCGATAGGTCACTAGCAACAGCTTCGAGCCGCTCCCGAGATGCACCGAAAGTGCATCGAGTTTCACAATTCTTCGTTGCGACGCGTTTACTTAGACTTCGTTCAACCTTTTTTTTATCAACCCCTTGGACTCGAGGGTAGATCCTCGGTCGTCGTCTAACTCGGTGTACTTTTTCCAATCGGAGAAAACTTCGTGGAGAAACGTTCGCTTGGAATTCGAACTGAAATTTAAATATTACACTCTTGTAGGATGTGAAAAATCCTTGGAGATTGATTGCACAATTTAAAGGATTTTATTAAGGCACCAGTTTCTGTGAGCAGAAAAGCTTCGAGTGTAAAGTGTTTATATTCAGAATTCTTTTAACTACTTTATTCGTTCGATGCAATTATTAAAATTTCAACTAGTTTTAATTCGACTGGTCTTATTTCTTCGTTGCAACGTGTTACTTAAAATGGTGTGTTATCGTTGTCGTTGGATTCGTTTAATGTTAGAAACTTGGTTCTGATTTCGGCAGTAGACTTGGTTTTATTACGATAAACGTTACATTTTTATGAACTCTTGACAACACGTGGTTGCCTCGAGAAGATAAGCGATACGCAGTACAATGGTCCTAATATTAGATTGCTTGGAACACCACGTGACCAGAGACAAACAAATACATAATGTACATTACAGATGTCGCGATTAGTACGATATTAGCATACATTTCAACATTTAACCATTTTTTGTTTTACTTGACACACTTATTAATTCGACTTGCTCTCTTCTGAGATTCTTCGTTGCAACGTGTAACCCAAAATGGAGTATTATCGTAATCGTTTAATAATTTTCTTCTTCGACACACTTATTAATTCGACTTGTTCTCTTTTGAGATTCTTCGTTGCAACGTGTAACCCAAAATGTAGTATTATCGTAATCGTTGGATTCGTTTAATAATTTTTTTATTCGACACACTTATTAATTCGACAATACTTATTTTGAGATTCTTCGTTGCAACCTGTTACCCAAGATGGACATTATAATTACCGTTGAATTCGTTCGACAATTTTATTCAGTCGACGAACTTATTAGTTCGACCAGTCTTGTTTCGAGATTCTTCGTTGCAACACGATATGCAAAACTGCATTATCGTTATCGTTGGTTTCGTTCGATGCACTTATCAGTTCGACCAGTCTCGCACCGAATATGCAATTCGATCGGAATAGAATAATTTTTCCACATTAGAGTCTAGACTTTTGTTTTGATTCGAGGTCGTCTCTAGATCGTGGCCTAGTAAGATAATTATTTTCCATGTCCAACGTAAGTAAAAAAATAAACGATGCCGTACAAAAAAATCAAGGTGACCTTAACTTTCATTCTCGCGAAAGAAAGAAGATTTTTAGCAAATTTTCAACGTCCAAAAGACGATCCCAATTTTCGTTCGAAACGTTTGAAAAATGGCGGTCGAACTCAAAGGATACTCAGGCGTATACGCGTGTAATGTATTCGAATTGTTTAACCACGATCGCTCGCATCGACGACGATGTCGATCGATTGTGTCCAATCGATAACGAACACGCTCTTCAATTAATTTATATCGGTCCGATTCATCGATTCTATATTCGCATAATTGCGCGACGATGTCAACGAAGCGGTAGTCGTGAATTTTTATCTCGTCCCGACGCGGACTCTGCATAGATATTTCGCTGGACGATATTATGCTCGACAGATTGACTTTGATTTCGCGTATGACGCGTCAGCGATCGTTCCGCGCGATAATGGTATTGATGCATCGGCTCCAGTTCGCGTATCGATTACTTTGAAACAATAATATCTAGTACCGTAGACGCGAACATTGACGACGTTGCGCGCGTTGTGCCGGCGCGAATCATTTTCGCTCTCGGTAAACCGTGTGGGTCTCGTCGATGATTTATTTAAAAAAAAAAAAATTCGTCGACAGCTAACAATCGGTCCCGTTCGAGAAGACGACGTATCACTCGTCGAAATCGTTCTTCGACGAAGCGAATTTACGCTAGTCGTTTCTTCGCGCGCGTTTTTCGTCGAACCGTGCACGCGATAGTTGATGCTCGGTGAAAAGGTGTCTGTGTTTGTTCTTTTTTTATTCAATTTTTCTTACATAATAACATTGATATTTCAATTATTGCACAAGCGTTTATCTTCTTTCTCGAGCAAAAAGGAAGTAGATAAGCTTGTACGACCGAGTCTCGATCTTGCGAGGACTGTGCACAAATCCTTACATTACGAATACGTGTATTCTTCTTCTCGCAGCGTTGAACGATCGAGTGGTAATCTTTTCGATAAAGAGTCGTGTTTAATAAAAAAAAGTCCCAAACGTTTAAAAATCGACGCGTAACCACGTCTCGTCTCGCTTTCCCGTACAGTTTAGCGCTGGAATTGGAATCGCGAAAGAATTTCATCGATCGACTCGGTTCTCTCGCTCGCACTCCTTCCGTTCGAGGTATCGTGGCTATTAAGTTTTAATAAAAAAAAAAAAGGCCGGCGGATATTACTTTGAACGATTTATTAAATTCGCAGTAACGGTAACGAGAATACCATAGTACGTGTTCTCTCCGTAAAAGCTTTCTTACTGATACGAGAACCTTCCGAATCTAGATTCAACGTACACGTATGTACAGTGTAACCGATGGATGTCGTATTCACATCGAATTAATTCATTTCCGTGTTATCGATATCGGACGCACCGGTTTGCAATTATAAGCTACTATGACACTAGCTTTTCCCTTGAATATGTCTCAAACTTGTGTTTTATACTTTCCGATAGTGTACAGGTGGGAGCTGGAAAGATAGCTTCTGGATGAAGGGGGACGTAGACAGTGACTAGCGATTTTTTCTTAGAATAGTCTCAAAGCTACATATTCGGTAGATTGTGTACAGGTGGTAGCTGGAAAGGTGACTTCTGGGTCAAGGAAAACGTAGACAGTGACTAGCGATTTTTTACGTAGTACAGGTGGTAATTGGAAAGATGACTTCCAACTTCTACAGGTGGTATTTGAAATGATGACTTCTGGGTCAAGGAGAACGTAGATAGTAACCTTTTCTTAGAATAGCTTCAAATCTACATATCCGGTACATTCTCTACAGGTGGTATTTGGAATGATGACTTCTGGGTCAAGGAGAACGTAGACAGCGACTAGCGATTTTTTCTTAGAATAGTTTCAAAGCTACATATTCGGTAGATTGTGTACAGGTGGCAGTTGGAAAGATGACTTCTGGGTCAAGGAAAACGTAGACAGTGACTAGCGATTTTTTCTTAGAATAGTTTCAAAGCTACATATCCGGTACATTCTCTACAGGTGGTATTTGAAATGATGACTTCTGGGTCAAGGAGAACGTAGACAGTAACTTTTTCTTAGAATAGCTTCAAACTTACATATGCGGTGCATTGTCTACAGGTGGTATTTGGAATAATGACTTCTGGGTCAAGGAGAACGTAGACAGTAACTTTTTCTTAGAATAGCTTCAAACCTACATATCTAGTACATTCTCTACAGGTGGTATTTGGAATGATGACTTCTGATTCCAGAGGGACATAGACAACGACTACGCAATTTTTACTTACTTTTTACTTACTTACTAATCGCAATCGTTTCGCAACGTATCGTGGGTTACAAAACTCGTAATTATATTTCCATATTTGATTCATTTTGTACAAATTCAGTTCTCAACGCTAAAATTTCATTCATTCTTAACGCCTAAATAAAGAATAACTCACAGAACACAGCGCGAGTGTCACCTTGGTTTATTACTCTACATATTGAAACAATCCAGACACTTGTATACACAAAAACGGTGAAAAACATAAATAAAGCCTGTACAATCCCCGATCTACGTTTGTCACCAAAAACCGACACTTATCACATCGAATCGATTATCGACCAATACCAACCGGAAGATTCGAATTACAATATTTCGCAGAAGAAATTTTAATCTCTAAAAAGATTCCTCCCACGATTTCGTATTTCTCAAACACACGAAGAAAAGTTTCACATCGTTCTTAAATCTCTGTTAAAACAAAAAAGAGTTCGATCATACGTATCGGTATCTTCGTCGCATACAAGAGTCTTCCGTTTGATCTTTCTCTATCATAACCAGCCGATAGATTAGTGCGAATACGTCCATTGAACGTTATCTTTCTTTTCATAACTGATCGAGTTCGAAGCAGAACAGGAACCTCTTCTCGCAACGTCCACGATCCGGCGCGCGATCTTCTTTTCATTTTCGAATTTTCCCGGCGTGTATCGCGTCGATACTAGGGGTTTAGTGACACGCGAATCGTCGGCCATTCCGTTGAAACGACTACACGGATTTGACGTGGCCGGCCGATACGTTCGTGTATCGAGTTAATCGGGCATGCGACTGCCGGCCGGCTAGCTGGCTAGCTGGCCGTCTCGACCAGTCTCGCGCGCTTTTTTCCCTCGAGATTATCGAGCGGTCCGCGAGGCCAGGAAGAAAACCGCTGCCAAGAATCTCGTATCGACGAAAGGAACGCCGGTCTGCCGTTGACTTCGCGAATAGGAATACGGGTCAACGGGTATCCCGAACAGAAATAATGCCTCGGCCGTTTTTAGCGGCCAGCTCGACCACGAGTGGATACTCTCGTCGAGCGAAAGGTACGCTCGAATCGCGAGCGTCGTGGCGCTTCCGTTCTTTCTTCTTTTTTTATTTCCTCTCCTCTCTATCTCTCTCTATCTATCTATCTATCTATCTATCTATCTATCTATCTTTCTATCTATCTATCTATCTATCTATCTATCTATCTATCTATCTATCTTTCTATCTATCTATCTATCTATCTATCTATCTATCTATCTATCTATCTATCTATCTATCTATCTCTCTATTTCTCTATCTATCTATCTATCTATCTCTCTATCTATTTATCTATCTATCTATCTATCTATCTATCTATCTATCTATCTATCTATCTATCTATCTCTATCTCTATCTCTATCTATCTATCTATCTATCTATCTATCTATCTATCTATCTATCTCTCTATCTATCTATCTATCTCTCTATCTATCTATCTATCTCTCTATCTATTTATCTATCTATCTATCTATCTATCTCTCTCTCTCTCTTGTATATACACACATATATATTCCTGTTGAACGTGCAAGTTCCTTTTGCACGAAATAGCCCCCGTACGCGGTGAAACGCGGATTCGAGGAGATACGAAGCTTTGAGATTTTTCCGAGCGGCGGAGATTGTTAAAGTTGCGTGGTCCCGGGCGTCGCAAGTTTCGCGGTGTTTTGGACGTTTCGCGTTCTCGAGCGGTGCACTCCGGGTTGTGTTACGATCGGGCGCGCAAATTGGAGAAAACGCTCCGGGCGTTCCGAGAACCGTGTCGAACTGGAAGCTTTCGAAATACATCCGCTCGACGGGGGCTGATTCCACCTGTCGCGTCGCGGTAATCGTCTTGTTCAAGTATGATAATCATCTACCGACACTTGAGAATACTCGTTCGAACGATGAGCGATGTTGCCTTTTTATATATATGTATATAACTTGCGTTGTCGTGTTAAGTCGACTGTTCGTTGAACACTCGGTAACCTTTTTTAACAGAAGACGGTTCTGTGTGTATTGTAACGGATCTGTTGTAGATTCAAAGTTGAAGAATAGTTTACACGTGTTTAGTGAAATGGTAAGTT